>NC_068300.1:9236087-9896087 GCF_025860055.1 Xyrauchen texanus | reverse complement strand
GACATGAGATGTATTGTCAGGGTTCGGCCCTTAGGTTTTCCCCTTTGTGGCAGAGCCCTGACATGTACGTGTTCTATGTCTGTTTTATGTCTTGTGTCTGGATTCAGTCTCTTTGGTTGGTTTGATTAATTTACTCTGTGGCTGAATCCAGGCACTTCTGTTTTGTCTCTGGTGTGTGAATGCACTTGGGTTTGTGTTTTCTCATTCCCTTGTGCATTCGTATCTCTCTTCAGTGATAACCACACCCTCTTGTTTGCCTTGTTATCTGTCTGATTATTAGTTGATTGTTTTCACTTGCCTTCCTTGTTATCTCCTTGTTTTCTTTCCTATTTAACTTCATTGTGCTTTTTGTCTTGTGCCAGTTTTTTGGGGATGTTTTCCGGATAGGTGTCTGTCAGTTGGTTACTGTCATTCCAGCCCTGCTCCAGCCCAGCCCGTCATCTGATTTGTCGCCCTGGACTGTGTTTTTCCCCTTCAGGCAGTTTTTGTTATATTTTTTGTATTACTAAAAGCCCATATCGCTACTCTGCATTTGAGTCCTGCCATTTCCTCCACAAAACCTGACACCCATTGACAGCATCTACAATGTAAACGTTTTTACATATTTACAACTGTAGAGACTTAATATTATTCATTTACTTGTATAGTTAGATTATTACAGTTTTCTAGATATTTTACACCTCTCAACCCTACTTCTAAACCTACCCACTTTTTAGCAATATAAAAAACTAGGGCTGACAATTGAATGTGTTAATGTAGTGCAATTAATTATATAAAAGGAATATGTTACAAAATAAACACAATTAATAATGTCCCCAGACTGTAATAAGGAATATTCTTACCATCAGAGCAATTCAAGCTTTAAGCTTCAATCTGTTTTCAGCAGGGAGCAGTAAGCGAAACTCTAGCTGCCTAGGCAATGCACAGCTGCACAGACAACAAACCACATTCAGGCTTGCTTGACACCAGTGACAGCACAAGATGAGAATGTGCTCTTGCGTTCAAATACAGCTGAATAGAGCGTAATTCCAAATGCAAGGATCTCGAGACCTGTTTTTCGACCTAAGCGACCTAAAAATACTGTGTTTATGATGTGACAACCAAAGTGAGACTCTTCAAAAGTGTCCACCTTACGCATGTAAATGTATGTATGTAAAATAACACTTACTTAGAAAAGTGCTTATAATAGTTCTTTCTATGACAGATTGATGAAAATCAATTGCAAAATGGATTGCTGTGGACTGCAGTCTAATGATAGGCTTATGTTCAATAATATGTCCAGTAATATGGAAATAAATCATATTTGAACTTCTAAAGACACTTTTTGTTTTTAAACAATGTCCAACGATAGAGAGTGCTTCCAGAGTGGAGTATAAATTAAAGGTGCTCTATGGTCAAGGGTTCATAATAGTCCAAAAAACAAAAAGCCGGTAAGATAACCCAAAAAACCGTATTGGAAAATGCATTGTTTGCAAGCATATTCTCTGCACAAAAAAAATAATGGTCGACACAAACAATGTTTATCCTTGCTACAAGTGTACCTTTTTTAATGCAGTGTGGGTTTTATTTTTCAACATTTTGTTGCAACCTGTCCATGTTAGCATCTGCCTTATTTTGCCAACTTTTACAAAGTGACAGATACATTTGTGCAAAAATACTGCAGAGTTTGATTGACCGTCCGAACATTGACATCAACATTAAAGCATATAAATAGCGTTGTCTCCTACTAAATAAAAGTTGATCAGCTTATCTATTGTTCCATCTTAACTCTGCACAATTATATTGTGAGTTTCATTATAATTTTTTAAATTAGCAGTTTTTACCTTTGGTCCACGACCCTATCAGAGTTGAAAACCTCTGCACTAGAATATTCTACAAAGGGAAATAATAAGGCCTTGCAACATGGCTGTCATTTCATACTACACTTCAGTCTCTTTGAATATAGGATGTCAGCCCATCAGCATAAGCGCGGTCCTCGGAAATACCACCGGGTTCCTCAGCAATATGTCCACGGGAAGTGAAATGTTTTAACTTCTTATGTCAACCACATCCAAACAAATCTATAAAATGTCGTGTTCCTCCAGCATTGGGCTGTCTGGAGTGCAAGATTAGGGATTTATGAAGACAGAGTTAAATGCAAGGGTCAGTTATGTCTGGGATTTTGCCAGTTCCACATGTATCCTCTCTAATGCAGTTAGACGTCTTACTAAAAGGAGAGATTGTGCTATGAAGCATTCGTATATCTCTCCCAAGACCTTGCTCAAGTCTTGAAAAGATTACTTACTTAACATGACAGATTTTTTTAACGTAATTATTACATAGTTAGCACGTCACCTTGTGCCGTTTTTTTGAAGCTCATCACCAAGTCCAACCTGGTACTTGATACGTTGTTGTCAAAATGTTTTATAACATATATCTTTAAAATAAAGCGGTCACCAAAAACATAAAATAAACATTTTAACAGAAAAAAAAGGACGATTAAATGAGAGAGTGGGTCTGAGTTCAAATACAAAATGTAATCTAATGTTTGATAATTATGGTAAATAAATTGCCCAGTGTTGGCACAAATGTGCCATTGATTAAGTCTGCAAGCTTTGTTTGTTTGGGTTTTTTAAACACCCCACAAACATTTCAGTTTGGTCTGGTTTAGTTTTTTTTAAATAAAATAAGTCATATTGACATTTTGAGGCTACTTTAAAAACAAAAATCAAAAAACAAAAATGTCTTTTGATATAAAAGTTACATATTTTCAGAAACGTTGTTAGCAGAACACCTTGCAACATTTTTAGAACCTCATTACAACATCCAACCTAGTACTACATACAGTGTTTGTCATTGTCAAAATGTTTTTCCATATGCAACTTTAAAATAAAGTGTTTAGCAATAATACAAAAAGAAAAAAAAAGTTCCCTAAGTCCATATTTGTTTTGGATTGTTTAAACTTTGTTTTGTCGACGATAACGTTCCACAAACGTTGTAATGTGGCCTCGTCGTATTTTCACAACGTTTTTGAAACGTCTCACTCACATGTACAGATTGCATTCTTTTAAAACCTAAATAAAATGTCCCAAAAATGTTTGGTCTGGTTTTGCCTTGATTTTGGACATTGGAATGTTTTTACAACATTCCAATGTGATGTTAATTACTGCAACCAAAATGCAATGTTAAATTGTAAATGTTGTAAAAACGTTTTGTGCTCTTTGGGAAGAAACCAATACAGTACTGAATGATGTTTCCTACTCGTGAGCCAGCCAAGAGGATCGGACGATTCGCACTCCACAATCGGTGAGCGCGTTAAATAGGGCTTGGACCCGCAGCGTGATCATTTTCAATCAGGGCCACCGGGAGGAATCTGACAGGTCTTATGCTAAGTCAGCAGTCTGTTGGAGACTGGCAGGCGTGGCCTTTTATCCTTTCGCATGTTTCACAGAAATTGGACAATCAGCCACTGCAGTGAAAATCCATAGTATTGATCGGCCCTGTATCTTCTCTATAATTCTCCAGCAGGAAATCCCTGATGACAAATTATATCTGCACCAGTTTTTGATTGGTGCTTTGATGCAAGTGATCTCCAAGGGCATACGTTGGAACTAGCCTGAGGTTTGTTAACACATGAAGCTTAGTACTGAAATTAGACTTCAGGGTTAGAGTCCTACAGTAAACCCACGACCTAAGAACAACCCGAAACACAAAAGAAGAGGTATACTGTGGTTAAAGGAATAGTTTACCCAGAAATTAAAGTTCTGTTATTATTTACTTACCCCTTGTTGTTCCAAACTCGTAAGCAGTTGTTTTTTTCTGTGGAACACAAAGGGAAATTATGCATTCGGGTCTGTTTACAGTGATAACCCCACCCTCATTTTTACCTTGTTATCTGTCTGATTATTAGTTGACTGTTTTCAATTGCTCTCCTAGTTATCTCCTTGTTTTCTTTCCTAATTAACCCCATTGTGTTTTTTGTCTTGTGCCAGTTCTTTGGGGATGTTTTCCGGTTATGTGTCTGTCAGTTGGTTACTGTCCTGTCCTGTTTTGTCCTGTTTGTTTTATTCCGGCCCTTTAAGAGTCTTGAATTCTATGACATTGTGCCTAGCATCTCCTTTTGTGTTTAACGGAATTAAGATGATCATAGTAACTACATTAGAGAGTATACATTTTTGGGTGAACAATTCCTTTAACATGTTCACCAACATGCACAGACATACAGTATTTACGCATTATGTCCCTTCGTAACATCAAAACCAAGCCAAAAACACACACACAAACGGACACTTACACAACTTGTAATTGAAATGATTTAAGACAACATACACAGTCCCTCAGTGTCCCATTCTGCTTTGGTGTAGAGTGACACACGGTCCAGGAGGGACAAACTTTGGTGAAGGTGACTGTCTGACCGTCTGGAAGAGAGCACAGACACACATGTATATGATGTGAACACACACACACACACACACACACACACACACACACAGCAAGCACCCAACCACAGGCTTGTTCACACAATTACAAGCAAAAACATAGTGGCAATCATCTGGGTCCAACCACATGTGAAGAAATAACCAAAATAATCAGAATTTACAGAAATGATCCAGTGGATGCCAAATAATACAAATTGGCTATATGAAAGCTGATTGGTCGATGTTGCCATGTTTTTCAAAATATGCTACTGTCCTCATAGACCTTGATGACACCTTGGACAAATAAACTACATGCAAAATTTCAAGTCGATTGGACCAAACGGTTCAAAAGCCATTTTAGTTTTTAACCATTATAGCATCACCAAGAGGCAGAGGTGCGCAATATTTGTGTGTGTCCTCTCAATCTGTTCTAGAGTTATAAACATTTTAGTAAAAGTGGCCACACCCATTATGAATGTTTTGGAATATGATTTGACAATTCCTTTGATAACCTTTCATTTTGGGACTCCAGAGAATGTTTCTGCAGTGCTTTGGTTCCAATCTGCCGAACGGCCTATGACTAGTTCGAAAAGGTAATCTTTTAAAATAAAGTATTTATTGAAAATTTTGTCTCAAACCAATGGTAATAAGGAAAAGTTGTTTAGAATGAGGAAGTACTTCTTACCCCAATCTCATGTAAAAACTGCTTGCTAGGCCATATAAAATGAGTCCTCACACATTTCTCTATGAAACTCTGATCCGGAGATATATGCTGTCAAAGTTTGTCGCAATGCAAAGTTTATGGGATATTTTGGGATGTTTCTTGCCCCACAGGGGTGCTTTCCCTTAGAAATGTCATAATTTGTGGGTCTACACCAAACGGTGACGAGTCAAGCCAACCTAATTAGATAATGTTAAAGTGCCTTCATTTTGAGAAACATCAGGCACGGTATCACACAGATTTGGTATTTTTTTAAATTCCTGACTGTTATAGTGCAACCAAAAGGCAAAGGTATGCTTTTTTTTTCATATGTCCTCCGAATTACCCCATACATAAGTGTCTCAAACTTTGTGGAAATATCTCATTCCATTCAAGAGTTATAACTGTTTAAGTGAAAGTGGCAGTGCACAAAGCTTATGTATTGGTGTAGCTTTGCAACATTGAATTGAAGGTTAAAACTCCAGACTGGGACTCCAGAGAATCTTTCTGCAATAGTTTGGTTGCGATCGGGCAAACGGCCTACGACTAGTTAGAAAAAGTAATCTTTTTAAATAATCTCAAGTTTTTTTTGTTTTTTTTTGTTTTGTTTCACACCAATGGTCCTTGGGGTAAAGTTGTTCAGAATGAGGAGATCCACAATATGGCATGAATAACGTGTTTCTTTGTGCAACACAGCAGTATATACAATGATTTACACGAATGTAAAACGCCAAAGCGCCAACTTTTTGTCAAATTCGCCATTATTTAACCCTATATAAAAGATTTTTAATTATTACATTACAATTTGTAATTATTATAGCGCCACCAAGAGGCAAAGGTGTGCAATATTTGTGTGTGTCCTCACAATGAGCCCATACATATGTGTACCAAATTCGGTTATAATATCTCAATCCGTTCAAACGTTATAACCCTTTAAGTAAAATGGACACACCCACTATGTAGATACAGTAGATACACATATACGTTTTGGCATACCGTTTGACGATAAATCAGAATTTCAAAATTAATTTTGTACATTTTCAGAATGGGACTCTGCTGAGTGTTTCTGCACTGGTTTGGTTCTGATCGGGCAAACGGCCTAGGACGAGATTGTTTTGAATAGTTTTTTTCAAACAATCGGCATTATGCAAAGAAACAGAGGAAACATTATTTTGTTTCTAGCCCTTATGGTTCAAGAGTTATGCCCCAAAATAAATATTTTGTTTTCTGCAATAGCGCCACCTAGTGTCCGGCAGATGTGTGTCTGTCCGCCTGAGTAGTGGGGAGGATGTGGAACCATCCTGCCAAGTTTGGAATCTCCACGACTTACGGTCTCTGATGCCCAGACAATTTTAGGGCAGAAAAAATAAACAGAAGAAGAAAAATAGTAAGAAACTCAGAACAAATACAATAGGGTTCCTGCACCTTCGGTGCTTGGACCCCTAAATATGTACACATACTAACAGATGAACATATATATCTAAGAAAATTTCTCAGAATTGAAAAAAAAAAAAATGCCATACATAAAAATGTCTTACCAGCAATAAAATGTATAAATTATATATTATATTTAATAAATAAAAAAACATTTATATTTATTAATATATATATTATACATATTTAAATAATTATATAATATTTATATAAATAGTTATATAATAATAAATATTATATTATGTACTTCTTAGTGGGTAGTTCTTGGCCAGGATAAGCTGCAATGAAGACCTGACATTATGCCCTGCAGTCAAAAGTCTGGTTATGCTAGACTTTCCCCCAATAATAAAAAAAAGCAAGTCATATTTATAAAATGAACAATAGAAACATGTAAGTTCTTCACACTGTAAACCTCCCAATATTCAAGCCAAATCTACACCCTTGGCTTGAGGTATTATACAATAGATACACATGTTTTATCAGCAACTATCCAGAAGTTGCATCAATAGCACAGTGATAACTGATAGAACACAATATTAAGTTTTTTGCATTTGATATTATTTTAACACGCATTTCTTTTAACAGCTGTTAAGTAACACACACAGTACTGAGCGAGACGGCAGAGGTGCATCAAGAGCTAATCCCACTCGCGTTTCACAACCTTCCAAGAAGAGATCCAGTGTTACAAATCCAATGATATTCTGTGAAAGGCGCAGGCGTAAGAATGAATTTCATTGAGAGTCAGAGAGGATAATTTCTCTACATAATCCAGACTTTGACAGGGAAGGAGGGGTAAAACTCAAGGTTTTGCACAGTGTTCCTTCACCCCTTCTTGAGGCATTCTGAGAGCGAGGAACCTTTTAGCAGCCAGTCAGAGGAGGATAATCTTTCTTCACGCAGCACAATGAAGAAGATTACACAGGGAACATGTCAGCTGCTACTGGATTTGCCAGACACCACATCCCTGTCCCTATCGATTTGCTGGCCTCTCATTCACGCTTTTCGCATGGGACTCACACATAGCCTGAATATAAGCACAAGACTCGAGAGCACTCTGCTTTACATCCCTCGCAGTGGCAATTGATTTAAGACTACTCAGGACACACGGCCTCCGCTAAAATTGCATCCTAAATACAGCAATGGCATGTTTATCTAGGTACAAATAATCTATATACTTTATAGGGGAGATTGGGATTAGCTGTCACAAATATTACTTATTACTTGACACATACTTAAAAGTCTTGGCTACAAAAAAGTTACTTAACTTTTTAGTTGCTATTGCCCAGGGGAATAAAATAGATACAGTTCGTTGAATATGCTGACCCAAATGGGGTAAGTTGTCACAATGGAACCTTTTATTCCATATTATTTATTTTAAGTACTATAAAAAACATCACAATATACAGATCTGAAATATAGGTGGACCTCTAAGGCATTTTAACTCTCACAGATGCACATCCATAGACATTCAGTCTAATTTTCAGTTTTGCATCACCCCCATTGTTTAATTGAATATCTCGGCCTCTGAGTGGACTAGAAGCTCAATCTATGTGGCATTCGAAATCTGAGATCCCTCCCTTTGCGAAGAAGTATAACATTTCATCAGTAGTCGATAACATATATTTTCGATGATTTGTTTAGCATGCTATTGCTACTGGATGGCATATTTTTTTCTGGACATCTAAGATATAACATTGGATTCTTCACACAAGCAAGCTCACATACGAGTAAAACTGGCTAAATTTGTTTTTAGAAAACTTTTTAAGGTAAAAGCAGATATAAAGTTTTTAGTTATTTTGGGCATACTGCAGCAGTGATTGGCGCATAAGTGAGACATTTGTATTTAATGTCTTTTAGAAATCATATTTCACTTTGATTCTTTTGAAAAACTGTGGTATTATGGTGACCAAATAACATGCTGAGAATGAGAGCTTTCATTTGTTACCGTGCTATTTGAAAGACTTTTATACTAGTATTAATATTTCTACCCCATGAACTCTAAGTGGTGCTAACTTGCAATACAAAAGTTTTCTGGCCTTATTTTGTTAATTTATGTCATATTAATGCAGAAGTGATTGATTATCTATGAAAAGTTCAGACTCTAAGCTTTCAAACGATACCCAATATGCCTGACTTTGCATTTGGAGACTTTAACATTTTAAGTGTCAAATTTTTCATGACATAGCGCCCCCTTTTGGACACGCCGGCAGATCCGCAGAGTTGAAGAGGTTGTATGCTAGTGTGGTTCATTATATTCTTGATTGCAAAACAGCTATAGCAAACATTTTATGATACTGGAATTTTAGTTAAGTGGACAGAGATCACAAAAAATAGTCTTATTTAAGAGTGTTTTCAAAACTAAACCTACCTATCTATGGGACGGCTGTGGCTCAGGTGGTAGAGCGGGTTGGCCACTAAACACAGGGATAGCGGTTTGATTCCTGGTCCACATGACTCCACATGCCGAAGTGTCCTTGGGCAAGACACTGAACCCCAAGTTGCTCCCAATGGCAGGCTAGTGCCTTGCATGGCAGCTCTGCCATCATTGGTGTGTGAATGTGTGTGAATGAGTGATGGAATCACAGTGTAAAGCAGCGAAAGCAGTGAAAACAGCTAAGGTTAAAACTATATAAGTGCAGACCATTTACCATTTTTCTCTGCTAGAGAAAACAGCATTTTTGTAATTAAACTTTTGACTCAAAACCTTTCAGCTACTGAGAACACTTCCCAATGTGACAACTAGCCTCGGTCTCCACTATTAAAAATCACTCTGGGTACACTTCAATATTTTAGTAAATAAAAGTGTAAAGGATCATGAAATACTGCACAGTGTGTTTGTTGAAACACGACGGGGTATGAGACCGCCAACCGCGAGCGAGGAGGGGCTCCTGGCCGACCTCCTGGAGTGGGAGAACCACTGTCAGGGGCGGAGGAGACCCCTTCTGTTTCCTGAGAATGCTGTGAGGCGTTCCGTCCACCAGGGTCCGGAAGACTGCCTCCGATCTGTCTGGGGAGGCGCAGTTGTCGTCTGTTTGAAGTTGGATTGGCCGAGGACTAAGCTAAGGTGTATCGGAGAACCGGTAAGTAAGTGTTTTTTTTTCTCTCTCTCTCTCCTCTCTCTCTTCCACTGCCGCTCCATTTTGGCCTTTCCCTCACTTTTTAAACGCTTTGTTCATTTGGCACAATCGCAGTTACGGGGTGTAGGTTTTGTTTCCCTCCCTTTGTCCCCTCCCTCATCCAGGTAGACGGGGATGACCTGTCAGCAGACAGCGCGGAAGGCACGCCCCTCCCCAAGGAAAGAGGGGGGGGTATGTCATGCCGGGGTCTCCCCGGCCTGAGAGAACGAGGGAGGAATGTGACAGGGTGGAGGGTGGGGCCGGGTTGTGATTCCGTTTCAGTTTTATATTAAACTATGAAATATATTGTCAAGCCGGTTCTTGCCTCCTCCTTTCCATTAATCCCTTTACAGAAACGTTAACCCCAACATTACATAGCACAGATGTTTTAGTCCCTGGTGCTCCAGCTGTATCAGAGCGCATATCAGCCCGGAATGGCAGCTGAGCATAAAAATGCTCTAATTTTAGGACAGAGTTCCTCTCCTGAGACATAATGTAATTAATGGAATAACCAATCAATACAGTGCACTTCCATTTTTAGCTGTGATTTTGGCGCGATCTATAACAGTGGTTCTCAATTGGTATTGCTTCAGGGCCCAGATTGGCCAAGTGGCAACCCGAGACAGCTCTAGAAGTGTTTATCTTACAACAGTTAACAAAAAATGTCCTTTAAATGATACATTGAAATTCATAAATATTACCATGCACTGCATGCGCAGAAAAAAAGAAGAAAAACTAAATTAACTGTTTTTATTTAAGTAAAATATATTCAAAAAATATAAAAACAAAAACATACACATCAAAAATTTATTATTTTTAAATATGTTTTCTTATTAAAATATTTGTATATAAAAAAAAATTATTTAATATTTGTTATTAAACACTTCTAAAGACCATGTTGTTTACAAATGGTTGTTTATTACAGTGACTTTAACCCGCATCCATAGAAAAATCACTGTAACGCACACACTCAAGTGGCTTATTTCTTTTCTAAAACAAAAGTGCAAGCAAAGTGCTTGGCAATGTACGGTCACAGGTATGTGTTTATAGTGATTTTGCTATTAGTTAAACTATTCGTTTTATAAAAATGCAAATACAACAGCAAAAGTGTGATTTACTAACCTAACAAACTTTGGAACAAATATTATTTTAGTAATGGCCATATTACCAAGGGACAGATGAAGATGCACTAAAATAATAGTTTAATTAGAGAAAAGAAATGGAAGGTGTTTTCTTCTCCTTTTTAAAAGTTGAGTCTTATTATTTTGATGCATGATTATATGATTAGTAACATTTCATTATTTTCCCATGCTGTCGACAACCAAATAAGTAAAGAGCTGCTGCCCATTTATGTGTCACGTCTCACCAGCTGTGAACCATTGTTCTACATGAGAGGCTATCTGTAGATTTTTGAAGCTAAATAATTTACAACACAAAGCAGGGAACTCAAAATCCTAAAAGGCTGCAATTATTTCTGAAAAAAATGTAGTTAAAAACAACAAAAAATCCATTATATTTTTCTTCAGTCATGAATCATTTACAAATAATTATGGTGTAATTTAAATTTAAATTGTAATTGTGAGTTAGCATCATAGTTGTGCTGAATGTGACAAGAGATAACTTGTTTTCCAGTATGAAACAGAATGTAATTCTCAGTTAAATATGGTGTCTTGGTTTTATTGAATACATCTGTATGAAATAGGTTTGCTAATGTGTAGAAATTTTCTTAATCGATGATCGATGAAAATTAAATGTAAAAACATGAAACAGCCACCAAAGCATGTACATGTGCATGAAGCCTACTGTTTACATATAATTTACACTTAAAAAATGCGAGTATTGGAATTGTCCTCTTAATATATTTTCAGAGTATTTTTAATAATATTAAAATACATACATTTACAGTTAATGTATTACTATTAATAATAACTTGAAAAGATGGTACAAATTTTAGTTCATTAAAACTTCACGTTGTAGATCGTGGGATATTTCAGACCTTACGTTATATTTTAAATTAAGCCAAACAGTAACACACTATGTTTATAAACCTTATTCACGCTAGCTCCATCTTTGAATTGTAATTTTTTTAATCCCCTTTTTCTCCCAATTTGGAATGCCCAATTCCCACTACTTAGTAGGTCCTCATGAAAGTCTCAGTTGCCTCCGCTTTCTTATCACGGGGGCCATTGTGCATTACAGCGCGGAGACTCACAGCATATGGAGGCTCATGCTACTCTCCATGATCCACGCATAACTTACCACATGCTCCATTGAGAGCAATAACCACAAATCGTGACCACGAGGAGGTTACCCCATGTGACTCTATCCTCCCTAGCAACCGGGCCAATTTGGTTGCTTAGGAGCCCTGGCTGAAGTCACTCAGCACACCCTGGATTCGAACTCACAACTGCAGGGGTGGTAGTCAGCATCAATACTCGCTGAGCTACCCAGGCCCCCATAGTTGATTTTTAATAGGAATGAAAATGAGGCTGTGACAGATAGACTTACCATCTCTTCAGTGGGATGTACTGGAGTTTATAGTGTTTTTGGATCATTCCGTTAACAAAACATTGATAAAATATCTGTCCAAGAACATTCAGTATACAAAGAACTCCAGACAACATGAGTTGTGGAAAATCAGATGTTTTATACTGTACGTGCCATTGAAGAGATGGTAAGTCTATCCCTCACAGCCTCGTTGTCATTCCAATTAAAAATCAAAGATGGTGCTAGTGTGAAGAAGGTCGCTGACAAGACGTGACACGCAGTGCGCAAGCAGCAGTGCACCCTCTAATGGCGGATGACTGTATAGACAGTATTTTCTCTATATTCTGGCATAATTACTAAATGAATCAATGCACCAAATGATCATCAATTATTCATTAACATCCCAAGTACCAAGATATCATTAAGGCGAACCAGCCACACATGTCTTCCTTGATTGCATACACATGGCAAATAACCTGTAAATCTGAGCTGAAAGTAGACCACACCACTGCTCCCAAACCATAATTTGGGTCTTCAAACATGCATTAAAGCAAGAGTTGCCTTTACTCTTAAAGACCCTGTAAAATCAAAATTATAGTAAATTTTTGCTGCTTTTAGTCCACATCTTAATGTTTTAAGGTCATCTATATGTTAGTTTACTTCTAAAAGTTGACAAAATTTGTTTTTAGAAGATCTAAGCATTTCAAATCTGTAGTCTCTCATTTCTGGCTAAAAAGACTCCATGATGTCACATTGAAACCTTGTCCAATCAAATGCTTTCTAGAACAAGAATGCACCTCCCCCTACAACTGTTCAGCATGTCTAGCTGTGTTTTAACTGGTGTTGATCATGCCTTCGCAGGGCACTTCGAAGGGAGCACAATCCATGCTGTAGGGTTGTTCAAACTTTCAGCCATCTGATGCTCTCACCGTCGAGGATAATTGTCTTCAAAGGGAATAGGGCATAGGGATGATTACCTCTGAATGGGACATGCCAGCGCAGGAGCGGAATGCAAGGCAAGTTGCTGGAGTTTATTTATATTTTGCGTGCACCTGGGATGTATTGCTCGAGTAAGTGTTGTTCTACTTATTATATACTTATTATATAATCTTTTACCTGCTTGTTTCTCATTCATCTGCATTTGACTTGTACAACAGCTACAGCCTCATCGTAAGCAAAGACTGTGATGTGATGTGTGTGTGCATTTATGGGCTGGTTATGGATTAACATTGTCAGTTAGATCATCGTTCGATTCTCAAGTCTTTGGGAAAGCTGGCTGACAATTAACCGTGTTAAGCTGCGTGCACTGAAAAGCATGATTACTAACTGAAGTGCTGAAAAGCCAATTTTGTGTTATAAAATAAATACCGTTTGAGTTTGATTTGCTTTCTCCCACTTCCTCCTGGCAACTCCACTATGAACTTTGCTATACTGGTGCCGAAACCTGACAATTAAGGGAGGAAGAACAGCACCATGGATGCCTCACCCCTGGAGGATGTTCACCAGCATCCACCACACACAACATAAGGCCCAAGTGGTGGACCGGCAGGTGATCCGCCGCGACTGCCCCGCCCATGTTCCGCTAGTCCAGATGGGCCCCCAAGACAATCCGGAGGCCTTCCTGGAGCTCTTCGAGTGGATGGCAGTAGCCTGTGGATGGCCAAGCACCCAGTGAGCGGTCCGATTAACACCAACTCGTGGTGCAGCAGTCACCAACTGAGAATATCCTGTTGTACACCAACTTGAGGAAAGCCATCCTGCAAGAGGTCGGCTGGACACCCGAGCAGTAGCGTCAATGCTTCTACTCGCTGACCATTGGTAAGCAAGGCTGCCCATTTGCCTTTGCCCAGCAGCTCCAGGACACTCTCTGCACCCTCTACACCCTCTGCTTTAACTCCCAGGTTGGTAGACCCGCTGCCACGGGGCGGGCGTAGAGCCTGGGTTGGTCTGTTGGAACTGTGGGGAGCCCTGGCATTTCCAGGACCAAGGCCCAGTGATGGAGGTGGGGACATTGGTTCGGGTCCCCAACATGCCGCATGTCGCCCCTGATTGAGCTGGGATGTACCGCATACCCGTGATTAATAAGGTGGGTACATACCAGGCTTTGGTGGATTCAGGTTGCTGCCAAACCACCATCCATCAATGCCTTGTTCAAGACAAGGCAACACTGTTTGGCTTACACCAATTCGTGACCATTCTGCTGGTTTATTTGGTGCCTCAGCTACATTTCACCACCTTATGGACCAAGTCCTTAGACTCGACTCTGCATATGCTGCTGCCTATCTGGGCGGTTCTGAGGTCGCTGCGATGGGCGAGACTCATGGCAAACCCAAGAAGTGCGCAATTGGCAAGTGGAGTTATGGTATCTTGGGTTCCACTTGGATCACGGGCAGGTGCGTCCCCAAATTGATAAGACCACAGTGGTTGCGGCCTGCCTGAGACCCAAGACCAAAAAAGAGGTGAGAACGTTCCTTGGGCTGGCTATTATAGAAGGTTTGTGCCTAATTATTTGGATGTCACCGGCCTACAGACCTCTCAATAAAAAGGGAGCCCCAGACCTGGTCCATTGTTTGGAGCCATGCCAACAGGCTTTTATGCAGGTGAAAGCTGCACTTTGTGGCAGGCCGTTGTTACATGATCCTGATTTTCTCTCCCTTTTGTTGTACAGACTGATGCTTCAGACAGGGGGTTGGGAGCCCTGTTGTTCCAGCTGGTCGATGGGGAGGAGCGCCCGGTGCTGTACATCTGCTCCAGTGGATCCATCGCATGAAGGACACTAACGCGTCATCCATTGGTATCTGGCTCTTTAACATTTTAAGTTTGAGGTGGGCCACAGGCCGGAGGCATTTACGGACTTCCTCTCAAGATATGGGAGGGGAGTATTGGGCAGGTCGGATGGCTCCCTGGCCTGAGAGCGCCGGCTTGTGGATGGAGAGTGAGATCAGGAGAAGAGAATGCTGAGCATCGCCTGGAAATGATTGTCTCTAACAGCTGATTGTTATTGCAGTGAGAGATGGATTGAAGAGCCGGATGTCAGTGAAGGAGAGCCTATCCACACACATCCCGAGACTGTGTTAAGCTGTGTGCTGAAACGTGTAATTATTGAGTGAAGAGCAGTCAAGCCAATTTTGTGTTATAAAAAAAAATACAGTTTGAGTAGGATTCGCCGTCTCCCGCTTCCTCTGTGCAACCCCATTACGAACTTTGTTACATACAAATACATCATTTGAGAGTGTAGGGAGTTATTAAGTTGAAATAACGCAGATTGATGGCTTCAACAGTCGCATATACCATCGATTAACAACCTCTGAGATTTTAAAAGCTTTTTAAAAGTTATCGTTAAAAATCAATAGAAGAAGAAGAGGAAGAAGTTTTATTTATATAGCGCCTTTCCATAGCTCAAGGTCGCCCAATAAGCTCATGGAGAAAATTACTTGGATTTTTACTTCAGGAACCAGTCTTTTTTCTTTTTCTTTTCTTTTTTAAATGGCCTTCAATATGTCCTGACCTGCCCCAACTTCTTGTTTCAATAGGAATACATCAACACAAGACAAACAAAATTGCAAACCACTACATGGAGTCATTAAAGAGCCTTTAGTTTCACAAATGTTCACATGAGCACTGCTGCTGAACATTTACACTCCATTCACATAGCTCAGTGTTCCACATCAAGTCAGGAAAACAGAGCGTCCACAACTGCAGACTTTGAATATAAAAACATTCCACCATTCAGCATACCAACGCGCTGTGTCATCCGTGACCCGGACCACCCACACGGAGGAATTAAAACTCACCTCACCGGAAACTGACAGTGACCAGTAGACTAAAGGCACCCATTTTAGCCCAAAAAATGGCTTCTACACTTCACTGCCTCTTCTGTGATCAATATGCTAAGTCCTGGAATGCAAAAACGATGTGTGGTTGTGCGGGGATGAAGGGATGCTTGACAAAGACGGATAGATTTGCACCATCCGTGAAATGTCACTGATTCAGTGGAGGATGTCGCTTCCGGAGCACTTGGCTGTGTGATAAGACTGACACATCAGAACTGGGGTTGGAAGTGGCATGGTGCCACTATCTCGTGCTCTCTCTCTCTCTCTCTCTCTCTCTCTCTCTCTCTCTCTCTCTCTCTCTCTCTTTCTCACTCTCTCTCTCTCTCTCTCTCTCTCCTTTCTCCTGTCATCCCTGACAAATGACAGTGGCCACCACTGCAGTCCACCCACCTCATGGGAATGGCCGATAGAGAATGAGCACAATTAAAAAATGGATGAGACACAATCAAGGGAGAAATGTCAGTTGAGGATTTTCAGGTGGTCACGGCTCTAATTGAAGGGTGATGAGCCAACATTTCTGGTTGCCTGCTTTGAAAGGAAAGTGACTTGTTGACAGATTGCTGAAGAAATAAGTCACCAAAGCTACTTCCAAACAACTCCAGCCTGACTTTTGCTTTAAAGTCCACATCTATTTACTTTCTTAAAGGGTTAGTTCATCAAAAAAAAAAAAAACCTCTCATGATTTCCTTACCTTAAAGCTATCCCATATGAATATGACTTTCCTTCTTCAGCAGAACCTAAGGGAAGATGTTTAAAGCACATTTCAGCTCTTTTTGTCCATACAATGGAAGTATACAGGTGCCATCAGATGCTGGCTATTTGATAGAACAAAAGACATATTAAGACAGCATAAAAGTAAATGACTCCAGTCGATCAATTAATGTCTTCTGAAGCAAATTGCTAGGTTAGTGTAAAAAAAGTATCGATATTTAAAAAACCGCTTCCTCACAGCAGTCGATGCATCAGTGACGTAAGTGCAATGGTGCGTTCACGCGAGAAGTTGGAATCGCTTGCTTTGCCTACAACAGAGGAATGTCTGGAAACGTCACACGAGAGCTAGGTCATTTCAAACAGCAAACGGAAGCAGGGATTTAAAGTTAAAAACACTGAAGACAGAAAGTCATACACATCTGGGACGGCTTAAAAGTAAGTAAATCATGATAGGATTTTCATTTTTGGGTGAACTAACCTTATAATGCATGTAACTGGTCTTTAGACATGTGCCGTATTCGTTAATACGGTTTACAACATATGTTATGTTATTATGAATATGGATTTCCATCCATGAGTCAAGATTACCAACATAAGACCAAAATGATTATTGTTAACTATAAAAACGGCACACAATAAATACATTTAGTTCACAGTTATTCTGTATGTAGTTTACTGCATTTCAAGTGCTGCTGTTCAGTAGTGTTTCATGGGCAGTAAAATTAACAAGGCCAATGAATAAATTTAATATACAAAAAAATACACATGAAAGTGTTGTAGGGCTACACAATTAATCGAAGAAAAAAAACTGTAAAATGTGTCTATTACAGCATTACATTTTGGTGTACTTCTGTTGGACAAAAAAATTTTGGGGGCACAAAAATCTGCTAAATCTGACGCATTAAAGAGCATGGCATGCAACTGCCCCACACAAAATAAATATTTTAATGTAAACTCTATTAATCGAAATGAATAATCGTAATTTCAATATCTAAGGAAATTATCAGTAATTATGATTTTCATCATAATCGTGCAATCCTAATGTCATCATATGTTGAGGAGTCTCATTGTAGGCTTGATTGTTGGCCTGTCTTCTTGACCTGTTATTGTTCATGTAACAGAAATTGCATTTTTAATGTACTCGGTAAATCTGACCCGGTTCTATGGCCCTTCTGTGTATTTCCAAAGAGTTCTAGAAATGCTGTCTTTTTTTTCCAATTAGGAAAACTTTTGTTTGTAATCTTTTATGTTTCAAAATGTAATGACTTGCTTTGCTTCTGAAACGACTTAATGCTTTTTGGATGACATCAACAAGCCCCATTTTTGGAAGTAAGATGGCTTGCAAAATCCATTGGTTGTTGCAATATCGGCACAATGTTTGGGTTACACCAAAGAGCCACTTTTTTTCCAAAAATTTCAGTGGAAAATTACACACAGCACCTTAAAACCGCACATCAATAAATTAGATAAATTGCGAAGTAGACCAAAATTTGTCAATTGTCAAAAGTCTGGCTCTGCATGATGATACAATGAGTGGCATACAGATTTTGTATTTCTTTTTATGTCTCAGACACTATTAGTCCAGTAAGTGGTTGTTACAGTGCTGACTTTGTCTCTCTGAGAGCACAGATGAAGACAAAAGCTGGAAATGGAGAGAGCGAGAGACCTCTGTTAGAGAGGGGACGGACAGATAGCAAGAAAGAGAGAGAGAGAGAGAAAGAGGGTAGAGGAAGGCAAGTTACTGTATGTGACCAGATATTATGAGACATGCTAAGGGGAAACTGTGTCTCCCTGTAGTGCTAGTCATTATTGACCTACAATCTGAACTGCTGTTCAAATACACATGCGGCTTACACCTGGCCTTCCTGTGACCCCCGTCTCACACAGCTGACTGTATATTACATATATATTTGTACTCTTTAGTATGTACTTTATTTAGTATTGCTTTCATCTTTTGTCCTTCTATAACTTCTCTTTCACACATCAGGCAATGTTTTGTGTGTGTTTCAACCATAGACTGTAAAAAAAGACGGATGACGCACCTTCGCTCTTTTCCATTGCTGAGAACTGAAGCCGCCAGTGTCCCGATATGGCGCTGACATCTTGGGACTTGAGTCTGCGCAGTTGCGATTTTGGGACCAGACCTGCGCAGTAGTGAGCAGGAAGTAAAGCCGCGAAATAAAGGCCCCGCCTTCAATCTCACTGAATCAATCGCAAGCACACGCCCCTGCACTTTTGACTTATGACGGTGAGAAATAATTAATATAGAAATTTAGATATTACATTTAAAGCTCCAATCTCCTCAGTCCTCCGAAGATCCCGAAAAAAAGTCAGTTGGTGCTTCAGTGACTACTTCGCTCAGAGAACCTGTCAATCAAAGCTGTCAATCATGATGTTACAGCACCGTTTTTATAGCATCAAATAACTAAAAACAAACTTATTTTGAAAAAAAAAAAAAACACTTGAAATTACATCAACATGATAGAAACTACAGTAAATGACAGAAACTATCTTTGAAAAAATGTGAAGTATGTGAAGTGTAATTTAATTGTTTAGTTGATCTCACGTCCCGTTCAATAACATGGGGAGGCGGCGTTTATGACCTATACTAGGACCAGTCACCGGGGGGTGATCGAGACGTTTTGGCTTCACTTTTGATTGCTTGGTTTCAACAAACAGGGTGCAAAACAGGGCCCGAAACTGTTTAAAAAAATTGTCCTCAGGAGGTCTAACTAAATATTGTATGAGCAGTTTTATTTTCTGTTTATTTTATAGTGTATTTATTTTACAGCGATTTTTGCAACCCTGTTACAAAAATTTAGGACACGTCTAAATACAATGATTGGAGTGATTAGCAATGAACATTAAATATAAAAAGTAATACAAAAAATAACATTTATAAATAAAATAAAACATTATGCCAGAATGAGTAACAGAGTTGCAAAATAAAGAAAATAAATACATTTCATTTGGTTAGCTAGTTTGGTACTAAATGTTTATAGTTACTGAAAGACTAAAAGTGTGTTACAGACAACTCAGAACTCTGGATTTTCCACACCTTTGCCCCTTGAAGTCTGACCGATCAACCCTGACTTCAGCGAATATCGTCATTTGATGTATTTTCCAAGATGGAGTGACCTCTGAGCATAAATTGGAGCTGGGTATTGTGAAGCATAATAACAAACTTATTTTTGCAAAGTATTTTCACTGCAGGAAATGTACAGTATATGCAATATACAATAAATGTACAAGAGGATATAGTGTGTCAATGAATGCCTACGTTTTCACCTGTTTTGCTCGTGAAATGCTGTAGGTACTAGACAGCCAACTAGCTAATATCTGGAAGACTGTTCATGTGTTTATGCATTTGGCATGTGTTCATGTGACCGTGACGTGTGATTGACTGGAACACACTGAGGTCGGAAGTGGGAAATTACAACTTGGATATTCCCACCTCGGACTTCATCTGGAATGCAGTATTAACCTAGGTCCACGTTAATCTAGTTACGTTTAAAAACTGCGTATTCAAAACGCTCTCTGTCCACACTGCCATTTTCAAGCATTTTCAAAAGTTGCTTGTCTACACTAAAACGTATACAAACTCTTAAATTCGAATGCGAAAAATCGTCGTTTCATGTACGGCCTAAAACACAACTGTCCTCGTGTTCTGTCGCCGCAACAGCAGTTTCGAGTGAACTTCCCGTTACCATTGAATGCATTTTGAAGGTTGTACAAAGTAACATTTAACTACAACTATTAAAGTGAATAGCAGGCACAACAACGCTGCTGCAACATGGGTCGCCATCTTGATTATTTTGGGTTGAATGTATCACATGACTGCATCACATGACAAATACATCATTGTTTTCAAATATCTTCGTTTCCCTTGTCCATCCTACAATGCAAAGTGTTTTCACATTTATCCCCTTGGGAGAGTTTTTCTTAAAGGTGACCTATTATCCAAAATTAACTTTTACATGGTGTTTGAACATTAATGTGTGTTGGCAGTGAATGTACACAACCACCCTATAATGATAAAATCCACCCAGTCCTTTTTTAATCCCCATGAATCATAAGCACTGTCTCAGAACAAGCTGTTCTCAGATTCTGTACAAAGTGACATCACTTTGTAAAGGCCCCGCCCACGACTGTTGACGGACATTGCTGACGGACATGCTTGTTTGTGTGTGTTGTTTCATTATAGTGCATAGCGAACGTTGTAACAGTATTTGAGTGTTTGTGTGTGTGTGTGTTGCTCATCCATTATTGCAAAACTGCTGAAAAAACTCTACAACAAATTAATACATATATCTAATAACCATCCGGAAAATTCCTGGTTCATTCTCAAAGTTGTTACTTCTGAGTCTCTCACTCATCGGTGTCTGACTCCGGTTCACACATATAGGGCTGAACACCACTATTTTCGTCAGTCATATTGCTAATAATATTTAGTTATCCAAAGCAGAGATGTCAAAACTCCACCCTATTCTGGATATGGGACGGGGAGCATCAGCTCATTTGCATTTAAAAGCACACACACTAACAGCTTGTTTATTTTTCCATCCAAAAATTGGCATTTTCAACATGGTAATAAATTATCTGTGGGGTATTTTGAGCTGAAACTTCACAAACACATTGTGGGGACACCAAAGATTTAAATTACATCTTGTGAAAATGGGCATAATAGGTGCACTTTTCACTGTCAAAAACACCGCCTCAGTGTGGACGGAAGGCCAAGACCTTGAGAAAAAGGTGCGTTTTCAAATGAAAACGTATTAGTGTGGACATGGCCTTATATTCTCCCAAAATGTAAGAAAAATATTAGTTTGATAATTTTTCTTACAATAACTTTAGTAGCAGGGTTGAATAGTTGAGCTTGATGAATGTAATCAACACTGTATTTTGTCTAAAACATTATGAAATTAAAAGAGATTATTTACATCTTTCACCATGCTTTAAATAGGGACCAAATCTGGCCTGGCTCCACAAGGGGAGCTTGGGCAACTTTGGCAAACACACCCCTACCCACCCCTACACTGCTAAAATTGTTTGGCCCACCCAGAGTGTCCTATGGCCCATCTTACATCTTAAAGCTGGAGCCGGTCATGGTCCAAATTATATCATGTCTTGGGTATCAAAATGTAAACAAGTGTAAAAAAAAAGAATTGCAATAGGGTTAAAAATCATGGTAACACTAAAAGTGGGACAACGCTTGACATTTTTTGTTCTTTTTATGATACATTGAATAGCAGGTTGCTTATTCCGACCACGTAAGAAACCTGACTTTTCAAATCATCCGGTTATTCTCTGCTTTTGACGTCAATATGTAAACAGGCACGCTAACAGCATTTGTGCTCATTGGATAAGCAGGTAAGAATGTGGGAAAAGGTGTTTACAAGCACTGCAAAATCTGAGTAATGGGCAAAAATCTAAGTGTGCCAATTGGTTTTTGCTTAAACTGTTTATGGCCTTACCCCAATAAATAAAAAAAAAACATAATTTAAGGCGTTTACATCACAACGCACGTTATTGGCTCATTAGGCTTAATCGGTGTGAGATCGTGCATGCAAAAATGGGGATGAAGATATCTGATGCATTTAAAACTAGCTAGGTTTAATACTAGATTAATTTTACGTTAAATAATCGTTAATTTACTTGTAGTAGTCACATAAAAAACATGGGATTCGTGGCTGTAATACTTTACAAAAAGTTACAGGATATTAAAGTGTATCATATTTGTTACAGGGGCCTAAAAATTCTTCTGAAATTTCTACATTTTAACTTTATTTCTTGTTATTTCTCAATGAGTTCCATTGAATTTCATGAAGAACTTATGCCTGCCAGAGGGGAAAAAAATGTCCCACACCCACTAGAAGTGTGTAACTAATAGCTCAGGTCAGCCGTGCTCCTTGTATTTATGACACTGGGTGCTATGAAATATGAACGTGCGGATTGAGATGCATAACTAACTTTCTTTTTAAAGCAGCGAGACCGTCAGACGGAACAGTGATAAAATGCCATGGCTGAAAGGTAAACTAATAATAGTGTTCCCCACCTCAAACTGTCACAGTGATGCTCTAGTCTGGAGCATCCGAATATTCACAGCCAAGCCACCTGGGTAAGACCCACAATACCAATTGGAAATGGGAGGGGTTGAATTGGGATACATATAATCGTTATACAAATGAAAACGTATGGCTGTAAAATAAGCTTGGATAAGCCACAGTTGAAGCCGTTGTATATTCTGAATGTACCATATTTCTGTTGCATTGAATAGTTCAAGTGTGTATCTTTTTCATTGGTACAAACATTTTCAGTAACACTTAACAATAAGGTTTAATTTGTTAACATTAGTGTAACACAATTAAGGATGGGCAAGGAGGAGGCGAGAACCGGCTTGTCAACATAAATGATAATTTAATAAGAACTTAAACCAAAAGAACATACATAAACACACACGACGGACATGCCCTGTAATTCTCTCTCTCTCTCGAACCATCGTCACCGGCCGCCTTTATTCCTCCCGCACCTCATCAGGCCGTTTGGGGACCGGGCGCGCGATATTCCAACCCGGCCCCGCCCCCTCCGCTCCACAATAGTGTACCAAACTTGTATGACTTTTAAATCCAAGCTCATGACAAGTGATAATAGGATTGCCACCCGTCCCGTAAAATATGTGCTAAAACTGTGGAGGTTGTGGTAAAGGACCGTCTGAAAACGTCAGCCAGAAGGAGATGTTTAGCAAGCCAAATATTAACCTCAGTCACCCTTAACTTTCATTGCATGGAAAAAGATGCAATGAAAGTGAATGGCGACTGAGGCTGTCAGTCTGCCTAACATCTTTTGTTATTCTCCACGGAAGTCTTACGGGTTAGGAAAACACTACGGGTTAGTAAATGATGACAGAACTCTCATTTTTGTGTGAATTATGCCTTTCAAAATATATATGAAAGATTGCACATACCCACATGTAACCTCTTAGTATAGTAACATAACAACTTTTTCAAACAAAAATTTTCATGTGAATTCATAGGCCCACGTTTAATTTAAAGTCTTAAAACATTCCCTCAATTAATTATCTAAGCAGTAATGACAGTAATGTTTCTAATGACTAATAATCAGTCTAGAAAAAACTTCAACAGCACTTTTTTGCTGACCTCAACATAGATGTCTACTGTTCAACTGACATTGGGGACGATATTTCACCGTACTAAAATCTCGCAGGAGGCAGTCGGAGCTGCAAAGCAGTTACTGCCGGTAGCTAACACATTCTCAAATTACCATTTATTACTTTCCACTATTTTTAAAGGGAGAAATGACAGCCTCTCTGTCAAATCTAACAAGGGAATAGCTTTCAGGTGCATACTCCCCAATAACTCATCACAGTGACCTTTTGAACAGAAATTAGGGCACTTTTTATTTTTACTCACAAACACATCTTAGGCCATTTGCATTTTAATACCCGAAAGTAGTGCGCACTGAACTCTAAAAATCGGGCATAGACGAACAACCGTTAACTGTCAGAGAGAAGGGCTGATGTTGAGATAATGGTTTGATGGAAACAGCGTGACATACGCATCAAAAGTTCTCTATTATAGCAAGAGTTTACCCTAAAATGAAGGTTTTGTCATCATTTACTAAACCTCATCCTGTTCCAAATCCATACTGGATTCTGTAAAGCTTCTAAATAACATTATACGTAATATTCTTCAAAAACTCATCTACAGATCTAAAAAAGTCATGCCGGTTTGGAATGACATGAGGAAGAGTAAATTATGACATAATTATCATTTTTGGGTGAACTTCCCATTTAAGTCAGGAAGTTTTTTCAAATTTCATAATAGTAGCTAAATGCTCAGAGGACAAATGATGGGACCACAAGGCAATATAAAAAGAGCATATTTAACTTAAAATTAGATCTTGCAAATATGACATCAATACATGAATCATGTGTTTAATATTGTGGAAATTTGACCTCGAGGCTGTTAAGAAGCGAGCTGCACGTCGTGCGCACACATCGAGAGGCATGGAGACTGTGTCTCTTTTTACTCTCTTTCTGCCTTCTTCAATCTCATCCCGAATCCATTTTCAAATCTCCACATGCTAATGTTTTGATATTTCTTTATCATTATGTACCAATTCTGCACACTTTGCCCGATGGGAAATCAGTTACCACACCCCTTTCTGCTGCCAATGGAATGTGGATGATAGTGAATTTCGTTCTGCGGTTCCAGAGTACCAAACCAAATTAAGTAAGTGAATGAAAAAGCAGAATGGAAAAGCCGGCAGGGCTCTCTTTCCAGTGTCTATGTCCTTGGTGTTACCAGTGAGTGTTGTCTAAATAATTCACTAATAAAACGAAACATAACAGACACCTCCAGACACCCTGAAAGCGTGCAGTTAATCCCATAAAATAAAATAAAGATTTTTTTTTTGATCTCAATGCTGAGATGAAACAATAATGCAATATTAAAGTGTGCAAGAAAGAGCGGCCCTTGCAACAAATAACACTGTGTCTTGGGTACATGGTATTACTGTCAAAAAGATTGTTTTTATATCTGAGATTCTGTTTCAACAGAAGTTTGGAAACTTTAAAGTCAACATGAAACGCCACTCGCAACCCATTTTACTTCCGCAATGTCTCACGTGTATTTGGGAGTGAAACAGGGTATTTAACAGGAACAAGGGCAAGACTTGATTGTATTCATTGGGAAGTGATTGGATTGATGGACTACTTCATGAAGTCTTGTCATTTTATGATGCGACCATCTCATATGGTATAACCAATTATACCCACATATAATTAGAAATATTAATACTGATACAACATGCTACAGTAAATCACTTTTTATACTTCTTCCACTAATTTTATGGGTTTTTATATATTTAATATTTGTACATTTCACTAACAGCCAAGACTGCTTTGAAAAGATAAATATGAAAATATTACTTATTATTTAAAAAAGCAAAACTTAGCATATTCAAATATTATGCATGTAACTGTAATATTAAGGTCGCACCACATTATATTTTTGTAGGGCCAAGAACAGGTTAACTTGCTAAAAACACATTAAACTAATTGAATTTTATGTTTTTATTTAACCCTTTAAGCTCTGAGGGTGTTTTTAGAGATTTGAAGTTTCAGTAGTGTACCCAAAATTAAAGGCTTATAACTTGACAAAAAAAGGGTCAAATGTGCAGTATCACTGTAAAGACTTTTTTAAATTATATAGATTATGATAAAATCATTTTTCTTATTTGACAATATATATATTAGGGTGTAAATAAGGTGGCTCTGAAAAACTGATTATTTTTTTATTTTTTTACCAATCGTGTCAGTAAATGTAACTGAGAGAAATTGTATGTTGATACGAAAAAGCAATCAAAAGTTATAACATTACAACAATAATTTATCCACGTGTACTAAAATGTCTCCAAGTGTCCAAAAGCCTCTCCAAACAAATAAAACATAATAATTGTGCATAATGACTAATTACACATGCAACCATGACTAAAGGTTTGCATTGCACAGAATGAGTGTCATTTGACTCTTTTGCATCGAGTCTGTGTCAAATACTTGGCGCCATCTTCTGGTGGCCTTTTGTAATGGTGTGCTTTGTGTGGATTATCTAATGATCTTTGCATCTGATTATATTGTGTGTGGGCTCATTTGAAAGATAATCGCCTCTTAGTAATGATATGTGATATTTTATGTTCTGTTTATTTCTGTTTATTAAGCACAAATGTGGCTTATAAGCAACACCTGTTCACATGTAATATAAATGTCAAAGACACACGCTTAGATATTACTCGCAATATTTTTGTTTGTGAGTAAAACAAATAATAATATGTACAGTGCAATTTTGTTTTCTAAAAATGAGCAAATCAGAACTCTTTTAATTTTTCTGCAAATTTCAAAGCATCTGTACATTTTTGGTCATAATGCCTGCATGCAGTGTAATGTAGAGATACTTTTTTTTGTGAAGTTCAAGACTGTAGTTATTAATATTTTGAAGATTTTTTTTTTTTTTTTTAATGAGCTTAAAGGATTAAATTGTTGATTAAAAATATTCAAATGTTTGAACTTTGCCAAAAATATGCAAGATATTTATAGTCTTCAAATACCCTTTTAAGAATCCTAATTTTGCATTTTACATTAAATTTTGTGTTAAAATGTGTTTACATTTGGCTGCCTTTTCAATTAATGGGTAGCTCAGCAAGTAAAGAAGCTGACTACCCCCCCAGAGTCGTGAGTTATAATCCAGGGCGTGCTGAGTGACTCCAGCCAGGTCTCCTAAGCAACCAAATTGCCCCGGTTGCTAGAGAGGGTAGAGTCACATGGGGTAACCTCCTCGTGGTAATGTGGTAAGACCGGATGCATCACGAGCTGGCTTTATGCGCAGCAACTGACAAAATGCACTCATAGCGAAATCGGTGAGCGAGGTAAAATTAGTTTGACGTGCGACGTTCGTTCGATATTCGGTTTCGCAGATGTAAGGGACCATCTGAAAACTCATTTTAAAGGCTGTAGTTTTTTTTTTATTTTTAGTGATTAAGTAGTAAGTCCTTTTATCCTCAAATTGATTACTGTACTTATATAAATGATCACATTGAAATAATCTCAACTTTAGTATGTCTGTCTGTCCTCTGGGAAGTTATAAGATCATTCTGAATGTGAAAATGTATTTTACAGTTTTTTTCATGAATAACTTGCACGTGAATTGAATGAATAAGTGGACATCTCCTATGTTTCAGCATAGTGAGTGGAGTTTTCAGACGGTCCCTTACATCTGCGAAACCGAATATCGAACGTCAAATTTTACCGCGCAAAATCAGTGAGGCCAACGACGTCCAGCTGGATAGTGAGTATGGCGCGAAAAGAGCAGGAGAGACGGCCGAGAAAGCAGGCAGCAGCGCCATTTGAACATATGTTCAAAACGACTGCCAAACAGGGTACGTTTGTTATACCTGGTAAGCAATTTGACAACATTGTAGTAAATATTTTCAGTGCATCAAAAAACGTGCTCGTTAAGATACCAGCAGACAAGCTAATCCAGCACAATTTAGTGCATAAAAAGTATTTGAACCTCATAATTAAATACAAAATGAGGGGGAAAATGCAGAAATAAAACTTTTTGAAAAAAAGAACCCCCCTTCCTGGGCTGGCGAGGGCCTGAATTCCAAGCTTAGTCAAAGAGGAAGTCATTTCAGAGGTGGACTGACATTTTTACAAATGTTTACAAAAACAATTGTTTTCTATTATTATTTAAAACAACGCGCACTGATGAATCACTCACAATAAGACCAGAAACATGTATTATGAAAGTCAATTGTGATTTTATGATGACTTTAACTCTGCAGGCGGTAAAAGATAGTGCCATGATTTTAAAACGTCTGAAACTATTTTTTTTTTATTCAGTAATCATAGTCATTAAATGTGTTAACACAACAACGCATTACATGTCTAGACATTTCTTTTTGTTCAATAAGAAAGCCACTTTTAACAAACCCTCCAGCTCCTAAAATAAGATGGTTTATTTAGTGTTCGGCTCTGCAGATTTCGTTGCACATTTTGCAAGAAAAATGACACCCAGCAGTATTTAGAACAGAATGAAAATCCCTCCGTGCACCTGGCACGGCTGCCAATGGTAAATGAGCTGAGAAAGAAGTCATCATCTGTCTGCCGTTATCATTAGCCGCAATAATTATGTTTACTATGCCCTCTCATCATCTGTGGGAGCTACAGCACGCAGATGAGTGAGTCGTCCCCCGTGAGCGCGGCGGATGTTGCGGTTTTGAAGGACAGCTATGATCTTTGTCTTTCAGATCAAGCTTCATGTTACTCTGCCAACTCTCAGATCAACCTGCTCTCTGATCTCTCAAAGACACAAAATGTCTGACAGATTCACTCACAACATATGCCCGGTATTTTACTGTTTGTCCTTGACAGATGCTTATGGATCAAACTCTCGCTTGTACAATGAAGTAATACAGCACAGAGGACGACGAAAAAGTGACTTTTGGACAAGCATCACTATTACTATTGTTCATATTTAGGGATACACTACAAAGAAATGCTTTCTTCTTACTTATATTTTCTTAATCAGCACTTAATCCATCTTATTTTCTAGTAAATTATCTAAATTGCCCCCCTAGATTTTCCTTGTGCCCCCCTAAATCTTCTGATGTCCCACAGACTAAAGATCAATCCAAGCCAAATTAGGAGCACCCCACAGTCCAACTAAGAGATCAAAATTTGCCCACCCTAAAGATCAAAATGCCCCCAAAGATCACATCCTAGTACATCCCCTGCTTTAGAAACATAAACATATTTATAAATTGTTTTAATTTTATAGATATTTTGGATTCCTATTCATGTATTTTAAACAATTCAATTATCTAAATTTTATAGAGCTATTTTAAAAATATTTTAGATCCATATTTCCATAAACAAAAACATTATTATTAAACAATTAATCATTAAACGATTACCACATTTTTATTTATTTCAACATTTTAAAGTTAAGACTTTGTTCAAGTGTTTCTTGTTGAATATGGCACCATGTATCACACAGAAACCGTTCATTTTAAAGGGTTAGTTCCCCCAAAAAAGAAAATCCTCTCATAATTGACTTACCTTTATGCCATCCCAGATGAGTATGACTTTCTGTCTTTAGCAGAACGAAGTTAAGGTTTATGTAAGCACATTTCAGCTCTGTTTGTCCATACAATGCATATGAATGGGTGCCAACAGGCTGCTGGCTGTTTGATGGTCCAAAAGGCATATTTAGGCAGCATAAAAGTAATCCACAAGACTCCAGTCAATCAATTCATGCCTTCAGAAGCAAATCGATACATTTGTGTAAAAAATAACTAGATAATTAAAACTTTATAAACTTAAATAAATCACTTCCTGCCAGCAGTCGACGCATCAGTGACGTAAGCGCAATGGCGCGTTCACACGAGAAGTCAGAAGTATGTGCTTTGTATACAACAGAGGAATGAACATCACGTGAGAGTTAGTTCATTTAAAACAGAAATTCATTGCTGGCCGGACGCAATGATTTAAAGTTAAAAACTTTTAATTATCGATTTGTTTCTTACACCAACCTATTGGTCTGCTTCACACGACATAAACTGATTGACTGGAGTCGTGTGGATTACTTTTATGCTGCCTAAATATGCCTTTTGGACCGTCAAATAGCCAGCAGCCTGATGTCATCTGTTTACTTGAAACAATACTTGTTTACTTTGTTTATGAATAAAAAGAGCTGACATGTGCTTATAAAAATCTTCACTTTGGTTCTGCTGAAGAAGGAAAGTCATACACATCTGGGATGGCTTAAAGGTAAGTTATGAGAGGATTTTCATTTTTGGGTGAACTACCCCTTTAATTAAATGCTTCAACTGGATTAAATGGGATGGCATTGAAAATTTCATTAATCTCATTTATTATAAAAAAATAATTAATAAACAAATTAATTAGATTAACTCAATATTCATGTATTAAATAAGGATTTCGTTTGTTCGGTGTGAACAGCCCCTTACAGTTGGTGGAGGTCTTTGGCCGTTGCATCTTGTTCTCTCAGTGTTTCACAGATTATGCAATGAGTTTTTTAAAAGCTTTGTCAGGGAAGATGTTCAACTTGGAAATGTGTGTCTGTCGCAAGATCATTGAATTCGGTTCCAGTCTGTTGTGTTTCATCTGATTGAACAGCCCCTGGTCTGTGCTCATAGTCTGAGCCGCTTCACCACCAAGTTCAGCCGAATACCATTGCTCTCTGGGAATATTGCTACTCTACATACACTGTAATGAATAAAAAACAAAGTGGTATTTCACTGTTATTATGAAGTTTGAGTTGGGGGTATTATACTGTGGAATCAGTGCCTTTTTATTTATTTATTTTATGCACATTAGTTGAAGATGGAATGCTCTTTTTTTTACAGCCAGGAATATTATTTGCAGTAATATTTCACTGCTGAATGGTTTATATATTTAATACGCCATCTTGTGGACTAAGGAAACAACGTCAATTTAATAACAAATTAGCTGACTTTAAAATTAGAATATAATTCAAATTTTGAAAATTTTTAAGGTAAAAATTCGAACTTAGTTTATCTGCCCAGTTGACAGGCCTAATCTAAAGTTTACATTTTACATGCTTGCAATACGTCAATTTTGTATGTTAACGTGACTATGCAAATTTCAATTCTCATGAGATCATGTTAAGGATGTGTAGATATTTTTATTGGAAAGATAGAAATCATGATGAGTATGATTTTGTGCCTTTTAGGTATTGGAACAGCAGGACTCGAACCTCTCATTGATCAACTGAGCACTTGCTTTAACAGCTAGCCCAAAGCCCCAACAGATTTTGTTTGCATGAGACACCATGGAAACTGTAGATAATTTGAAACAAGTAACATATTGATATTCTCGAACGCCACAATCATGACGCCCAAAAATCCAGCCGCAGAGCACTTTGCATTTTGCAAGAAGCCGGTTAACATTACCATCTATCCCACGACAAGGCACTTGCCTTTAGGAGTCTGGGTTAAAATATTATCTGAAAATCAGCATTACTTATTCATTTGACCGTTTATTCTGGGGCCATAACTACAATATAACATGTCACATGTACACATAACATGTAACTACATATAACATGTATTACAATGTCCCTCTATTTGCCGGAAAAACAGGTCTTGGAGATAACAAGAAAGGCGATATTTGACATAGACTAAAGCTAACATGATGTCGTATGATACTTTGCCAGTTGACTCAAGTCTGAAGATGCACTCTGGATGGGAAAATCTGTGGTGTCTCTGTTTTACTGACAAAGCCTTCTAGGTTTTGAGAAATAGTTAACCAAAAAAAAAAGAGAAAGATTTATTCACCCTCATGTTGTTTCATACTTGAATTATTTTCTTCAGTGGAACACAAAAAGAGAAACCGCTTAGAGGTCTGCTTAAACTGAAACCCGAACCCAACCCATAGCCGAAACCGTGTGGTCCGACCCTACCAGAATCTGTTCACATAAAAAAACAAAGGATAATCAGAGAGGCCAAACAAAAAACATCTTCAGTTCGAACAGCCCGTTTGCAAGTGTTTGTGAGTGAGAGAGCATATGTGAAACAAGCTAGGTCGGCCTGTTAATTGTAAAGTCATTCTTAAAAAACTGACCTGAACCTGGCCTGAATCCTGGCGGTTTCTCAAGCCCGCCAGGATTCAGCTCGAGCTCTGGTCGGGTTGCAGACCTGCTCGACACTGCTCAACAAAATCAGTTTCTGTGCAAGGATGTGCAGTTGAGTCGAGCATGTACCTCGTGGAAATTTATATATGGCAATTTTAGCCACAGGAAGTGGGGAAAAGCATTAATAAACAAAAACGCACAGTACAGTAATTGCAATTTTTTTTTTTTAAACATTAAACTGTCAACTATTAATCGCAGACAGGGCTTGGCTGGTAATCTGGCATACCAAGCATTTACACGGTCGGCCGCTGCATTTTGGGGCTGATCAGGGGTGGACTGGCCATCGGGAGAACCTAGCGGGCCAGTGGGTTGTCCGTGAAACTGGCCCGCTATGTAAAATCCCAAGCCGATTTCTCTTCCCAGTCCAGCCCTGATCGCAGAAATTAACTTGTTAAATTTCCAAGATCAATTAATAATACTTTTATGGTGTTTTTAAATTTTTTTAAGTCTGACAGCCACATTACTTATTTAATTTCATTATAAGATAAACAGTGGCCAGGATATTCTTAAATTCACCCATTATGTTCCAAAAGAAAGTCACACAGGTTTAGAATGACATGAGTGTAAGCAAATAATGATACAATTTTCATTTTGTGTAATCGTTTCCTTTAATAACGTAGCTCAGCTCATTATAATCTAATATGCAATTCTTACAGCGGAACACACATCACTGCTTCAATTATTCATGTCTCAACAGCCTGCTAACATTATGCGGTTATTAAAGCTGCAAACAATACAGAATGTTGCAAATCAACAGATGGATATGAAGCGCTAAAACAGGTGCATACAAAATCTCCTAAACAGGCTCACAGCACACCTGTTTAAATGCTCCATGTAGTGTAATTGATGTATGCTCAGCCAGCGAATAAGTTGTAACTGACGTAGAGGCAGCGGCACTCATTTATTACTTGAATAAGGCAGAAATGCATTACACAATTTCTTCTGCTCTGTCCCCACTAGGCAAGTATTGATGTATTCAAGGAGGACACTGCCCTCTGGATGTACCTGATGTCTTGCTTCTTTGTCTACCTATGCTAGAATTGTTTACGCCTGGAGTAACTACAGGTGGAGATGATTACGTTTGTGTAGATAGATATTTAGAGATGTGCGATTATTCCTGTTACTATACCTACATTTTGGAAAAAATATGTTTTCGTAAAACGTTGTACATTTTCCTGGTGAAATGAACACTAAATGCGCTACAGCATAAATTTGTTTTATTCACTATCACACAAATTGCAAGTACAACGGTAGATTATCAGTTCATAAACACTGACTGATGTCTAGAAAAAGCTCTTATGATAGCCTCATCTCCAGAGCTCTGTTTATCACCGACACACTGAGTGAAGCAAACCATGGATCAGTGGCTGTATGCTACATTACATCTTTATAGCATCTGGATGGAATACTGATGTTACTTAACACACACACACACACACACACACACACACGCACATATATGCCAATAATTGCATCTTATTGTCAGCCTTTACTTTATGGTCTCATTGCAGTACTGCTGATGAAACAGTTCAATTAGTTTTTGTCGTTCATTTAAAGGTGAGTAACATTTTACTGTCAAATACGTTCTGCTCTGAGAGCCCTGGCAAACATCACCAGACAGAATTGGATGGCCAAAAACTTTCTGGGCTCAGACATTTAAAAATGCTGTGCCAACAGGTAAGAAAATAAAGCAGAATGTAGCTCTTAAACTCTTGATCAACCTTAAACAGAGGTTGGAAGAGTGAAAGGTTATTCTAAAAAAGTTGGCAGGGTAAGGCAGGGTTCAAATGGACCCTTTTCACATTTCCAGTCAAGTTTCGAACACGGAAATATAGCAGCGTAAACTTCTGTGAAGGTGAATGGGAGACCTCAGCAAATATAATTTTCCATTCCTATTTGCTTCAAAGGCAAAAGAACAAATTATATTTCCATGACTTTCCTAAAGAGGAAAAATACATATAGAGATGGATTTACTGTCATTCCAGCAGCTGTTTTTAAAAACAGAATATATATATAAATTTTTTTTTTTTTTTTCAAAACTGAAAACACCCCTCATCTGCAGTTGTTCAAACAGTACCGCCTCTAACTCATGCCATTGGTTGAGTTATGTTGTTGGGGCGGGTCTAAGCAGGTCGCTCAAAACAAACTTTTTTTGTACCAACATTTTTATAGCACCACAGAAACACAGTGTTTGCAGTTTTCAAGTAAATTAACCTATAAATGGCTTACTTGTCTCTGCATATTACGCTGGGATAGATTAATTATTTTGACACTAAAATAGTTACATCAGCTGTAAATTAAAAAATGAGTATTGAAGTTTTAAAAGATTTTTTTAGCTAGATATACACTGCTAAATTAAGGCATTTATGTGTCATCAAAGTCTCTGAAAAAGATCCAAATCCTATATATATATTACAATCTTAAATTATTGATGTAGCACAATAAGAATAAAAGTGTTGGGCAAGCTACTCAAAACAGTAGCTACAGCTAAGCTAACAACAAAATAAAAGTGCATAGACACTGTCAAAGACAAAACAATTTTAAAAGTCTAATTCACATGACACCACAGTAGTTGAAGTTTACCGAAATTACCTTTCAAATATGTGACCAACTTAGGTGGTACTGAGTGATTACCATATTCACATGCCATGATATTTGCTGGTATTTCAAGAAATACCATACCATGATACATACAGGTATCTAGAAAAAACATGGTAATGTCATGGTACTTTCTTTGTTTTCATGTAGTGTTTTGATTGGAAAATGACGACGGCGTTTTAGTGACACAAACAAATTAACACACACATTCACACTCACACTCATTCACTTTTTTGAAGATTCATTCAAATTCAATTCAAGTGTGTTTATTCCAATTTTTTTTTTTACGTTGGTTATGACTTGCGTCGCTTAAACGTGTGTTGTTATGTGTGTGCTATATTGTTTTGACTTATCCCAGAATATTCACTGCTAGATTTAGAGATTATCCAGTGTGTGTAAAACTATTGTTGTTTTTTAATGTCTGTAAACAGTGCTTCACTTGTTTTAGAGTATTATTTATTGCTGCCGTTCACACATTGGTAAAAAAAAAAAAACAAAGGTGAATATTACATGAAAATTGTTACATATTGCACCTTTAAAAAAAATTGCTGTTCTGATTCAAAACATGTTATTGTAAAGTTGTTGTGTTTTACATTGCTTGTCGTTTGTAATATGTAAAATGTATTATTCGTAATAAGCTAATGTCTGTCATACTTAGGCTAATGTTACTAAATGCTGAGGTAGTTTGTTGCAACCATTTCCTGTCTAAAGAAAGTGCATTATGGTTGGAATGTTGATCATTAAGATAAAGTTTTATGGAGAGCATCTGATGTATGTAGGCCTGACAGTTTCCTGACAGAGGTTTTTTTTACAAGAAAATGTGTGTGGTACTTACGATGCTGGTGTATTGTGGGTTGTTGCTAGGGTGTCACTGTGCAATTGCTGTGGTTTTCTGAGTGTTTTTAGCACGTTTCTAGGTGATTGCTTGCTGGCCCAAGTCAAAACTTTTCTTTTCAACTGAGGTCATCAATTTATAATTTCCCACCTTTCAAAATCTAATCAATTCCTTGATTAAATCAAGTCCCACCCTAATTTTTTCTCTCTCTTCTTGAATATCCTGTCATATTATGCAAGTAATTTTTTTTTTTTTAAAGGTGCACTCAGTAACTTTTGACACCTAGCGGCTTGGATGCGGCATCACTTAAAATCAATAGCATTTAAGATGCCATTGTAGAAATGTACTATTCACAGTCAGCCATGATTACTTTAATCTATGAGTAAAAGTGTCAAATAACAGGATGGTTACTGACAATAAGCCAGTAGTGTAGTCTAGGGCATACACAGGCATGCCCTGTGTGCACATTTAAGTACAGCAATTTGCCTGTGTATCTAAAATTGTAGACACAAAACATCTATTTTGCTATTTTCTGTCCCTTGTCCCTTCTCATTTGACACAGGTTCTCTCTCTCTCTCTCTCTCTCACCCCTCCGTTTGAAACTCTGATCGTTTTGTGAAACTGTTAGACGTCAATCAGGCCTGCACAGATTATTAGAGTGTCTGAAAAAGATCAAACAATGTTGCCGTCTGCCCCCTCACGTGTCTGATTTACACAGCGTCTGATTAAGTACTGCAGCTCTCTGTCAGGGCCTTACATGATGGCCAACCACACTCGCCGGATAAATTATTGTGCAAGAAAGCCATAACGTCTCTCCGCCTAGCAACTAACGGCCCGCCGGCAACCACGGGAGACTTCCTGCCATAATGGCATTGAGTCCAGGGTCAACATTTACTGTAAATAAAGGGTTGAAACAATTATCAATTATCATGTCAAATGTAGTTCAGTTAAACTGCATGTCAGTTCAGTTTTATTCAGTGTCCTCTTCTGATTCATTAGTGGTGTTTGCTAAGGCAAGTATCATTATCACTGTTTCTCATATTTAGGGATATGTTTTTTCATCATAGCAACAACCCAGAACACTCTAGCAACTGCCTAACAATATGTTGCAACCACCCAGAACACCTCAGCAACTGCCTAGCAATACCTAGGCAACCACCCAGAACACCTTAACAACCGCATAGCTATGCCTTGGCAACCACCCAGAACACCATATAATTCGCCTAGCAATGTGATGCTAGCAACCATCTTGCAAAGCCCTGGCAACTACTCAGAACACCATAGCAACCACCTAGCAATGCCTTGGCAACCACCCAGAACACTATAGCAACTGCCTAGCACTACCTTGTCAACCACCCAGAACACCTTAACAACCGCATAGCAATGCCTTGGCAACCACCCAGAACACCATATAATTCACCTAGCAATGCCTTGGCAACCACCCAAGTCACCTTAGCAACCATCTAGCAATGCCTTGGCAACCACCCAGAGCACCATATCAATCGCCTAGCAATGCCTTGGCAACCACAAAGAACACCTTATCAACTCCCTAACAATGCCTTAGCAACAGTTGTGAAAACTTACTCAGAAATTATACTTAAGTGAAAGTCTGAATACTGAGTGAAAATCTTACTCAATTAAAAGACAAAGTATCTAGCCAAAAACATACTTGAAAGTAAAAAAGTATTCACATGACTACTTTTTGCCAAATAATTTTTATGTGGCCTTTTGTATGAAACACAGCAATTTCCTGGATTTATCCCCTTTCACTCAAATCACAAGTAAAACGGCAGATTATCAGTTCATAAACACATACTATTCGCTCTGTTCCTCACACAATGTTATCATATGACATACAGTTGAAGTCAGAAGTTTACATGCACTTAGGCTGAAGTCATTGAAACTTTTTTTTTTCTTTCAACTCCACAGAATTCATATTAGCAAACTATAGTTTTGGCAAGTCATTTAGGACATCTACTTTGTGCATGACATGAGTAATTTTTCATTCAATTGTTTACATACAGATTGTTTCACATTTAATTGACTATATCGCAGCTCCAGTGGGTCAGAAATTTACATTAAGTTAACTGTGCCATTAAGCATCTTGAAATAAAATGCTGAGGTTATAGATGTTCAAATTTTGAACACTGAAGTCTTCGATCAGTGTTTACTGAGAAAGCCAAATCTTTTTAAAAAGGTCAAAAACTTATAATTTATTATTTAAAAAATATATATATATTAACCCTAAGTATAAGGAAGTAATAGTTTAAGTAATTGCTATTGTGCCTTAGTGTAATGGGAGCAAGCTGGTAGATAGCTGTGCAATGTGTATAAACCTCACTCTCCTGACCTCAAGATGTGCACTAGCGACTGACGCTAGGGGCTGTTGCCTTTAGCCTCCTTGCTAGCTCACCCGCCACCCATGCTGGAGACGCCGGTTTGAGTCCTGTATGGTGTGGGTAGAACAGGAGCATCACAATGGTGCTGTGACCCGGATGGGAGTTAGGTATAGGGGGGTGAGTGTAATGGGAGCAAGCTGATAGATAGCTGTGCAATGTGTATAAACTTCACTCTCCTGACTTCAAGAAGTGCACTAGCGACTGATGCTAGGGGCTGTAGCCTTTAGCCTCCTTGTTAGCACACCTGCCTCCCATGCCGGAGTACGGAGCGGGTAGAACTGGAGCGTCACATTTGCGAGTAAATAAATCAACTTTTTAGAAAATGTAGTCTAATATAACGGATAGCCTTTCATGTGAATGAAAATGGATGAATCTACCATCAATGAAATCTAAGAGCACAGAAATAGGAATAAGAAACAGGATATATACATTTTCAATGTGAAAGCACAAAGCCAAGTGGGACACCAAAGTAGCAGTCAGACTGCAAGATAAATAAGTCACCACCACAGAGTGAATCTCACTCAAATATGAAACATGACTATTTGATGTTCTTCTCTAGTTTACTTTTGCCTTTAGTTTACTTTCAATGCCATTTTATCTGCCACAGTTTGAGGTCAAGAAATTCACATTCACCCCAAGCAATCTGCAAAAATGAATGCAATGCTATAAAAAACACAAAGCCAACAGATAGAGGCTTTCAATCAATGCTGATGAATATTTCACTGGTGCTTTATCTGTTAGGGCTTTTTGCAGGAAAAAAAAAAGAGTACCAAAATTGAAAACAAGAAGTATTATACAACACATGCTGACTCGTGAGAGCTAATGCAAGGTCGGTGAACCAGATAAGAGTTTTGGGCTTTGGCTCTTTGCACAACTATTGACTATGTTTGGAATAGCGTACTATATTATTCCTGCAGCACACAGTAAGTATACTGTGTGCATTTGGCAGATTTCTGTATGCAAATACCTGAATGACCTACTACATTTGCCAAAATGTGCAGTATACAACAGACCACACTGTGTGAAATACTGTATCCAACAGTGACTCTCTTTTCTCGTTTTTATGTCTTTTTTATACATTATTTGAGTGGACTTCCAAATGTTGTCATTTTACACAAAACTGAATTAACCTTAATGTTGTGTTCTGGTCATTTTGACCCAGATTACTTTTTTATGATAATTTTTCAAATTGGAATAAAATTCCTTGTCTTTGTTTACATATGGTATCTGAAAACACACCAAAACATTGGACCATTTTCTTTACATATTACTGATTTATTTCATTTTGTTACACCTGTTGTTTTCCCAATCAAATATGAATGGATTAGACTACGAAAAACAGAAATATTACATGTTCAGGAGCATCCCAATCCTTTAGATGAGCACATATGTGGATGTGTTTGCACATTAAAAGTCCTCGGACATGTGCATGCACACACACACACATACATGCACACACACACACACACACGCGCACACACAACATGTGTTAAGAGCACTTTTGTGCATCGTCTTTCTATGTACACTCTTTGAGGAATATTTCAAGATCTTCTCATCATACTGTGTTGTGTTTGGGCTCATTTGAATCAGGATAGTCTGCTGTAAGTTACCATATGTCATTGTCTATGTTATCTGTATGTTTCAGGAAGTGATAAGGAAATACGTGACAAAATGACAATCCTGTTTTTTATATTTGTGTGTGTCAGTGGGAATTTCATACACTAAACCTCAGTGCAGTTTGGCCTCTGAGTGAAACAAATGTGCTCATTGTATTCTACAAATTGAGAACTTTACAATGATGGCAAAACACAATTTCTTTTTATGTTTTACCAACTCTCAAAAAAGAAGTTCAAAAAAGAAGTTCAAAACCCATCATAATTACTAAAATAGACATTGAAAAAAAGATCTAAAGCAATATCTTGAGATAATATATGCAATATGACTTATGAACAATCTTAGTGGACCGGTCATTTTTGACGTTAGATCAAACTAACACAACGCAAGGTTTAAAAAGGAAATATTAGGTTTGGTATAACAATTATAACTGGATGCCATTTACACGCAACATGATGAGGTCATGTGACGATGTACGTAGTTTGAAATTTTAGCATGGAACAATACCAAATGGCAGTGGTACAGAAATGACCCACTAACACACTTCACACCTCTATATTTAAATATATATATTGATAAAATTAATAGTAATCAATTCACACATATAACACTTGTATTTTATTTAGCTGTGTAGTCTCATGTGGTCCTGTGTTTGTCCTATGTTGTTTTTATGTAGCACCATGGTCCTGGAGGAACGTTGTCTCGTTTCACTGTGTACTCTACTAACTGTATATGGTTGAAACGACAATAAATACCACTTGACTTGACTTGTAAATGAAATAATTTTATTTTACTTTATTTATTTTAGCTTTTCAGTTATGACAATCAGATCCAATTACACTTCCAGTGGAGACTTTGTCCATTGGTTTTAAAAAAAATGGTTTTGTGCAATCTAGTTTTGCTTTTGCTTCAATCTTCATTTTGATAGAAATGGACAAAATAATTCCAGACTGGGCATCGTCACTGGCACCATGTTGGTGAAAACGCTCTCACCCACCACCTTTTCTTTCTTTTTTTCAATCTCTCTTTGAGCAGCAACATCTCTCTGTTGTAATGATGCAGCTCGTAACCCCTTGGAATGACCTTTCTTTAATTAACTGCGTCTTCATGAGGGGATCTACGTAGAATGTGAAGGTTAATTAATTAAGTATCACTGCTAGTCTTAAAACCATCACCTAATGGATGACAGCTGGCTCACCACTCTCCATTTTTCCAGCTAACTCATTAGCAGCTCCGGCCCGTGTGACATCTCTTCTTTGGTCTGTAGACTGTGAGCAAATCGTATTAAAAAAGAACAGGGTCCCTCATTCCATTTAATTTCAATGGAAACGTGATCTTCCCATCTGCGGATTCGTATATGATACATTTAACAATGTAGGCCATGTTTGAAATGGAAAACTAGCTTACTACATACTGAATAATGTGCAGATCAGTATACACTGTATAGAGTCTACTGTTGTTTTTATTTTTTGCAACATTTGATGACACTTGTAGCATTGAAATGACAACATTTTTCTGTGTATACAGACAATTATAACATTTGCATACTGTGTACAGTATACCATATATTGCAGATGTGAGTAGTATGTTAGTATGCTATTCTGAACATATACATCCTCAAGGAAGTGGGAGCCAAAGTGCTGCACTTACAGTACATATGCAAAACAGAATGCATTGAGATCAGTCTCTATAAAAAAAAATTCAGATAAAAGCAATATAATATCTCTATAAAGATTCAGGAGTGTGTAATCTGTTTCCTGCAGTCTGATCTGTGACGGATGGTGATGGATAACTCTGGGTCATAATAGCGCGCAGCTTCATCTTGATAAGACGCCGCTTTTGGGTGTCTTTTATTTCCGGATGCATTGCAAGCCCCGCTTATCATAGTGATTAGAAGACATCAGATACACATTAGCAAATGGAACATAGTGTAAAAAGTGTTTTATTTCTAGAGGGGACAGAATCAAGGAGAAGAGATCTGATTACAGTTTGGGGCCTGGTAGAATTTCTAATACTTGGAGAACAAAATTCGATAAAGCATGTGAAAACTGGCTTAACTTGGACTTGATAGTAAGTGGGGCAACTTTTAACATTACGGCTTAATGTTAAAGAAGAAAGACAAATCTGAAGTTAACACATTTTGATTTAAATATTTTTATACACTATGTGAAACTTATCATTAAAGGGGCACTCAATAATATTTCCTCATTTAAAAAGTTTTACTCCTAAAGATACAAACTGTAATTTTGAAGCATATGTTTAAAACAATGAGCACTCACATGAGATGAGGACTACAGTCATATCAGTAACCTTATAAAAGCTGTTTTATTCTACATGGAGAGGCCTCCCTTAAGATCCTCCCATGTTAAGATCGTATGACCAATGGAATAGTACTCACAAAATTTTAGTAACCACTTTTTTCTTGTTGCATTTTAACGGTACTACATTTTGTTAGATTTCTCTGGAATATATCTCATGTCATTACTTTTCAAGTAAATGTATCTTGTTTATAGAATGTTCTGATATTTTTACTCAAAGCAAGACAAAAATACTTTTCCGGAATATTCTGGGTTCAACACAAGTTTAGCTCAATTGACAGCATCTGTGGCATAATGTTGATTACCACAAAAACTTTCTTTAAAAAAGCAAAAATCGAGGTTCCAGTGAGGCACTTTCAATGGAAGTGAATGGGGCCAAATTTTGAAGGGTTTAAAGGCAGAAATGTGAAGCTAATAATTTTATAAAAGCACTTACATTTACAATTCTGTTAAAACTTGTTTAAATTGTCTTTTTTATAGTTATTTTAGGGGTTTAGGGTTTACAGCATTATGTTGTAAATGCTGGTGATGAAGTTATAAAATTGGATACAACTTTGCACATAAAAGTTTAGTAAGAAATTCTATCATGCATTGTTCCTGTGGCTATAATTTTGAAATAGTGAGTATTTTAACTTTTACAATTGGCCTCACTGTAACCCAGATTTTAACCTTTTTTTAAAGATAAAGAGGAACATGTCATTAAATATTTTTTGTGGTAATCAGCATTATGCCACAAATGCTGTCGATTGCACTTAACTTGAATTGAACGCAAAATATTCCTTTAATTTTTGCTTTATTAAAAATTATATGATATTTGTAAAACGTTAGTCAACATGAAACGCTGTTTGTGACCCATTTTAGACACAATGTCGGACATATTTCTGCTCAAACCAGGATGTTCAATGTGAAAAATGTATGAAATTATTTGTTTTTCTTTACTTTTTTTCTATGGGACATGATTTGGTTGTGAAAAGTTGACATTGCTTTCCCAGGATGCAACCAGGTTGTTGAAGAGGGGTGGAAAAATAAAAAGGGAATCATGACTTCAGCCAAAAAGGAAAGGTTTTTCAGAGGCTAAACAAGTTAAATGTAGCATTAACTTGACTTTGATTATATTTTAGTAATACAGCTTTGATTAAGAAGAAAACACAACAAAGATGATTGTCAAATGTCACTGTGGCAGGGCGGAGGGCGGGGCCGGGTCGTGATCTTACACACCCGGTCCCGTATTAGGCTAATTATGCCTCAGTGAGGGATAAAGGCTGACTGCAGGGGATCGTGCGGGAGAGAGAGATCGTTAGCGGACATGTCTGTCATGTGTGTGTTTATGTTGTCTTTTAAGTTTATCATTAAACTATTATTTATATTGAAAAGCCGGTTCTCGCCTCCTCCTTTCCATTGATCCCTTTACAGTCACATTTCAGGCTACAAAATGTGAACTTTATGTTCATGAACTTTGCATTTTGTTATTCTGCATTCTTTTTATATATACCATTTTATATTTGAAAAACCTTATCTCAGCATATCTCAACTCTGTATGTCCATACAATGCAAGTGAATGGTAATCAAGAATATGAATCCCCAAAAAGCACATAAAGGCAGCCTAAAAATTATCCATAAGACTCCGATGCTTTAATCCATGTTTTCTGAAGTGATCCAATCGTTTTGGGTGAGAACAGAATAAAATATAACTATTTTAGTTATAAATAGGGCAGTTATGGCTCAGGTGGTAGAGTGGGTCTGACGCAAATTTCAGGGTTGGCGGTTAGATTCCTGGCCCACATGACTCCACATGCCGAAGTGTCCTTGGGAAAGACACTGGACCCCAAGTTGCTCCCAATGGCAGGCTAACACCTTGCATGGCAGCTCTGCCGCCATTGGTGTGTGAGTGTGAGTGTGAATGTGTGTGTGAATGGGTAAATGGGACAGAGTGTACAGCGCTTTGGGAACCTCTAAGGTTAAAAAAGGTGCTATATAAGTGCAGACCTTTTTTTTTTACTATAAACCTTGATAGTCTCCTATATGATCATGATTTCTAGCTCGATTACACATCCTAGCACCATCTAACACTGCAGATGTGTCAAGAACTAGGAAGTGTAATCGAGCTTGAAATCAGGATCGTGCCTAGCGACTGCTATGGCAAAATGTACAGTGAAAAGGGAGTTGTATTTGGGTCCGTTCTCACCCAAAAACTGATCAGATCTCTTCAGAAGATATGGGTTTGACTTTTTAGTGCTTCAAATTTTTTGTTCCCATTCACTTGCATTGTATGGGCCTGCAGAGCTGAGATATTCTTCTAAAAATCGTCATATGTGTTCTGCTAAAGAAAAAGTCATTAACATCTGGGATGGCATGAGGGTGAGTAAATGACAAGAGAATTTTTCTTTTTGGGTGATTTGTTCCTTTTATGCCATCACAAATGTTTGTTTTCTTAAGCTAAAACCTTTGCTTCAAATTGTTCTGCTATTTCAGCAGTGATTCATTAACTGAGCAATTGCAAGAACACACTTACAGTGAGGAAAATAAGTATTTGAACACTCTGCTATTTTGCAAGTTCTCCCACTTAGAAATCATGGAGGGGTCTGAAATTGTCATCGTAGGTGCATGTCCACTGTGAGAGACATAATCTAAAAAAACAAATCCAGAAATCACAATGTATGATTTTTTAACTATTTATTTGTATGATACAGCTGCAAATAAGTATTTGAACACCTGAGAAAATCAATGTTAATATTTGGTACAGTAGCCTTTGTTTGCAATTACAGAGGTCAAACGTTTCCTGTAGTTTTTCACCAGGTTTGCACACACTGCAGGAGGGATTTTGGCCCACTCCTCCACACAGATATTCTCTAGATCAGTCAGGTTTCTGGGCTGTCGCTGAGAAACACAGAGTTTGAGCTCCTTCCAAAGATTCTCTATTGGGTTTAGGTCTGGAGACTGGCTAGGCCACGCCAGAACCTTGATATGCTTCTTACAGAGCCACTCCTTGGTTATCCTGGCTGTGTGCTTCGGGTCATTGTCATGTTGGAAGACCCAGCCTCGACCCATCTTCAATGCTCTAACTGAGGGAAGGATGTTGTTCCCCAAAATCTCGCCATACATGGCCCCGGTCATCCTCTCCTTAATACAGTGCAGTCAGCCCTGTCCCATGTGCAGAAAAACACCCCCAAAGCATGATGCTACCGTCCCCATGCGTCACAGTAGGGATGGTGTTCTTGGGATGGTACTCATCATTCTTCTTCCTCCAAACACGGTTAGTGGAATTATGACCAAAAAGTTCTATTTTGGTCTCATCTGACCACATGACTTTCTCCCATGACTCCTCTGGATCATCCAAATGGTCATTGGCAAACTTAAGACGGGCCTTGACATGTGCTGGTTTAAGCAGGGGAACCTTCCGTGCCATGCATGATTTCAAACCATGACGTCTTAGTGTATTACCAACAGTAACCCTGGAAACGGTGGTCCCAGCTCTTTTCAGGTCATTGACCAGCTCCTCCCGTGTAGTTCTGGGCTGATTTCTCACCTTTCTTAGGATCATTGAGACCCCACGAGGTGAGATCTTGCATGGAGCCCCAGTCCGAGGGAGACTGACAGTCATGTTTAGCTTCTTCCATTTTCTAATGATTGCTCCAACAGTGGACCTTTTTTCACCAAGCTGCTTGGCAATTTCCCGTAGCCCTTTCCAGCCTTGTGGAGGTGTACAATTTTGTCTCTAGTGTCTTTGGACAGCTCTTTGGTCTTGGCCATGTTAGTAGTTGGATTCTTACTGATTGTATGGGGTGGACAGGTGTCTTTATGCAGCTAACGACCTCAAACAGGTGCATCTAATTTAGGATAATAAATGGAGTGGAGGTGGACATTTTAAAGGCAGACTAACAGGTCTTTGAGGGTCAGAATTCTAGCTGATAGAAAGGTGTTCAAATACTTATTTGCAGCTGTATCATACAAATAAATAGTTAAAAAATCATACATTGTGATTTCTGGATTTTTTTTTTTAGATTATGTCTCTCACAGTGGACATGCACCTACGATGACAATTTCAGACCCCTCCATGATTTCCAAGTGGGAGAACTTGCAAAATAGCAGGGTGTTCAAATACTTATTTTCCTCACTGTACATCTATGACCATTTTCCTTACACATTTTAGCTTGCTTTAGTGGCTAACAAATAAGCTGCTGCTAAATAAGAGCAAACATCAAAGTGATAGTCTACATCTGCTGTCACGTTTCAATCTGAAAACAGCAGAGGAAATTTAGAATGGGATCCATGGGCCCCTGAGCTGTGTTGAGTGAAGGCTGTGGATCAAAGGAAGAAGATTAATCTGTTAGTCCTGAGACTCCTGACAGAGGTAAACTGTCTAGTTACTTTAACTTCTTGAAAGAATGAATTGGATGTTTCTTTAGTTGTTAAACATAATAGAGCACGAAAGTATAGCATTTCAAAATAAAAATTTTGGGTTTCTTATTTTGAACATTTCAGTTATTTTCTTTGAATTTTCAAATGTTTTAATGTCAGGGTCAAAAATGTACTTGGGCTTGGGTTTTTATTTGTTTATATATGAAATATATACATTTTATATATTTCATATATAAAATTTTATTCGAAACCTATTTGGTTACACTGATATCACATCAAATATAATTTTAGTGCCTCTGCTGATACTGTAGTGAACTACAGCGGTCAGATTGGTTAATTTCCAGTCTCTATGATGAGTACTGATGAGTGCACAGCTAACATGGAATGTTTATGTTTATATATCTGGCAGCCAAAAGTTTGGAATAATGTACAGATGTTGCTGTTTCGGAAGGAAATTGGTACTTTAATTCCCTAACTGATCACAAAGCATAGTTTTTCACTATTTGAAAAAAGTCATTTTTGATCAAATCTAGACAGACCCCCTTTCCAGCTGCCATCTCTCAAACACCTTATCCTTGAGTAATCATGCTATATATTCAAACACAGTTGAAACACAGTTGAAAGCTATTTGGTTCATTAAATGAAGCTTAACATTGTCTTTGTGTTTGTTTTTGAGTTGCCAGTATGCAATAGACTGACATGTATTAAGATCAATATTAAGTCAAAAATGGCACAAAAAAGAAACCGCTTTCTCTAGAAACTCTAAAAAACTGAAGATTTCATCCAAAGGTGTACACTACAGTCTTCAAAGACAAAGGACGACTGTCTCTAACAAGGACAGAAAGAGATGTGGAAGTCCAGATGTACAACTAAACAAGAGGATAAGTACATCAGAGTCTCTAGTTTGAGAAATAGATGCCTCACATGTCCTCCGCTGACAGCTTCATTGAATTCTACCCGCTCAACACATGTTTCATGTACAACAGTAAAGAGAGGACTTATGGGAAGAATTGCAAAGAAAACGCCACTTTTGAAACAGAAAAACAAAAAGAAAAGGTTAGAGTGGGCAAAGAAACACAGACATTGGACAACAGATAATTGGAAAAGAGTGTTATGGATCTTAACCCCATTGAGCTATTTAACAAACTAACAATAAACAATATTTTTTTATTAATCTTGGTTAATGTTAATTTCATCATTTAGTTATACTTTTGTTAAATCAAAAGCTGTATGTATTAACATTAGTTAATGCACTATAAACTAACAATGAACAATTTTATTTTTATTAACTAACATTTACAAAGATTAATAAATGCTGTAAAACATATTGTTCACTGTTAGTTCATGATCTCTAATGCATTCACTAATTTTAACGAATGGAGCCTTATTGTAAAGTGTTACTGACTACTTTTTTGGTCCTTTTTGAAGCTTGAAAGATTTAGCCACCATTATCAGTGCGATCAGTTGCACATATAAAATATTTTGTGTTCCACTGAAGAAAGTCAGCCGGTTTGCAAAGACATGAGGGTGAGTAAATCATGACAGCATTTTCACTTTTGGGGTGCAAATCTGTTGTAGAATGCATTTTGGCATTTGTTCATCCCTGGAAAAGTGCATCCAGGTATTCAGCTCAATCTTTGCTCTGTGTTCATCTGAAGCGCGCTCATGACACTAAAGACAGACCCATTCACACTACATCTCACAAACGTTTGAAACTAAATTAGCTGGCACAGCCCTTTTACATTGCTGTCTGAAATATTTGACACCAGATGCTTTCTGGGACTGCTGAGGAGGATTCTGCGAGGGGCTTCAGCTATCTTGGCATGCAAACTCCCCTGTAGCTCCATGTTTTTTCCCCATTAGTTTTGCGCACAGATTCTTGCCCTTAAGACCCATGGACCGGCAAAGATTTAAGTGGGCAGTCCAGAGAAATCCTGCCGGTGTGGCAGGTGTGAGATCTGGCTTCATTATCTCCCAACACCTCTGTCCAGTTATAAGACTTACACTAGCGGTGAGAACCATGAGTGTGTGTCTGTGTGTGTTGGATTTTTCACTCTGAATTTGGTCGCCTTATGATACTTTTATGTTTTCCCACATCAATAAATCCTTCTCTTAAAATATCTTACATTCCTGTGAAATATAACAGGACTTCAAAATGTCAGATATCTCAAATCTGTGGTGAACAATTACAGTTTCATTAGAGTGCTTTATACAGTAGTACAATAGAAGGTACAGTATATCATAAGTTTTAATACATTTGGATTAACAAAGAATACTGATCTGTGAACAGTGCAGTGCTGCATTTTCCAAAAGCGTCGTAAGCCTAAGAAGAGTGTAGAAACCCTTGGCGCCAATGGTCTCTACGATCAACTTAAGCATGCAATGCTTTTGGGAAATGCTGCCCAGTTTGGTACAGAGTGGAAAAGGGCGCATTTGTGTTGCACATTTGACCTCCAAAATAATAACATTTGTTTTAGTAAAAGTAAAAGAACATAAAATGGATCCTTTCATTAAAGTCAGGTTTTATTTCTGCCAAAATACACGACATTCCGGCTAAAATGGGAAAAAGTACTCTCTACAAGCTGCATGATTTGAGGAGTCACTCATTACCACAACAGAAACAATGCTGGACGAGTTACACTCTGAAGTTAAGAACTTAGGTTTCTTTTAAAGCCGTTTTTCGATCTTCTTGCTGTTTCATGTCACACACAGTCGAGTGCTCAGCCTTTCAAATATACTCTTTTGACCTCGAGCCCAAGCTGATGCGTTTGATGCATGTGCACTACGACTGCTTTGTGATGCTCTTTTAATGGTCTAGAATGTTTAATTCTCTTCCTAGTAATCTACCTCTAAAAGCTAGCCTGCAGGCGGACAGTCCGCGTGCAATGCCGGTCCTCCCGATGCGTAGGGCCCCTGAGCTGTCAAAGATGTTTAACCTTTATTTTGTGTTCCGGTCACAACTGTCCAATTAACTTTCTGAATACTGTAGTTTATTTCATCCAGTTGGTATAAAATATTATGACTTTGTAAACACACAGGGCATCTGAACACACAATTTTTTTTAGATAATTTGTAATAAAATTGCATTGGTTTTATTTCACTTTTGTTTCACCTGTGGTGTTCCCGGTCTTCCCGGTGACCGTCCATTGGAAATGAATGGATTAGATAAAAAAAATACAGAAATATTAAGTGTTCAGGAGCATCCCAATCCTTTAGACGAGCACGTATGTGGATGTTTTTGCACAAACAAAGTTCTCGAACATTTGCGGACACACACAGACACACTCACAATGTGTGTTGAGCGCCTCCGTCTTTCCATGTACACTCTTTAAAGAATATTTCAAAATCTACTTATCATACTATGTTGTATTTGGGCTCGTTTGAATCAGGACAGTCTGCTGAAAGTTACCATATGTCATTGTCTAAGTTATATGTATTTTTCAGGAAGTAATAAGGAAAAACATGACAAAATAACACTCCTGTTTTTATATTTATGTGTGTCAGAGGGAATTTCATACACTAATGGCACATTTCCACATCTCAACTCTCTTTACTTTTCTGAGTTTGCATTTCCACTGCAGTTTAGTGCCGCATCAATGTGGGTGGGATTATAGGCTGATCGTCATAGTTGCGCCGCCTCTACTGCTGTGACATCATCTAAAACAAGACACAAACTGACCAAAACAATAACACAACCGCTAGCTGTTAGCTACTAGCTCATTGTGCTGCATAAAGCAGTTGTTGCATTTTACACAAGTGTTACAGTTAAATTGGCCTGGTTGTTTTAGAAGCTTCCAGTAGCTGGTCAACTAAATAAAGTGAAGCTTTCAAGCAGAGTATAGAGTTAATGTAACAAAACATACCATCCTCCATCGTGGATCAACGTCCAGGGCACTCTCCCTCCCATTGCTTGCGGGTTTAGATAGCGTCCATTTGGTCGAACCACTTCCACTTTTCCTTGATGGTTCTGTAGTCACTTTAAAAAGAACTTTACCTTTTCCCTACACTGTTGGTAGGTTCGGTGGTAGCCATGTGCTGCCAACAGCTGAGACACTTCCTGAGAGACTTTTTCATTTTGATCATGTCGTGGTTTTTGCGCACAGCCATTTCTTTTTTCACAATTCAGAAAGACGAGTGAACAAATGATACTGCTATCGTTGTTACTAACTTTAAAACTACCGGGTTGATGTCCTGTGTTGGAAATTCTCTCTTGGATTTTCTGTGTTGGATTCTCTCTGACCAATCAGTGAGTGATATGTAGGGTTTTGACGTCACATTTAGTATCGGCTCGGCTCGCTTGGAACCATGACCGAGGTGGTACTAAAAAAGTATCAGGTACCAGGTACCAGGTACTATTCCCAGTGGAAAACCCCCAAAAAAGCGAGATGAGTCGAGTTGAGTCGAGTTGTACCGTGCAGTGGAAAAGCCCCAGCAAACTCACTGCAGTTTGGCCTCTGAGTGAAACAAATTTGCTCATTGAATTTTACTAATTGAGAACTTTCCAATGATTTATAAAACATGGCTATCGCATCTTTTTTTATGTTTTACCAACTCTGATTATAATTGTTGGTATAACAAATTTGCTAATTATGAGAACAAAACAGTTCTAATTTCTCAGCAAATTAAAAAGCTTTATTTAAGAACTGGTGAGATCAGCTATATGCAATGCAAAGCCCAGATTCTAAACTTTAAAAGGACATGAGATCAAGCAAGTGGTTATTCATTTATTACATCATTATTATTTAAATTTTTTTCTGCAGGGATTGCCCGCCACTAGTCCGGTACAAGCTCAATTCAACAAATCCTTCTATCAATAAACAATATATATTTAAAAATATATGTTCAAATAAGTACAAAACCATAATTACAAAAAAACAAGTTGACAATAAGATCCAATGGAATATCTTGAGATAATATGTGGAATATGACACATTTATTAACAATATTATTGGGCCAGTCATTTTTGTCCAGGAACTCAGAAGGTGTTAGAACAAATGAACACAACACAAGGGTTAAAGTAGTCCATATAATGATACATAACATAGAAGTACATGGCTATAATTTTAAAGTGATGTTACCTGTCCATCATGAGCAGAAAAAAATAGAAAAACGTGCCAGGAATGTGACACATGAGAGCATGAATTTATGTAAAGGCAATTTTAAACATTTTTCAGACATGATTTTCAATGAATTTTGTTTTTACTCAATGGGTACTGTAAGACATTAAAGACATCATAGCATAATTTTCTGTACATTTTGCTGCTTTGAAACGATGTGAATTGTGAAAAGCTAAAAATAAAAATTACTTGACTACTACTGTATTTATCACATTTAAAATTATTATTTAATATTTGCAATATGATTGCAAACCTCATACTCAGGTTTCCAGCTTTGATATGACAAAGCCATATCGAAAGTAAAAAAAAGAAAATCTTAAATTAAAATCTTATCTGGTAAATGATGCCATTGGAACAGCATTTAGCTGTATACTGTCTCATATGTGTGTTATCATTGTTCAGAAAGCTATGTGGTGTTAGAGCAATATCTTTGGCGAGCATTTAGCTGACAAAAATATTTGATTTAATTAATTTCATTGTTCATTTGTTCACTGACATTTTTATATTTTTCAATACTCTTAGAACAAAAAAGGTACTGTTTAAAAGACAAGAGCCATCACTAGGATGGGACCCTCAAGGGGATGGGAGTGAGGTTTAGAGGGGTGAGGGTAATGGGAGCCAGCTGGTATGTACTATGCAGTGAGTAAACCTCACTCCATTGGCCTCAAGAGTCGCACAAGCGACTCACGCTAGAGGCTGTAGCCTTTAGCCTCCTTGTTAGTAGTGGCGGAGCTAGGGAGTTGCCAGGGGTGGCCATGGCTACCATGGACCAAAGGCTGGCCACCCTATTGGCCAACTCACTCGCAATTGCAATTTGTTTTGGCACAATTTATTTCTTTAGAGGTGATATCATCTCTGAAAAATGTACAAACGTGTGTGCACACCAAGGTCACCAAAGCTTTCCATCCCGGGTGTCATTGTATCCACTTGAAACCCAACCCCCCCCCCAACCACCACAGCCCCCACAGTTCAAACATTTCTATGCCACCACGGACTGATCGCTTGCCCCTGCCTGGCCACTCTTTTGAAAAACTCCTTGCTCCGCCCCTGCTTGTTAGCGAGCCCGCCTTCCATGCAGGAGATGCCAGTTCGAATTCCGCTCTGATTGGGTTGAGTAGGACCAGTTACAGTGGTGCCATGACCCATATGGGAGTGAGGTTTAGGGGGGTGAGTGTAACGGAGCCAGCTGGTATGTGAAATCATCTCTGATGCCGGTTCAAATTCTGCTCGGATTGGGTTGAGTAGGACCAGTTACAGTGGTGCCATGACCCTGATGGGAGTGAAGTTTAGGGGGGTGAGTGTAACGGAGCCAGCTGGTATGTGAAAACATCTCTGATGCCGGTTCGAATTCCGCTCAGAGCGGGTTGAGTAGGACCAGTTACAGTGGTGCCATGACCCTGATGGGAGTGAAGTTTGGGGGGGTGAGTGCAACGGAGCCAGCTGGTACGTGCTGTGCAGTGAGTAAACCTCGGGTCAAGCAGGACCAGTTACACATAATGTGGGACTTTGAACTGTAAACAAGCTCAAAGCATACAAGGGACTCTTATTTTGAAATGATGGAGACCTGGCTCCATTAAAATGCTTTTTATTTAAGTAATTATCAAATGAATCTTTATATAGCCTATATATTCACCAGATGAAGAGTTTTGTATATATATTTCATCAAAATAATCTTAATGAGTAAGAAGTTTTATTATTATTCACAATGTTATTCACTGCGATAGACTGGCGACCTGTCCAGGGTGTCCCCCGCCTTTCGCCCAATGTTAGCTGGGATAGGCTTCAGCCCCCCGCGACCCTGTACACAGGATAAGCGGTTGACGATGGATGGATGGATGGACAATGTTATTCACAACATTTATGTTCCGGGACTGCTATTAAATAACCTATAACGTGCTAAGAATGGCAGTTGGTGGAGTTTCTGGTACTCCCCTTGGGTAAGACGGTGCCCCACTAGGGAGTTGGTGCCTTACGCAGACTGCATAACATGCACATATGGAGCAGTGGTACTGTGGAGGAATAATAAAAAACTGTCACCATAGATTTTGTCAATAACTGAGTTCAAAAAAGCAACTGTAATCACCAATCAATTGGTAAAACTGATATATCTTCTACATTTTGTATGTTGTTTTACTTCATAAAGGCTTAAGGGGTGGAGTTAAACCAAAGTATACTTGGCCTTAAATTTAAGCAATAGTTAGAGTGATGCTTGCCTGAAACATTATTTTCTAGCTGTAAAAATTGCAAACATAGTCTATATTTTTGCACTGTGCTGAATCAATTAAACCCACAAAATACAGTGATGTAAATATCAGCATTGAGTCATTTGACACTTCTGGGTTACAAATGAAAGCAAATACTTTCAAACAGCTTATTAGATTAGAGTCCATAGATCCTCAGAACATGATTAAAACAATGACAGATCCACAGAGTCTCAGTGGAATCTGTGAAACACTGGATGCATATTGCCCTGTAGCAGTGAAGCACCCAACAGATTCTATTGTCTGGTTTACTGTATATTAGTGTGAGGCCTGATTTTGCCCTAAGTGATAAACTTCTGTTCCATCTCGGATCTCTGGCTTTGTATTCTTCAGTATGAGTATGTATCGTGTGCATCACTCAACATATCATGATATCAAGGTATCACATTAATAAAACAGAAATAATATACACATAAAAGATATTGGAGATGTGCAGTTTTTACCTTAAAGAGCTATTTTTAACCCTTAAAAATCCCTTTTGTTTGTTAAACCTAATGTTGGGTTGGTTCAAGCATAATACATCATATTTTTGACTTGAATAAAACAAGTTCATTTAGATGTTACCACCTAAAGCACATTTTTAGGTTAACTGACAAAACATTAACATATTATAATGAGAATAACTTATTTATTTTAATATGTTATAATAATAAGCTATGTGTAATATAATTTATATAATATTACAATACAAATATTTTTAAATAAATAAAATATAATAAATATATATAAAATATAATTATATGTATTATAATTATATTTTGGGCGGCACGGTGGTGCAGCGGTTAGCACTGTTGCCTCACAGCAAGAAGGTTGTGGGTTCAAACCCTGGTTGCCCTGGCCTTTCTGTGTGGAGTTTGCATGTTCTCCCGTGTCTGCGTGGGTTCTCTCCGGTACTCGGCTTCCTCCCACCATCCAAAAGACATGCAGGCTAGGTTAATTGGTGTCTCCAAAAAAAAAATTGCCCTAGGTGTGGATGTGGATGTGGATGTGGATGTGAGTGTGAGTGTATGTCTGTCTATGTGTGGCCCTGCGGTGGACTGGCGACCTGTCCAGGGTGTCCCCCGCCTTTCGCCCAATGTTAGCTGGGATAGGCTCCAGCCCCCCGCGACCCTGTACACAGGATAAGCGGTTGACGATGGATGGATGGATGGATGGATAATTATATTTTCTTAATTTTTTTATACAATCAGCCAATCAGAATACTCGATTCTGATTGGCTGGAATGTGTGCGGTTCAAACCGTTGAATGCACCGTTATTTCTGGTCAGTTTTAATCACCGTTCGATATTAATGCTGTTTTTTTACATCAGTAATGTCCTGACTATACTTTATGATCAGTTAAATGCCTCTTTGGTGAATTAAAGTACCAATTTCCTTCCAAAACAGCAAAATCTGAAAATTATTCCAAACTTTTGGCCACCAGTGTGTATATATAATTAAATATTAACTATTAGATATTTTAAAATGATTTGTAATAATGAAATTATCTGATTTTAGAAATATGTAATCAATAATAATATAGATAAATATTACAATGATGATAATATTATAAGTAATAATCATTATAATATTCACTGTAAATATATAAAACATAAAACGATCAAAACTTTTTGGTTTATCATGTGCATTAGTCCAGATGAGAGAGAGAGAGAGAGAGAGAGAGAGAGAGTATGTGTGTGTGTGTGTGTGTGTGTGTGTGTGTGTGTGTGTGTGTGTGTGTGTGTGTGTGTGTGCACATGGACATGTGATGTTTCCCAAACGTTTTATCTGATGTAATGATAACAGCTGTTGAGCACAATTCATACTCTGATGTGTGTATAATTTGTCATGCTGCTCAAACCAAACATGGACCTTCAGAACATCTTTTCCTGTTCCTCCTCACGTCATAAACACATCACCCCGCCATACACAGATCATTTCTCTCCTTCTCTCTCCAACCGTCCCAGTTTTAGTCATATCGTTTTGCAAGACACTGTTGATCTAACCTTAGGCTGAGTGAAACCTGGCATGCCTCTCTAAATGATTAATATCCAGATGAATCCTTTTAGTTTACAGGGTGTCTTCATATTTCTTTGGGCATTTTTTCCTTTCATCTTCCAAAATTTTATGCTGACTCACTCATTCATTCAAACATAGGCGGAAATCGCGGGAGTCGGGGGTCAGGACCCCCCATCTGAGGGTTGTCCCCCTAAAATATCATTAAAATATGTGTATTGTAAATAATATAATGATATATTCTTAAAATAATTGTTTAAGAAATAAAATAATACAAATGCAAACGGGGCAACAACAAAAAAAACCTTGGTGTCCCCTTCAAAAATTGCTCTTCAGAATTGTTATGTTTATTGTCCCCCCCAACATTTTGATGAAGTTTTCGCCCCTGCATTCAAACTCTTCATCCTGGTCCATTTCAGAAAAGTGTTTTATCTGTTGTTGTCATAGCATTTGAAAAGAAATGGACGTGCGTGTTGAAACATGCCCCGTCCCTGTCCACATTTTCTATAAACAAAGAGGAAACAGGCCATTTGACAAATAATATAAACATGGGATAACATCTGTTTAGAGGATGTTGAGAAATTATGGAGGCCGAGAATCACAAGAACATTAATAGATTGTTAAAAATCGTCCCGTGGGGAGTGCTATGGTTCTTGTAAAATATTTGTTTAAAACATGATGATTAAATGTGCATTACTGTCTGCTTAATATTAAGCAGATACTAAGAAATACTTAATGCTAAGAGTGTGATTGCTAAATGCATCATTTGAAATAAAAATGGACACTTTATTCTTCATTAATACATATTCTCGATCTTATTCTGCACAATTTACCAGTGCATATTATGACAAATACACATTTTTTAATTTTTAATAATTGCCACGCCTCTGAAATGACTTTCCTTTTCAGCTGACGCCACAAGTCCCTCGTACTTTTTTAACTCCTTTCCTAACCCCATTCTTTCCTTACCCCATTCTTATGTAACACCCACTTTTCATGGACCAGTAAATTCTCCAATAATGTCCGGGCCTACAATTTGTTTCATTGACTCTCATGTTTCATCCAAAATCTGTCAGATTACTTTGAGTTGCAAAGACCGTTTCATGCTGACTTTTCCGTTTTCAGAATTTCTTGCTACATCTATTAAAAATACTTATATATTACAATCCCAAAAAAACAAACAACAACTACATTTTTGATTAATGGCATAGATGCACATTGCCTATACTCACCTGTTGTAGTCCAGAAACTTTTCAACATCAGGAGTCTACTTAAAGCACAAAGAATGTCATTTATAATTTTGAAATGTCAGATGAGGTAAATGTGGTTAAGCATTTTTATATATGTAGCTATAAATACAAAAATTTGAAGACAGCGCTCTTCATATCTTCTGTGTTTAACAATGTGGGCGTTTGAAAATGCAGACATGATCTGCCTCTGAATCACAGCACATGGGAATAGAAATGACATATAAATTAATGATGAGTGGGATTACTCACACCCTTCACACCACAACCTGAGTAGAATGGCCCGAGGTGACTAAGAATTATATGTAAATATTTTATCAAATATAACTCACAGAAATAAATGTAAGAGTCAGTTTGTCCTCTGCTAACGGGGATGGATACACATATACTGCCTGAATGGTTATGTTTCATGAGACTAAATCTTCACTGTGCTCTTGTATAGAACTTTTAGGCTAATTTAATATATATGCATATATATTTAGCTCTGGAAACAATGAAGAGACCACTGCAAAATTATCAGTTTCTCTGGATATGCTATTTCTAGGTATGTGCTTGAGTAAAATGAACATTTTTGTTTTATTCTGTAAAGTACTTACAAAATTGCTCTGAAATTCCAAATAAAAATATTGTAATTTAGAGCATTTATTTGCAAAAGAATAAGGTTTTCAGACCTTGAAAAATGCAAAGAAATAAGATCATATTAATTTATAAACAACACAATACTAATGTTTTAACTTAGGAAGAGTTCAGAAATCAATATTTGGTGGAATAACACTGATTTTCAATCAAAGATTGAATGCGCCTTGGCATGCTCTCTACCAGTCTATCACCAGTTGGGTGACTTCATGCCACTCCTGGCGCAAAAATTCAGCTTGTGACCATCCATCTTCCACTTGATCACATTCTAGAGGTTTTCAATGGGGTTCAGGTCTGGAGATTGGGCTGGCCATGACAGGGTCTTGGTCCGGTGGTCCTCCATCCACACCTTGATTGACCTGGTTGTGTGGCACGGAGCATTGTCCTGCTGGAAAAACTAATCCTCAGAGTTGGGGAACATTGTCATGCAACAGTGCAGCATTGATGCCCCAGTGTGGTCATCTCATGCAACTACAGCTAAAATCCTGCTCACTCTCCAGATAGAACTCCAGTCTGCAAGTGTGAGCACTGAGATGTCTTCTGACAGCCTGCAGCCATTAAGCAGCTGTGTGCAGCTGTTGATCTCAGATGGGTTAAAATGAAGTGACAGGGCCACTCTTCTCCATATTGTTCCTCATGTCTCAAAGGGGGACACAGAGACAATTGCTGGTATACACACATACAGTATGGTCCATGGCTTTAGAAAGTACAGTTTCTGTGCATTGATAATAAAGTGTGGTCTCATGACATATGATAGCATGATTTAGACAAATTTGAGATTTGAGTGTGATTGCAGTCGCTTTGACTGAAACATTTAAAACATGCTGACAGATAATATCACACATTGATGTTGACGTCAATACTGGTTGGACCGTCTAAACAGTATAACATGGCACAGTATGTAGATACTGAGACTCATAGGACCTACTATGTGCAAGTGTACGACTATAATGTCCCTTACACAGCTTTCATTGGACTGGGTCCTGTTTAGATTAGACACAAAAGGGTTATTTGAATAAATATATTATTGTGACATATTCTGTTGCCTATAGAGAAGTGTAGCAGGACCTCTAAAGAACGAAACACCCACCGAGTGCCAAGGAAATATCATTTGCTGGGAAAACACCCTGTAAGTGTCATTATTTAAACTCCTAAAAAACACTGATATCAGAAAACGTTGAATTAAATAATAATAATAATTAAAAACATATATATATATATATATATATATATTATTATTGCATTTTAGATTATTATGTTGGAAATTGTTGGAAAACAACTTCACGTCACACAGCAAACACACTTGGTTAAATTAATTAAATCATTTAAAAATAATTGTAAAAACAAAAGAATACTATTTATTTATTAGAATTACTCAATTTAAAACATTACAATTTTGTTTATAATTGTATTATTTATTAAAACCATATATTAAATATAAATTAAATGTTATTTTTATATTAGTTATAGTGATTTTGTCGAAAGATATAGTGAATATTTTATTTTATTTATTTATGCAGTATATAATAAAATACATCTCATTAAATAATTAATGAAGTCATGAATCATTCCTGCCTGCAGGTTGCACTGTTGCGCTCGTTCAATAGGAAACGATGCAACGAAGAAATTGTTTACCGCAAAGCAGTTCATACTGTCGCAATAAAATCAACACTCAAGCAGGTCACAAAACAACAAGTTAAAGTTATAGTCCATTATACATTACTAAACAGATTAATTCCAACAATGATACTTATGTCAGATGATTAATTATAACAGTAGTCTAGTGTCAGTACTAAATGAATCACAGCTGACACCCTCATCCAGATGGCATCATTGAACGGAGAAGGTAAAGAAGACAAACTATTTAATACAAAATACCAAAACACAGTTTTAGTAAAGAAAACATTAATCCAGATTGGTCATTATGTTTACGTTTGATTTATGTTTGCTGACACTGTTATATAAATGATGAAAGTCACGAGTGGTTGTAAATCCTGCTTGTCTTTTATAATAATGTAGTAACTCACTTAAACAAATTTTATACAGGTTTGTTGCACAGGTTGCTTTACAAGCAAGTGTTAATATAATTTGCTTATAAAGTTCTGTTGTGGTATTGTGGTACAGACATCAGATGAAAACACCATGGCACTTGATTGCCATTTACATCAAAAGTACTTCCATTTAACATGCAAATCTTTGGTAGTGCCATGCTACATGTAATATTGCCACGGTGTCAAAGTACCATAGTATCGCCATTGTGCATTTTGGTACTTTTCTGTTACCTAAAAAATATTTTAAAATTTTTGTTTTTGTTTTAAAGGATTTATCAGATCCATATGCTTATTTACATGTGATTGTGTTGTGTTGTTGTGTGTTTGTTGTCATTGCACCTATTAGAAGACGTGAGTCCAGACATCCACATCTGCGGCTTCTGCAAACAGCAGTACAACAACTTTAAACTCTTTCTTGCGCACAAGCAAAAAGGATGTCAGATACCTTCAACTCTTATGTCACCAAAAAATGCGGGAGCCGACGGTATGTCTAATGTTTACCACTCCTGTCACTGTTGAAGGTTAAAATGTACTTAGGGTAATACTAGACAGTGCTGCTGTTACTAATAGGTCTAGTAACTAGATGAAACACCATAGAATTTGCATGTGGGTTATGTGTTTAGAATTGAAACAAGGATATGTTATTTATGATTCTTTTTACTATTTGTGTATCAAAAGTCAAGAAGAACCTCACCAAAGCCCAGAAGTCACCCTCTAAAAAGCTTAAACATGCACTTACTCAAAAAAGACACATGTGCACCTTCTCAGGTTAGTGTCAATACACAGAATCACGTACACTGCCAGTCAAACCTCATCAAGTTGGATGCTAGAATGCACATATGAGTAGTCGGTGTGATCAGACGTTTGACTGGAAGTGTATTTATTAATGAAGTATCATTTAAGTACTTTAGAGATGTTTTAATTAATGTTTTCCCTCTTAGGATGTTCATTCAAAACACAGTATGGCCAAAAAGACATGGAGAGACATATATTAACGCACACAGGTTAGTGATTACTCACTTTTTATTTTTTTTGTCCAGCACCTTTAAAACAACATCATGTAGTCAAAAGAATATCTGAGAACTGATTTTGTTCTGCAGGCGAGAGGCCGTTTGAGTGTGAACTCTGTCATAAACGCTTCAGCCGTCGTGATAAGCTGAATCTTCACAGCCGTTTGCACACGGGAGAGAAACCGCACAAGTGTAAGTACTGCCCGTATGCAGCGGCTGACAGCAGTAGCTTAAAGAAGCATCTTCGGATCCACTACGACGAGAGACCCTTTAAGTGTCAGATATGCCCGTACGCCAGCCGCAACTCCAGCCAGCTCACTGTTCACCTCCGATCTCACACAGGTGAAGACACTGATTCACAATCAAATTCCTAAAAAATATCCCAGATGCATGATTTGAGCATGTTGACATGCAATATTTATCTAAACAACCTAATGCAGATTCATTGATTCAGAATTACCATAGATATACTTCTTATGCCATTCCATACACATATGACTATCTTTCATTCATGGGACACAAAGATTTAGCAGAAAGTCCAGTCTGCACTTTACAATGAGTTTTCCAATTAAAGTGAATGGAGATGGGAGCTGTTGAGCTCCAGAAATGACAAAACTAGGGCTGTCGATCCATTACAATTTGTTATCAAATTAGTTACATTATATGCCGATTAATAAAGTGATTAATTGCAATTAATTGGGCCTCAAATATCAGTATTTCAATATATAGTGATTAAACACTGATCAGCCACAACATTAAAACCACCTGCCTAATATTGTGTAGGTCCCCCTCGTGCCACCAAAACAGTGCAAATCCATATCACAGAATAGCAATCTAAGATGCTATTCTTCTCACCACAGTTGTACAGTGGTTATCTGAGTTACCGTAGACTTTGTCAGTTCGACCCAATCTGACCATTCTCTGTTGACCTTTCTCATAACAAGGCATTTTCGTCCACAGAACTGCTGCTCACTGGATGTTTTTTGCTTTTGTACAGTCACAGCAATCCATTTTGCAATTGGTTTTGTCAATCTGTCTGAGAGATTTATTATAAACAATAACCATTGTCCTGCCCTGCCCAGCTGTCAATGCTAGAGATTAAAATATTGAATGCTGGTAAAGCATATATTTACTTAATTTGGCATAACTGTTTCATTATGTACTTTCCATGGCGTTGATGCATTTTAATTAGTGTCGGTCAGTCGATAATTTTTTAAATTGCGATTAATCACTTTTATTTTTGTAGTTAATTGTGATTAATCACAGATTTTAAAAATGCTGAAATTTGACACAATATTTAATTTGTTTCCTGTTAAAATGCTTTCATTTCCATCTTAGTAAAGAAAAGAAAACAATATGTAACAATCTAATTATTTATTAACATTTTTCAAATAAAGCCTTCGACAGTATAAAGATAGAAATGCACCAAAATATCACCAATTCAAGTAACATTAAACGTTTCACAAAGTATAATTGTAAGTTTGACTAATTGAAAGAACTTGTCCCCTATAGGCTGCATATTCATTGCAATGGGCATTAAATCTCTTACACTCTCATCCTCCATAATATCAATCTGCTGTGTTCATTATTCGCATCATAGTGTCAACGCCAGTGTCAAACTCCACTTTGAACTGAGCACTTGCAGACAAAAATGTATCATTCTGTGTTTTGGAGACAGTTAAGACTTGCCTTGCTTCTGTGGTAATTAAAATGTGCATTACATAGGCAAAAAAATACTCCCCATCTGGGCTTGTTTTGTACATCAAATAGCATTAAGAGATCCTTTCTCCATCATTTTATCATTGACAGTGCTGTAGTGTGTGTTTGTGAAGTGTGCAACAGTTTAATGACACATTACAAAGGTTCCACCCTCCCAACAAGTGTTTATGGTGGTTTCTGCTGTATTCATGATAAATACGTTAATTGCAATCAAGAAAACGCATTAAACTTTTTTCATTAATCGCATGTGTTTATGCATTCATTCTGACAGCTCTAATTTTAAGGAATATATCATCTTATTTTATGCAAGTGAGATGAGTAAAGAGCACTGTTGCATATTTATTTGCAACTGTACTTTGCTTCGAGTACATCGCTTTTGGAGCATCTCACTTTGGTTGTGTCGCATCGTAGCGTTTTCACAGTGTATTTAAGTCGCTGTGTCAAGCTAAATGCAGTTTGAGACTAAGAAAATTTCGAGATCTGTGCTCCATCCACCTTTATTTGAATACAAAAACGCATTCTTATCTTGTGCTGTCTGTAGTATCAAGCAAGCCTGAGTATCAGTTTGTTCTCTGTAAAGCTGCACGTTGCCTCTACAGCTGGAGTTTTGCTTACTGCCCCCTGCTGAACACTGGTGGTACTTCAGATTAGAATTGCTCTAATGGTAGGAATATTCTTTATTACAGTCCGGGGACATGATCAGTTGCGTTATTTTATTTTTATGCATTATTTTATAGTGAATTAATCACACTAAATTAATGCGATAAAGCGACAGCCCTACATCTATAAAAGTGGCTCTGACTTGTGCACTATATTGAAATGTGTTCTGAAGCCACACAATAGTTTTGTATGAGAAGCTGAACAAAATTCAAGTCATTATTCACTCAAAAAAGAGTTTTAACTGCCATAGCACTTAATACTCAAAAGTCAGTTTGTCACACAAATCTCAATGTCTTAAGAAGACTTGAAATATAGCATGCAAGTTCTATAGACTACTTCTGTGCATGAAGATTTTGACAAACATATCCTGTTTTATTCCATGGATGAAAAAAAATATATTTTACTTAAGTATGACATGTGGGTGAGTAAAATGTGACAAATTTTCATTTTTGTGTGAATCGTGATCAGTTAATTCCCTACTATTATTGTCAATACAATCATTTTTTTATACTACTTCTGTTAGTTTTTTAATTAAGTTCCTAGTTGATCATTTTCATAATAGAGAAGAACAAGTAGTGAAATATTGTAATACATATATTCAGTTCATATCCTCTGATGTTTTCTCTTTAGGTGACGCCCCATTCCAGTGTAATCAGTGCGACGCCAAATTTAAGATCAACCACGATTTGAAACGGCACAGTCGGGTCCACTCCGGCGAGAAGCCTTATAAATGCGACCTCTGTGAGTACCGCTGTGCCGTGAAGGCCAATTTAAAACCGCACATCCAGCTTAATCACGGTGTAGTCAACTCCTTCCGCTGCACGGAGTGTGAATTCCAATGTTCAACCAAAGCCACCTTACGAGACCATTCCCGCCAGCACCAGCCCACCCAGCCACTTCAGTGCAGCAAGTGCATTTACTCCTGCTCCAGCAAGGGGGCGCTCAAGATCCACGAGCGTGTGCACTCGGATGAGAGGCCCTTTAAATGCGAACACTGTTCCTTTGCAAGCAAGCAGCGCAGTAATTTGTTAATTCACAGGAGGAAGAGTCACGCAGATAGGCCAGGCAGACAGAATAAGTCTGGACGAGGGGGCGGGGCTGGGGAAGAGTCGGCCAAACCTCTTAGGTCACGTTACCGGGTGAGATTAGAGGTGAGGCAAGCCTTTCGTTGCGACTTGTGTGAGGCTTCGTTCGTAAGGGAAGATTCTCTTCGCATCCACAAGAGGCAGCATAATAATAACCCACAACAACGTAGTCTCAATCAGGCATCAGCAATGTTGCAATCGCAAAGCGTTGTCAAACAGTATGTACAGGATCTAGGACAAGCCAGCATTGTAACTGACATGCCATCAACCTACAGCAGAACGCATCTTAACATCATCGTAGCGCCCTCTATTGGACCAGAGGACAATTTTGTCCAAGCATCAGTGGATGTACCCACTGCAAAAGTTGGAACGGTTCTGCTCAGTCCTGAGGATCATAACATGCTTTTGAACCCTGCAATACAGCACGTCAGCATGCTAACACCTGTGCAGCACATTGTTGCCCCAACACCTGGGTGCAGCCTTGAGCACCAGACAGTTTTACTCACTGATGAAAGCACCTTTCAGACCATTGAAACTACGTCCCAGACCAATGGCCCTACTCCAAACTTCATCACTTCCTGCTCTGACTCCGCTTCAGATGCCACCCACACCTTCATCACTTCCTGTTCTGACCTTGAAAGCCTCCATACACTCATCCAGGAAGGAGGAACTGAAGTTACGGTGGTAACGGAGACAAATTCCTCGATCGCCACAACAAAAGAACCCCTGAACATTGACGGTACATCTCATTATGTGTCCAAACAAGCAGAGGATGCCATGCCTGAAGAGCCTTTAAATATTGATCCATCAGGGCTCGTTTTTGTTCAAAGTCTTCCCCTGACCATTTCAACACAAGACCAAGAAGCTAACATATTCCACCTTTCACCTCACCATATATTTTCAGACTCCAACACAGTGGATATCAGTGACGATTCATAGTTACACAAATATTAAAGGGATTGTTCTCCCAAAATTTTTCATTTTCTCAACATTTATTCACCCTCATGCCATCTTAAATTCATTTGAGTTTTTAATATATTTTGAAGGATGGATGAGGTGTTTTTGTCCATGCAGTGTTAATCAATGGGGTACATTATGTCAGCATAAAAGTAATCCACACAATTTGAGTGGTTAAATCCAAGTCTTCTGAAGCTATACGATCACTCTGGGTGAGAAATTGGCAAAATGGAATTCCTTTTTCACTTTAAGTCTTGACATCCAGCCCATTTGGAACATAGTGCAGACTTCAAGACGGTGATGCTTTGTGTCCTTTTTGGAGCTTGAATTTTTGGACCCAATTGACTTTGTTGTTGTATGGGCTGAACCATCTCATAAAGTCTTTCAAAATATTTTGTTGGTGTTCCGCAGAAGAAAGATAGTCATACAATGTTGAAAGGGTCAGTGAGTTGTTTTTTCTGTTTTTGAGAAGAAATGACTGTTTCTATTCTGTTGTTTGTCACAAAGAAGTGTCATATTTAAGTTACACATCAAACCAAAAGTGGACCTTTCCCATTTTTCTTCTGCCAGGCATATTGAAATAAATGTGTTCCCCATTTTCATTAACTTACTTTGACCATTTTAAATCATTTGTGAATCATATGGAATCATTTGTTATTAGTGGTATTTGCTTCGTAAGCATCACTATTACTATTGCTCATCATTAGGGTTAGAGATTTATGCAGATTAGTAATAAAGGAATAGAAAAAACTGTCGTTAAGGGCATTTACATGCATAACAATATGCTGATAACTATCAAAAATAACCATATTCAAAAATCTAACAATGCAAGAAAACTGCGTTCTCATGAGATTAGAAATGATCAGATTATTCTCTGCTTTTGATGTCAAAATGCAAACAGTCATGCTCAAAACACCTTCGCACATGGGATAAGCCAGTAGCAATGCAATGCGAAAACAGGGTAATGGGCAAAAATGTACCAGTGTCGATTAGATTATGCTAAAGCCTGAAACAATTCATGACTTTACATTTATAAAGGAATGGCATTTATGTTTTAAAACTAGTGAAAATGCTCATTTTTGAAATTGGTAATTTGGTTATCACTTTATTATTATTATTATTGTAATTAGATCTGTAATGACAATGAAATTCTACTAGTGAAAGTGCAATTACAGATATCAATAACTATGTTTTTACTTAAACGCATTGTCAAAAAAAAGTATGTGAACCCTTTGGAATGTCCTGCATTTATGAATAAATGTATTGTTCATTTACATATTGAATAAAACATTCACAGTGTAGGTTGGAAAAATGATGTGAACCACTAGGCTAATGATGTCATTAGAGTCAGGAGTTGGCAAACCTGTCATCCAAATAATGAAGCGAGATTGTAGGTGTGTGTTAGAGCTACTTTGACTTATAAAAACCACTCAAACATTTTGAGTTTGCTATTTACAAGCCTCTGCTGATGTGAACCATGCCTTGCAAAAAAGAGATATCAGAAGACCTACGATCAAGAATTGTTGCTTTGCATATAGCTGGAAAGGGTTACAAAGTTATCTTGAAGAGCTTAGATATTAATCTGTCCACAGTAAGACAAAGAGTCTATAAGCGGAGATGATTCAGTAGCTCCTCTTCCTAGAAGTGTCTGTCCAGCCAAGATGACTCAAAGGGCACAACGCAGAATGCTCTATGAGGTAAAAACAAATACGAACCCTAGAGTGAAAGTTAAAGACTTGAAGGAATCATTGGAACTGGTTAACATCTCTGTTCATGAGTCTACTAAATGGAAAACATTAAACAGGTATGGTGTCCATAGCAGGACACCATGAAGGAAGCCGCTGCTTTCCAATAAAAACATTGCCGCACACCTGAAGTTTCCAAAGACCACCTTGACACTCCACACTTCCATGGGGAAATTGAACTGATAAAACAAAGATTGCAGCACTATGAATGGCGTTAAAAGGGCTCCGCATACAAACATGAAAACATCAACCCAACGGTGGAGGGAGCATCATGATTTGGCGCTGCTTCAGGCCTGGACCCCTTGCCATCATCGAGGGAAAAAAATCATTCCCAAATTTATAAGAAAAGTTTGAAATTCCTTCTGATCATTGTACAGGTCTAATCTGCTGCTACCGGAAACGCTTGGTTGAGGTTTTGCTGCCAAAAGAGGATCAACAACTTATTAAATCCAAGGGTGCACTTACTTTTTCCACATCACTGTGAATGATTAATGGGATGTGTTCAATAAATAAGTGAGAGGTTATAATTGTGTGATCACATTTTGTGATCAATTGATGCAGAAAAGCTAATTCCAAAGGGTTCACATACTTATTTATTTGTGTGTGTGTGTTAGCAATTGACGTTTCTACTAGTGCAAGTGTGATATCAAAGATTAGCACTTTCACTAGTAGTAATTCCATTCCTGATATCAAGAATGAGCATTTTAACTAGTGAAAATGTCATTATTTATCTATAATTAATATCCTACATATGATTAAACATTGAAAGGGCTTGCAATATGTTTAATATTTATATGGTGTTTTTTTGTGTCATTTTGGAGCCCCTCATTTGTTTGCATTATAAAGTGAAATTATTTGAAGTAAAAAAAAACTTTTGTGCCAACAAGGCAAGATATACATGTTTGTAGCTGAATTATTCATTTAACATGAATCAACTATTTCAATGATGCAATACCAGTTCTGTTCTGTAGATAGCAGTGCAGTCCAAACTTCACAGTGTTGTACTGTATAGTCAGTACATTGTTTGCTCTTGGTTATGCATCTCTTATCTCAACGAATCTGATGTTTTCAGTGTCATTTAGGAAATAAGTGTTCACAGAGTAGATATTAAACTTGCAATCTTCAATTTCAGGCCAGTAGCTGATATCCACATTGTAGCAGTTAACCAATGCCTACATATGCATGCGAATATCACATTTCCTGCAGTGACAGTTACAAGATAAGATCTTTCAGGCAGTTGTATAGCTGCAGATGGAGACACATGAAATATGTCTGCTGCATTTTGCCTTTGCGTGCATATGTCTGACCACCAGTCTCATATCAGGCCATTTACCTTCCCACAAACTCAGGAGTGTAGCTCACACTGAGTTCATCCACCATCCTCACAGATAAAGTATGTGGCCTCTTCCTCTCGGGGGACAGGTGGGGTGGAGAGCACCTGTTTGTGCCGGTTTTGTACCAGCAACATTTAACATTTCATAATTTGATCGGCGTTGTGATAACATGTCCTCTTACAATGGCAGACCTATTAGAGTTTCATGTAAGAAGCTTGGTGCAAGAATACAGCCATTTACTATGTATTGGCTTGTACTTTATAATGTTGACTGGGCAGATACAACAAGATTTTGTTAGAGAGTTCAATCTTGGATTTTATTTTTACAGTTAAAGAAATATTCCAGATTCAATACAAGTTAGGCTCAATCGGCAGCATTTGTGACAATGTTGATTACCACAAAAATGTATTTAGTTTCGTCTGTCCTTTTCTTTAAAAAAATAATAAATGCCAAAAATCGAGGTTACAATGAGGCACTTACAATGGAAGTGAATGGGGCACATTTTTGGAGGGGTTAAAGGCAGAAATGTGACGCTTATAATTTGATAAAAGCACTTGCATTATTTCTTCTGTTTAAAGTCATTTTTACAATCGTTTTAAGGTTTGTTGACAGTATATCATGGCATTGAACTTTACACAGATAAGATTAATAAGCAATTTTATCGCGCTAAAATCATGTTAACATGCATATTGTTTACGTTTTGTTACTATACTTTTAAAACAGTGAGTATTTTAACATTTACAAATTGGCCTCATTCACTTCCATTGTAAGTGCATCACTAGAACCCAGATTTGTTTTATTTATTTTTTTAGAAAAGGAGTTTAAACAAATGTTTTGTGGTAATCAATATTATGCCACAAATGCTTTGGATTGAGCTTTGAACCCGGAATATTCCTTAATATAATGATTTGTATATTGTTGTATTGGGCATTTCATTACAGCTAGACATCGCATGAAAGTCGCTGAAACTGGTTGTGTGTCCATAATTGAAAGATTCAATACTTTTATTCTAATAATGTTTTTCAAACTCATGTCTTGGATTCGATTTATACAATGAATGAAGTTATAATTGTACTGTGATTTCAATACAGATGCTGTAGGTACAGTATTGCATGCAAGTTGCCTGAACAAATTCCCTGGTTATATAATAACATTTTGATTCTTCCATTTGATTCAGTTATTAGAAAATCTAAGCTTTGATCCTATTTTTACTATTAATACTTACAATTGACTTTATAATTGTTTAGTAATTTCCTCACAGGTAGACATTGCTTGAAAGTCATCTAATCAAATTCCACCGCCCTAGTTGTGTGTTGATAAATAAAGATTTGATTCTTCGATTCGATTCTTGATAGGGAAACTTCCCTAATGTCTTTATTTCACAATAGGTTACAATGGGGCTTAAGGCACATCTTAAGGGAAATGTAATTTGTTGTTGTTGTTGTTGTTGTGACCACAAATTGTGTCAAGATTGAAAAAATTTAAATGTATTTTTATTGAATATTGATGAGCAACATAATAATGATGATGAAAAAATAATGATGGAAGGTTGTTTTGATTCATCAACGCTGCAGTTGATGAATCCAAACATGTTTCACATTGTGCGATTTGGAATCGCAGACAGGTCCAGATATTTAACAATCTAGATATCTTGGCGCTTCTCTCAAATCGCGTCTTTGATAGTTCATACATTGCAATTGTCGCTCACTGGGGCGAGCTCCGATTTGCCTACGATTTCGGGCTTTTGTCAGCGATTTCCACAAAACTGTCAGAGAGCGAAAATCGGGCTCAAAATCGTGTTACCTCAGGACTTTTCTACATTTGTTTGAGTAAGGGCATAATATTAATAAGCATGTACTTAATGCCTGGTGCGTGGAACTCGCACTTCCACATTAGACATCCGGGAATTTGCACGTGATGAAGTTGTAGGAGTTTGTGCTAACAACATCGTGCGAGACCGTACGAAATAGCCAACTCGGGTTGAGATCAGGTAGGATAAGCTCTCCACCGGACAACAGTCAATATTTGGTGAACTCATTGACACTGTCCCCCACTACATGTTTGTATGGAAGTGAAGGCTACATGGAGGGACAAGAGCACATCAATTTTTCAGTCAGTGCTAATAGATTTAGCAGCTCAGTACTGACCCCTCTCTCTCCCTCTCTCTCTTTGAGAGGAATCACTTTGTGACTCATGAATGATGTTCAAATAGGAGAAAAGCCAAACACTGTGAGACGTGCTGTGTTTTGATTATCCAGCGCTGCGTGAAGCTTGTACTGTGCAGTGTGTACAGTTTGAGCAGATATCTTGTGAAGAAAAAAAAAATCATATTTAAAACATTTTAAAGGTCTAAAAAGGTTTAAGAGTTTTAAAAGGTCCTTTAATGGCATTACAGTGTAGAAAATGTAAGAAGTTCTCTGATGACATCATAGGCATTTTAAGAGGCTTTTATATGACATGATAGGAATTTAAAATGTTTACCTGGACGAGCTCACAGATACTGTGACATCATATATCAGCTTCTGTGAGAATATGTGCATCTCTACAAGGACATTTTTATCATTCAATAACGATAAACCATGGTTTACAGGAAAACTCAGACAACTTTGTCATGCCAAAGAGGATGCTTACAGAAGTGGGGATAAAATATTGTACAACCCTGCAGAAACACACTGACCAAGAAAATCAGAGTGGCTAAAAGAAGCTACTCTGAAAGGCTGATAAACCAGTTTTCAGCCAACAATCCTGCATTTGTGTGGAAAGGTCTGAAAAGCATTACCAAGTTAATGAAACCTCCCCTCGCTTTGTAGAGAATCAACAAATGGCTGATGAACTGAATGTGTTTTACTGCAGGTTTGAAAAGCCCAGTCTCACAACCCAACCCAGCTCTGATCTTCACATCACTTACACCTCCTGGAACCCCCCTCCTCTCCCCTCCTGCTAGTCAACCTGCACTTATGATCTGTAATGAGGATGTGTGCCGGGTCTTCCAGAAACAAAAGACTAGGAAAGCTTCAGGCCCAGACGGTGTCTCACTTGCCTGTCTTGAAAGTCTGCGCTGACCAACTGGCCCCCATCTTCACACAGATCTTCAATAGATCACTGAAGCAGTGTGAAGTTCCCTGCAGCTTCAAGCATCCACCATCATTCCGGTCCTCAAAAAAAACTAAATCACAGGACTGAGTTACTACAGACCTGTTGCTCTCACGTCTGTGGTCATGAAGTCATAAGAGAGACTGGTTTTGGCCTGCCTGAAGGACATCACTGGACCCCTGCTATACCCCCTTCAGTTTGCTTACCAAGCAAACAGGTCTGTGGATGATCCTGTCAACATGGGACTGCTTTATATCCTGCAACACCTTGACAGACCTGGGACGTATGCAACGATCCTATTTGTGGACTTCAGTTCAGCTTTCAGGACCATCATGCCTGATCTCCTCTCAACCAAACTTACCCAGCTCTCCATGCCAACCACAGTTTGTCAGTGGATCAACAGCTTTCTGACAGATAGGTAGCAGCTTGTGAGACTGGGGAAAATCATATCCAGGACCCTCACTATTAGCACTGGTGCTCCTCTGGGATGCGTTCTCTCTCCTCTGCTCTTCTCCCTGTACACGAAAGACTGCACTGCAAAGGACCATTCTGTCAAGCTCCTGAAGTTTGCAGATGACACATGCCTCATCATCCGTGATGTTGACGAGTCTGCATACAGATGGTAGGTTGAAAAGATGGCTGTCTGGTGTGGTCAAAATAACCTTTAGCTGAACATGCTCAAAACAGTGGAGCAAATATTGAATTTCAGGAGAAATCCACCCTCACTCCCCCCTCACCATCCTGAACAGCACTGTGGCAGCAGTGGAGTCATTGAGGTTCCTGGGCTCTGCCATCGCACAGGACCTGAAGTGGGACACCCACATAGACTCCATTGTGAAGAAGGCTCAGCAGAGGTTGTACTTCCTTTGCCAGCTGAGGAAGTTTAACCTGCCACTGCAGCTGCTGACTCAGTTCTACTCAGCCATCATTGAGTCTGTCCTGTGTACATCTATAACTGTCTGGTTTGGTTCAGCCACCCAATCAGACAGAAGGAAACTATAATGGATAGTCAGGACTGCTGAGAGGATTATTGGTGCCCCCCTCCAGAGTGAATAAATGTGCAGGTAGAATCACTCTGAACCCATACATCCAGGCCACTCCCTATTTGAACTGTTGTCCTCTGGCCGGCACTACAGAGCACTCAGTGTCATGACAACCAGGCACAAGAACAGTTTTTACCCTCAGGCCATTTACCAGATGATCAATTAAACTGCCTTCATGACTCCCATAGTGCAATAATGTATAAATATGTCATGTACGTGTAAAATCACTCATGTTTAATTCAATAATTGTACATACCCCCACTTGCACATGTACATATGACATTCTATGTTATATGTGCTATTTTTTTTATGTGTACTTATACTCTTACCTTGTTTTATATTCTGTGTCTCACTTTAATGTTCTGTGTGCACCCGATTATTTAACCAAAATAATGTCCTTGTGTATGTGAGCACACTTAGCAATGAAGCTCATTCTGATTCTGAAATCATAGTAATTTAAAAAGGCTCTTTTATCTATGACATAATGGGAATTTAAAAAGATTATCATATTGCATTAAGAATTGAATGTACAAAGTTCTCTTTGACATCATAGGAATAGTCTAATATTTTATATGATATTGCTGTATATAAAATGTAAGAATTTCTCTTATGACATCACAGGAATTTTAAAACTTTCCATGACATTTTAGTAATTTAAAATTATATATATATAATTTATATATAAAATAATATTACTGTAATAAAGAAATTCTCTCATGACATTTTAGGGTTTTTGTAAATTCTATGACATCAATTTAAAAAGGCTTTTATCTATCACATTTTATGACATCTTATCTATGACTTCTTCATAATTAAAAAAAGTGTGCACTCTAATCTCTGTCTTGACAAGTCCTTTTCTAAAGCAGTTGAACTTTCTAATGCAGCACCTGTCACCTTAAAGGGATTGTTAAATCAAAAATGTGAATTCTCTCATAATTTACGCACTCTCATGCCATCCCAGTGTGTATGACTTTCTGTCTTCTGCAGAACACAAATGAAGATTTTTAGAAGAATATCTCTGTAGGTCCTTACTATGCAAACAGTGCTGGAAAGAGTACTGATTTTTTTTTTTTTACTAAAGTAAAAGTACTGCTACTGAAGGAATAATTCACTTGATTACAAGTAGAAGTACTAAGAAATATTAAGACTCATGTAATAGTAAATAAGTAGCTTGCCAAAAAACTACTCAAGTAATTACGTTACAAGTTACTTTATGAAAATAATATTATATAAATAATATATAAGCTTCCATTTTTATAACACAAAGATGTTTTTGTTCTTGAAAGAAATTGATGCTTACTTTCACCAAGGATGCATTAAATTGATCAAAAATACTGGCAAAATCGTTTAATGCAAATTATTATTACAGTTTGAAAAATTGATTTAAGTGGTATTTATTCTATTTTCTTTCTTTACCCATGATGGCAAACATATACTATTTCACCTATTCTTTACAAACACATTCTAAAGTGCTAATTTGATACTCAAGAACGTTTTCTTATTATTAGAACAATTGAAAATGTTTGCGCTACCATGCAGAAGTCACAATACACAGGTCCTAAACTAGCAGCTTCTAAATGCCAAAGACCTGCATTGCTGCAAGAGGATTCTTTGACAAATAGAACATTGAGAATACAACATTTATTTAAATAGAAACAGCCATTTGTAACATTCTAAATGTCTCTAAATCATCTTTAAACTACATGATGTGCATTGTGACAGAAATACATTCATATTTCAGGTTTATTCTCATTCATGTATGTCCAAGTATTTTGGCTAATAAGTTAACAAAAGGAATTGTATCCTCTATGATACTGCAGTAATTATCCAGATATGGAAAAATATACATTTCACACAGTTTTTAGTGAGAGATATACAGCAGCAGAGGCAGGGAATTACACACAGTACAGCATGAGCGAGAGTGATACCCGCTAGTTTATTTTTAACAAGAGGGGCAAAGAGTTACTGAGTTTAAAGAAGGAGCACAATACGAACTGATGTGGACTTATTGAAGAGGAGAGCCCGTATGTGCGCTCGATGGTGCGAGGAACCGGATGGAAAAATAATGTTCTGTTAAAAGTCAAAAGAAGATCTCATTGTATGTAATTATAACTACATCAGATATTAATAATAAAACATGGGAACTCATAGCTGTTCATGTTAGAGGTTCGCTGGCAGGGGCTGACTGGCCATAGGGACAACCGGGACTTTTCCCGGTGGGCCGGCCATGAACAACGCTGAACATGGGGAGCGATAAGGAGCTGCTATTGATTGTTTTTAATAGTAAATAACAACTGTATTCCAAAATGTTAGTGAGTGAAGTAGTTGGTTTTGCACATTATGTTCAGTAAAATAAGAGGGGGGGAAAAAGTGTTTTGTAAAAAAATATGTAGATTAGTATTGCTTTTTTTTTATCACTGTATTGTGGAAAACTTGATTTTTATTTCATTAAACATTTTGAATATGCTTGGCTACAATGGGTGATAGGATGAATTTAATAAATACATTTTATGTCAGTTAAACCCGGGCTGGTCAGTGGCTTGGGACCTCGTAAAATCGTAAACCCACCCTTGTCCCAACACATATGTTAAACTACATTGTGTTAATGTTTGACACAGTTAAAACATTGCCTACCTTAAAAACAAATCAAGTTGTGTCCGTGGTTTAACATGTTCAGACGGTTCATTGTACCTGAATGAACGGCTCATTTACAGAATAAAATGAAATACGCAGAAAATCACAGTATTACAGTTCTTGTATTGTGACAGGGCAGAAAGTCTTGAAGAAGCTACAGAAGAGAGGACACTGGCGGCAGGTGATGCAAGCTGCTGCTGTGCTCATGATGCATGCTGTGCCCTGCAGGCTTCCATCGTGCCACGCGCAACGCGTTTTAGTTTATAAACAGATTTAGCATGTATAACTTTCTTCTTCCCAAAAATTCAGAAATATGTTGGTTTTTTTTTTGTACTTTGTAATTGTGGTGAAAAGTAATTGTAATCATCCACTGTGGAAGTTCCTCAACCCTCAAGAAGGCAAGTACCGAGAATGCATAAAATTACCCAGATGTGTTCTTGATCATGTCGAATGTCAAGGATGCATCCGATGGTGATCCGGTACTACAGTGGCAGACGAAGGACATTTCTCGTTGTGTTTTACCCACTATATCATATACTATCAGTGGTTTTACTTCAAGAGTTTCCCGCTGTAAGCTCGCAAAAGTTCCCCATCAACATTTGATGTTTTGTTGGACATTATTTTAAAATAGTAAGAAGCACATGGAGGAAACAAGTGTTTACAGACTTTATTATTTTAACATGTAACTAGTCCTGCAAAACATGCTGGAATGATGGTACTAGTGTGATAATGACAGAAGATCTCTCACTGGCTTCAAATGTGCGGTTAATCGCAGCACATCTCAAATCTCGCAATAGATGTGTTCTACGTTCTCCTGTCCATCCGAGTTCATTCCTCCAAAGTGGCTTGACAAAACCGGTCTCCATGAGAATGTAAGTCCGTTCTTTGCATTCTTAGAACTGAGAAACACTCTTAACTCTCCACTTTCACTTTCAGATGAGAAAGTGAATCTAGACAGGCAGCACATGTAACTTCATGAGGTGAAAGTGAATGTGGAGATTTAGTGTGTAAAAAGGACTTAAATATTGATCTGTTTCTCATCCACACCTAAAAATCGCTTCTGAACACATGGATTAAAATACTGGTCATATGAATTACTTTTATACTACATTTATGTGATTTTTGTTGCTTCAAAGTTCTGTTCATCATTCACTTGCATTGTATGGATCTATATAGCTGAGATATTCTTAAAATAACCTTCGTTTGTGTTCTGCAGAAGACAGAAAGTCATACACATCTGGGATTGCATGAGGGTGAGTAAATGATGAGAGAATTTTCATGTTTGGCTGAACTATCCCTTTAAAATGAATCGCTTATGTTGTATCCTTCATTTTGCCACTATGGATAAAAGAGTCCGCTAAATGAATAAATGTATATCTGACATAATAGGAATTTAAAAAAAAGGTTTTATGGCCTGACTCTATAGAAACTTTATAAAGTTGTCTTATAACATCATAGGAATTTAAAAAAGTTATTTTATGACATAGCTGTATAGAAAATCATAGGAATGTATGTAGTAATGTATTCCTATGATCCTGTATATCATATAGGGATTTAAAAATGTTTTTAATGACATCATAGTCATTTCAAATCTATTAATTTATAGGAATTTAAAAAGATTATCATATTTGAATAAGAACTGAATAAAAGAAGTTATCTTATGACATCATAGGCATTTTAAAAAGTTTTCCTTTGACATCATACAGTAGGAATTTAAAAAAGTTATTCAATTGTATCAGGCTGTAAAACCCTCTTTGATTGACTTGTAAACATGTGTGGTGTAATTCTCTTAACTGCCTATATGAGTCACTAAGTAACCATGAATACATTGTCCACTTCAAAAACTGACACTGATTAACCTCAAGTCACAACAACAAAGACAAACAAAGATAACATGTTAGTCCTCAAAAACCTCCATAAAATCCAGGTTTGGTTTTTGAGCTTTATCTTTTCCTCTTTCCATTATTTGTTTATTTTCCATCCCATTTCTGTCATTACACATTTTTCCTCTGTCCTTTGCTTAAATGTAAATCTATTTACTCAAGGTTGCAGCTGAAAGCATGTTCTAATGTATCAGATATATTTCAAAATCAAATTTAGTCTCAATAATGCTCATAAGGAATATTTCATTACTTTAGAATCTTTCGGCACAGTCTGTGTTTTATTACACAGGGAAGTGGCCCAACCCCCTCTTTTTTGTGAGACCCTTAATGCAGGGCCCTTGTAAAATGCCATTATATGTAAAGATGATTTCTATGTGGGAACTTGGAGCAAGGCTCTCTTCTCTTTGATGTATTATCTCACAGACTTCCAGGATCTAATCCCAGCCAACCATATGTAAAGATGACCCCCCACACACACACACACACACACACACATTTTGTCTATTTCCTAATATCGTTATCTCCAAAAACAACTGAAAATGTATAGATGTGTCCTTTTATCTTTTATAGCTTCTACTGTAATTTGATGACCTAATCCAATTCACGGAGAGCTCTTGAGTTTACGTCTATTGATAAGTTTCTTTTCGGTTTTCTTTTGTCAAACAACAGGGCGCATCGTAATGAGGGCATTCGTCGCCTAAACGTTTTAGAATTTCAAATAAAGCCCTGTAAAGTGGAAAGTGTATGAAGTGAGGCATGCAGGCGGGTTAAAAAGGAGAACGGAAGCTCAAATGGACCTCTTCATACTGTAAAGTGCTTCTGGGTTCCTTCCTTCCTGTGCCTTTGAATGGGGTTGTAAAGAGCCCCCCCACCCCCCAAAAAAGCAGAAATACCTTCACAGCTGCTTAAAGAAACCATATATTTTGATGCATTTCATCCTGACGTAAACACATCTAGAAAAAGGTGCGAGGAAACCAAAAAACAAAAAAAAAACAGGAAATCAACATCAAAATGTTTAAAAAAAAGAATGGGTGCCAGGGTTGGAAATTTAGCCTACACAAATTTTGTTCAGTAAGGGCTAGATAGTTTGGGACCAAATGTTGGGTTGTAGTATTGATAAGTGCATATTATAAGTGCATATATCTCATAAAACATTCGTTTTTAAAATATAGGAATATACTTTGTTTATCCCAAGCTACCTTTCATGATAGGTTAATTTTATGTTTATCTATAGTTTATCTAACATCTCTAAACGTCCTCTCAACAAACAAAAACATAAGATGTGTGGGTCACCAAGTGTACCATGTTTGACGAAAATGTCAACAGCACTTACGTTAGAGTTTGTGTTATTGTACGTGTATCACAATTGGGAGCGTTTTGTGTGTTTTTTTTCCTTTCTCAGCAGTTCTTTTTTTATCAAAAGTTGACGCAACAGCTCTGTCCTGCTCTTTCAGGGTTTGATAACAATATGCCATTGACCTTTTTTGTTTTGTTTGCATGCATTTTGATGGCCCATCACCAAAAGGCCCTAGATTGCCTCAAATAATTAACTGTTCTAGCCAATGTTGATATGGATTTGTCTTCCCTACATAAGCATCTTTCAGCCTTGAAAAAAAAATAAATAAATAAATCAAAGTATTGATATGTTCCTGAGAGCTTTGAGTGTTCTACAAAGTGGCTTCTTTTATGTTCGTTTTCCTCAGGTAAACACATTTAAGAAGCAGGACAGACCACCAAAGTGCTTGAGTTTGATCATTTAAAGGGCAGTTTGTGTCATAAACTTAAAACAACACACGTCTGGAATATTTGGTTGTTTTTGTTATAAAGCCACAACACCACTCACCGCTTTAAATTGTATTTTAATGTCTTTAATTGAGGCAGGAAATTCTTGTTTTAATAATGCAAATGTGAAATTAAAGTACTTGGGTGGAAGCATGTATGTCATGATGAATGAGTGATCTGTCTTAAAAGTAGAAGGCGGGGGGGGGGGTGTACAATGACACCCGGGACAGAGAGGTGCTGCGAGCTTGGTGTGCGCACATGTTAAGTTTGTACATTTGTACTGAGATGATTTCACCTCTAAAGAACTAAATTGTTCCAAAAAATGACTAAAACAGCAATTGCGAGTGGGGTGGCCAATGGAGTTGCCAGGCTTTGGTCCATGGTGGCCCTGGTCACCCCCTAGCTCCACTTTGCCAATGTAACAGCTCTTAGTCTTCTCTTATAACGCCTAATGAGGTCTCTCTTCAGATCCTTTAAATTCAGAGGTCCATGTTGGTGGACTCTCCTCTTTAGTTCACCCCACAGGTTTTCTATGTGGTTCAGGTCAGGGGACTGGGATGGCCATGGCAGAACCTTGATTTTGTGGTCAGTGAACCATTTTTGTGTTGATTTTATGTGTGTTTTGGACCATTGTCCTGCTGGAAGATCCAACCAGGGCCCATTTTAAGCTTTTTGGCAGAGGCAGTCAGGGTTTTATTTTTTTATCTGTTGGTATATGATAGAGTCCATGATGCCATGTATCCGAACAAGATGTCCAGGACCTTTGGCATAAAAACAGCCCCACAATGTTAAAGATCTAGCACCATATGTAACCATGGCCATAAGGTACTTTTCCATATGGCTACCTCTCTGTGTGCACCAAACTCATCTCTGGTGTTTACTGCCAAAAAAGCTCTGTTTTTCTTTTATCTGACCAAAGAACCCGGTCACATTTTAAGTTCCAGTAGTGTCTGGCAAACTGAAGACATTTGAATTTGTTGATGGATGAGAGCAGTAGTTGTATGAGAGTGATTGTAGTTTTAGAGACTTTCTGACCCTAAGACAACTAATTTGTGCAATGCTCCTGCTGTGATCCTTGGAGAATTTTTGGCCTCTCGAACCATCCTCCTCACGGTGCATTGGAGACAATATAGACCCACATCCTCTTTCAGGTTGTTTCTTAACATTTCCAGTTGATTGGAACTTGTTAATTATAATGCTTTAGCTCTTTTCGTATAGCCACTTCCCATTTTGTGAAGCTCAACAACCTTTTGCTGCACATAAAGAACTTTATTCTTTAGTCTAATCCACTGATGATTTGTGATCGATGATTAAGAGAATTTGTCCTGTGTGTTACCTCATATTTATACCCCTATGAAATATATTTTACTAATAAGAATGTGTAGGGGTGCCAAAAATAGTGCCACACTTATTTTGACAAAAATATTATTTTATATATAATAAAAATGCATTTATTGATTCTTTTTTATTTTTTAAGATTGAAATTGTGATTGTAAAATCTCCTAAACTTCTCCAAAATGCTAAGAATAGTAGATTACAAAGGCAATATGATCGTATTTTACTTTCTGATTGAACATAAATAAGTGGCTTTCAACTGGTGGGTCATGGCCCAAAAATGTGCTACAGATCTATTCTAGTTATTTAGTTAGTAAGGACTACTGTGTATGAAATGTGTTTCTAAAATAAACTTAAACTAAATGTACTTAAAATAAGTATAATTTTGAGCCACTGAAAAGCATCTGAATGTGCAGGTTAAACCCCCATAAAAGTTCTTTAATAGACATAGAAATTCTATCCCCACTCCTGTGCCCAGAAATGTCATTTGTAATGACCTGGGTGCTGCACTTATTGTTTAGAAATGGCCATTCAGAGTGATTCAGTGGCATCACAAACCTCCCTTTGTTATGCAATGGCTTTATGTAAAGCATCAGAGTCATTGTTCTCTCATTCACCCCCCCAAAAGTTTTATGCAAATAAATGCATTGAGAGACAACATGGGAAATATTACTTAAATTAGTTTATTGGATAACAGTCTTAATGGTTTATCTTCAAGATGCTTAAAAATATTTTATTTAGCAAGTCTTGTATGATAAACATATTGCTCATTACAATGCATGGCGTCAGTGGTTATTTCAGTTTTGCGTCAATCATAGTTTAGAATTTGAATTGCATATGAACGCGTATGATTCATTAGCATGTTTGGAAGCATGTGCATTTGCCTCAGTGTGGTTCTATTGTAAATACAATCTGCTTTGTCATTCGGTGTACGCTTTAGAAAAAACTAATTTGACTCTAGTCAGCAGATTTTGTTGTGTTGGCAAAGTCAGAAGCTCACAGCTTACGCTCTATAAAGAGACAACCTTTGTTTTCACGCCAGATCCGTTTGGGAAAAAATGGTTGATGACTCCTCCCATTGGAAAGAAAAATCACACGTGAGATCTCAACTCAATTGTTTCTCCTAGACTGTAATTAGATTAAATGGAGAGCAAACTGGGACTTGTGCTTAAGTCTCCTGCTTCTCAGGTAAAAATACACCAGTAATCTCTTGCGTCTCCTCTAGAGTTTAAAAAGAGATCTCAGCAATGTCTCAAACTGTGATACCAAAGATAAAAAGTCTGCCATCAAAAGTCAGAGATTACTTAAACATTTCTCATCAAGATTCTCCCAAGACTAACTTATTTTAGCTATCCTATCCACATAAGTTTTATAGCTTTATCCTCTTCTGGAACGTCAACAATTGTCTCATTTAAGTCTATTTTAGTTCTCCTAAGGAAATATACATCTGAGATAAAGCTGTTACCTAAATTAAACATAATTGAGTAGTCTCCTAAATTAGTGGTTCTCAACTGGTGGGTCGTGACCCAAAAATAGGTCAAAGGTCTGTTCTTGAAGGGTTGGGGAAAGTGAGGGAGAAACAATGACCATTTAATTGTGCAAAGTTAGGATAGCATAACCTTTTAAAAGGGAGAAGAAAATGCTTCCTATATCTTTTGTTGTTGACGTCAAAGGATGTGTATAACAGAATGATCTCACAGTGAAATCAAAAACAGTAGGTTGACGTTTATTTAGCTGAAATCGGTCTGTGTGTGACACTCTTGTTCTACCGTTCCGTACGGGACTCGAACCTAGGTCTCCGGCGTGGGAGGCGGGTGCTCAAACAAGGAGGCTAAAGGCTACGGCTTCTAGCGTCAGTCGCTATTGCACCTCTTGATGTCAGGAGAGTGAGGTTTACACACTGCACAGCTATCTACCAGCTGGCTCCCGTTACACTCATCCCCCTAATCCTCACTCCCATCCGGGTCACGGCACCAATGTGACACTCCTGTTCTACCCGCTCCGTACAGGACTCGAACCTAGGTCTCCGGCGTGGGAGGCGGGTGCTCTAACAAGGAAAGGCTACAGCCTCTAGTGTCAGTCGCTAGTGCACCTCTTGAGGTCAGGAGAGTGAGGTTTACACACTGCACAGCTATCTACCAGCTGGCTCCTGTTACATGTGCTTACCGAAATTCAAAACACTGCCCCCAGTGGCAAAATCGGTAAGTGTTGTTGGGCATATGGACACGTGTGAACTTCATTTTTAGGGTGAAATGTCCACAGAGTGGCGCCAAAAGCAAGTTGTGAAGTGAGCTGTTTTAAGCTGTACAGGCTGTAATACACTGTATAAACTAAACCCACTTATAATCAGTGGAGTAAAAATGTTATGTTAGAGGGAATAATTCAACCACCGAATCAAGCTCGTCACTTATTATGGGAACGTGATTCAGTAGGATCCAATCCCAGGTCTCCCACGCTGTTGACTCAACACACCAGTTGCGCCACATTGGAGCCAATGCAAAAGCGTCTGATGGGAGATGCCGCTTGTCAAAGAGTAGGCATAATGTGGCTGATCCTTGTGTTCTGGTACATTCCGACTTCCCGTGTTATCATGTTGTGAATATTATAAAACTCACTTATAGAAGCTTGACAAATTAGGGAAGTGCCAATGTGGACAGGTTACGTGACATTCCCCCCTATTCAAAAATAATGAACAAAACTATGCATGTTAAATAACCCAGATGAGGTTTTTGAGGTAGGTCTCTATCAAGTTTTAAATCAACAAAACCTACCTTCCTATTCTAAACCCTAAACCTTAGTAATAGTATCATGAAAGCAAATGTGAGATGCAAAACACATTTGCTGAAGCATCTGTGTTATTTTGTGGTTCTTTTATGTCACTTTCAAATCACATATTGTTCATCATTGTGTTCGTTTCACTAGGAAACTACCGCGATACGTGCAACGAGCCATATAAAAAACTTTTTGCAAAAAGGTAGGTTTAGTAACGTGTTTCTATGAGATCCGGTTGCTGAAAAAAAATGCTTGTCAAAATCACTCTAAGCTAAAATGACATTTGAAATAAACCACCTTGGTGAATGCAAATAAGTGGCTCGGTCAAAAACCATGGATATCCAAATGCAGCAAACCCAAACCATGTTTTGAATAGCATGAGTATTGGTTGGATATCCCTCTCTGATTTCGGGGCAGGGCAGTTAAATACTGTCGCCAGGCCGACTGCTCTTTCCAAGCCATGTGCATAATCAAACAAATTAGCATTAGGCTTTTTCTAGATTCCACAGGATTCGACAGATGGCCATGGGGAAGGCCAATATTTTCTTTGCCCAGGAATACCTTATCCTAAGAAAACAAACATGAAGGAAATCTGATCTCCACGCATCTCATCCCATTGTTCAGCTGTGTTGCTCGCTGACTCCTGGCTGTGTGCGTTTCAAAGGCCTCGTTTGCTTTATACCTGCCCATTCAAGCTTGCATCCTCAGTGGAGCTGACAGCAAATGCCACGGCTGATATTTCACGATGGAAATGTAGCAATAGCCATTATCTCTGAAAGAAAATGAATGGCGCCGTGTGAGTGGCTTAAAATGACACGAGTTCAGTAGACCTTATTTTGATAACAAAACATCATTTGCAATTAGTAGTACATAGTAATACCATTAGCAAGTGGAAAATTGCATTATCCTTTCTCGATTCCACCTCGTTTGGATGCATATTAAGCAGCAGTATTCTACATATGGTCATCTGCCGTCTCTTTAGAAGAGGAAATAAACGCAATGCACCTTTTTCCATGTGTGCTAACACCATAGTTGAAAGAAATATTTAGTTCACCCGAGAATGAAAACAACCAGGTTTCATAGAATCAATTCAACATTTTTGCTAAATTATTTAGCAAAAGCATCATGGTGACATTAACACTAGAAGTGCTACAACAATAATGACTTTTATTCCCTTTCAGACAAATCACAAGTAAATGGGCAGATTATTAGTTCATAAACACTCACTTTTCGCCCTGTTCCTCACACAATGCTATCTTATGGCATCAAAACACTATCCAAAGTGCATTTTAACTATAGTGTTTTGTTGATTTAGAACTCTTTGGGAGACGATTTAACCCACTTTTAGTGCCACAAAATGGACATTTCACCTCAGACCTGCTGTGATAAGCACAAGGAATGAAGCCACATAATATATATTTGCAAATATGTCACCATAGTAATCAGACTCATGTTGAACGAGAAGAGCGAATGAGATTTGTGAGCTTCAGTGGAGGGGTAGATTTTTAGTGAAACACCGCTTCAATTTTGGTTTGAGCGCACAAGTCATACGGTGCTTTAATGGTGCTTTTTGTCTTTTACATTTAAAATACAATATTCAGTTTGTTTTTAAGTAATCTTTAAATAATGTGCATGTAATGAATTCAAAATAAATGTTAAGTATTTAATTAAAATGAATGAGGAGTATGAACTTTTTAAAACTTAAATGAAATTTACTAATTAACAAAAGTGTAATTTTTTTTGTAAATGGCAACGCAACTTCATTTGCTTTGGTATTAATAGAACAAATGTTATACTTATTATTTTTTTTTTTTTAAATAAAAAAAATCTTTCAAGGAATATTCCATGTTCAATTTAACCACAAAACAATTATTTCCATTCATCCTTTAAAATAGAAATTGAGGTTACAGTGAGGCACTTACAATGGAAGTCAATGGGGCCAATTTTTGGTGGGTTTAAAGGCAGAAATGTGAAGCTTTTAATAAAAAAAAAACTTGCATTCATTCTTCTGTTAAAACTTGTGTATTATTTGAGTTGTTGACATTACATTATCATGGCAACAAAGTTGTAAAATTGGCTATAACTTTACACAGAAAAGGTTAGTAAGCGATTTTATCACACTAAAATCGTGTTAACACACATACTGTTTATGTATTGTGGCTATATTTTTGAAATAGTGAGTATTTTAACGTTTACGGATTGGCCCCATTGACTTCCATTGTAAGTGTCTCACTGGAACCCAGATTTTCCCTTTTGTTTTTAAAGAATTGAGCTGAACTTTTATTAAACCCAAAATATTCCTTTAAATCTTATGGAACGGGATGGAACGTCATGAGGTTGAGTAAATTCTGATTCTCCATCAGCACAATTTATTACTTAACACGCTACAACTTGTTTCTTTAGTCCACTCGATGTAATCGCCAATGGTCTCATTAAATCAGGGTGACGTTGCCTCTCAGGCCGAAACATCGGCATGAACTCGCTGAACTCATACTAATGAAAACATTCGCTTTCAGACACCTCGTCAACACACCGGAAGGAACCATGAACAGATGAATTTTTAGTGCATGAATGGACAGACAATGGGAATCAGGAGCAGGGATGTGGAAACTTCCACTGAGGAGTAAAAATGCCCTGGACAGAGGGATCAGATTACTGTATAAGACACAAGCAGGGAATTAACCATAAAAAAAAGACAAAGATTAAAAACAAGAGAATGAACCAGTGATTGTAAACACAGTATGTACTAAAACGCCCCACCCTTCCCTCAGCTTGACTCACAATTGAGATTTTTTTAATATCACAATTGCTTCTTATGGACACCAATGAGAATGAATGAGAAATTAGATCTTTCCTTAAGTCTCCTTAAAGGTATAGTTCACCCAAAAATGAAAATGATCTCATCATTTACTCACTTTCATGCCATCTCAGACATGTATGACTTTCTTAATTCTGCTGAACAAAAACAAAGATTTTTGAAGAAAATCTCAGCTCTGTAGGTCCTTTCAATGCAAGTGAATGGCGACCAGACCTTTGAAGCTCCAAAAATCACATAAAGGAAACAAAATTAATGTGTACATCCCAACTGGTTCAATATCTGTCTTTTTAAGCAATGCAATCACTTTGGGTGAGAAACAGATCAATATTGCAATCTCTTTCTACTATAAATCTCCCCTTTCACTTTCAGAATGTGAAAGTGAAAGTGGAGATTTATAGTATAAAATGACTTAAATATTGATCTGTTTCTCACCCAAAGTGATTGCATTGCTTAAAAAGACAGATATTGAACCAGTTGGGATGTACACATTACTTTTGTTTCCTTTTTGTTTCCTTTATCTCTTAAAAATAGATCTGTTTCTCACCCACATCTATCATATCACTTTTGAATGCATAGATTTAAAAAAAAAAAAAAAAAAAAGAGTATTATGGATTACTTTTATGCTGCCTTAATATGCTTTTTTGATCTTGAAAGATCAGGTCACCATTCACTTGCATTGTATGGACCTACAGAACTGAGACATTCTTCTTAAAATCTTCATTTGTGTTCTGCAAAAAAAAAAGTCACACATATTAGATAGCATGAGGATGAGTAAATGAGTCAAATGTAATTTTTGGGGGGAACTATTTCTTTAGTCAATGTAATCTCATGTGAATGATCTTAAAGTCTCAAACTGTGCTCAAATTTCCCAATATACCAAAGTCTGCCATCAAAAGTCCCATATTTCAATATGAACTTTCAATATGAACATCAAATTCTACCAAGATCAAATTATCTGAGCTATGCTATCCACACAAATGTTATAGCTCTGTACTCTTACGGTATGACAACAGTTGCCTTATTTGAGTTTATTTTGATCTCTCCTTTTTAGGAAGAACATCAAAGACTTAAAAGTTGAGACTTGAAACAAACATAACTCACATCGCACTTAAGTGTTCTAAGATAAAGCAACCTTTTAGCAATAAAATATACATTTAGGTCAAATGAATCTAGCTCTCTCTTAATTAATTGAAAAAAACAACAACAATGTACCAGACATGCACACTAGTGCTCTAACTATTCTTTCTGTCATTGTAAAATTTAATTGATATTCATCATAAGGGCTGGTCCGTCACACAAGGAGTTCGAGTGGACACTCAGTGGCTCTTCTAGATGGAAGAATGATGCTTTGTTTTTATAGGCTGCCTGGAATCTGTGGACATCTGCCAGATTAGCAAATTAGATCCCACCCAGCAAACTGTAAGAGTCCGCAACCGTTTCAATGATTTGGCCATTGTAAAGGCGCATTAATGTGACATCTGGTGCAACTCAATATCTATAAAGATTTATAAGATATACAGTTGTGAATATGCAAATGCACTACTAGTTTGTCACACTTGATTGAATTTATCTTTCTTGTGAACTTAAAGAACTTTTGGTGTAAATTCTCATGCTCAAATGCTTGAAATTCTTCTTTTAGGTTGGACCACATAGTGAAGAAAAAGCAAGCAACATGTGTTCAGCTTTCATGGTAACAGAGATGGAAATTGTAAGTTAGCGTACAAATTGGCTTGTACGAAAAAAGGTACAACTTTTACACCAACCAACTACTTGTCAAGAGACCAGGTTGCCACAATTATTCTACAAAATCAATTAATACATAAATAAAGTAGGTGTATCCAAACTTTTGACTTGCAGTCTATATTAGGATAGAAACCTCTTTCAAGCAAAATGCAGAAGTATCACCAAATTAACCCTGACCACATCCATATGAGCTTTCAGGAAGTGTTTGACATCCGTTCCTCATCCCTCTTTATTGGGATTTGTGAATTATGCATTTGCTTTGAGAATGCACAACCTGTCTTGAGCTTGTCTTGATTGACGTCACCTGTCTCAAATATTCACAGGGTTCCATCTTTCCCAAATGTGACCAAATCCTTCAAATGACCTTATGTAAACAGCACAGCAATTCTTAGCAATGGATAAGATTCATATGTAGACACGTACAGCCCAGAGGACCAGATATCATCTATTAAAAAGGGCCTGGCGTAACCCAACACCAATGGAGGAATGCACTCAATCAATCCTATTGTGTTTGGTTACAGTTCCCTTTTGTCTGATAAGTGCACCCTGGCCGGAGAGATAACAACATTGCCCTAAAAGCTCAGATGAGACATTGAGTGTCAACACCTCTGCCAACAGAATTCCTCCACAGATTAATCTTCTGGGTTCAGGGTCTATGTAGGTGGTAACTGTGAGCAAAGACATAGTCTAGGAATATTTTGGTGGGAGGATTCTCAAATTAATGCGTAAAATGAAACAAGTCTGAGACCTCTTAATGAGTCAAGTACTCATTCTGCATGTTGAAGGTCTTATTGGATACATTTGCACACTAATAAGAAAATTGTTAAAACTTCATGAGTAGTTTCCATTTGTTAACTTTAGTTAGCAACATTAGTTAACATGAACTAACAATGAACAATGCTTATGAAGCATTTTGTAAACTTGGCGTAGCGCGGAGGAGGGCAGGGCCGGGCTGGAATGAGGGATAAAGGTGGCCGGTGATGACAGTTTGAGAGAGAGAGAATTACAGGCAGCTTCCCTCTATGTGTTTGTCTTTTTATTTATTTAAATATTATTTATATTGTTAAACTGGTTCTCGGCACCTACTTTCCCTTTAACCCGCTTACACTGGTGCCGAAACCCAGGAAGGAGGAGGGATGCCCGTCGCAAAGTCCTCGACACTGCTGTCTACCCAAGGGAGCGCTGCTGCCATCCGCCGGGTGACTGAGGAGCTCGGCTGCTTGGAAGTGGAGGAACGGCCACCGACCACGAGGGAAGGAGGGGCTCCCAATCAACCGTCTGGAGCGATTAACTTGCCAGGGGTGGGGGAGACCCCTACCGTCCACCAAAAACATGGCGGGGTGTTCCGTCCGCTAGGGGCCGGAGGTCTGCCTCTGATCCATCCGGGGAGGTGCGGCTGTCGTCCATTAGAGGGTGCAGGATTGGCCGAGGACCAAGCTACCGCGTATTGGAGAACCGGCCGCCTTTATCCCTCGTGCACCCCATCAGGGCGATTGGGAACCGGGCTTGCATCATTCCAGCCTGGCCCCACCCTCCTCCGCTTTACAATTTGTAATGCTAATTTCAACATATAGTGATAACTTTTTTAAATAAATAAACAAATGTTTTTATTTGTTAAAATTAGTTAATGCACTATGAAATAACATTAACTAACAATGAACAATTGTTTTTTTTTTATTAAATAATAATAATAAATATTAATAAATTATATTAAAAAAATATTTTGTATTGTTTGTCCATGATAAATAATAACATATTAACTATGTTAACGAATGGAACCGTATTGTAAAAAGTTACCAGAAAATGTCATTCAAATGTATTTATTCTAAAGATTGGTAATACTTTTTTACATACAAATCTGCCCCAACAATCTCAAATCCAAAATTATTTGTATCCAGTAATCACAAACAAGGTCATGCAAAATCAACATATTTTTTGACAATTTATATTGTACAGATTTTTTTTAGCTTATTTTATTTTTATTTACATTAAAAAAATAATAATAATCTTAGTTGCAATAGTATTCATAAGGTTAATGTAAAAAACATTTTTTTATTTTTGTCACCATACTTAAGACAATGTCAGAGAATTTTATTTGATTATATTTTTATTAAATTGTTATTATGAATCATATTCGCCACAGTACTCATTAGGTAAACGTCACAAAATTGTATACAATTTTCTTTTATACATTTTTTTCATTAGTCACCACAGTACTCATTATGTAAACAACATTTATATATAATAATAATTATAATTATAATAATAATAAGTCTTATTTATATAGTGCCTTATATACATTCAACACGACAAAGTACATTAATATACATTTCAACAGAAGTTACAATCTGAATTATAAAGGGGGAAATAAAACATCAATCAGTAATAGACCAATAATGCGCTGAGAAAAGACGTGTTTTAAGATGAGATTTAAAGATAGAAATAGAGGAGTTCTTCTGATTCCAAATAGTTAATCATTAAAATATTGTTTATATCACCAGGCCGGTTCTCGCCTCCTCCTTCCCGGGTTTCGGCACCAGTGTAAAGCGGTTCAATTGAAAGGAGGATGCGAGAACCGTCCTGGCGATATAAACAATATTTTAATGATTAACTTAAACAAAAGACAAACACACACACGACGGACATGTCCGTAAACGATCTCTCTCTCGTTGCACCACCGTCCGCAATCGGCCTTTATCCTTCTCGGAGACTTTATTAGCCTGATAAGGGACCGGGTGTGTATAATCACGGCCCGGCCCCGCCCTCCGCCCTGTCACAAGGAGACGTCACAGAGTCTCTGAGGTAGAGAGTTCCACATTTTAGGCGCAACTACACTGAAGGATCTCCCACCAAAAGTGGATAGACAAAATCTGGGGATAGACAACAATTTGGAATCAGAAGAACGAGGAGTGCGTGCTGGTGTGTATGGATGCAGCAGATCACATATATAACGAGGTGCCAGAACATTCAGACCTTTGTATGTCAGGAGAAGAATTTTAAACTTAATACGGCATGAGACAGGCAGCCATGAAGGCTCACAAATCATGATCTCTGTTTTGTCAGCATTGAAGTTGAGGAAATGACTGTTTAACCAAATTTTTACATCGCTGATACTGGCAGTAAATGAGCTGATGGCATGTGTTTTATCAAAACGTGTGGATGCATAAATCTGAGTGTCATCAGCATAGCAGTGATAACTGAGACCATGACGACGGATGATCTGACCTAGTGAGAGAACATAAATTATGAACAGTAGTGGACCCAGTACAGAACCCTGGGGGATACCCTGAGTGAGAGGAGCAGTAGGGGATTTGTTTTTCTTAATAGAGATCAAATATTGTCTGTTAGTGAGGTAGGAAGAAAGCCAGGACAGAGCAGTGCCAGTAATACCAATATCTGAAAGTAGGGGAAGGAGTGTTTTGTGGCATACAGTGTCAAAAGCAGAGCTCAGGTCAAGCAAGATCAGAATACTGAGAAATCCAGAGTCAGCAGAGAAGAGGAGATCATTAATAACCTTCAAGAGAGCAGTTTCAGATCTGTGGAATAGGCGAAAACCAGATTGCAAAGGGTCGTAGAGATTATTAGCTGCAAGATGTGATTGTAACTGGGAGGCTACAACTTTTTCCAGAAGCTTAGATATAAATAGGACGATGTTTGCAGAGGGAAGATGGATCTTAGTTGGGACCTTTAAGGACTGGTATAACAGCGGCAATTTTAAGATCAGTTGGAACAATGGCTAGATGCAAGAGATGTGTTTATCATATGCAAAATAGGTGCCGAAATGACTGACTCAATGAAGTTTAAGAAGGGAGGTTGGGACAGGGTCCAATTTATTTATCAATCTTAGTCACTATAGTACTCATTAGGTAAATGTCATAAAATTGTATTTAATTTTATTTTGATTGATTTGTTGTATTGTAATCATAGTTGCCACAGTATTCATTAGGTAAATGTAAAAAATGTATGTATTTTATTAGAATTGTTATATATATATATATATATATATATAATGAGTATACTCATTAGGTGAATGTCAGAAATGTAATAAAAAACCATTTTTTTAATTTAATTTGTTTATTTACCTTAGTTACTTTTGACTCAGTAGGTCAACGTCAGAATACGTTTATTTGATTTTGATTTTTTTTTTTTAATTAACATTAGTCACCATTTTATTTAATTTATTTATATTTCTTTATTTATTCGTTTTTATAAATCATAGCCCCCACAGAACTCATGAGGTCAGCATCAGACATTTTTATTTGCTTTGATTTTTATTAATACATTTTTTAATATTTTTTCATCAGGTCAATGTCAGAAATGTGTATTTTATTAAAAAAAAATATTGATAATTTTTCATGCATTTTAGTTACCCTAGTAGCAACTAATCAGAATGAGTACAGACATTCTTCCGACACCTCCATAAAAAGATAAAGCTCCTGCAATCCTTGCTAACTTTTATCTTCTTTTCACTCTGTAAATCTCACTTAAGGACTTCAACCAACACATCCGGACATGAACAGTGAAGCTAATTAGTGACCGTGGGACTCAAAACCTCCCACTTCTGAGAATCAGCCAGTGCAGTTTAGCTCTCAGTAAAACATGGCCTACAGGTCTGTGCTAATGTCACTGTTTAACATTCAGACATCATGGTTTCTGTTGTTTCCACAGTCTCTGTCATGCCTGCACCATTAGTAGGGATGTAATGAGCACTATAAATTGAGTCTAAACGTCCAGTCAAAGGGTCAGTGTGTGAATAGGAGACATCAATTTCATGCCTGAGTTGCTCAGGATATGAAACGGTGAGGCATTGTGGGCCATAACTTAAGTTAAACGGATAAGACGGAAGTTATGTCATCAGAGGTCCCCCGTTAAATATAGTTAATATTACACATTTTAATATTTTTTTATTAATATATGTATTATTTATTTAGATTAATATATACTGTAAATATAATATATTTATATAATATAATACATATATTTTCTGCAGTTACATGCACACTTAAAATTTAAATATATCATGTAATCAAACATGTTATTATAAAGGCTCCTATATATAAATAATATATATAAATCTTTCTTTTTTTTCTGCAATGCACTCAACATATTGAACATATCTGAACAAATACATAATCAAAATGTGCCAAACTGAACATTATTACCACTGGATTAAAACTGAAAAAAGTTAATGACTTTTAGAGACCAGCTCAAACTTTAGGCTGTATAATACTTTCCATATGCTCGGCCTTACGCACCTTTAACAAGGTGTTAATTGCGCAGTTTGTGGAGGGAAGCATTAGTTATTTCCATAAGCTTTCTTTGTGGTGGGACACATTTAGTGCGCAAGTTCACACAGGATTGGCAGTAATTATACACGGCTCTTATGTGCAGTCAGCTATGTAAAGACAATTGTTTTTCCTAACGCTTGAATGATGGGTGAATTCAACTGCTACATTATAGTGTGGTCAGTCACTTAAACCACATTGACTATTTCCTACTTCTCAAGACACTCCAAAAACAAATCACAATTTTTTTAGTTGTTATCCTGCAAAGCATTCAGTTGTGACAAACTATATTAAAAATATAGCTGAGATGCATGTGCTATATTGCATTGATTAAAAGGGTTTGACGGTTAATACAGTTTATATTCAGAATGTTAAAATTAAAAAAAATAAATAAAAAAAAAAATAAAGAGTGTTAATTTTTGCAAGTCAGTTTGGTGGAATTAGTGGCACAGACAAATAATACTACAACAAATGTTCACTAAAATGTTATATTATTAAGCAAATCAATTCAAGGAATGTTCCGGGTTCAATACTAGTTTAGTTCAAATGACAGCATTTGTGGCATAATTTTGAATGCCACACAAAAATCATATGGACTCGTCCCTCGTTTAATTAAATGGAATTGCAATATTAATATTAATGGACTGACCCCAATTACAATGGAAGTGAATGGGGTCAGTCCATTAATATTAAAATACACATTTTTTTTTATTTTTTTTTTTTATATCATTAAATTTTTATGTTTATGGACAGGCCATATTCACTCCCATTGTAGGTGCTTTACTGTAATTGCAATTGGTCTTTTTTTTTAAATAAACTAGTGATGAACTTAACACAGATAAGATTAGTAAGCGGTTTTATCACATTAAAATCATGTTAACATGCACAATGTTTACATCTTTTGGTTATTCTTTTAAGATTGTGTGTATTTAAATATTTATGCACTGGCCCCATTCACTCCCATTGTAACAATAAGTATAGCTTTTTTAATTTTTTTTAAATCAGCACTATGCCACAAATCCTGTTGATTGACCTTTATTTGCATTGAACCCAGAACATCCCTTTAAATACCATCATTCCACTAGAAGATATAACTCTTGAAATATAATCTATATATATATAAAATGTAAATATATAAATGTAAGCGACAACAGAACTTTGAAACAAAAATAATAATCAGCCTATAGGTGCTATGCAGTTATTTGTAGCTGGAACTCTGTATTGACCAATCAGCTTCTAGGACCTGGGCTATCCATTTTATAATATCAACTCAAGGACAGTGATGACTTATAATGAAATCTTAAATTCCTCTACCCATTTTTGAGACCAAAAAGAAGGCAAACTGCCTGTGAAGCTGTGAAGAAATCACAACAAGTGTGGTGATTTGTTCGTCTTGATCTTCTGACAGATTGTGGGGTGGTTTAATCCAAAACAACTGTGCAGGTCTGGGAGGAAGACTGTGTTCTGGCAGTCGGGGGAGGCACACCAGCCAAGTCATTGTCCAAGAAACTGTTTTAATTAGTGCAGTCATGAGGCCAGTCTATGGAGGCATCAGAATCATCAACACACTCTCATGGCGAAATCGTCAGGATTCGTTCGACTTTTCTAAATTTGGCTAATTCGTATGATATTGGGCGACTGCACTCGTTTGAACTCCTATGACTTTCCTTCTGTCACACACAACAGCTTCCTATCATGTTTACATACTATACTGAATGGTTACATTTAGATAAGGGGTTTCGGTAAGGGCATAATATTAATAAGTATGTCCTTAACGCCTTGTGTGCGGAATTCACGCATACTTCCGCATTACACATACAGGAATTTGCATGTGATGAAGTCGTAGGAGTTTATGCGAACAACATCGTGCGAGAGCATACGAAATAGCCAACTCGTATATTATGTACGAAGTTTCATGAGATCGGGGTTGGAATCATAGACGCTTGACACGTTCACTGCCAAGAACAACTACTGCTAGTCAGGAAGTTTGGTCACTATTGCTTTGGGGGTTTTAAAATCGAATTTAATGCCATGATCAATGTGGCAGGGCGGAGATTGCCCTGGCTAATTAGGCTAATTAGCCCTCGAGAGGGACAGCTGTCCGACACCTTTGTGTGTTTGTCTTTTTGTTTAAGTTTTATATTAAACTATTATTTATATTGTCAAGCCGGTTCTCACGTCTTCCTTTACATTAATCCCTTTACAATCAAATAAGAGCATTTTGCCGCACCTTGTTTGCGAGTTTTTAACAAATGCTAATGGTATGCTAATAGAATTTCTATCATAATTTGCAATCAATCCTATTGTGATCAAATAAGAATCATCTAAGAATCAAATATTATATACTTGGATTAACTGAAATTCTAAACAAATTAACTGAAAAATATGAATTTCACAATCAACCTAGATACTTACATTTTCTTGCCTGTATAACACTCGCTAGCATGATGCTACTAGCATGTTGTTATCTGGTTGCAAAGGTGTTCTGAGTGTTTTAGTGTGTTGCTATGCGGTTTCTATGGTGTCCTGGGTGGTTTCTAGGTATTTCCTTACTTGCCCAGTATATGATGTTCTGGTCGCTAGATGGAATTTGTCCGTCCATTTTATCGTCCACCAGGTGAAAATATATTTGCTAAGAAATGTAATAGCACAACTCTCCTCAGCAAAACACATGATTTGAAGTGTCATTCATGTCCATGTCCAAAATGTATACTCAGGTTTAGGGGTATGTTCAAATGCCTTACCTTATATTAATATTCCAGGTCCAATACCAGTTGAGCTTAATCAAAAGTATTTGCTGCATAATGTTAATAACCACAAAAACTAATTTCAACTCGTCCATCTTTTTCTTTAAAAAAAGCAAAAATCGATGTTACAGTGAGGCACTTAGGCTATGTTGGAAGTGAATGGGGCCATTATTTGGAGGGTTAAAAAGCAGAAATGTTAAGCTTATAATTTTGTAAAAGCACTTACATTAATTCTTAAGTTAGAACTATGTATTATTTGAGATGTAAAATTGTTTAAATCGAACAGTTTTTACAGGCGTTTTAGGGTTTGTTGACATTACATCATCATGGCAATAAAGCTGTAAAATTAGCTTTAACTTTACACAGAAAAGTTTAGTAAGCGATTTTGTCACACTAAAATCATGTTAACACGCATATTGTTCATGTCTCGTAGCTATAATTTTGAAACAGTGAGTATTTTAACCTTTTTAATTATTCTAATTGCAATGCTAGCTTTAGCTAGCGTGTCTACTCATGATAGAGATTCAATTAACATTCTGTGTCCGCTAATGATCTCTCTCTCCCGCACAGCCCTCTGCAGTCGACCTTTAAACCACCATTTTACATTGGTGCCGAAACCCGGGAAGGAGGAGGGAAAACGCCGTAGTAGAGTTCTCGCCACTACCATCCACCCCAACGGAGCAGCCGCGGCCATCTGCCGGGGGACGAGGAGCCCAGCCACCTGAGCGAGGACGATGGCCGCCGACCGCGAGGGGAGGAGGGGCTCCTAGCCGACCACCTGGAGCGAGAGAACCGCTGCCAGGGGCGGAGGAGTCGCCTACCGGCCGCTGAAACGCGGCGGGGTTTAAGACCGCTGACCGCGAGCGGGGAGGGGCTCACTGCCGACCGCCTGGAGCGAGAGAACCGCTGGCGGGGGAGACCCCTTCTAGTCCCCGAGAATGCGGCGGGGTGTTCCGTCCGCCAGGGGCTGGAGGACTGCCTCGGATCAACCGGAGAGGCGCGGCTGTCGTCCGACAAAGGGTGGAGGAGTGGCCGAGGAACAAGCTGCGGCGTATCTGAGAACTGGCGAGTAAGTTTTTTTTTTGTTTTTTTTTTGCATCTCTCTCTCCTCTCTCTCTCTCACTGTCGCTCTGCGTTGGCCTTTATCCTCTTTTAAATTGTATAGTTTTTTGGGGGGGTACTACACTGTTACAGGAGTACCCTCCCATTTTAATCATTTCTGTTTCCCTCCCTTGTCCCCTCCCTCGTCCAGGTAGATGGGGATGACCTGCCGGCAGTCAGCGGAAGGCGCGCCTCCCCAGGGAAAGGGGATGTACGTCAGGCCGGGGCTCCCCAGCCTGAGAGAACGAGGAGGAATGTGGCAGGGCGGAGGGCGGGGCCGGGTCGTGATCCTACACACCCGGTCCCGTATTAGGCTAATTATGCCTCCGTGAGGTTTAAAGGTCGACTGCAGAGGGCTGTGCGGGAGAGAGAGATCGTTAGCGGACATGTCCGTCATGTGTGTTTGTGTTGTCTTTTAAGTTTTCCATTAAACTATGATTTATATCGTCAAGCCGGTTCTCGCCTCCTCCTTTCCCATCCTTTAACTATTTTACACATTCCTTTAGGATATTTTCCTTTTTGAAAATGTATGTATCTTTGGTGTAGAAACACAATAAATAGACATATTTCAGGATCCTTTATTTCAAAGTGTGTTCTTTCCCTTTATTTTAACTTTAATATTTACCTAAGATCATGTAGAACTTTACAGATGCATTTAAAACATTTCAATTCACTCACCAAAATAAGGACATTTTCTATTAACACAATAAATACACATTTAAAAAAAATCACTATTGCACATACAGTAGAACTTCCTTTATCGTGCAAACTGAAGTCGTCTGTAACTCACAGCCTGTAGTTACACCAAACAACCACTAGTAGTGCTGTAGCAAAACTGTAGAAGTTGAATGGTGAATGCACATGTTCATACTGTATGATCAAAGGCTTCACATAATTGAAATATGATTCTAACCTAGTAAGAAATCACACACACACACACACACACACACACACATAAATAAATAATCACATAAAATATGACATACATACTTACACACACACACACACACTCTCTCTCTCTCTCTCTCTCTCTCTCTCTCACACACACACACACACACACACACACACACATAAATAAATAATCACATAAAATATGACATACATACTTACACACACACACACTCTCTCTCTCTCTCTCTCTCTACACACACACACACACACACACATATATATATATATATATATAGTTTCATAACAGAGCTAGGTAAAAAATATATGGCACTATATAGTAATACTAAAGTAATACTTTCAATAGTAAAACGTCATAAGAATCATTCAAGCAGTAACAATAAAAAGAGACAATATCAATTATAATCTTATTACAGATAATATAATAATATTAGTTGGCATTTACTCACAAATTGGAAGTTCAACAGTAATTTCAGTATCGTGCAACAATGTCAGAAAGAAAAAAGAGACAGAATAAATATCACTTAACACAGTGAAATCAGCACCAGTATCCGTCTTGAAGATGTGTTCTGGAGACAGACAGCGATTGAGGAGGCTTGGGCCGAATGTAGAGGGTTCTGACCCTCAGAAACAGTGGGTCTTCCTGCCCCATGTCATACAGGGTGGGTCTCCAGACCTCCCACTACTGTGTGTGTGTGTGTGTGTGTGTGGTGTGTGTTCCAGTATGGGAGGTTAACTTACCAGACTGTTACAGAGAAACACCATTCTGCCTTATCAGATCTTCAGAGGCCAAATATAGACTCGACTATGAGTGGACACAGTCCAGATATAAACAACTACTAAACAACTAGTCGTACTCCTATATAACACATCTCAAGTTGTTATGCAGCATGTCACTGATAAATACAGATATAAATTTAGACCTTTCAAAAAACTATATTATTTTGCAACTTGTTATTGTGTGAAAAAATACTTAACCCTTTAATCATACCTCAGGTCTTTAGTGGCCCGGAACCTCATTCCACACCCTAACTAATCAATTTATTTTGGAGTTATGCCCAAACCTCTAGTATTCCTAGTATATGTATATATATACACTCACCTAAAGGATTATTAGGAACACCTGTTCAATTTCTCATTAATGCAATTATCTAATCAACCAATCACATGGCAGTTGCTGCAATGCATTTAGGGGTGTGGTCCTGGTCAAGACAATCTCCTGAACTCCAAACTGAATGTCAGAATGGGAAAGAAAGGTGATTTAAGCCATTTTGAGCATGGCATGGTTGTTGGTGCCAAACGGGCCGGTCTGAGTATTTCACAATCTGCTCAGTTACTGGGATTTTCACGCACAACCATTTCTAGGGTTTACAAAGAATGGTGTGAAAAGGGAAAAACATCCAGTATGCGGCAGTCCTGTGGCGAAAATGCCTTGTTGATGCTAGAGGTCAGAGGAGAATGGGCCGACTGATTCAAGCTGATAGAAGGGCAACTTTGCCTGAAATAACCACTCGTTACAACCGAGGTATGCAGCAAAGCATTTGTGAAGCCACAACACGCACAACCTTGAGGCGGATGGGCTACAACAGCAGAAGACCCCACCGGTACCACTCATCTCCACTACAAATAGGAAAAAGAGGCTACAATTTGCAAGAGCTCACCAAAATTGGACAGTTGAAGACTGGAAAAATGTTGCCTGGTCTGATGAGTCTCGATTTCTGTTGAGACATTCAGATGGTAGTCAGAATTTGGCATAAACAGAATGAGAACATGGATCCATCATGCCTTGTTACCACTGTGCAGGCTGGTGGTGGTGGTGTAATGGTGTGGGGGATGTTTTCTTGGCACACTTTAGGCCCCTTAGTGCCAATTGGGCATCGTTTAAATGCCACAGCCTACCTGAGCATTGTTTCTGACCATGTCCATCCCTTTATGGCCACCATGTACCCATCCTCTGATGGCTACTTCCAGCAGGATAATGCACCATGTCACAAAGCTCGAATCATTTCAAATTGGTTTCTTGAACATGACAATGAGTTCACTGTACTAAAATGCCCCCACAGTCACCAGATCTCAACCCAATAGAGCATCTTTGGGATGTGGTGGAACGGGAGCTTCGTGCCCTGGATGTGCATCCCACAAATCTCCATCAACTGCAAGATGCTATCCTATCAATATGGGCCAACATTTCTAAAGAATGCTTTCAGCACCTTGTTGAATCAATGCCACGTAGAATTAAGGCAGTTCTGAAGGCGAAAGGGGGTCAAACACAGTATTAGTATGGTGTTCCTAATAATCCTTTAAGTGAGTGTATATAGTGCATTCAGAAAGTATTCAGACCCCTTCAATACATTGACATAAGTATTCAGACTCTTAACTCAGTACTCAGTTGAAGCACCTTTGGCAGCGATTATGAGTCTGATGCGACATGCTTTGCACAACTGGATTTTTGGATTTTCTGCCATACTTCTCTGCAGACACTCTCAAGCTCTGTCAGGTTGGATGGGGACTATTAGTGGACAGCCACAATCTAGTCTCTCCAGAGATGTTCGATTGGATTCAAGTCCGAGCTCTGGCTGGGCCACTCAAGGACATTCAGAGAGTTGTCCCAAAGCCACTCTTGCATTGTCTTGCTTAGGGTCATTGTCCTGTTAGAAGGTAAACCTTTGACCCAGTCTGAGGTCCTGAGTGCTCTGGACCAGATTTTCATTAAGGATATCTCTCTGTATTTTGCTGCATTCAGTTTTCCTTCAACCCTGACCAGTCCCCCTGTCCCTGCCACTGAAACCCCCCACATCATGATGCTACCACCACCATGCTTCACTGCTGGGAGGGTATTGCATGGGTGATGAGAGGTGCCTGGTTTCCTCCTGACATGATGCTTGGAATTGAGGACAAGTAGTTTAATCTAAACAGTTTCTTCAGACCAGATAATCTTGTTTCTCATAGTCTGAGAGTCCTTTAAGGTGCGTTTTGCACTAAGGAGAGGCTTCTATCTGAACACTCTGCCATAAAGCACAGGTCGGTGGTGTGTTGCAGTGATGGTCGTCCTCCAAAAAGTTTCTCCCATCTTCACACATGATCTCTGGAGCTCAACTAGAGTGACTATCGGGTTCTTGGTCACCTCTCTCACCAAGGCCCTTCTCCCCCAATTGCTCAGTTTGGCCAGGTGGCCAGCTCTAGGAAGAGTCCTGGTTGTTCCAAACTTTTCAATTTAAGAATTATGGAGGCCATTGTGCTCTTGGGAACCTTCAATTCAGACCGAATTTTTCTGTAGCCTTCCCCAGATCTGTGCCTTGACACAATCCTCTCTCTGAGCTCTGCAGGAAGTTCCTTTGACCTAATGGCTTGGTCTTTGCTCTGATATGCATTTTCAGCTGTGAGACCTTATATAGACAGGTGTGTCCCATTCCAAATAATGTCCAATCAATTGGACAGGTGGACTCCAATCCTAAGTTTACTATCACAGGGTATAGATTTCTTTGTTTATTACAAGACAAATGACTATATTGATTTTCTATGTGACAATGTGAATTATCAGTATTCCATTTGTGTGTGAACAAAAGGTTATACATGCTATTTCTTACTCAAGGTGGTGATGATGTGTCAATGATTGACTTGATTTACATTTGACATTGCTATTAGATGAAGAAGCAATGTTGAAGTAAACTAAAGCAAGTACAACACATGAACAGTGTGTGATATGACTATTGTCATTTGGGTGTACTATTGAAATTATGTAAGTTGAGCATCTATTTAGACTCAAAAAGTGCCTGAGAAAATACTTAAAACAATTATGTGTTATGTGTAGCTCAATATGTGTTTGACAGCCAGTTAATAATATATTATACATAATTACAAGCAACTAACCCTAAACCAAACCCTAAACATATCCCCAAAGTAATTACACATTGTTAATTAATATTACTCAGTTGTCAGTTACTGTGTAACAAGGACACTGTAAAATAAAGTGTAACCCAATTTCATAATATTGTGACTATTTTATATAACTGAAAACCATACATAAACAAACAAACACAATACATGTGTGTTTTATCAGATTTCTACATGAGCAAATTGAAACCTTTGCTTAAGTCTTATGCTTATCTGGGGAAAAGTCCAACTTGCTTCTCCTCTAGAGATTCAAAAGAGATTTCATCAATCTCAGATCATAAACTGTGCTTACATTTGCCACGATAGCAATGTCTGCAATCAAAAGCTATATTCTCTTACTGTATGTCAAAACTCAATCATGCCCATTTTTATTGCCCCAAATAAAATGTAAGTGTAACATCTGAAACAAAGTTGATCTAGAATCAAAAAATAACAGGGAGCTCCATTATGTCTCCTGAGCAACCCCTTGGAAATATTACTTCACATCATGATCTAAAATGTTGTGCTTTACTGGTGATATTAGTCTAGACAGTCTGATCGCCCAAAGTAATAATGTCTAATCATGTGATGTGAAAAGTTAGGCCTACCCATGTGACCTCTCTGAAAGATGACACAAAGCCAGTCAACATGCTGATTACGTTTGCCATAATGCTGACCTTTGGCAACACGAAAAGACCAGTACATTTCAACCCATGATCATTCTTATGATATTCAACCACAGAAGTCCCTAAAAGCTACGATACAATGCCAAAACCCTGAACTTTTTCCAAACATATTTTAATTGAACCATTTGAATACAATTGAAAAAAGAAGGGAACTAATCTTGTTGGGATTTTATGTGGAGTGTGTAAATGTCCCCACCCTCCACTGACCCATTAGATCTCCCAAATCAAACACACCCTACCCCCTCTCTCTTTTTTGTTCATAGGAGGGGTGATGAGGAGAGATTACAAGCCATCTGAATCTCTTTTAACTGAGAGCACAAAGAGGTATGAGGGCAATTATTCCTGCATCATGCATTCCTTCCCAAAAGAGCATTCCAGCTTTGTGCAACACATGGAATGCCATTTAGTATGCATGTGTCTCAAGCAGATTGCATTTAGCCATAATCTCAATTTTAGAGATACAGGTATAAACACTCTTTACATTTTTGTTCATGTGTCCTTTTATAGTCAAATGATTTGATTTGTACATTAAGATATGTTTGCAAGTGTTCTTGTGTTGCAAGGTTGAACCTAGATAAAAAATATAGCAAAATATCGAGTAAATAATGACAGAATTTTCATTTCGGCTGAACTATTCATTAAAGTCATTTTTGGGTCATTATTTCATAGATGTGGCAGTGTATCACCAGAACTATAGATGACCAGCTGGACTCCTCAAACACATGACTAATGATGAAAATCCAGCTGCCAACGTTTGGGAAAGAGAAACCTGCAATTAGAGAAGATTAATAACCACATGCTCTAATGAAGCACCCCCCCACCCCACCACCCCCAGGCAGATCTCTGTGAGAAAAAGTGTTTGTTTGTTTTCCCTCTCTAAGATCAGGTTGATTATGAGAAAATGGTTATTTAGGTATTTTTGTCACATGGAATTTCAAGCATTTAATAATCAGGACTTTCAAATGGCTTTGTTTTAACAGGGCAAAAACCAATGGAAGGAGAATATGCGTGGGAATTTTTACAATGCAGTAATGGAAATTTCTGTTCTCGTAATTTCATGGCTTTTTTTACATTTTCAGATGAGGCTTTGTCAAGCCAACATCAAAGTTTGTATTGGCGAACTTTCCTCTTATAGTTTATATGCTAAAAGGATCTATTTCTACCAAAGATATTGTTCACAAATCCACACGAAGATGCCGCCCAGAGCACGTGTTCTCACAGGTAACTCAAGAACATCATAGTTCATGGTTGGTGTTTTGCTTCAAGTGCTCTGTTGTATGTATGTGTATAGTTTAGGCCAGTCATGTCTATCGGTGGTGTTAAATGGAGCATATCGTATCCCAGAGCCTTTACTGTTCCCTTAGAAACAGGACACCCCTGCAAGTATCATTTGCTGTTGCCTCTATTGGTTTTTACTGAGGCGTAGAGTCAATTGCAGGCGTTCTGAACTGTGTAGCAATAAGCCATGGAGGTAAATATATCTAACTGAAGTGAAGAGATACCTATTACCTTTTTCTCCTGCTACATATGAGGGCTCGTCCTAATGGAGGCATCTGTTTTACATTTTTTTCTGTGAGGAAGAGTATAGGTCAGTGTTCAACATGTGTTTGTGGTTTTGTGGCATCATAGACAGGAAGCTGACTGATAGAGAGATCTCAGGGAAATGTTTCCTTAACAAAAAAAGTACTGTGGCTGTACCTTGGTACAGTGATGGTAATAGATGGTAATACCAGGGTACTTTGCTACATACTGTACCGTGGTATTTACATGGTAACCCTTGCAAAAAAATCTAGAGTTGCCGAAAGATTGCTGCAAGCTTGCCGCAAATTCGCCACTCAAATGCAAATTAACTTGTTATTCGCCACAAATGTTTGCCAGAAGTTTGCAGTTCTTCATCGGTAGTGGTGAAGCTGCAGCATACCTTTGGCGACAATGAAGAGTTTGCCGCAAAGCTCATTTGCATGTGACAATTTGCAGCAAGTTTGTGACAACCAAAGATCTGTTGTAAGGAATCCAAGATGCTTCCAAAAATACCATGGTACACCTGCAAAAAGCATGGTTATATCATGATACATGTCCAAAAACATGGTTTTAGAAAGGTATATTCCAAGAAACATGGTTTTACCATGGTACGTGTCCAGAAACCCTGTTTTAAACATGGTATACCCCCTCCAAAAACATGGTATACATCCAAAACAAAAAAACATGGTTTTACCATGGTATATATCCAAAAACATGAATTTACTAAGGTATGTCCCAAAACATGGGTTTGGGAAGATATATGTTCAAAAAAAATGTATACAAGTAAACTTCCCATGGTACATATAAAAATACAAAATACAAAAACATGGTTTTAAATGATATGTCATAAAAACATGGTTTTACCAAGGAAATTGTCCAAAAACACAGATTTACCATGGTACATGTCCAAAAATAAGGGTTTACTATGGTATATTCCAAAAATCCTGTTTTATCCATGGTATACGTCCAAAAAACTATTTTTAACCATGGTACATGTCCTAAAACATGAATTTCCCATGGTATATGTCCAAAAACATGGACTTACCAAAAACAAAAACTGGTTTAAATTTGGTAGATGTGCAAAAACAAAATGGTTTTACTATAGTACATGTCCAAAAACATATTACAGTAACTACCATATTAATGTACTTTTTCCTGGTTTTTAGATTTAAACAGTTGTCTCTTATATAGGAGAACCATCTTTAACCATTTTAATATGGCAATCCCCTAGAAGTTAAAAGTGTCATATTCATCCCTCAAATTCTGCGGTAGCATGAAGTCTTTATAGATTGTTGCCAGTGCTTCGCTTTTATCTGCAGTCATTTTGTAATGCCAAGCCCTGGCTCAGTCAGCCACCTTGCCTCCACTAGCTTGTTGCAAGTTTTTTTTTAACTGCAATTGTAAAAAATGTACTTTTAGTTCAGGAGACCAAAACCTCTAATCAAACTTTAAACCCAATAAAATACTAAATTGTATGAACCCTTAAATACTTTTAAAAGTACATATAACCAAAACAGGGGTAGGGTCACCCAAGGACCAGGGCACAATTCTCAGAAAAACAAACCATATCTAGTCTCAGAAATGCATTTTTATTTAATAAAGGAAAGCTTTAATATCTTTTGTCCTATGATGAATTGAAATGGGTTGTATGAGTTTTGTGTTTTGTGTTGCGAAATCCAATGGGTCGCGCAAGTAATTGAATTAACGTCAGAAATTAACAGGAGCTCGGGGCAAAAACTTCCTTCAAAAGTTCCATTTTAATTGATCATTATTATTACTATTTGTAAATTAAGTCATAATTAATTCTTCTTTTTTTATTTCTAACACATGAGTGTTTATTTGTATTTTTTGTCAATGCTATGCCTTTCTATTTACTGATATAACCCGTTGGGCACTTTAGTGAGTCCCAAACTTTCTAAAGAAATATTCTACTACAATTTTCAACCCTATATTAAAATGCACATTCAGATATCTCAGTCAGACCAGTTCAGAAGCAAAGTCAGATCTTTTGGGGACACCATATTTGGTGATGCATGTCTCTTACCAGATTAACCAGTCTTAAAGTGAAGTTATGCCTGGAATGTGTGTACAGTGAGATGCAGGAGAACATTTAATTAACATTCAGTTCAATATCTTTTTCTCAATGCCACACTTGTACACCCGTCAAGTCTATGCTTTTGCTAATTAAATGTGATATATTTGTACCAATCTCATTTTCGCAAAACACAGTCACAGATCGATTAAGCCACGATCTGCCGTTTCAAACCAGAGAACTTGAGCCACATCTTTTGTTAACTGTAATGAAATACATGTTTTAAAAGGAGCCTGCACATTAATATTTCATGTGGTTTGTGCTTCAACAAAGTCCACTATAACAACCTTTTAAGGGCCTCCTGACCCTGGGAGGGGGTGACCTCTGACCTTATTTGGGCCTCTTTTATGAGGTTTTTTCAAGGCCCTGACCAGATGGCTAAACTATCAAAGGCTTTTTTTATGAGGTAAATCTGCCGGCGAGAGTATAGTATATTTCTCTCATTGTGAAGCACTGCCTTTGAGAGTTCGACTGGGCGTATCAGTGGAAATTGGACCACTGGTTGAACATTTGAGCGACATATAATCTTGTTTAACCTCTTAACACATTTTTCAGGACATCACTGATTACTTATCAAAGGGTTCTAACTTTATTGTGACACCAATATGACCTATATTGGTGATGGTTCCCAATCAGTGAAGGCTTTATTGTGAATCAAATCAGTCTTTTCACAAAAATCCATGATCAAACATGCTTCAATAATGTGTATATTCAATTATTACCTGTACTCACATTTTTATGTTTGTGAGACAAATAACTAAAACAGTATTCTCTTCTTTCTCAAAATCTCAAAATGTAAAAATATCAAGCTTATTTTGTTGCAGGTATGTGTCCTCTTCTTCTGGAAAGGTTGTGTTTTCTTTTCACTCCTACACCTGCAAATCCATGTAGTTTTGAAAGATGGCAGTAAATGATATTAACACATGTGGGAACTAGCATGACAGTCACTTAGAGGAGAACTTGGGGAGACGTGGTGTTTGAGGAAGGAGAAAGAGTTGCCTGTCCCTGGGTCGCTGTAACTTTCATACTCCACATCACTCATGAGGCACTATTATGAGAGATGAGCTGTGTAGATGGATTGGGTTTCTGAGGAACCACTCGTTTTGAGCAGGTTCCCCTCACTGTCAACAATCAGCCTGACTTCAATAAATACGAGGATGTTGCGAAATATGGCTCACATTTAAACATTATGAATCTATACTCAGGGTTGGGAGGGTTACTTTTGAAATGTATTCCACTACAGATTACAGAATACATGCTGTAAATTGTCATTTGTAACATATTTCGTTAGATTACTCAAGGTCAGGAACATAATCGTAATACTTTGGATTACTTCTTCAGCACTGGTAGATTTTTCTCTTGTTTTGACTATAAAAATTCTGCCGGTACAGTAACACAAAATACACGTTAAAAATACATTCTCTGAAAAACCTAAATATCTTATGCAGTGTTGTTTCTAAAACAAGATTAATCAAATTTATCTTGTTTTAAGGATTTATAGATATTTTTACAGGAAAACAATACAAAAATTGTTATTAAGAATAAGATTTTTGCCCTAATATCAAAGGTCATACAAAAAAAAATGTATTATGATCCAACGTGAATTTTCTTGATAAAGAAATATGATCGTGCTTGTAACATGTGCAATGTCACAATGTAAAATGTCTAGAAATTGCATTTTAGCTTAGCGTAAAGCTAACAATTTACACAAGGTTTATTTCTATTTCTTCTGCTCCAAACTTACTTCAAACGTACTTCTCTGTCTGCTCGTATGAATGTAACACATCATCAGAAAGTGTTTCACCGCTGTTCAAATGCACTTTGGATCACATCATTTATATGCATAAATGTTTTCCATCTTAAAGGACTAACAATTAAATGAAACAAATGGCAATAAAATGCAAAGTAATCTCTTCAGTAATCAAAGTAATTTTTGAATGTAACTGTATTCTAAATTGTAACTGTAGTGGAATACAGTTACTAATATTCTGTATTTTAAATACGTATTCCCCTTACTTGTATTTTGTTACTCCCCAAACCTGAACAGCATTCCAGACTCCAATAAAAGAAGCTAGTGTGCAATATAAAACAACAAGATTTTGTGACTCCAGTCAGGCTTCCTAAGCAACCAATTGGTCCGGTTGCTGGGGTGGGTAGATTCACATTGGGTTATCCTCCTCTTGGTCACTATAATGTGGTTCTCGCTCTCTGTGTGGCGCGTGGTGAGGTGTGCGTGGATGCCATAGAGAATAGCACAAGCCTCCACAAGGTCTACAAGGTAACGTGCTCAACAAGCCACGTGATAAGATGCACGGATTGACTGTTTCAGACGTGGAGGAAACTGAGATTCATCCTCCGTCACCCGGCTTGAGGCTAGTCACTACGCTACCACGAAGACCTAGAACGCATTGGGAATTCCAAATTGGGGAGAAAAGGGGAGAAATTTAAAAAAATAAAAAACCCTAGGTTTTTCATATTTTGAAGAAAACGACAGTGGTGTTCGTCTGTGTAAATTCGCCACCACAATGCGAGGGTGTGCTAGCTGGTTACCAGAGTGTTGCTATGTGGTTGCTAGTGTAACAGTAGCCTGCTGGTATGTGATAGCTGTGCATAAACCTCACTCTCGTGGCCTTAAGAGACGCACTAGCGACCAAGGCTAGAGTCCATGGCTTTTATATCCTCCTTTCTAGTACATCCGAATCCCATGCTCAATGATTTGAATCCCGCTCAGGGTGGGTCGAGTAGAACCTGTGACACGGGTGCCATGACCCAGATGCGAGTGAGGTTTATGGGGGTGAGTGTTACAGTAGCCAAGTGGTACATGATAGCTGTGCACTGTGTAAACCTCACTCTCCTGGCCTTAAGAGATGCACTAGTATGCTAGAGGCCATGGCTTTTATAGCCTCCTTGCTAGCACATCCCACTCCCATGCCTGGGCTCGCTGGTTCGAATCCTGCTTGGGGCGGGTCAAGTATGGCTGGTGACACTGGGGTGCTCTTGGTTGTTGCTATGGTCTTCTGAGTGGTTGCAAGAACATAACTAGGTGGTTGGTCTTGGTGGTTGCTAAAGTGTTAATTGGGTGTTCTGAATGGTTGTCAGAGTGTTGCTATGTGATTGCTAGGGTGCTCATGGTGGTTGTTAGGACATCGCTAGGCTGGTCTGGGTTGTTGTAAGGGTGTTATGAGGTGGTTGATAGGTTGCCATTGGAGGTTGCTAGTGCATTGCTAGGGTGTTCTGGGTGGTTGCAAGGCTGTTACTATGTTGTTGCTCTAGGTGGTTTCTAGGGCATCGCTAGGGTCATTGCATGAGCGTTGCTATATGGTTGCTCTTGGTGGTTGCTAGGGCATCACTAAGGTATTCTGGTTGGTTGCAAGGGCTTTGCTAGGTGGTTACTAGTTTGCTTTTGGAGGTTTCTAGGGCATCACTATGGTGTTCTGGGTGGTTCCAAGGGTGTTTCTATGTGGTTGCTTTAAATAGTTGCTAGGGCATCACTAGGGTGGTTGAAAGGGCATTACTATTTGGCTCCTAGGTTGCTCTTGGTGGTTGCTCTTGGTGGTTGCTAGGGTGTTCTAGGTTGTTTGAAGGATGTGCTATGAGGTTGTTAGGTTGCTCTTGGTGGTTGCTAGGGCATTGCTAGTGTGGTTGCAGTAGAGTTGCTATATCGTTACTAGGTTGCTCTTGGTGGTTTCCAGGACATTGTTAATGTGTACTGGGTGGCTGCAAGGGCTTTGCTTTGTGGTTGCTAGGTAATCTCTAGGGTGTTCTGGGTGTTTGCAAGGGTGTTCTTGGTGGTTCCTCTAGGTGGTTGCGAGGGCATCACTAGGTTTGTTGAGAGAGTGTTGTTATATGGCTCCTATGTTGCAAGGGTGTTACTGTGAGGTTGCTAGATTGCTCTAGATGGTTGTAGGACATTGCTAGGGTGTTCTGGGTGGTTGCAAGGGCTTTGTTAGGTGGTTGCTAGGGTGCTCTTGGTGGTTGCTAGGGAATTGCTAGGGTGTTCTGGGTGGTGCCAAGTATGTGTCTATGGTGCTAAGGATCTATGATATACTGATCTCTAGAAATTACTTAAGTTTCTTTTTTTCAATTGTTTATTCATCAATGAGTCAAAATGAAAGTCCCTTTCAAGGCAAGTCAGTCCAATTGGCGGCCATCTTTGGAATGCTCTCAGGCAGGCTAGGCAGCCATTTTCTATGTAAACAAGTGGCATAAAAGTATAGCTCCTATATACTTGAATGGAGAAATACCAAAATCTTTAAAACGGTTGGTTAAGATGACAATAAAATAAAATCAGCAGTAAAATCTGACAACAATAGTAGCCTATCATACGTTGTGCTACTTTAGCTCAGGTCACGCTTAAAAAAAATTTTTCAGGCTGGTTAAGCTAATGCACATGCGCATTCTCGAGTTGATTGACAGGTGATCTCTGCATCTAAAAGCTGATTGTCTCTTTTACCTGTAAGGTGGCACAAACTTTTCTATAACCATCAGTGTTGGATGTTCCAAATTCTCCCATTCATTTTAATATGAGTGGTCCGTCTCTGCTAAATAGTCTCTGGTAAAATCCAATTGGTTTGAAAAGTAATAGCACACCCAAATGTATGAGCAATACTAATAATGATGTTTGCCTCAGAAAGCACAACTGATTAGGCTCACCACGTACAAATAACATCAGTAGGCTTAAAGTGGAAGTGGTAAATTGTCAGTAACTGAAACTCTCTGGTTTTCATTAATAACTCTAGAGTTGCTCCTGGCTTTAGTTTGATTGCTGGATGGCTCTCTCGTCAGGAAGTCCCGCACTCTGTTAATGACAGCTGCTGTAAACATTACCAGTTGGGCACCCTCACCACCCCTCGTCTCCTCCCTCCCCAGAGCATACTTCACTTTTTCCATGTAAAAACTTCAGGAAGAAAAACAGCATGCATGCAAGCCTGGAGACACAAATTTAAAGCAGCGAACAGAACTGGCTCCTATATATGTTCAATTAATCACTTTTTTTTTTTTTTTTTTTTTTTTTGGAGGATTTTGGTATATCATGGGTTAACCTAAGGGTTGATTTTTGTTTGTTTACTTTGTTTTAAATTGAAATTCTTACCATTTTAAATAGTTCTCAATGAATCTTATAGGCAAATAAAGGCCATTCCATATTCCTTATTTCTTTATTTTGTGCTAGTATTGTGCATTTCATGTAAAGTGAAGATTTATGTATTTTTTGACAAATTTGTAAAATCATGAGCCATGTCATGAGCTGTGTCAGTCATCAGTGTAATAGATGTTCTTTGATTTTTATATTTTATACCAGGCTAATGATTGAGTTTAAGCCCCATTACTGTTTTTAGTTTTGTTTGATTTTGTTTGTTTTTGTTTTGTTTTTATTTTGTTTGGTTTGTTGGGGTTTTTTGTTTGTTTGTCTTTTTTCTTTTCTTTTTTAGTTGTGCTGTGTTTTTTGTTTTGTTTGTTTTGTTTTGTTTGTTTTGTTTTGTTAGTTTTTTGTTTTGTTTCGTTTCGTTTTTTGCTTTGTTTTGAATTTATGATTTAGTTTGTTTTGTGTTGTTATGTGTTTTTGTTTTGTTTTGTTTGTTTTGTTTTGTTTGTTTTGTTTTGTTTTTTTGTTTTTTGTTTTGTTTCGTTTTTTGCTTTGTTTTGAATTTATGTTTTAGTTTGTTTTGTGTTGTTATGTGTTTTTTGTTTTGTTTGGTCTTTCATTACTACATTTTCTTTCTTTACTACACAACAAACCGCTAAACATCCACAAAATAGCAACAACAACAAAAATAATATCAACATTATTTTGTCTTAATATTTTAAAACTTTGTTTTAATTGCCAGTGTCAAGCTCAAGAGTGAAAGTGTGATTGACATAAACAAGGCTTTTTCACAATTTTGCATCGTCTTTGTTCTTCATTGGCATTGTAACATAAGCTGTCCTGCGTTTGGCGTTTTAATGCATCCATTCCTGTTCTTGATTGCACTCCGAGGTCGCCTAGGATCTGAAGTCACTGGAAGCAGTTAAAATAATAGGAGCTGACCACATGATGAAGGTTATGAGAAGTGGCCCCTCGACATACAGACGAGCTTCTATGAGCCTGAGAGGAGTGTCGTTGTGTCTCACTAACTTGTGTGTTTAAAATGTATACAAATATTTGTGCAATCTGATATACAACAAACAGGTAATGCGAGATATTGCTGATAAACGGCTACAAATACTCACAACTGTGTATAATATGCAATATCTTTCCTTTTTTTTTAGATGTCCGAGCTACTTATGATGCAACGGCAAGTAAACACATTGCATGTATCAAGTAGAGTGAATGTAAACATAAATGACAAATTGTTAGTGTGCATCATACATGAAAAATGTTTTTGTAAGTGCTTGTGTTTTGGGGCAACTGCACACTTCCTGTTTATCTTTCCCCACAGAGACTTTACCTTTCCATCAATATTGCACCTACGCAAACGCCCCCAACTCTGAAAGCTCAGAGCTCAAAGAAAATCCAGAGTTTCCCACTGTTAACTACGACTTTGTGGTGTTCATGTGCGCTCGTAAATACAATCATTCCAACATGATTTGAACATACCATAAGCCATAAGAGTTGAGAGCCTAAGCAACCACATAGCAACATGCTTAAACCACTCAGAACACCTTAGCAACCACTTAGCAATGCCCTGACAACCATCCACAACACACTAGAATCATGGCGGCAAGTTTTACAGGGGAAAGCACCACTCTCACAAATTAAAATGTTTCTCATCTAGTTTCACTAGTATTTTTTCACTTAAAATGTGATCATATCAAATTAGTGCAAGCAGCACAACCCCTGTAGTCTATCAGTAACTGCAGACAGCTGTGAACTAAAAACAATTTAGATGAATGATTAATCGGGCCCCTCTAAAACTGGGACTCCAAATCAGCAAAACATTTTCCATGTCTTGAAAGCAGCAGTGGCAACTAGCCAGGCCTGGTCACGTCTCCCCCCATGATAGTGACCCTAAGCTCTGTGGTAGTGCACATCTGCGGCCACACGAGTGTCTACAGCTGCGTACGTCTCCACATGTGGACACTACACCTGTTCGTTCCCAGCATCCTGTTTCAATGGAGTTAAGTGCCTCTAGCTACAGTGCTAAATGACATCCGATTAGCCTTTTGACTTTGAAATGCACAGCTAGTTTGTGATAACTAGGGCCTACGTTATCCATTTTCTGTTGGAAAATGAAAGCCTGACTTTTTATTGATTACTATTTTTGCTAAGAAGAATTTACAGACAAATCAAGAGTCTCAAGTTTTTACAATTTAGTGCCTATTCAAGATGAAATTACAACTTGATCTTATGAGTATGTTTAGCTATTCTGACATAAAGTGTGGTTCTAGCACACATACATCTGCTTACATTTCAGACACCAAAATGGACAATACTTACCTTGTGACAGCCTCTAAAATGTAGATCATTTTACATGTATTGTTTATACAACTTTAGAAACTAACCAATGTTTACGACTCCTTATAGAATATATGAGTATTTAATTAATGGAATAAATTGGTTCTCTTTATAATACTTAGAATCAATGAAATGACTAACATTTTAAATGCCATCAAATTTATTCAACGCAGTTGATGCATTTACCGTCTTGGACATTATTACGGTTTCATTCTGTTCTGTGTGATTTCTGGTGCCGTATTCAACTTGTTTCAAATGATTATATCACTTTAATTAAGACTAAACTTTAACATGTTAAAAATGAATTCAAATTCTGTAATTATTAAATCGTTACTTACTCATCTCATTTTTATTTTGTTTTTCGTGGGACACAAAATGAGTTTTCAGAATATCCTGTGGCTCAAAAACATAACCATAAAATACACAACAAAAGCTCTATAAAAATGTATCCATTAAAGTAGTAATTATTTATTTTAAAGTATTTTATTTGCGCAATAATCCAAGGCTTCAGAAGATATATGATAACTTTGTATGTCCTGTACTCATTTAAACGTTAAAAAAATCGCTGCTTCAAGAAGCGTTGCAACACGGGTTAATATGTATAACTTTTATACAACATAAAAACTTAACAGTTATATATAAACATAACAGCAAAGTTAAGTTTATAACTGTTGTGATTTTATTGCCAAAATGTGGTTATGTTTAGGGGTGGGGTTAATAGTAAACATGTAACTATTAACAATATATTTATAATGTAAAGTAATTGTAAATATCTTTATACATCTAAAGCTGTAAAAAAAAAAGAGAGAGTGAAAAAGGTTTTTGATGCTGTCAACATGTCCAAATTTTATGTTTCAGCATCTTGTGCAAAAATGTATGTTTGAATGTTACATATGAATGGACACTTTTTTCTGTATAATGATAGCGAATGAAGACTGGAGCTTTCAAGATCCCAAAAAAGGCAATATAGTGGTCATATGATTTGCTATATTTCAAGTTTTGTTGTCATTTTGAAGCATGACAGCCCAGTTCTCCTTTACAATTTGTATTATATTTACATTTACATTTATGCATTTGGCAGACGCTTTTATCCAAAGCGACTTACAGTGCACTTATTACAGGGACAATCCCCCCGGAGCAACCTGGAGTTAAGTGCCTTGCTCAAGGACACAATGGTGGTGGCTGTGGGGTTAGAACCAGCGACCCTCTGATTACCAGATTATGTGCTTAGACCACCACCACCACCACCACTCCATTTATATGGTTTATATTTTGATATTTGATAGGTTTTATTCAAAATATCACATTGTGTGTTCCAAGTCATGAGGATGAGTAAATGACATTTTTGGATGAACCATTCCTTTAAAATGTACACTTTAATAAAATGTTAATGCTTATAATATAAATAAAATAATTAAAATAAAATGCAAATTGAACATGTAATGTAGCCACAGTATATGAATTTAATTTACATTTAAAAGTTATTATAATTGACTATTTTTAATCTAATAAAAATTTGTCAAAAGTTATGCATGATAAGGAGGATTAAGCAAAAGGGAATGTTCACTCCAAAAAGGAAAATTCTAGATAATTTTGACAAAATGACAGCCTCAAAATCCCATTCACTTTCATGGCATCTTTTTTTATTTTATTTTTTGATACAATGAAAGTGAATGGTGACTGAGGCTAACATTCTGCTCAACATCTTCTTTGGTGTGGGTGAGTAAATAATGACAGTTTTTTCCATTTTTGTGTGAACTATCCCTTTAATTTGTACACGGTTTTGCTTTTTTCTGTATGCTAATCTTCTGAATGGCCTGTGATTGAACTGTGGGTGTCCGCCAGCTCTTTTCTTTGCTGTTCTTTCTGCTTTCAAATTTTTAGTTACTGTTGAATCCACTGAGCTTCAGAGGACACAAAGGGCTGCTGAACGCTGGCCAGCCCACCCCACAGATGGTCAGGGATCAGAGGCTGTCAGCACACTCGAACAAGCCCGTCACCGGGGATCTGGCTCCACAGGAGCAGAGCGCCTCTGAATGGGAGTGCTTCCACCCTATTCTATAGCCCCCCGCCAGGCATTTATAAAATGATTTGTGGCAAATTTGTTGGATCAATATGGATGCCGGAGGTGAGGCCGCTTCTGTGTAGAAGCACGGCTTGGTTCCTCATGGTTAAGCTGAAGCTGATCTGCTTGAAGCATTGTGGCGGTACAGACATCTTGAGCTTGGAGGGGATGACACGTTGACTGTGACAGAACTCGCTAAGCTGTCCGAAACCTGCTAAAGAAACGTAATCAGTTTTTATAGGCTTGAGTAAGAGATACTGTGTTGGAAGTGACTTGCGTTTGCTAAGGGAGTTCATGAACTTTTGGAAACATGACGAGGAAGCACAATACAAACATATGGGAGGGTAGAAAGCAATAGGCTAGTTGTTAAAAGGATAGTTGACACAAAAATGTCAATTCTGTCATCATTTAATCACCCTCATATTGTTCCAAAACATTTGTGTCCCACGGTAGAACGAAAGTCATACAGGTTTGGAACCTCAGAAGGGTGAGTAAACGATAACAGAATTTTCATTTTGGGGGTGAACTGTCCCTTTAATTGCTGAAAGTTTGAGGCTAAATATTTGGTGAAACTGGAAGTCTCCTTACCCCAAAACTTCCTTCATTTAGCAGAGCGTTGCTTTTGATAAAAATGTTGGAAAAAGTGATAAGTAACGGAAATACAGAATGACGCCATCTAAACCGTCTTCTTCAGGACCGCCACTGCCAACCAATCAACAAACAGAATTTCAAAAATTTTCTTTCTTTCAAGGGACAATTTCTTTTTTTTTAAAATCATAGTTGGTTTTAGGGTTTGGGTAAAGGGTTACACATTATGGTAAGTTTTAAGATTGAGTTAGGGGTTACATTTATAATAAATATAATTTAGTTGGTCCGTTTATTTTTCTTTATGGGACTAAAAGTTGAAAGATTTTGTATGAGCCAACTGGTAAAGTGAAAGTGGAGATTTATGGTAAAAAAGGATTCAAATATTGATCTGTTTTTCACCCAAAGTGATCGCATCACTTCGGAAGACATGTATTAAACCACTGGAGTCTTATGGTTTACTTTTATGCTGCTTTTATGTGCTTTTTGGACCTTCCGATTTCTTGCCACCATTCACTAGCATTGAAATGACCTACAGAGCTGAAATTTCCTTTATAAATCTTAATTTGTGTTCAGCAGAAGACAGAAAGTCATACACATCTGGGATGGCATTAGGGTGAGTAAATGATGAGAGAATTTGTATTTTTGGGTGAACTATCCCTTTAAATATAACATAACTTCTAACTCCATTATGTCTCCTGAGTGATGAGAAAAAACAACCTTTTAGCAATAAAATTCTCTTCTGAAATGAGCTGAATAATGCAGTATCTGCAAAACCACATTGAGAAGTTATAAATGGTAGTGGCGCTAGGCAACCGCAGGGGTGGCAGACAGAGTTAAATTACAATATGCAAAGAGTGCGGTGGTGGTTTGTGGCGTTGTGTTTAACCTCAGTCTACCTGCTAGTGTACCACTGTGGATATACCAAAGTAAATCAAACCAAACGACTGTACATGTATCATTTAATGGGAAATGTCCCCTATAAATAAAAATGATATCATCATTTACTTACCCTCATGTCATTCCAAACCCATATGTCTTTCTTTCTTAAAGGTGCACACACTTTTACTGACACCTAATGGTGTGGATGCAGCATCATTCAATAGTTTTCAGAAAAAGATGCCATTGTAGAAATTCACAATTCACAGTCAGCCATTGTTAAGGGAATATTCCGGGTTCAATACAAGTTAAGCTCAATCGACAGCATTTGTGGCATAATGTTGATTACCACAAAAATTAGTTTTCCCTCCTTTTCTTAACAAAAAAGCACAAATCTGGGTTCCAGTGAGGCACTTACACTGGAAGTGAATGGGGACAATATTTGGAGGGTTTAAACAGAAATTTGAAGCTTATAATTTCATAAAAGCATTTGCAGTAATTCTTCTGTTAAAACTGTATTATTTGAGCTGCAAAGTTGTTTAAATCATAATTTGTACAGTCATTTTAGGGTTTGTTTACAGTACATCATCATGGAAATAAAATGGCAAGATGTAGTAGCGGTTCTAGCTTGTTTGGCTCCCTGGGCGAAACCTGCTTCAACACGCCCCAAAGTTGTTGACCCGGGGGGGTGGTATGCGATTCTAAATGAGTTGTTGACTGGGGGGCCGTCTCGTGACACCTCCCCACACCCCCTGCAAGATGCCGCCCATGTCGCCCATACCTAAATCCGCCCCTGGCAAGATGTACAGTGTTACAATTTGATCCATTCTAACCCAAATCCAATTGGATCGCTTCAGAAGACATGGATTAAACCACTGGAGTCTTGTGGATTACATTTATGTACTTTTTGGAGCTTCAAAGTTTTGGCCACCATTCACTTGCATTGTAAGGACCTACAGAGCTGAAATATTCTTCGAAAAAAAATGATTTGTGTTCTGCAGATGAAAGAAAGTCATACACATCTGGGATGGCATGAGGGTGAGAAAATGATGAGAGAATGTACATTTTTGGGCGAACTATCCCTTTAAGTGGATAATAGGAAATGTTTGGCAACATTTTTATATGGGGGTCAGTAAATGACGACAAAATGTTCATATTGGGGGAACTATCCCTTTAATAACACAGTGTATTTCCATTCATCAGGCAGATGTTGAGGTTATGCATGGAAACAGGTTTGAATGGATTAGGTTTCTGTGCGTTATCTGCTGCTTTTCATGTGTAAATGATGAAATGTGAGTGTAACTTTGCTATCAATGGGTTTTTGATGTGACCAGATGAGATACACAGTAACAATGACCTGTAGCTGCAGTCAATGCAACTGCAGTGACTGAAATCTTTGTCCTCATGCTGTCCAGCTGGACAACAGCTTATATAACAGAGAGAAACAGAGAGAGAGAGAGAGAGAGAGAGAGAGAGAGAGAGAGAGAGAGAGAGAGAGAGAGAGAGTATCAAAGATTGAATGGAAGGAAAATCAGATGTACACTACCGTTCAAAAGTTTGGGGTCACTTAAAAAAAAGCTCAAATCAATGGAAGTGTATGGGACCAATAAATGGGACCACTAAAGTTATATCCAATTGTACAACTTCATTGCAGCGTAAAGCATTTACCCATGTTTCCATTGATCATGGTATAAATAATGGGGAATCTACGCCCCTGATTGTGAATAATGATATATCACCATAAACCTTAAAATGGCTGTAAAATGATGATTTAAACAAATTTACAGCTCAAATAATACACAAGTTTTAACTGAATTAATGTAAGTGCTTTTATGAAATTATAAGCTTCACATTTCTGCCTTTAACCCCTCGAAAAATGTGCCCCATTCGCTTCCATTGTAAGTGCCTCTGTAACCTCGATTGTATTGTATATATAAAAAAAAAAAGGAGGAACAAGTCCAAATTAGTTTTGTGGTAAACCTGGGATGTTGCTTAAAAGCTACAGTCAGCCCAAATATGAAATTTATGTCATTATTTACTCACCCTCATGTTGTTGGCTTTCTTTCTTCTGTGTAACACAAGAGGAGATGTTAGGCACAATGTTAATCTCAGTCACCATTTGCATTTATTGTATGGAAAAAAAGATGAAGTGAATGGTTACTGAGACTAACACACTGCTAACATACTGTATACTAAGTATACCAGCCCCGGATATTTTTTTTCCAAAACAGAAGTTGGCTGATATCCGCGGCACGCTCGTGTTTTTCACAGTCTGCCAGTTTTCAAAGAGGATGGCGGCAAAGAAATAATCTGCAGAACATCCCATAATTTCCGAATGTGAGGCAACAGATGTTGATGGTGAAAAAGGGGCTCTCAGGAGCCGGGCCCGTAGAGCTGTCCATTGTTCGCCCTCTGAGCCATTTATGTGGTTGCCATGGCAATGCTATGCCACTTTTATCCATTTCCCTGCACCGGACGCATGCTAATGCGAGATCACAGCTCTTATTGACAAAGATGATAGAAGCTGAACAACAAACAGAATAACGTGGATAAAAACCAACAGAGCTCCGAGCTTATCATAAGGCGCAAAACAGAGTTTTATTTAGCATCACGTAGTTTGTTTGATTATCATTACGAGTATAAAGCAAATGGAATATTTTATGATGTTCTCTTTCGAGAGAAAAAAAAGCTTCCAAACGGATAAAAAGGGGTCTTGCAAATGTCGTTTTGTGTGGTAACATCAACAGTGTCACTTGTTGAAGAGATTATATATAATATATTCTAGAACAGTATGGATTAAAATATATAGTATTATATAGTACAATATTTGGGAAACTACTTAAAAGTAGCTAACTACACTGAAGGGAACATTTTTAAAGGGATAGTTCACCCTAAAAAGAAAATTCTCTCATCATTTACTCACCCTCATGCCCTCACAGATGTGCATGACTTTCTATCTTCGGCAGAACACAAATAAAGATTTTCAGAAGAATATCTCAGCTCTGTAAGACAATGTAAGTGAATGGTGGCCAGACCTTTGTGGTTCCAAACATAACATAAAGGAAACATAAAAGTAATCCATAAGACTTCCGTCCATTTTCAGAAGCGATACGATAGGCTTTACATCTAGATTTTACATCTAAAGTCACATATGGAGCCTGTTTAGTTTCACATTCGCATCTGAAATTGAAAGTGGAGATTTAGAGTAAAAAAGGATTTAAATATTGATCTCACCACACCTATCATATCACTTCTGAAGACATGGATTTAACCACTGGAGTCTTATGGATTACTTTTATGTTGCCTTTGTCTGATTTATGGAGCTGCAAAGGTCTGGTCACAATTCACTTGCATTGTATGGACCTGTATGGACCAAATGCAGCGTTGGAAAATTGGAATTATTTAAGTGAATCAGTTCACTCGGTTGCTTCGTTTAAATAAGCAAGTTCACATAAATTATTCACTTGAGCCCCTGTAGAGCCTCAAAGGGACTTTGCTTTCATTTTTGAAGTGAAATATGTTCTTAATTGCTGCCTGTTTATCTCTATATTTCATTAATATGAGCAAGAGAGGATGGTTTAGGTGAGCGTGTTTGATAACTCGGCTCCATTGCTGCATTCGCAATACAATGTAATAAATGTAGCATTTTTTGGGTGCTACGCCACTACTCATTGGAAAATGTTATGGGAAATGCTACACTATTGTGAAAATAGCTGAACTACAGTCACACTACTGATAAATGTAGTTAAGTTAGAAGCAATGCTGCTTTTAGTTTGTTACATCCCAACGCTGGACCATACCCCATACTATCTAATTTGGGGCAGTGGTGGCTCAGTGGTTGAGGCTCAGGGTTACTGACCAGAAGGTCAGGGGTTCAAGCCCCAGAACCACCAAGTTACCACTGTTGGGCCCTTGAGCAAGGCACTTAACTCCAGGTTGCTCTGGGGGGATTGTCCCTGTAATAAGTGCACTGTAAGTTGCTTTGGATAGAAGCGTCAAAAAATAGTCCAGATTCACTTTTGTGGATCATTTCAGTTGATTTTGTTATTTTATTCTTGGTTAGATTTGTAAAAAAAATTGTTTTTGATACTCAAGGTTTCAATTTTGGGCAGCATTGTGGGTAATACTTGCTGGCTTAATGCTCTCTTTGCTAACAGGCAGGGTCCAAAACAACATGTAAGTTGAGAAATTTGGCCAGTCAGATTCACAAAAGTGACTGTTTTTGATAGCCTACTGGAGGTTTCCATTATAGGCATCATCCCTTGCAAAAATCGAGAGTTCATGGCAAATTGACCACAAGCTTGCCACAAATTCACCACTGATAATTTTCACATGCAAATGAACTTGGCAGCAAACTTGAGGCAAATTGTCTATTGTTGTCAAAGGTTTTCTGGAGGTTCACCACTACCGGCGAAGAGCTGCAAACTTCTGGCAAACATTTGTGGCGAATCAAATGCGCATGTGAAAATAACAAGTGCCAAATTTGGTGCAAGTTGGAATTTTTTAAGGCTTGTGGTTAACATTTCTTAGATTAATGCTAAATTTGCTAACAGGCCGGGTCGAAATTTGTGCCATATTTGCCAGTTACAGGTAAATTGAGAACATTTGCCAGTCAGTTTAATAAAATTGGCTGTTTTTGATACTTGAAGTTTTCATTATTGGTAGCATTGCAGGTAACATTTCTTAGCTCAATGCTAAATTTGCTAACAGACATCGTCTAAAATGAACTTTACACCATATTTTCCAACAACAGGGTGTACAACCCTCACGGGAAGGAGGACAGGAAACGAAGGTTACACGAGAAAGGTAAGGTTCTTTAATGGCTGTCTGCCTCACAATTATTTACAAAAAACAACCAACACATAACAACACAAGCGCACTGGGTTGGCTTGCTCTGGTCGGCTCTCCTCTGCTCTCAGGCTGCTGGCTTTTTCACCGCTCTCCTCACTCTACTGCAATTAGAGACAGGTGTTAGTCATAATTTGGCCCAGGTGTGGCGCCCTTACGCTTCTCTCTCCGGACGGGCGCTTGACCACGCCCCGCTGCCACATACCCCCACCGCCCGACTCAGGCCGGGCGTCATCCGGCCTGCCTACCACTCCCCATTTCTGGAGAGGAAGTCGGCGGCAGCCATCTGCACCCCGGTCTGTGGATCACCTTGAATTTAAAAGGCTGGAGAGCGAGATACCAACGGGTGATCCGGGCGTTAGTATCCTTCATGCGGTGGAGCCACTGGAGTGGGGCATGATCCGAACAGAGGGTGAAGGCCCGCCCCAGCAGGTAGTAACGGAGGGTGAGGACCGCCCACTTGATGGCCAAACACTCCTTTTCCACGGTGCTGTACTTAGTCTCCCTTAAGGAGAGCTTCCGGCTAATGTACAGCACCGGGCTCCTCCCCTCCACCAGCTGCGAGAGTACGGCCCCCAGCCCTCTGTCTGAAGCGTCCGTCTGCAAAATAAAAGGGAGAGAAAATCAGGTGCATGTAAAAGCGGCCCCCACAAAGTGCAGCTTTAATCTGCGTAACGCCTGTTGGCACTGCTCCGACCATTGGACCGGATCTGGAGCCCCCTTTTAGTGAGATCAGTCAGCGGGCTGGTGACGTCCGAATAATTAGGCACAAATCTTCTGTAATAGCCAGCCAGCCCCAGGAACTGTCTCACCCCCTTTTTGGTCTTAGGTCTAGGGCAAGTCGCATGTCGCCGCAGTCTTTTCAATTTGGGGGCGCACCTGGCCATGACCCAAGTGGAACCCCAGATATCGTACCTCCACACGCCCAACCGCACACTTCTTAGGGTTTGCCGTGAGCCCGCCGCCCGCAGCGATCTCAGGGCGGCCCTCAGATGTTGCATGTGCCGCTGCCAATCATTGCTATAGATGATAATGTCATCCAAATAGGCAGCGGCATACGCGGTATGCGGTCTGAGGATCCGATCCATGAGTCGCTGGAACGTGGATGGGGCCCCGAACAAACCGAAAGGAAGCGTCACAAATTGGTGTAATCCAAACGGCGTGGTGAAGGCTGTTTTCTCGTGGGACATTGGTGTCAAGGGGATCTGCCAATAGCCCTTTGTTAAATCCAGGGTCGAGTAAAATCGAGCAGTACCTAACCGATCGAGCAGTTCATCAACACGGGGCATTGGGTACGCGTCAAATTTAGACACCGCGTTGACTTTCCTGTAATCCACACAGAACCGAACCGACCCATCACTCTTGGGAACAAGAACAACCGGGCTGGACCAATCACTGTGGGATTCCTCTATTACGCCCATATCGAGCATTGCATCTAATTCTTCCGAGCGACTTTCTTTTTATGTTCGGGTAGCGATAAGGCGACAACGCACCACCGCGCCGGCTCGGTCTCGATGTGGTGCTGTATGAGGTTCAGTACGGCCGGAGAGGGAAAACACGTCCGCAAACTCTTTTTGTAACTCAGAAACCTCTGTGAGCTGCAGCGGTGAGAGCTGGTCCCCACAAGTGACCGGAGTGTTAAGATTGTAGTTTTTGTTTACCTCGGTCCGAGCTCCGCCCTCTCGGAACTACCGTGGCCAGCGTCACAGAGGCGCCTCCTCCCTCCACAATTTCAGGAGGTTGAGGTGATATATTTGGTAGCGCCCCTCTATCGGTGCGTTTGACTTCATAATCGAGATCCCCTACTGGTCGTGTGACCTCAAGCGGTCCTTGCCACTTGGCGAGTAATTTTGAGCTTCGATGTTGGGAGTAATACAAGCACTTTATCTCCGGTGCAAATTCCGTAGCTGAGCACCCCTGTCATACAGCCGGCGTTGGCGTTCTTGAGCCTGGAGCAAATGCTCTTGTGTTAGTCGTCCCAGTGTGTGGAGCTTAGCTCGAAAATCAAGAACGTATTGAATTTCATTTTTGGCATTAGAAGGTCCCTCCTCCCAATTTTCACGGATGACATCGAGGACCCAGCGTGAGCGTCGTCCGTACAACAACTCAAGCGGGGAGAACCGGTGGAGGCTTGCGGGACCTCTCGTACTGCAAATAACAGGGGTCTAGCCACTTATCCCAATTTCTAAGCGTCATCGGTAATGCAATTCACGAATCATGTTCTTGGCGTTTTATTAAACCGTTCCACTAGGCCATCTGTCTGAGGATGAGTAAGCGCTAGTCTTGAATCGATTTGATGCCCAAGAGCTCGTAAAGTTCGCGAAGTGCTTCGTGACATAAGCGTTGTGCCCTGGTCGGTGAGGATCTCTTCGGGATCCCCACCGGAGATTATCTTGAAGAGTGCCCCTGCAACACTGCGTCGCGGAGATGTTGCTCAGAGGCACTGCTTCCGGATACCGCGTCGCGTAATCCACCAGGACTAACACGGCGATGTCCGCATGCTGACCGTTCTAATGGCCCGGCGAGGTCCATCCCAATTCTTCGAAGGGACCTCGATTAATGGTAGAGGGCGCAATGGCGCTTTTGGGGTGGCGGTGGGTTTACCAGCTGACATTCACGGCACACCGCACACCACCTGCGGGCGTCACCGCCAATGCCCGGCCAATAGAAGCGGGCTATTAGGCGGAGAAGTGTTTTTCGTTCCCCTAGGTGACCGGCCATAGGATTATAGTGAGCCGCCTGGAAAACCATTTCCCGGCGGCTCCGTGGAATCAACAATTGAGTTACTTTTTCCTTTGTCTGGAGCGTCCTCGTCACCCTGTATAGCGATCATTGATCAGCGAAAGTACGGATATGAGGCGGCGACACCGGCGGAGTTGTTGACCATCGATTACTCTCACTTGGTCAAAAGCGTGCCTAAGGGTTTCATCCGCGACTGCTCCAAGGAAGTCCCCTCCGGGAACTCCGGGAGGAGCGTCCACCTCGCCCCTTTCCCGTCACTTCGGAGCAGCAGAGGGCGGCCCTGGCTCCGCCTCCCCGCCAAAGCCTCGCACAACACACACCCCTTCACTTTCACGCAGGACCCATCCGCGCAAACTCCCTCCAATAATTTCCTAAAGTTTGGCCAATCTGTACCCAGAATTAGCGGATGGGTGAGGCGGGGACTAACCGCTGCCTCTACACTATGCTTTTCTCCCTGAATTTGATCGCCAAAGTCACCACGGGATATCTGTGAATATCCCGTGCACACACCTTACCCTCACCAATTTAGCTGAGCCCAAAGCCCGGGTCGAACCAAGCGTTGGTGGATGGTGGTCTGGTTACAGCCGGTATCCAACAAAGCTTGGTATGTACCCTAGATTCTTACGAATCCGATGCGCTCCAGCTTCGATCGGGGGCAGTCTGTGGAACATCGGAGACCCGTACCACCGCCCCTATTTCCATCAGCGGACACTGATCCGGAAGTGGTCGGGTCTCCGCACCTCCAGCAGACCGGCCCAGGCGCTGCGGCCGCACCGTGCTGGCGAGCCCCCACCTGAGGAGGAGGCGGCTGAAGGATGGAGAAAGGGCTTGGTGGGTGTTCCCAAGACCGGGGAGCTGGGCGCTGAGCGCTCCACGCCTGCGGGGGGCAGGAGCGGACCCTGGGGAGAGAGCAGAGCGAGAGGGAAGAGGGAGGGAAAAAAAACAGGGGAAGACACAGAGGAAGGGGAGACAGACAAAGAGGGCTCGTCCGCCCTAGGAATCGCCGCCATGTGGTCCTCCGCGAGCCGGACGGCTTCCTCCAGCGGCGCCGGGCGGTGGCACTGGACCCACTCGGCCGTCTTCGGGGCAAGCGCTGGACAAACTGCTCCAGTACCACCTGGTCGACGAGCTCCTCGGCGCCGCGGTCCAGCGCAAGCAGCCACCTCCGACACGCATCACGGAGCCGTTGAGCGACGCATAAGCGGGCGGTCGGATTTCTCAAGTTTTAAGGCCGGAAGAGTTGGCGACTTTCTTCTGGGGACCGACCAACCCGTTGCAGGATGGCTTTTAGCAGGTCGTTGTAAGCCAGGAGGCTTGTTGCCGGCAGTTTTGGGCCGCAAGTTGTGCTTCCCGGACAGGAGAGGGACTAACCGGGCTGCCCACTGGTCTTGGGGCCACCCCCAAATCTCCGCCGTCCTCTCGAAGAGGTCGATGAAGGCCTCTGGGTCGATCCGCCGGCCCCATCTTCTGTAACGCTGGTGGGGGCAATGTGGCGTGGTGTCCGGGGTCGCGGCTGCGGCTGGAGCGGCCTCCTGGCTGAGGAGGCTCGGATGGCGTGCCGGTCCTCTGCTTGAGCCCGCATGATTTCAAAAAAACGACGATCCTGGTCTTGCCGGAGCTCCAGCAGGGATTGTTGGTGGCTCTGGTGGAGTGTCGCGAGGGACTGGAGGACTTCAGCCAGCTGGGAGGACTCTATGGGGCGACTCTGTTCCATTATTATGGTCTCCTGGGTTTCGGCACCAGTGTACAACCCTCACGGGAAGGAGGACAGGAAACGAAGGTTACACGAGAAAGGTAAGGTTCTTTAATGGCTGTCTGCCTCACAATTATTTACAAAAAACAACCAACACATAACAACACAAGCGCACTGGGTTGGCTTGCTCTGGTCGGCTCTCCTCTGCTCTCAGGCTGCTGGCTTTTTCACCGCTCTCCTCACTCTACTGCAATTAGAGACAGGTGTTAGTCATAATTTGGCCCAGGTGTGAGCGCCCTTACCGCTTCTCTCTCCCGGACGGGCGCTTGACCACGCCCCCGCTGCCACACAGGTTAATTAAGAACTTTTGCCAGTCAGATTAATAAAAATCACTGTTTTTCATTCTTGAGGTTTCCATTCTAGTCAGCATTGTTGGTAACATTTCTTAGCTTAATGCTAAATTTGCTAACAGACATGGTCCAAAATGAACTTTGTGCCATATTTGCCAGTGACAGATTAATTGAGATCATTTGCAGATCAGATTCATAAAAAATGCTTTTTTTAATAATAAAGGTTTCCATTTTAGGTAGCACTGTGGGGTAACATTTCTTAGCTTAATACTAAATTTGCCGACAGGCATGGTCCAAAATGAAATTTTGCCAATTTGCCAATGACAGTTCAGAGTCATAAAAATGGCTGTTTTTGATACTAAAGGTTTCCATTTTGGTTGGGTAGCATTCCTTAGCTTAAAGCTAAATTTGCTGACAGACAGGGTCCAACTTAACATTGCGTAATATCTACCAACGACAGATTAACTGAGAACATTTGCCAGTCAGATTTATAAAAGTGGTTGTTTTTGATACTTGAGGTTTCCATTTTAGGCAGCATTGTTGGTAACATGTCTTAGCCTAACGCTAAATTTGCTAACAGACAGGGTCCAAAATTAACTTTGCACCATATTTGCCAACGACAGGTAACTTGAAAACATTTGTCAGTCAGATTGATAAAAAATGGCTGTTTTTAAAACTAAATTTATCCATTTTAGGTAGCATTATGGGTAATATTTCCTAGCTTACTTCTAAATATGCTAACAGACAGGATCCAAACTTAAATTTGCACCAAATTTGTCAAAAGCAGGTAAATTGATATCATTTGCCAGTCAGATTACTAAAAATACCTGTTTTGATACTTGACGTCTCTATTTAAGCAGTATTTGGGGAAATATTTGTTAGCTTTAATGCTAAATTTGCTAACAGCCGGGATCCAAAATTAATTGCACCATATTTGCGAACAACAGGTAAAATGCGAACATTTGCCAGTTAGATTCATAATATTGGCTGTTTTTGATACACCTCGTTTAGATTATCATAGTTTTAAACAAGTATAAAATTGTCTGTTTTTTTGTTTGTTTGTTTTTTAAGGATGTAATAATGGAGTTTATAGTTTAATACTGAAAGTCTGGGTCTGGTTAAAAGTTTTCAAGTCTATTGTGAGAAGTTGAAATCTGTCATAAAAAAACAACAACCCCTGAAACATGAAATTGCCCTACAATTATTGTGCTTTAGTGAACTAGTAACTTGTAATTTGTAATAACTGCAGCAAAAATTACAGGTTCAGCTCTGTTCAAACTATGTGCACATATCACACCCTTTTGCCCATGGCAATACGCGGCACTATTGGCCAAAAAGTCAGATGCACTCCTGCATTTGATGTCACATCAGTATGCTTGAGGGGAGAATACTTGTAAATGAGTTCAGCTAATTTACAGTCTAGCTTTGGTTCTCAATGGTCTAGTGTTTGTGAGTTCAAACAAAAGATGTTCAGTAAGTGATGATTTTGCTATTCTTAGAGCGTAACAAGGCTTAAGACTGCCATTACTGTACAGCCTGAGGAGAAATGTGTTGATTATTTGCATATTGTAATCAATATGACTTATCAAAAGTGTTAGCAACTGGAACACATCAAACGACTGCACCTCTTGTTGACAATCAATCTTGTTCCTAATTGATTTTAAAGCTTATATCTTCAAATATTCCAGTATGCACATGCAGCTGATAACGTTTTATGGTGATTTGTTTTCAAATTTTACATTTTTCCTAATTTAATTTTGTTTAAAGAACCATCAAAGAAGCTTGTTTGATAAATCAGATCTAATCAACGGTATTTGATGTTGAGAATTTGAACAATTCCAGTAACACTTTGTTTAATTTGATAAAAGAATTACGTGTGATTTTGAATGAACTACAGTAGACTGTATTGCTACTTGTCCATGGGATTACATTGTCTGATCATTATAACACAACCATGGTAAAAACCACATGTAAATGTGTTTGTGTGCACTAGCAAAGTACAAAAATGTGTATTACATCTGGCTGATGTTTCCATATAAAATCACTAATCAACTTTACATGTGGAAGTTATTCTTGTAATCTCTTTCTGATAGCAAAAATGTGTTTCACACCCAAATTTGAACATTTGGTTTTTCCAAGTCCTTTGTTTTCCTGTAGCTTGACTGGTAAACAAGAGCAACACCAAAGTCCCTGGTTTGATTCCAGGGGAACACAGAAATCGGTTAAAAATATATACCTTGAATGGATAGAATCGTTTTCCAAATGCATCACTAGTAAGTGTATTTTTGAAATGCCATCTTCCAGCAATTTGAAGTTACTCTTTCCATTTTTATAGATTCTGAAGAACTTTACTTCTGTTGTTGTTGAGTCCTTCAGAATCAGTTTTATGGTCATTGAAACTGTCATGATAAGGATGCACGTTTTTCAGTTTATGCTCAACACTTCTCGCAAAATTCTACTGAAATAAAAGTAATTAAAAAATAATTGATATATAATTAAATAATACAAATTGGTAACACTATTATTCATATTCTGTGATTCTTATAGCCAAGTTGTCGAAGTACTCGAGCTAGCTCTTATCAGAAACCTTGTCTTTTTGATATATGGATATATAAGCTTTTATAATATTAAGTAAATTGGTTAAAAAAATGCCAGAATTGTTCATGACATATGTCCCCAAATAATATCACTTAATATTCCAAAATACATAGTCTGCTTATATGGCACCCATTAAATTGATAGAACCATCACTGTAGTTGTGTTGAAATAGATTTGTTTTATTATTATTATTGGATTGATTGCAATGTTATTGATTTTTGTTCATATTGGCCCTTGAGGATTACTTTTATTATTAGAGCTGTGTCCTTTACAATCTGCTTAAGTAATTGTCACAAAACAAAATAATTTCTTGTAAGTCACTATGGCATAAACGGCATTTATAATTAACATATAAATATATATGACGTGTTAAAGAAGTTTGAATTTTTTTGGAGAACATAACCATAATTATTTCTCTTCTGCATCTTAAGTTCAATTCATGCATGAAAAGTCAAATTAAATGTGCAATTATGCAATTGACACAATGACACATTCAAATCACAGCTCAGTATGCACTCTATGTCGCATTGCATTCCATTTTAGAATGTAGGTGTGTGTGTGTGTGTGTGTGTGTGTGTGTGTGTGTGTGTGTGTGTGTGTGTGTGTGTGTGTGTGTGTGTGTGTGTGTGTGTGTGTGTGTGTGTGTGTGTGTTTGGCGATTAGCATACGAGTTTACAGAGATAGTGCCTCCCACCTGGTAAATATTTATAATCCTGTTCTTGAGATTGCATCTGAGATATGACGAATTGGCCTCCTGTGGTTTACACAGCATGACGGTGACAGCAGGATTCTTGTGTGTCTCAATCACTTCTCATTCATCCCCCTCCCTTATCCATCTCATAATTCAAGGCACTGGCATTGTGCTGTCCCCCAATCCTATCCCAGTGAAGATCTCTTGTTTAAGTTTTAATGACTGATTGGAAAGAAAAGTCACAAATGAGATTTCTTTAATTACTCAGTCATTTTCCTGGACAGCAATGATATTAGAGAGCACGTGGAGTTTTTTGCATGCATTTTGCTGAATAAAAAAAACAAAAAAACAAGAGTAATCTCAGAATATCTCAATAATGGCTCAAACTGTGCTCAGATTTGCCAATATAGCAAAGTCTGAAATCAAATGTCAGAGATTTCAATAGTGATCTGCATTAATGTTATAGCTGTATACTATACTTTAAGTCAAAATAATATCTAATCTGTTTTGTTTGGTTTTTTCTTATGGAAGCCGGATCCAGACACCCCCCAAAAAAATCAAAGAGGCAATTCTGACTTAATATCTCACAATTGTGACTATTTCTGGCAATTGCAAGATGTAAATGTGCAAATATGTGATATGAAATTGCAATTGTGATATGTAAAGTTGCACTTGTGAGTTTAATATCTCAGAATTGTGACTTTATTTTCTTGCAATTTCGACTTTATTTCTGGCAATAGCATCTTTACATCTGACCATTTCAGCTTAATATCACCATTCTGAATTGCTACTTTATAACTCGCAATTGCAAGTTTAAATGTAAAGTCAGAATTTTTTTAATATACTTGCAATTGTGAGAAATAAAGACAAAAGTGTGAGATATGAAGTTGTTTTCTGTTCTGTGGAGGGATCAAAGCACCAAAATGTCTTAAAAAAAAATAGGAGATAGATCTGAGACGAAGTCGATACTTAAAACATAAATGAGAACTCCTTTAAGTCACGTGTGATCTGAAAGAGCAACCTATGGGCAAGGAAATGAGAATTTGCATGCACTTTTATAGCCTTATTTTGTTTTAATAAAAAAAAATAGATATGAATGCTTTAATAAAACATATCTATGCCTAAGTTAAGGCAAACTGTGCATAAGCAATTGATGCTTGTTTTTATTGTCTGAAAAACTCTTATCTTATTTGAGTGTTTTCCTTCATTAGATTGGTGTGACAGTGGTGTGGTGTATCTGATGGGGGGGTTTATGGTGAGAAAGGCCCTCGGCAGGGGTCTCCGTTGACTGTGTGGCCCCATTCTCCCCCTCACACTTTTATTGTTTGTTGATGGAAGCAGTTGTCATACTCTGGCAATAACAAAAGCAGGCTCATCACTGTGTTTACCTCTGCACAGGAACCAATGGGTAGTTCTCCATTAAATTACAGCCATGTGTGGAATCCAGATGCATTTACCCTCTCCACCTCTCTCTTACACATATTTAAAAGTTGCATTTTCACAGGAGTTGTGGCCTGTCATTTCTCTTTCTTTCTTAATTAAACATAATACATATTTAAAGAATCTACACCGTGTTCTCTTTCTGTCCATTAAAAGCACTAACATAAACAATTTCAGCCTCACAAATAAGCAAAGATTATCTTGTTTGTGACATACTGTTGAGCGTAATTTCCCCTGACTCCAGCTCCACCTCCCCCGTGATGGTTTCAGACAAATAAGTAGTTTACTTGTAATCTTAAAAGGGTCACAACTCTCTGAGGACTTCCTGTGAGACATTCATGTGAATATTACAGCATTGTCTTCGGGTTATTGCCAGTCATATACTGGGTGTCCCATTACTGTGAGGCAATTCACTTCACAGGCACCCTAAATAGCATGAAACCTGAATAATCTGGAAATCTTTTTTTAGTAAATGTCTTATTTTAATCCATGTATTGAAATATTGAATTTGGTTTTAAATTGTTAAATTAAATTATATAAATTAATACATTTAATTTACAATTGTAGTATTTAAAATATAAATAATAACATTGATATTTAAATGTAAAATATAATATGCATATATTTTAAATAACATGTTAATTATATTTTAATTCGTTTTTTTAAATAAATAAATACATTTTAGAATATTATATTATTAATTATTATTATTATTATTAAGTTTAAATAACTATAACAAATTATATTTATATTTAAATATTAAATATAATACACATATTTTAAGTTTTAATTTTAATATAATTATAATTATATTTCAATATTTTTTTTTTCTGTTGAAATAATTATAATTTTACTGTTAAGGTCTGTTAAGATTCACTTTACTGGTTTTACATGTTTCAGGTCCAGACACCCCAATGATGCACATGTAAAAACAATAATACTTATTTTAAAATAACTCTTATTTTCATTTTTCATTTTATTAATATATTCCTCTGACCTATTAAAAACCTAGTAGGTAGATGTAATTAAAGATTTAACCCTCTGTTGTGTCACAAATAGACATGCACTTCTCAGAAATGTGACTTTTGTCTGATATTGTAACATTGTTTGTGTTTAAAACCGTTGCAAAATAAATAAATAAATAAAAAGAAATACACTGAAACCAATCCAAAAAGACTATTGGGAGGATCAGATGTCACAATGACCGAAATTTCAAGTAATTAACATTTTGCATGGAGGATACTTATCAAGTTTATTTATTTATTTATTTTTTATTTAGTTGTCGTAAGATTAGAAAACATCATGAAACCTGATACTTAAATGCTTAATATGTTTTTGGAGAAAATTCAAATGTGTTGAGGTCTCTCGACCCCAAACAGAACACGACAGTTGCAGATTATTAATGGCTAAAATACTGAAACCTTTCTTGAAATAATTTTAGCCTGAAATAATTTCGCATTTTTCATCGAACATAGGCTAAGCGATCTGTATAGCAGCCAGAATAAATATACCAATTATCCCAAATATGTCTGTACATGCATGCTTCTCAGAGGATTGGCCAAAGGCTACACAAACATCTTCCATCCGCTTTAAATATGGAAAATGCAAAAGTCCTTCACAAGTGCATTTGGAGAGCACGACTCATATTCCCAAATTGCTGTTTAAACAACACCTGATTTTGCCCAAGAAAAGGCAAATTAGTCTTTTACTACAGATGTATCTGTACTTGTCTTTAAGTGTTTACATTTCAATTCATCTTTAAAGGTGTGTAATTTCTTAGATATTTTGAAATATTTCCTGTATACTTTCTTTTTCTACCTATACTGTCTTAAATTGTTGCAGCCAATCAATTATATTTAATTAGATGTGTGCTCTACTGAATAAACCAACTAAAGCCAGTCTGGTTAGCTGGTCTGCAAGCCTGGTAAGGCTGGTCTATCGGCAGATTTTAGAGCAGTTAAACCAACTAAGTCTGCCAAACCAATTTAGGCTGATAAGATGTTTTTTTTTTAATATTCAGCAGGGTTGTATTTAGAGAAACACATACATCACCTAAAAAAAGCTTTTTTGTAAACATTTTCAAATGCTGTCTCCACATCATTTGTTTTCATCCATAATGTGAAATGTTATGTCTGCAGTTAAGTAAACGTATAAACATGAGATCTGAGTATTTCCTTTCATAATCTCGATCACAAAGAAAATGTATTTACAAAACAGATGAAGAAAAATGTTGCATTATGTCTGAATTTGCAACATAAAGAAACAACGTTCACCCCTTGATGAAATTGTTTACAGAAACAAAATCATGCTCTTTTATATAAATCAAGTTATTTTTCCATTTCTATATTTGTATATGCTTTAATCCTTTGAAGAGAGCAGTTGCTGAATTAAACACATTATTTTAAGAGTCGAATTGTTTCCAGTGTGAAGAAACTTGAGTGCTTTTCAAATTAAAAGATGCTTAAAGTGCTTATTTGATTTTGTGATTTCTGCCTTAAGTTATTATTCATTTTAATCAGATGCCTGTGCATTCTTAGTGATGATAATTTCCAGTTGGTTTGATGTTGATCACAAGCTGGCACTCCAATGGGCACCAGCTCACCCTGCAAGCAAAGAAACAACCATGCCAACTGCTTTACAGTACAAAACTCCTATCCCAGCTAAATACGTAGAATCAACTATAAGTAGGCCATTAATAGGTTGTTTTCTCTCTAAAAGTGTAAACACTGTGGCTTTGTGGAGCTATCAAAAAATTGCTGTTTGTTTGAGCAGACCGACCAGCACAACACAAGGCTTAACCAATGGTGTTTGAAAACAGTCATTATTTATGCAATTCCTCTTGATGTCGGGGCCTGGGCAGCTCAGTGAGTATTGATGCTGACTACCACCCCTGCAGTCGCGAGTTTGAATCCAGGGTGTGCTGAGTGACTCCAGCCAGGTCTCCTAAGCAACCAAATTGGCCCGGTTGCAATGGAGGGTAGAGTCACATGGGGTAACCTCCTCGTGGTTGCGATTAAGGGTTCTCGCTCTCAATGGGGCATGTGGTAAGTTGTGCGTGGATAGCGGAGAGTAGCATGAGCCTCCTCAAGCTGTGAGTCTCCGCAGTGTCATGCACAGCGAGCCACGTGATAAGATGCGTGGATTTACTGTCTCAGAAGACATAAACAAAATGATATATATATATATATATATATACACACAACAGTTAGTTCCGGTCCTCGAATCTGATTGGACGAGAGATGTTCCATGAGCACTGATGGTCTGACAGCATCAGCACTCGGACGCTTCACTGTGTGTGTGTCACTCCGCTTGTGTTCGTCATCCTAATCTAAAGTGTAAGAGCAGTGTGGATCTGTTAAGAGCTACTGTAGGCTATCTGTCTTTTTACATCTATTTTTTTTTTTACATTACATATTTTAGCCAGCAGGTGGTGGCATCATTTTTGTGTGTAATTTCAGCCAGCTGGTGACGTGAAGTGAATCCGTGAATCCTTGTTTACATAGAACAGCGCTCCGTGATCGCTTGTATTACTACTACACTACTAAAGCTAGGAAATATCTTTAAACGGCTTTAAACTAATAACTTCAGCATTAAGGCTCATCACAGCTGAGAGACACAACAGACTGATTGATTACAGATCTCATGGTGCTTACCTCTTACTGGAGTTTCCACATTGGATACATATTGTTTAAAATGGCAGAGGGCATTACGGTTCCTATAGGGAATGACTCTTGCGCACCGGCAACCACGGAATAGAGAGGAATACCCCCGCTTGGACGGCTATTTTTCCACTGAGAAAGCTGACCTTCAGAAAGCTGACAGCATCTCTGCTTGGGTGTGGCAACAGGTGATCGCACATGCTTCATCTCTCTCTCTCTCTCTCTCTCTCTCTCTCACACACACACACACACACACACACATCCGTCCATACTTGTTTATCCAGTAACTTGTTAGAACCAGCACAAGCTGTGATACTATTTCTGATGTGGCATTTTTTAATTACTAATGAAGTCTTGGACGCATCATTTGGTTTGAACAAGCAACGGCAGATTCTGATCCATCGCGTAAGAAAGTAGTTTCATGCAGAAATGCATTTTTATGACCGTTCTCAGTTTTTCCAAATGTTTTTAATTTACTTGTTCATTGAACTCTTGTATTTAAGCAATATCACACTCGCAATCGTGCTATATGACCCTAAATCAGAAATGGCCCTGATGTAGGGCCATATCAAACTCTTACTCATGTTATATTGCTTACATTTTTTAATATATAAATATATTTATATAAAAATGTTTTTTAAAAACATCCAGGTTGAGTTTTGTTTCTTATTGACTTTATGGTTTTGCTTTATGTGGCACGCAAATGTGAATTGAGGAAGCATTTGTTTGGCCTTTGTCTGTCATGTTTTACACATACACTGAGAAAATGTGTTCAATTCACAAGTCTACTCAAAACATCACACTGTTGCTGTCCAGAAGCTATTTAGCCGTGAAAACATAAGAAGGTCGTTTTTTGTGGCCATCCCTTTCCATTTTGACATGGTTTAAAATAATTTAAAAAATATTTGAAACATTCTATCAGACAAATAATGCATTTAATCAGTGATGAATTACATTCTCAAGCTAAATGAATGGATTTTAAAGGAATATTCTGAGTTCAGTTCAAGTTTAGCTCAATCGACAGCATTTGTGGCATTGAGTTGACTATCACAAAAATGTATTTCGACTTGTCCCTATTTTCTTTAAAAAAAAAAAGAAAAAAGCAAGAATCTAGTTTACAGTGAGGCACTTACAATGGAAGTGAATAGGGCCAATCTGTAAACATTAAATTACAATAAAAGTAAAGCCACAAGACAAACGTTAACATGATTTTAGTGTGATAAAATTACTTGCTGACCTTTTCTGTCAACTTGGTTGCCATGATGACATAAACCCTAAATCAACCATGAAAATGCTGATAAAAAAATTATAAGATTCACATTTCTGCCTTTAAACCCTCCAGAAATTGGCCCCATTCACTTCCATTGTAAGTGCATTACTGTAACCTCAATTTTTTCTTTTCTTTTAAAGAAAAGAAGGGGCAAGTTGAAAATTAGTATTTTTTCTAATCAACATTATGCTGTAGATTAAGTTTAACTTGTATTGAACTCAAAATACTTCACTTTAGTATGCTGTATATGCTGGAACATAATTATGCCATCAGAATGATAACAGGGATGATGGTAAATGTCAAAGTATACTTCAGTTTTCCGTGTGCCGCTACATCTCGCTCCAATTGTGCGCATCAGCACAGTGCGCGTGGACTGTCCGCATCCAGGCTGCGTTTTTACATGTCATCAGCACATGCACCTAGTACTGACTGCACTAAAAAGACTATTAAGAAGCAGTCATAGTGCGCATGCTTCGAATGCATTACGGACATGCAAACAGCTGAACGCTCAAACGTGCATGGGACGGAACGGCAACCAGAAAAACGAAGTATACCGTATTCATAAAAAGGTAAAAAATTTCACAGTTTAATTTTACATTACCAAATAGCCACTTTTCAATTATCAGTTTACTATACAAAATGATGGTAACAGGGTTGACATTTCTATAAATAGGACTAACATTAATAGGACCTGTTTTGTAGAATAACCCATACTGAGGAAGTCACACACTGTATGTTGAAATGCCAATAGTAGAATGTTTAGCTGATCAAACGTGAACTCCATTTGAAAATATAATTCATTTGTCCCATCTAATAGTTACAAAATAGCTCAGATAAGATCTTTATTGTGCATAACGCATTTAAAATATCTAAAAGGATAAAATGACAAAAGACGATATTTGATAGAATATTAGCCTCTGTATAGGTGCAGTAAAAAAGCGGATGGTGACTGAGGCTATCATTCTGCCCTACATCTCCTTTTGTGTTCTACGGAAGAAAGAAAGTCATGTGGGTTTGGAACAACATTTGGGTGAGTAAATGATGACATAATTAAAAATTTTGTGTGTCTTGATAAATTATCTTTTTCTGGGCCAGCTTTATCTCAGAATCATGATCATTTGCCATTAATCAATATAGTGCATCGGCATGAATCTTCAAACGGCACAAGAAAAATTGACGTTTTGAACATTGACGCACTCAACTCATTCTCTCAAACTGACCGATGATTTTTTGATCTATACATTATCTTTATGTCAGCTTTTTAAACCCAGCTATTGAGCACCATTGCTCAAATGTCCACTGTCAGAGGTTAATTCTTTTCAGAGTAAACATCACCGTATATTCACAAACAAATATCTCATCATCTCTCAAAACAACAGGCAGAGTGAGGTCAAGACCTGTGCTGTTGTACACAAATTTACAATGACACACAACAATGGTGCACAGCATTCAGTAAAAAAAAAGGACTTCACAGTATTCATTTAGAAAATGGCAATTATGTTCTTGCCAAAATGACTATTTCTTTTGAAATACATAGGCCTAAATCTGTATGTTGGAATAATTAGGTCTTAACATGTCAATAACATTATAGAAAGGATGTGAGGTTTTATAGTTACCAATGAACTACCAATGCATTTTCCAGTCATTCTTTATTGCTGGACAAGAAGATCATTTTATAGAGATTGCACGTGCAAAGCATCATTTTAGCGATTGAATATTAAAAATTATGACTTTTCAAGGCATGGAAATCACAATTTTTATGTTGATATCTTTAAATGATCCAGTTATCTGTTCTAATAACAGACAAACTGATTTTGTTTGGTCACATTAGACACTGTCGAGATGTTTTTAAATATATTAGATTATAAAACAAATAGCAGTACTGTATATAGTATGTTATATAGTATATTGGTGAAATTATGAAGAGAAATTTTGTCTAATACTAATACGATTTTGGTGCAATATTAATTCCATTTGTTAACTACAATTTTAAAATGTTAATGTTAATTCAGCCTATGTCATGTTAGTAATTTTGCATTTTGTTAGACCTATGGAGTTAATGGTATATTAATACATTTCAACATTTGAACTTGGAGGACATTTTGTTTACTTTTGTGTGCTAGAACATTTCTTAGAATAGAATATGTTTTCAAAACCCACATTTGATATGCATTTATAAAAAATATGGAATAATGTTCAGATTTTGCTGTTTCGGAAGGAAATTGGTACTTTAATTCACCGAAGTGGCATTCAGCTGATCAAAATGTATAGACAGGACCTTACTTATGTAAAAAAACAGCACCATCACTATTTGAAAAAGTAATTTTTGATCAAATCTAGACAGGTCCCATTTCCAGCAGCCATCACTCCAACACCTTATCCTTGAGTAATCATGCGAAATTGCTAATTTGGTACTAGAAAATCACTTGCCATTATATCAAACACAGATGAAAGATATTTGGTTTGTTAAATGAAGCTTAACACTGTCTTTGTGTTTGTTTTTGAGTTGCCACAGTGTGCAATAGACTGGCATGTCTTAAGATCAATATTAGGACAAAAATATCTCTAGAAACTCGTCAGTCAATCAGTGTTTTGAGAACTGAAGGCTATACAATGCTTAAAATTGCCAAAAAACTGAAGATTTCATACACAGGTGTACATTACAGTTTTCAAAGACAAAGTACAACTGGCTCTAACAAGGACAGAAAGAGATGTGGAAGACCAGATGTACAACTAAACAAGAGGATAAGTACATCAGAGTCACTAGTTTGAGAAATAGATGCCTCACATGTCCTCCGCTGACAGCTTCATTGAATTCTACCCGCTCAACACCAGTTTCATGTACAACAGTAAAGAGAAGACTCAGGGGTGCAGGACTTATGGGAAGAATTGCAAAGAAACACAGACATTGAACAACAGATAATTGGAAAAGAGTGTTATGGATCTTAACCCCATTGAGCTTTTGTGTGATCAGTTAGACTGCAATGTGCGTGAGAAGTGTCTGACAAGACATCTATGGCAAGTGCTGCAGGAAGTGTGGGGTGAAATGTCACCTGAGTATCTGGACAAACTGACAGCTAGAATGGCAAGGTTCTGCAAAGCTGTAATTGCTGCATGTGGAGGATTTTTTTTATGAGAACTCTTTGAAGTAGTTTAAGAAAAAAACTTAAACTTAGGGAACTTTCTTCCCCTATTTGGAATGCCCAATTCTCAATCCGCTCTAAGTCCTCGTGGTGGTGTAGGAGGACAAATCTCAGTTGCCTCCATGTCTGAGACAGTCAATCGGTACATCTTATCACGTGGCTTGTTGAGCGCATTACCGCAGAGACGTAGAGTGTGTGGAGGCTTCACACCATTCTCTGCGGCATCCACGCACAACCACATTATAGCGAGATAATTATAGCGAGAACCACATTATAGCGACCATCAGGAGGTTACCCCATGTGACTCCACCCTCCCTTGCAACTGGGCCAATTTGGTTGCTTAGGAGACCTGGCAGGAGTCACTCAGCACGCCCTGGATTCGAACTCACAACTCCATGGGGGGTAGTCATTTTTCACGTTATTAATGTTCTGACTATACATTGTGATCAGTTTAATGCTACTTTAGTGAATAAAAGTACCAATTTCTTTCCATAAGAGCAAAATATGTACATTATTCCAAACATTTGGCCACCAGTGTACCTCAAAATACAAAAAAAACAAACACATGTCCTAACAGAAAGAGAAATATAAGATGAGGCCTTCCTAATTCCCACCCTTCTGGATTTATGACTCTGCTCTTACAAAGTGCAAATTGTTTAGTTTGAGCACAACAGAAACACTGAACTCAAGTGAAGTTTCTTATTGCCGTCATAAAGCGTCTAGACTGCACACCCCTCCTTTCTGCACCTTTAGTCCTTTTGTGATAGAAGTTTGTTTTTACAAAATATAAAGAGTCCTCTCTGTGTCATGATGGACAGACGGCCCATTTTAGAGCCTCTTCTTTATCTAAAAACCTTGCCGTTAATGGAATGACATCACTGTTAATAATTAACCTGGTCAAAACCGAACATGGAAAAATGAAATTATGTTTAAATACAGAATAATGGTTTTTGCCAACACCGAAGCATATGCACAGCAATTTCAGTGTCTGCTTCTAAGATTCTATGTAGAGCCAAGAAGGATTTTAGAGCATGTTTCCATGGGAGAACCTATTTAAAGGAATATTCCGGGTTCAGTACAAGTGGCATAATGTTGATTTCTACAAAAACAAAAATCTCGTAAAAACAAAAAAGAAAGAAAAAAGAGAGAAAAAAAACGTTGTTACAGTAAAGCATTTATAGTACAGTGAAAGTGAATGGGGCCTGTTCATTAACGCCAAAAATGCACGTTTCAAAAGTAAAGCCACAAGATATAAACATTATACATGTTAACATGATTTTAGTGTGATCATTTTGCTTACAACCTCAACTGTGTAAAGTTATATCCAATTTTATTTTACAGGGTTTCCTTGTCATGACTGAAGTTTGGGAGTCAAAATATTTTTTTGTGGTAATCAGCATTTTGCCACAAATAGAGTTGATTAAGCTTTACTTGTACTGAATCCAAAATATTACTTGTATATATTACTGAGTTTAATTTTAGAAGCATCTATTGGTGATAAGTTCACTGCAAAATGAAAATTTCGTCCTCGTTTCCTCACCCTATGTTGTTTTAAAACAGTATGACTTTATTTCTATGAAGAAGCATTTATTGGATTCATTTAGCTGAACGTCTGAGCTGCTCTTTTCCATACAATGAAAATGTTGGATCATGACCAGAGGCTTTCAAGCTCCAAAAAGTACATTAAAGGCATCATAAAAGTAGTCCTCATGGCTCCTGCACAATATTTACATCTTAAGTTGGCTCCGTGTGAGAAACAGACTGAAATTTAGGTCATTATTCACTGAAATCTTGCCTTCAAAATCTTTCTTGACAACCATTGTTGCCATTCTCTTTCACGGTGGAAAAAATAAGCAATAAAGGTGAATGGTGAGACTACCTAACATCTCTTTTGTGTTCCATGATGAGTAAATGATGACATGATTTTCATTTTTGGGCTAACTATTAATTTAAAGAACAAAGTAACCAATACATTGATCAGAAGAACATCTAATGCAACATCAATATTTCTTTGCATCTCCATTGGGCCACATGGTACCTCGGGAAGTCAGCTTATTGTTTCCCAGGGTTCCAGAACCCTTGGATCGGACACATTATGCCGGCTCATTGACAAGAGGCATCTCTCATTAGACCCTTTTGCATCAGCTCAAATGTGTTTACCTTCCCTTGTGGCACAACCTGAAGCATGTTGCATCAGCAGCTTAGGAGACATGGGTTCGGATCCCATGCTGAAACCAGGAAGTAATTGCGTTCACAAAATCAGTGGTGATTCGGAGGTTGCAGTGATTCAGAGGTTGCATTTATCCCTCTATCATTAAATTTTTTTCTCCACTGATGGTTATGTTAAGTTTTGGGATTTGGGTTGGTACAGATGAAACCAACTCTTTTCACACCTCGCTTTTGGCGCCCCTCTGAGGACATTACACCCAGAAAATGGAGCTCACATGTGCCTATATGCCCAACAACTCTTACGGCTTTGGCCACTGGGGGCAGTGTTTTGAATTTCAGTTAGCACAGACTGATTTTAGCTAACGAAAAGTCCACCTCTGCAGAAAAGTCCATCTCACAGATTTCACAGTGAGATCAGTCTGCTTTAAGAACCCTACCAGCTCTTTGCTGAACCTAGAATGTGCCACAAAGAACCATTTAAGAACATTTATTAATAATTTTGTTCCACCGGTCTCTTTTTCTAAACTCTCCATGAACCGTCAAGGTGCTCCAACACTCCAAACTTAAGTATTTTCCCAAACACCTAGAGGCTGAAGTGACTCACAATGCTTACTTTAACCTCAGGCCTTGCTTGCTTTTAATGAATACAACACTTATGTGTCTGGATTTGGGGAAATGGATTGAAAATATTCATTCTTCCTGTTCTCCTAAGTCACAGAGGCCCTCCATTAAGTTTAGGGGCATCAATCTCCTTTGGTGTAAGACATACACTGTTGACATTAGTGAGATGGGGTGGGGGGCGAGTGGCTGATGGCAGTAATGTGGGCCTATCTTCTTTTGACAAAAGTTATAAATTCTATTGCTCCCTCAAAGCACTTGCCATTCTCACGTTGCCTTATGAAAAAAGGGGGCGGGTGGGAAGCGGGGGTTTTAAAATTCTCTGTCCATTTCGAGCTGTGAAATTTACAAAACCATTGCAAACAGCATGTGCCAATTGGTGTGAGCTTAAACAGCAGTTAAAGACACATCTGGTGTTGTACTGAGCGTATACTGTGAAAAGTAATGAAAGCAATGCAATGCAAGCTGAAGTTAGTGCATTTGCATTAAAATCTAAGCAAATTTTTCAAAGACTTTAAGCCTTCACTGTCCAATGTCTGCAAACCCTGAAAATGACTCATACGTCTTTCTCATCCAATAAGCATCTATGACATATCCTGACTAAAACCAACAGAACTAAACAACAACCACTGACCAGCAGTTATTTTCATTTATAGTGCAAATACATTGTGGCACTAAATGTATTTGCATTTCACACATTAAATCTGAAAAATTAAATCTGAAACACATTAAACACATTAAATCTGAAAAATATGTAATTAAATCATTAAATAAAAAAATGTTGATCATTTGTAATAATCTCTCTGTATCATAGAAAAATTCAGCCTATATGGAAGTTCAACATGCCACAAGTGCTGCAGATACAGTTCAACTCAGCAGTTATTGAGTCTGTCCTCTGCACTTCAATAACTGTCTGGTCTGGTTTAGCTACCAAGTCAGACATCAGTAGACTACAAAGGACAGTTTGGACTGCTGAGCATATTATTGGTTGCCCTCTGTCCTTGCTTCGCGGACTGTACACTTCCAGAGTGAGGAAAAGTCTGAAAAAAATCACTCTGGACCCAACTCATCCAGCCCATTACCTCTTTGATTAGTTGCCCTTTGGACGGCACTACAGAGTACTGAGCACCAGAACCGTCAGGCACAGGAACAGTTTATTCTCTCAGGCTATCCATCTCATGAACAGTTAAAACTGCCCCATTGAGCAATAATTACATGCAATACACAGCTTAGTCTATTTATATTTATCTAACATCTCCTACCTATTCTGTCATTACATTTGCTTGCACTATCTGTATATAACAGAGTTGTATTTGTACATAGTGTGTATATATATATATATATATATATATATATAGCTCTGCCATCATTGGTGTGTGAATGGGTGAATGAGACGCAGTGTAAAGTGCTTTGAATACCGATATGGTTTAAAAGGTGCTATATACGTGCAGACCATTTACCATTTCAGCTTAAGTGTGTCATTAGGAAATATACATTTTAGACTCCCAAACATTCCTTTTGCAAATAGAATAGAATAGAATAGAATAACAGGGAGCCCTGCAAGAGATGGCATGACCCTCACAGAGCCCTCCACTGAACATTGAGTCAGTCTGAGACTACATGAAGAGACAGAAGCAATTGAGACAGCCGAAATAGATCGAAGAACTGTGGCCAATTCTCCAAGAAGCTTGGAACATCCTATCTGCTAACAACCGAGAACAACTGGGTCCAGGTGTACCTAGAAGGCAAAGTTTGTCACACCAAATATCGTTTTAGCTCTTTTTCTGTTTACTGTACTTTACATGACATTAATTGATAAATGAAAACTATTTATGGCACTAGTTTTGAAGTTTATATATATATATATATTGTATAGTGGTGGTGGTGTAGTGGGCTAAAGCACATAACTGTAATCAGAAGGTCACTGGTTCGAACCCCACAGCCACCACCATTGTGTCCTTGAGCATTTAACATCAGGTTGCTCCCGGGGGATTGTCCCTGTAATAAGTGCACTGTAAGTCACTTTGGATAAAAGCATCTGCCAAATGTGTACATGTAAATATATTGTCTATTTCTATATATACTTATAGTTTCTATTCACTTTTTATTGTTATTCTATTTTTGTATTATCTCTGTCTTGTTGTTGTATTTTTTGTGCACTGGAAGCTTCTGTCACCAAGACAAATTCCTTGTAAGTGTAAGCATACTTGACAATAAAGCTTATTCTGACTCTGATTCAGTTTCATATTCCTATGAACTTCACATGGATGATGACATCATGTAAGGTTAGTCAAGGCAATTGTTTTCCATAATGCATTTGAGTATATTCAACAACAGCATTTTCTTTATTTTTTTTTTCATTCCTCATTTAGACATTTGGGTAAATTTACTTATCTTTCCTTGTCTTCATATCAACACAATGTGACTGGCAGATCTGTTTGTTTAATGTGGTGATGGGTTATTGTCAGTTTCAATTTCCATATTTAAATGACCAAGTGAAGAGGCACGCCAGATTTGACTTTATATATTCACTCTGTAAATAAATGTAAATGTCTATTTACAATAGAAAATAGTGAACTTTCAATATAAACTATTATTAAATCTAAAAAAAGCATATTTTTTTATTCAGAACAAAATGTAAAATTATATACAGTATTTTGAAAATGAATAATGAAATCAGACCCATATATAAGTATAACAAATCCTACAATCAGATATGCAAAGATCTACATATAAATATAAAATCATATGTCGCCCAAAATATAAAATCATAAAAGAAGATACCCAAAGATCCAGATATACGTATACAAATAATACAATTAGACTCCCAAATATTCATATAAGTATTTAATCATTACAAAGATATACAGAGATCAATATATAAGTATCAAATTATTTAAAAAAACGCACAAAGATCCATATAAGTATAAAATCATAAAATAAGACACCAAAATATCCAAACAAGTATTGAATCATAAAAAGACACAAAGATTCATATGAGTATTAACTCATGAATAAGACACCCAAATATTCATAAGTTCATAGTATAAAACGTCTCGGTAACTGTTTCAACCTCCGATCCCTGATGGAGAGAACGAGACATTATGTCGATGTAGTGACACTAGGGGTCGCTCTTGGGAGCCCCAAACACTGATCTTTAACAAAAGGCCAGTGGGAATTGGCGAGTGGAATTTGCATGCCACTTCCTGGACATATGGGTATAAAAGGAGCTGGCTCACAACCACTCATTCAGGTTTTGTACTGACAAGGTCCAGGACATTTCAGTGGGTAGTACAGCATTGTGGCAAAAGGGACACAACGTCTCGTTCCCCCCATCAGGGAACGGAGGTTACAACAGTAAACGAGACATTCCCTATCAGTCACTCACTCAACGTTGTGTCGATGTAGTAACACTAGGGGTCCCTATACGAAACGCCACAACTAACTGAACTGTGTTACGTGGACTGCCGATACAGGTGCAAGCAAGCCACTTGCGTGCCAATAGCAGGTGCACTCTGTCTGCACATAGCCTCACCCAACACCCCAAGAATGTCGCATACAGACGTATCTACTATGTGAACAGGCCACGCAAGCCACAGCCTTTTCTTTCTTTTTTCTCCCCACTGAGTAAAAAAATAAATAATATTTCGGCTGGGGCCAAATGTATTTGCTTCGGGTAAGGTGTTCTTTCCAAGGAGGAAAAGACACCACGGAGACCAAAAACTGCCCGAAAGACATGGAGATTCCAGAGGTCTGGGAAATAAGCCATTTCAGCCACTGAAATGCGCAGTATATCCAACAGCATACACTTCTCAATGAGGTGAATAGAACAGTAGCGGAACTCGCTGCTCGACACCACTCGGCTCCGAAGAAAAAATCTGAATGAGTGGTTGCAAGCCAGCTCATTTTATACCCGTATGTCCAGGGGAGTGGCATGGAAATTCTACTCGCCAATTCCCATTGGCCTTTTCTCAAAGATCAGAGGTGTTTGAGGCTCTCAAGAGCAACCCCAGTGTCACTACATCGACACAACGTTGAGTGAGTGACAGATAGGGAATAATAAATAAGACAACCAAAGGTCAATATATACATTTAAAATCATAAAAGGCACACAAATATCCATTATAAGTATAAACTCATAAAATAAGACACCAAAATATCCATACAGGTATTGAATCATAAAAAGACACTCAAAGATTCATGTAAGTATTAATCGCAAAAAGACACACAAAGATCAATGTATAGGAATTAAATTATTTAAAAAGACACACAAAGATCAATATAAAAGTATTAAATCATAAAAAGACACAAAGATCAATATGTAAGTATTAAATTATAAAAAGACACACAAAGATCAATAGAAAAGTATTGAATTATAAAAAAGACACAAACGATCTGTTATATGTCATAATTTCAATATGCCACCTTTAAAAATAAGCAAAAAAGTGAATGTTTAAAAAAAAGAAAAAAAAAAGTGTTTTCTTTCATCATACTTTATTATCATATCAAACACACACATAATATCTGCATACATATAGGCCTACATCAATATAAAACAAATGCCACCTGGTTTGATATGATGGTATATTGTATGATTCACACAATCAGGCATCCACAGATGGCCTATATATTAAAGATGTTTAGGACACAGATTGTGATAATAAATGGTGATAACGTCCTAAAATGTTTACATGTCTTTCTCCCCGCCTGCGCACTTGCCTCCCTCCCTCTTTTTTACAATCTCTATCTCTCTCTCTCTCTCTGGCTCTTTCTTTCACATATCCCTCCCCCTTTTTCTCGACTCTGCATTTGTCATCAATGAAGCCTCATTTGAATAATGCGTGAGCACTTTGGACCGGAGCCAATCAGCTGTCAGAAGAGCATGATAAATCGCCATGCGTTATTGATAATAATAATTACTTTGACATGCGCATTTCTACTCGAGGGGCTAATTTCCCCCAACCTGGAGAATTTCTAAAGCAGAGGGACTTAATAGCATTACTATTTGCCCCTGATGGTTGTAGGTTACCATGTCGCGGCGCAAGCAATCCAAACCACAGCATTTCAATTCGGACGAGCCCACTTCGATACAAAATGGTAAGTGTGGATCCGCAAACAAACAAATTGCAACTTTACATTTGTTCATATTGTAGTTTGCCTGTTTCCCCTCATACTTGAATTATGTAATCGGATTTAGAGGAAGATCACGACCCTTGAAATTGACTATGCTTGTCTGAAATTAGTCATCTAATCTCAAAAGTTATTTTATATCGGAAAGGTAAAATATAGCTTTTATTTGACCAACGAGGTTTAGTTCAGTCTTGGGTGAGCGAAAACGCTGCTTTGTGGACATTTATTTGTTGTTGTTTTTTCCTCACTTTTTTTAAATTTTTTATAAATTGATGTTTACTTGAATTGAAATCGTTAACATCGATCGGCTTTTGTTGTACTTCTGTTTATTCGTTAACATGTATGTTGGCTTTGCGTTTTATATATTTCTCATTCAATTACATGTGTATTATATAAATATACAATTAAATTTATTAATTTTTTTGCGAAAACAATCCCTTGAACTTTTTATTTTTTTAGGAAGCCTAAAATTATGTACGTATATGCATCTAGTAAATATCGATAAAGTTATTTGTGTCTTATAGATCAGTTGCGTCACTGATAACACACGAATATATAATACTGCAGAATATGCTCGCGTATTAATATTTGATGCGGCGTGCTGGTATCACTGACCACTGTTAAACAAAGGTGCTCAACAGGTCTGCATGAAATGTGAGTCGGGAACAAGCTTGACCACAAAGCAATAAATCCCCCACAGTTTCTTTTGGTCGCATATGGAGACATGGGGGATGGAATTTAAGTTGACTAACTACATGATGTTTATCCATGACATGCTGAAATGTGCTTGAGTAAAGGGCATATATCTGTTCGATTTAGATGGGCTGAGACTTTGGGTTGTATGTTTGTCAGATATGATGATGTGGATTTTGGTCTCAATCATTTGTTGATTGGATATTGCATGTGGAATGACCCACTTCAACGTATGGTAGTAAAACCAGTAGTTCACTGTGAATGTATTAAGATGCATTGGATCTCATGTACACTGATCAGATGCCCCCTTGTGTTCAGCAGATGAATGAGCTGAGGTGACAATGTGTCTTTTGATTATTTAACTCCAAGCACATGGTTTGTTTAAAGTTGATTAATTTCTGCCACGCTTCGTTTTATTCAAACCACTTTAGCTTTGATTAAATTGCCGTTTTAAAAAATAAGTTTAACAACTTTCAACACTACTGTGAATATCTACTGTACACAACTTTTTTTTTTTTTTTTTTTCTTTCTTGTTTGCTTTCGGTCTCAAACTAAAGCTCTTGTATGCAGTTTGTAAGAACAATGCATTGATGTTCACAACTTCATTACTATTCAAGTTGTTTGGTGAACAATTAACACGTCTAGTTCCACAGTCCGAATGTTAACAGGTGGTCTCCCATTCATAAGAGATGACGAAATTTGCATTTAACAATGACCCTGTTAGATGAGCCTCTTAATGGTCCTGCAGTCCAATCTGATTTGTCTTGCATGTCCTGCAATTTAAATGACTGACTCCTTTACAGTATTGTCAGCACTTGGTCATAAAATTAAAGTAATTTTAGACTGCATAACAACAATGGATGTGGCAATGGTTGCAACTAAAAATTCTGCCTTAAAATACATTGTTGTTACAAATCTGTACTTTTTTTTTTTTTTTTTTTTGTGGAACACAAAAGGAGATGTTTGGCAGAATTTTTGCGTAGGTCACTATTCGGTTTCAGTGTTTGAAAAACAACTCCTTTTGTGTCCCCCTTGAACGTCGCACAACAAATGGGCAAGTATGCTAGATGATGGTAGATTTGTCATTTTTGGGTAATCTATTGCTTTAAATGAACAACAGCTGTTTAATTTTTTATATTTACAATAATTATTATTGGGCATTTTGTTTAGTAGAATAATGTTTCGGATGGTTAACGGAATTGATTATTGGACAGTTGTTGAATCCTTTCTAGTGATAGATGCCAGTTTATATTTGTATCCTTATGTTGTATAGTCATATTGGAAATGCTGCCCTCATCTGGTGGGTTTCATGACCGCCTTGGTGTGGGGGGGCATTGTTACAGCAACTTAGTTTAACATTTAGTTGTCCTCCTGTTTGAAACCTTCATTGTATGCAAGTGAATGTAAACAAATGTGACAATTAACAGCCTTTTGAAAGTACTAGATTTCAAGTCAATGATTTCTGACTATAAATACAAATGAAGACGTTCTCTATATCTTGCACTGGCATTACAAAACCACAATTTATAGTGTCTTGCAACAGTGAGTGACTAAAATGTGTGTAGAAAACGCCACATATTTGGTATAATCATTATCTTCGCTTGTTGAATATTCAGTCACTTTAACTTTTTTTTGCTGTAGGGACATTGCACAACAGTCAAACTGAGGATGACAATGAAGCCAAGAAGCAACGATCAGAGGAGACAAGGGTTTGCGAAAAATGTTTTGCTGAGTTCTTTGAGACAGAATTTCTCGAACATGAGAAAACTTGCACAAAGAGTCAGCAGGTAATGATCATGAAGGATGGTGAAAGGAGTGTGGTCCCTCCTGAATTCTCTCAGCAGAGTCCGGGCAATTACCTGGGTGACCATAGTGATGATAGGCCTACTAGTAATTCCCAATCAAAGTACAGCATTGAGTCAGATGAAATGATAGAAGGTGAGCACACTCTAAACCAAGATGCGCTTTCAAATCAAGAACAAGAGATGTCTAGCAGTCCAGACATGAGGTACATGTCATCTTCCAAATTGCAAGACTCTAACGTGACCCTTGAGTCAATGGCTGCTACCAAAGTTGCTGTAACGCAGCATTCTTCTAATTTGTCCAATCTAAAGTCCACATCCCCACAGCCAAACCAAGACACCCTTGTAATTCCCATGATATTGGAACAGTTGGTAATCCTCCAACAGCAACAACTGCAGCAGATCCAGCTAACTGAGCAGATACGTCTCCAAATGGCACTGATGGCATCTCAGAATCTCCACTCTGCAGTGGGCACAGCGGTCGATCCACTGAAGGCACTGGGTGCACATCTCTCACAGCAGCTCTCGACTGCAGCTGCCCTTATTGGCAAACGAACTGGCTTGTCCTTGGAGGCCCTGAAACAAGCCAAGGTACCCCAATCCAGTAGCATCCTCACGTCCCTTGCTGGAAGTTTGGGCTCCATGCCCTTGAAAGCAGACTTGAAAGTGCTTCCTGATCTAGCTACCCGCCTTCCAACGCTGCTTCCCCAATCTCCAGGAGTCCTGGGATTACAGGGTCCATTCAATGCTCTTGAGACAGGCATGGATCCCTCTAAAAAAGAAAAAAATAAGATTACTGGCATGCCGATTGATGGATCTGGTGAGAACATGCTCAAGCACAAATGCAAGTTCTGTGGGAAAACGTTCGGAAACGACAGCGCTCTTCAAATCCACTTGCGCTCTCACACTGGTGAAAGACCCTTCAAATGTAACATCTGTGGAAATCGTTTCACGACCAAAGGAAACCTCAAAGTGCATTTTCAGAGACACAAGGACAAATACCCGCACATTAGAATGAATCCACATCCAGTACCAGAACACCTGGACAATGTCCCTACAAACAGCGGCATCCCTTATGGCATGTCTGTACCCATTGAGGATAATGGTTTTGCTGACAATAAACCTGTGTTAGGTCTCCCTCCATCAGTTCACTCAGGATTCAAATCCTCATTTGATATTCCAATGGGTGGGGACCTTTATTCTCAGAGGCCTTCCTCGTCTGGCAGTGATGGTGCATCCATTTCTTCTAGTATGTTTGGTCAGGAGATGATGGGACTGGATCAGAACAAGGATTCCTCAGATGCGCTGGCTGGACTGCACCACTTTAATGGCAGTGGCTTACCTGGTGAAAATGGCTCTGGAACCACAAAACTACAGCAAATGGTGGATGGCTTGGAGAAGAGAACAAATGAGCCCAACGAGTGCGTAATCTGCCATAGAGTGCTGAGCTGCCAAAGTTCCCTAAAAATGCATTACCGCACACACACTGGTGAGCGACCATACAAATGCAAAATCTGTGGTAGGGCTTTCTCCACCAAGGGCAACCTCAAAGCACATTATGGTGTTCACAGGGCCAATACTCCACTGAAGATGCAACACTCTTGCCCAATTTGTCACAAAAAGTTTACCAATGCAGTCGTCCTACAGCAGCATATCCGTATGCACATGGGTGGCCAGATTCCCAACACCCCTCTGCCTGAGAATCAGTTTGAAAGTCCTGAAGCATTGGATGCTAGCTTGACTCATGAGAAGACAATGGACTCCATTGGGCATGAGGAAAGTATGGAGGAACAAGACTTGGATTTTGACAGTCAGGAGAAGATGAACAACTCTACAGAGCTGCAGCCACCTACTAAAGAGAATCAGTCTATCCAAGATCCACCATCTATGTTTACAGGCATTGCTGCCCTGGAAAACCACATGAAGACCCTCACATCTGCACTGAACCTACAACGACAAAGCAGCACTGCTTCTGAAAGTGACAGTGGGCTAAAAGATTCACCTTCAGTGTCTGGAGAAGTTGAATACAAGAATAGCTGTAGTCCAGCAGTGTCAGAATCCGTATCCTATCGCTCTTTGTCCCCTGTTGATTGTCTCCAGACTATTGGGCAAGCAAAATCTCCAGAATCCACAAACCCAGATAATGGACATCTTGCCAGACCAAACTCTGATGGTGGAATGCAAGATTTTAGTGAAAACTATGGAGCACTGGACTTGACATCCAGTTTTACTCCAAACTCTATTAAAGAGGAGCCAGGGTTGTCCTTCTCCAGTGGGGAATATGGTATGTTTTGTCTTCAAGTACTTGCAGTGATCATGGTACTTCCTCAGTGTTTTGGCTGATGCGATCTGTGAATTTTGCTCATGTGATTTTTCTCTATTCTTTAAGGTTCTAGTCAATTGCCATTCATGAGAGTGCTTCCAAGGCTGGTCAAACTGGAGATGCAGATCCCTTCTGAGAGTCACATGGGTGCCCACAGCCAGTACAGTTCCCAACTGCCTCAAGAAGCCAATACTACTCCTGCTACTTCTAGTGCTCCACGTCGGTCTGCTAAGCAACATCTCTGCAACGTCTGTGGGAAGAACTTCTCATCTGCCAGTGCCCTGCAGATCCATGAACGGACTCACACGGGAGAAAAGCCCTTTGCTTGCACAATTTGCAGCAGGGCTTTCACAACAAAGGGCAACCTTAAGGTATTAATGTCTTACATTGACACTAGTAGAAAGTGATTCTTGTGTGATCTTAAAATGGTAGACTTTAGACATTTGTGAGGTAATTGAGAATCTAGTCCCTTTGGCAATATGACTCACTGACTCGCGCTTTATTTTTTGCAGGTACATGTTGGCACTCATATGTGGAATAATTCGGCAAGGCGGGGTCAGCGTTTATCATTGGATAACCCGTTAATGGCCATGGGCCCTGATTCGAAGATGATTCCACAAATGCTGCATCCCTCAAAGGGCTTGATTCCTCCAATTAATTTTGACCCATCGGTATGGAACCAGTATGCTGCTGCCTTTACAAATGGGCTGACCATGAAGACCAATGAGATTTCAGTCATCCAAAATGGTGGTATTCCTCTCCCAGGAAGTCTTGCTGGAGGCCCTTTGGTGGGGTCTACTGGGGGATTTACAAAGATTGAGTCCTCCCAGTCTGGCATCGCAGCCACGGTTGCTGAATTGGAAACAAATGGCTCTGAAAGTGTAGCAAAGTTTCCACAGTTTTTGGAGGAGGGTAAAGTAAATTAGAAAGGACTACAGAAGAATTTACTTTATTGACTGAATATGTTGTGTCCTGTGGAAATGTCATGAATTGGACCATGTATTAAGGCAGTCCTCGCTTGGTACAATCAATTCTTGCGTGTTACATTCACACAGCCTTGTTAAATCAGTCCATGCCCTAAAACAAGCCATGGATTCTCTTTTGGACCCTTACATAGTAGCGATACTTCTAGTTGAATCTGATGTAACTACTGAAGTTTTTTTTTTTTTCTCTCTCATAATATAAATGCGGGTATTTGTCAGTTATGTTCCTAAAGTTGAATGTAAATCTTACTTGAAATAGCTTTATGCCACCAACAACCGATCTTGATGTTTTAATTGCTAACAAACATCTTGTTACAGCACATGTATGCGTGATTACTCATGGTTCTGTTGTAATTTGTCAAAAAAACATCTATGGCATAGAGGCCATGCAACAGGTGAAGGTGGAATATGTGCCTGAAAAAATTTCCATTCCATACAATCTACTGAAGATAACCATTTCATTGCTGGACAAATTGAGTAGTTATATTATAGAAGTTTGATTTTGAAACTGGATTTCATTAAGTTATTATGTATTTTTGACTCTAGATATAGTTTCTATCTGCGCTTAATACCAAACATTTTGCAAAGTGCCTGTCTTGGAAATTTGTTTCCTTTTTATCCCCCCCTGCCCCCCAACACACACCCAATAAAGACAACACAAGATTGTGTTTAAAGGCCTTTTTGGAGGTCATCTTATTTAGACCAAAATGTGCTAGATTTTCTCATGTAGCTATACAGAATAATTTCCATTTAAATCTATAAATGTTTTGAATTTACTTTCAATGTCCACTTTGATTTCATATGGGGTTCTTTTCCATTGTTTTCATTGGTATTTATCAAATGCCAGTTCAGTTGAATTGCCTTTTATTTGACACCTTTTAATAGGGGTTCAAAAGGCCAGTATAAAACTGAAACACCTGGTCATTCCTTGCACTTTATTTTCTGACCGGGCAGTCTGTTGACCCATTTTTCTATGATCATTGGTTTCTTGGACCCATCATTTGGAGATTTGGTTGTTTTAGGACCCATGGGTTTTAAAATTCTATACAGTTTTCCATTTACCATGCATTTTATACTTTAGCTAAGCAGGCATGGATATTTTGTGTATCAATGTCCCAAATGCAACATTCTTATTGCAATAAACATGTCATGGTTAACTACCCAAATATGCATTGCTTTTTTTGAAGGGACTTGTTTAAAAATCGTATCTTAACTATGCATCCTTGCATTGAAGGAATGCCTTCTTTTTTTTTCTTATTATTTTGGTACACCGAGTATCTGAAGCATTAACATGAAGCTGGTAAAATTTGTACCTCGTTAAGATTTCTGTATGTCTTTTGCATTGTGTTTGGAGTTCTGGTTGCATCCTGCCCCGTAACCTGCTGATTTCTGTAATGTAATGAATGTATCGCCAGACACTTTGCACAACAATTGTTCCGAATAGGCAGACGACTCCTGTACATTGTCTCTCTAATATGCATTTACCAAGTTGTGCCTTTTTCTAAATGTAAAAAAAACAAAAACAAAGATTGTGTCAGGTTAAATCGGGTCATGTCTGTATGATTGTTCAAATGTGGAGTCTGTTTTAGGCTTGTTTACAGTTTAATAATTTTTTTTTTTTTTTTTTGTAAATGTTTGCCCTTTTCTCTTCCCTGTTCTAATATTTTGAAAATAAAACAAAGGATGACTTTTCCAAGACTTTTGTGTAACGTGTAAATCAGCATGTAGTCATTGTTACTGAAAAGGGGTTCATGATATTTTATCACTTGGATGTATTTCTGGTGGATAATAGCTCCTGAGCCACTCTTGATGATTATCTGCTGGTTGAAGATTTGTCATTGTTTTCAAAGGGGAAAACAATAGATGCATTAAAATGACATGAATACTTTGTGCACAACACCAAGTACTGATTAAATTATTGTATCATTAATGGACAAACAGGGTAGTTATGCCTTTTCAAGAAGTAAAAAATGTGTCCTTTTTGAATGGGTTATCTAATGGATGCCCTTACAAAAAGTATTATGGGGGTACCATGGTACTGAATGATAACCATATTCATATACCATGATATATGAATTCAAGGTGACCATATTCAGGTTCTTTGAAGAATACCATGCCATTGCCATGGCACAAGCCTCAAAACATGGTAATACATAATTGTAAATGATTACTGAATTCATATAAAATGGTATTTACATTGAACTCCAGGGTTATACCATGGTTTGTCCCAAAACATGGTACTTTGATATTTATGGTACTGAATGATTACCATATTCATGAACCATGGTGATTGAATAGGTTTTTTTTTAGTCACTCTAAAAGGAATGAACATGCCAAGAATGACACACTGCCATACTAGTATGGTGTACAAAATGGCTTGAGTAGTATGCCATTTTTACACACTTTAAGCTACAGTGAGTGTGGTTTAAACAAAAAATGCATTATGATTGGCTGTAAATAAATAAAATACATTGCCCAGCATGCAGGGCTGGTTATGTCCCATCATGTTCAGTATACAGAGCAACCCAACCTTGATTTTCAGTCCATGACACCATCAGCCTCCGCCCAGCAGCTCCACTGCAGACAACAATGACGGATAACATACCGTTACAGCCCGTACGACACAAAAAACGACACGACAACAAACGAAGAGACGGGTAAGAGCACAAAACGGCGTTAAATTAATGCAAATACGCGCCGGCTGGCAAATGGTCGTTTGTTTATGTATAATAAATGGAAGATAGCATAGTGGCTAACGGCCCCAGCAGTCCTTACATGCCATATATTATCGTTTATATCGATATTATATCACGACATGACTCTGAAATGCTCTCTATTTTTATACATGGATATTTGCTATGAACATATCGTATAAACCAGGGCAACGTCTTGTTATTATTATGTATAGGAGATAATTTTGCACATCCTCGTTTCGGGACGCTGTAACGCAGGTGAATTGTCAGAGTACACGGCAATGAAGGCAAATAAGTTAAACAAGAGTATTTTCCCATCATGTATTGCCTCTGTTACTCTTTTTTTTGTTGATATTTTTGGATATAATGCATAAGTCCTGTGCCCTGGAAAAAAAAACGGTTAAAACCAGTCTAAGCTGGTCACCCATGCTGGTAAGTTAGCTGGTTTTAGAGGGGTTTTGGGCACTTTTTTAACTGGTCGGGTGGGAGACCTGCTTAAACCTGCCAATACCAGCTCAGGTCGCACCTTGATGAACCTTTCATTGCAACATTATGTCACAGCTATTTTAAATGGCCCTTACAAAACAATATCACCGTGGTAATCGTTATAACCATGGTAACTTGTATTTTAAGAAAAAAGCACCATGTCAGCCCAGTGTTTTGGACATCTACAGTTGTATTTTTGACACTTGTTTAGGTGGATGTGTCCGTCAGATTAGGGGTCGATCGATAGTGGATTTAGCCGATAGGATAACTCAGATGGTGGATAAGGCCAATTACCGATTAATCAACCGATAGTTTTTAAAAATTGATAAATTGAATGTTACAACATTTTCTTAGTCAGCACCGAAAATCCCTAATGAATAAAATCCTAGATGTAGTTTATTTTTTCAACCAAAATCCCAATAATAATCAGAAAAAAAGAAAATTGGGTGCATAACATAACTTTGAACACTAAACAAGCCCGAAACACACCAGGGACTATTACAATGCTCTATATTTAATATTTACCAAGTTCATATTTTTATAGCCCGTATATTATTATTCACAATATGAAGTTGGAGACACGATGTATACTACAAGGGGCATTTCTATATAGTCGCATTTTTCTTTGCATACCCTCGCTTCGATTAAAAAAATTCACATTTTCAGAGGAATACGGAGGAAATCAAAATTACTAGCATAGATTTAGCAGATAACCGATTGTTCCAAAAAGCGATAAAACCGATATATCAGTCTATCTCTACATCAGATATTAATTACACTAAGAAAAAGTTCCCTGATGATATTACCATGGTTTTATGGACATGGTACCACAGTATTAAAGGGATAGTTCACCCCAAAACAAAAATTCTCTCATCATTTACTCCCATCCCAGATGTGTATGTAAGATTTTTAGAAAAATATCTCAGCTCTGTAGGTCCATACAATGCAAGTGAATGGTGGCCAGAACTTTGAAGGTCCAATACACATAAAGAGGCAGCATAAAAGTAATCCATATGACTCTAATGGTTAAATCTATGCCTTCAGAAGAGATATGATAGGTGTGGGTGAGAAACAGATCAATATTTAAGTCCTTTTTTACTATAAATTCTCCTCTATGTCAGTAGACCACGATATTCACAAAGAATGTGAATCGCCAAAAACAAAAGAAGAATGTGGAAGTGAAAGTGGGGATTTATAGTAAACAATGACTTAAATATTGATCTGTTTTGAACCTATACCTTTAAAGATATGTATTTAACAACTGGTGTCTTATAGATTACTTTTACGCTGCCTTTATGCACATTTTGGACCTTCAGATTTCTGGTCACCATTCACTTGCATTGTATGGACATACAGAGCTGATATATTTATTTTCCTAAAAATCTCAGTTTGTGTTCATCAGAAGAAAGAAAGTCATACACATCTGGGATGGCATGAGGGTGTGTAAATGATGAGAGAATTTTAATTTTGGGGTGAACTATCCCTTTACGTAGCTTAGTGTTTCATGTTACCATGGTACATTAATATAATGATGATTTTTTGACACTTATGTAATTTACATTAAAGACTAATCTATCAGCTTAGAACATGCTGTTTTATTTTCTATAAGATATGCAATTAAAATATTAGTATTTACGGATCTATGGAAGTACAGAGCCGAATATACAGTATAGCTGATAAGCGCTTGTTTGAAGAAGAACTGGTAGGAGGTAGATGGTGAAAGCTAATATTTACTTACACAGTATTGTTGCTTGCTTGAAAATATTTCTGTGGTTGAAGTGAAATTCCGGTATCTACATGAGACTTTTCCTGAGGTTAAGAATAGGATTTTCAATGCCTTTAAAGGAATATTGAGGGTTCAATACTATTTAAGCTAAATTGACATCATTTGTGGCATAATATTGATTACCACAAATCATATTTTCAACTAATCCCTTCTTTATTTAAAAAAATACAATTGTGGTTACAATAAGGCACAACAATGGAAGTAAATGGGGCCAAAACTATGTTGTCAAAACTATGCTATAAATGCTGTTAATTAAGCTAAACTTGTATTGATTTTGTTGTATATTTAGGTGTTGCCCTTGCCCATGGTCGAGATGCTGTGGAGGGGGAGATTTCCGTCCACGGACGGTGTGGTTGGGCCATCCGGAAAAAAGGGAACAGAGATACCCAAGAAATGTCATAAACAACCAGAAATACAATTTTTTCACCTTCCTTCCTGGGGTAAGTTTCTAAGAAATTATATATTGTTGCTCAATGTGTTCTTGAATTGCTTTGGTGGTTAATAGGGTCAGCTATTTTCTTCAGATAATGTAAAGAATCTAGTTTCATTCTGTCATGCCAAACACAGACAGATTGCTGTATGGAAAATTTTTTTATTTGCATTGCAAATTGTCATGGCTTCTAGTTATTTTAAATGATTTGAAGGACAAATGATCATCAGAGTTCAGTTCTGAACATTTTGTAAGGACCCATAACTCTGATCGACATATAGTGTACATAGCTAAAAGCTATTTAAATATATACATATACAGTATATACTGTATACACTGATGAGCCAACACATTATGACCACTCACAGGTGAAGCTAACAAGGCCACATATCAAGGTCTGTGTAGATTAGACGGTAAGCAAACAATTTGTTCTCGTAGTCAACATTTTGAATGAAGGAGAAATGGGCAGGACTAAAGACCTGAGCGACTTTGACAAGGGCCAGATGACTGGGTCAGAGCATCTCTGAAACAGCAAGGCTTGTGGGGTGCTCCAGGTCAGCAGTGGTGAGTATCTACCTACAGTGGTCCGAGGAGTGCAAATCACAAACTGGTGACTGGGTGTTGGGCGCCCAAGGCTCATTGATACTTTAGGGCAATGAAGGCTATCCCATCTGGTCCAAACCAACAGAAGGTATACAGTGGCATAAGTCACAGAACATTTTAATGATGGTTAAGGGAGGAATGTGTCACAACACACAGTGCATCGTACCCTGCTGCGTATGGGGTCGCGGTGGACGGGGGCCCCCTGTCCACCGTCAAAATAGCCTACAATGGGCATGCAAGCATCGGAACTGGACATTAGAGCAATGGAAGAATGTACCCTGATCCGATGAGTCCCATTTTCTTTTACATCAAACTTTGAACAAAATCTTGAAATGTAACTTTTGCTTTTACTGCGCTCATCACAGTGTGTTTGTTTGCAGGTGTTGTTTAACCAGTTCAGATACTTCTTCAACCTGTATTTTCTGCTGTTGGCCTGCTCTCAGTTTGTGAATGAACTCCGGTTAGGGGCCTTGTACACTTACTGGGTTCCTCTGGTGAGTTATGAAATATAGACTAGAATTAAATATAATTCTAATGTTTACAGTCAAATTCGAATTTATTTTTCTGTTTCATTTTATCTCAAGGGGTTTGTGTTAATTATTACAATCATGAGGGAAGCGGTCGAAGAAATTCGATGTTTTCTACGAGACAAAGAGGTCAATTCACAGATCTACAGCAAACTCTCCACAAGAGGTGAGCTATTGTTTCTGCTGGGACAAAGCATTTTGAGTGCATGCCAACTCTTTGGAAAGTACATTTTTAGATAACAATAGACTTTTGTTTTTAGATCTAAATGGTTTTTTGTTTGTTTATTGTATACATTTCTTTTGAATTTTTACTTGAATATGAATTTAAAAGTGTAATGTATGTTGTAGGCTAAATGTCTTGCAGTGAGCAGTAAGGGCTGTGCAGGGATTTGCTTTTTTTTTTTTTTTAGCTTTTACATTTTTTTTGTTTGTTTATTAGTTTTGCATGGATTGTGTTTGATGTGTGTGAAATGTATGTTTTTTGTGCATTAGCAATATTTTGATTTTGGTTGTAGTTTGTAGTAATATTGTTTGTTTAGCATGGATCATGTTGGATGAAATAATTGATGTTATAAATGTCTTGCAGTTAGCAATCAGTTAACGATAGGGATTTGTTGTAACATTCTTTGTTTTACATGGATCATTTTCAATGTACATTAAGTATTTGTTTTGCAGTGAGCAATCAATTAACGACAGGAAAAAAAAATTGTTGTAGTTTGTCGTAATGTTGTTTGTTTAGCATGGATCATATTGGGAGTGTGTTGTAAATGTTTTGCAGTGACCAATCAATGATAGGAATTTGTTGCTTTTTGTAAATTTTTGACTTTTTTTTTATTTATTTGATCATAGTTTTAACATTCTTTGTTTAGCATGGATAATTTTGAATGTACAGTAAGTGTGTGTTGTAAATGCCTTGCAGTGAGCAATCAATTAACGAATGGAAATGGTTGTTTTTTTTCCGTACATTTAACATCAGTTTTTTGATATAGTTTGTGGTAACATTGTTTGTTTAGAGTGGATCATGTTGGGTGTAATTGTTATGTGGATGTCTTTCAGTGAGCATGAGTAATCATTAGGGATGCACCGATACCTATTTAATCTTCTGAGTCCGATATCGGAAATCTCAGTATCGGCCGATCCGATACCAGTGTTGTTTTTTTGCATAATCGGTTTAGAATATATTTACATTATTGTGTGGAACTAATTGGTGTGCTCTTTAATATGTAAAGAAACACAAACCTCTAACTACACATTATTTCAATATAAATGTAAAGATCATTAAGAAACACTTTATTATTAACTAGTATACTGGATAATGTAGCAGCAAAATTAACAGTAATTCCAGTCTTCAAGTCTTCAGTAGAAAAGAAGCAGTTTTGTTTGTTTTGTTTGCAAGTTTTCAACTTGTATCTGGACTGAATAGTAATGTATAGTAATATATCTCAATCATTCACCTTTAACTTTTAACCCTCACGCTTTTATTTTGACATTCTGAACTCTCCAGGATGTCCTGTATGTGTCTGTTTGTTGGCAAGTTTAATTCGCTTCTTATTAAAATTCTGGTAAAAAAAAAAAAAAAGCACTCCAGGTGCTGCTCTAAATGCATATTATAAGTGAACTGAACTATTGAGCATCTACATCTGAGATGTTGTTCGTGAGTAGCGCTCAATTATTGCGCACAGCATGAAGGCTAAAAATAGCTGCGAGTGTGTGTGTGTGTGTAAACCAAGCTACGCCGTTCACTGACGCGTGCATTTTATATATTTGCTTATTAAACACAGCCTTTTGTGATTCACAGAGCTATCGCACGTCTTCATGTGCCTTTGAATAAAATGCACGAGTCATATGAATTACTTTAATTCTGTTTTTATGGTTCTTTTATGTCATTTTTTGAGCTTGACAGTAACGAACATGACTAACACACAGTATCGGATTTGGATCAGGTTCGTCAGACCGATATCTGATCCCTCTAAATGCTTCAGTATCGGAGCCGATATCGATCCAGGTATCGGTTCGGTTTATCCCTAGTAATCATAGATAGGGATTTGTTGTTTTTGTAAAACATTTTTTACATCAAATTTTTTTTTAATTCGATTTTAGTTTGTAAGATTATTTGTTTTGCATAGATCATGTTGGGCGTTCGTATGTGTTATAAATGTCTTTCAGTGAGCAATCAATTAACAATAGGTAATTTTACTTTTTTGTACATTTTTAACTTTCTAATTTGTATTTGATTGTTTTGCATGAATTATTTCTGATTTACAGTAAGTGTGTGTTTGTAAATGTCCTGCAGTGAGCAATCAATTTAAGATGGCTGTTTTCTTATATTTTCAACCTTCTTTTTTTGTTTATTGTAATAGTAAGCTTAATCATTAGGATCATTTGAAGTATGTGCATTTAAAGAAAGTATGTGCAAACTTTCCATTGCTACGTCATTACATTTTCCAGGAAATGGAAACTATAAAAGGTTCTTTTTAATATATATATATATATATATATATATATTTAGATAGGGGGGGATGCTAACATATGCAGAGACGTCAGCCATAAAAGAGGCTGCTGTTTGTGTTTAATTTGATGTATATTGTATCATATGCTAGGGGATGAAAAGCGTCTGACAATAAAATAAGAAGAGAACCTCCTGTCGTTTCCATCACACGCCTTCCTTTGATCTGGCAGGCTCTTTTCTCTTATAAACTCAGTCTATGCGCTCTCTGTTGTAACGGCCTCCATATAAGGCTCATGTAGTGGAGCTGAGGCATTTGTTGGCTACCTGGGAGGGCTGCTGATTGCCTTGCCCAGACCAACAGGGATGACAAACATCAAAGTTTATCTGCCCCTCAACTCCTTATTTTATAGACTTACACCATTAAAGGTGGGTGTGAGAGTTATAGAGACAGATCACACCTTCCGGAATACTAGTATTTTCTGGTTTCTGCGAGTTTAATATGTAAGGGGGCGATATCAAATGACCAACTTGTGCATGCAACAAAGCGATATTATTTTTTAGGGGCATGCTTAACTTAGAAGGGCGGTTCACCCGCAAATGAAAATGTTGTCATAATTTACTCAGCCTTATGTTGTTCCAAACCTGAATTACTTTTTTTCTCACATGGAACACAAAAGATGATGTTAGGCAGAATGTTAGCCTCTGTCATCTTTCACTTTCATTGTATGAAACAAAAATATCATCTTTTATCAAATACTTAAAACCAAAAATATGACTTTTAAGGAGTATTTGTTTGATCTGCACTGCAACAATATACAAGTATATAAAAGTGTCCTTTTATCCCAGAGAGAATGCACATATACATATGTGCTAATGTCTTACATATGCAATGGAAAAGGTCTCTGCAGGGGTTAAAGGTCACTGACCTTTTTCAAACAAGTTTAGTTGTTCATTCTAAATGGAATGAGAGATCATTCTCCCAGTGCTCTTGTAAAGCCGCATAGGAGGGTATTGTCTAAAAACAAATGGAAATCTCATATGCACTCAAAAGCTTTTGCAAAATCTGAATGGGGGCTTAAAGAAGGCTTAAATATTTGAATCTTCAGTGGAGGTGTGCCATTATATATGCAAATAAGACCATTGGTGCAGCCTCCAAAGGATAATAGTTGATCTAAATGTTTTTTTTTTGTTTTTTTTTTGTGCATTTAATGGGGGATTATAAAACGTTTCTAGTGCACAATGTGTGAGCGATCAGCAGGGTCCCCACAGTCATGGAAATATTAGGGAATTGTAAAGTTATGAATGTACATATACAGTATATGTTAAAAATAATGGAAATGTCATGGAAAATGAAAACAATTTTAAATAGCCAATATTGTTTCTATAGTCAATAGAGAATACAGCATAGACGGTCATTTTAAATTCTATAGTCAATATCCCTTTGGTTGTGCTCTGCTCTAAATTATTTCACTTGGCTAGAAATGACTCTTTGTAAGTCCAACACATACAAAATGATTTTTCTAAATCCTTATTTAGTTCCGGTAATCACAAAGTACTGAACAAATCTGGGATATTATATATTAGTTGTTGGAATCCTAAATCATTTGAAGAAAGGGTCCTTTTAAGGGCTGATTTGTTTTCAGGCCTGTTGCTTTTATATTTAAAAATGAATGGTTTGGAATTGTTTCAAAGTGTTTGGAATCACCAAAGTATGCAAAAAGCATTTTGTTTTTTAAATGCATCAGTGTGATTTTCTTTTTATCTGTCTCTGCAGGAACTGTGAAGGTGAAAAGTAGTGGCATCCAGGTTGGAGATCTTATCATTGTTGAAAAGGTAGGTTTGCTAATCAGCTCGGCCATTGTGAGGAATTGAGATCTTTTGACAAATGGCATCTCATCCTTCTCAGTGTTTAGCTGTTTACCGTTCTATGAGATTAAGGCAATTTGACTCCTGAGCGGGGCAGTAAGACATAACAAGCTTTATATGTCAAAGTAAAATAGCGGAACTGGAATGTTCATGTTTAAATTAAAACAAAAAGTTTTGAGATAGATCTAGAACTTTTAACATCAATTTTTTTATATTTTATTGATTTATTTTAATATACTAATTATTTAATGCTATTATTAAAAATATTTTTTATTTATTATTATGTATATATTATATATGTGTATGTGTGTGTGTGTGTGTGTATATATATATATATATATATATATATATATATATATATATATATATATATATATATATATATATACACACTACTGGTCAAAAGTTTTGAAACACTTGACTGAAATATTTCTCATGATCTTAAAAATCTTTTGATCCGAAGGCGTTTGTTTAAATGTGTTAAATTAGTTTTGTAGGCAAAAATATAATTATGCCACCATATTCATTTAATTCATTATAAAACAAAAATAGTATTTAATGAAATTGACAACTTGGACCAAATAATAAAGAAATGTTGCCAATAAGTGCCCAACATAGATGGGAACTCTTTCAATACTGTTTAAAATGCGTCCCAGGGTGATTCCTCAAGAAGTTGTTTGAGAAAATGTCAAGAGTTCATGCCTGCAAATTCTAGATGTTAAAATATTACACAGTTTTGATTTATTTTAGATTTTGTTTAGTCACAACATAATTCCCATATTTCCATTTCTATTATTCCATAGTTTTGATAACTTTAATATTATTCTAAAATGTGAAGAAGAAAAAATTATAATAAAGAATGTGTGTTTCAAAATGTTTGGCCAGTAGTGTGTGTATATACACCGATCAGCCACAATATTAAAACCACCTGCCTAATATTGTGTAGGTCCCCCTCCTGCCTCCAAAACAGCACCAACCCACATCTCGGAAAAGCATCAGTGGTTATCTGAGTTACCGTAGACTTTGTCAATTCTAACCAGTCTGGCCATTCTCTGTTGACCTCTCTCATCAACAAGTCATTTCCATCTGCAGAACTGCCCTTCACTGGATGTTTTTGTTTTTGGCACCATTTGGAGTAAATTCTAGAATGGTTTGAACTGAAGTCTACTGTAATTCAGATAACCGCTCTGTACAATTAAGGTGAGAAGAATGTGGGTTGGCGCTGTTTTGGTGGCATGAGGGGGACCTATACAATATTAGGCAGGTGGTTTTAATGCTGTGGCTCTTTGGTGTGTGTGTGTATATATATATATATATATATATATATATATATATATATATATATAAAGTTTGTATTATATATAGTAAGTAACTAATACATCTGAAAGGTTTAAGATTATTTAAAGCTAAATAGGGCTGTCAATCATTTTGAATGACTGAAGCATGTGACCCAAGGCCAGTGGTTGGTTATTAGTAATCCTTGCTAATTCCACTGAGGTATTTAGTGTTGTCTTTTGTTCCACTGTTGCCTTTTTGCCATGCAGACTAAAGCCTATTGTAAGGGAAATGCGCCCCTACAAAGTCTGAGAACATGAAATTTGAGACGCATCCGCAGTCTCCAATTACCCACCAGACCAATTTTCTTAAATATGTTGCTTTTACACAGAAAGACGAATTGCACGTGTTGCGCTCAATCTGGTTTTGTTATAAAAAAAAAAGCACTATAAAAATATGTGTATGTTCCTAATCTATGTCCAGGTCATATTTGACCCCAAAATAAAAATAAAAAAATAAAGATTACATTTGCATAAATAAAATCAGACCTATTTTTATTACTGTTAAGATGTTTTGCATTGTGACATTTTCATAACAATTAACAAACATTTGCCTCAAAAGTCTTATTATTGTAAAGAGTCTGTATATAATATTTTTGATATTTTTTTTAATTCAAATTATTCTCAATGTTGATTCACATTGGATTTCTGAAATACAGTATTTTTTATGCTCACAAGTACTATTATGACATACTTTACAAATTACATCATATATCATTTGATTAATAGATCAGGTATGTATGAAGTATATGAATATATTCTATACATTTATAATGTATTAATAGTAAATAATAGTAATAATACTAATATATATAATATGAGAATTGGGGAGAAAATGGCCCAAAAATAAGCTTTTTCTTTTTTTAATACAATATAACATGTTTCATATTTCTTTTTTTTAATTTTTGGTTTTGAATGTGGGTTTATGAAATGAACCCTAATACTCAAATCATTCCAGCTTGATAAAAACAATTATGTCAGCGAACGTAAATATCAACGAAACTGATTTCTGTGCAAAATGTTTGATCTTCTTACCTTAATCTGTGGAAAATCCAATCGGCTTTAGTATTTTGAGGTTATATGCGGGTTATGGGTTACATATAGTAAAAGCCTAATTGATTAAAAGTGTAGCCTGTGTTTGAGATATCGAAGCCACGTCCGATGTTTTGAAACATCTGCCGAGCTCAATAGCGTGACGAATTCATCTTCTGATAACTACAAACAGAGCTGGGAGTGAAGCGGGGGTCAGGCCGAGTGGAAATCGCGGTCAAAGCTGCCACGGGGCACCACCCAGTGATTTGCTGCAGGCCGTGGTCTTTAAACCAGCCCAATACTGGTAATTGGGTAGATTAAAGCCAAACAGAACTTGTACAACTAAACAGAGGCAATTGCTAGTGACGGCATACTTCAGTTTGTGTCTTTACATTTGATCTCTTACTTGTTTTTCTTCTGTCCCCAATCCCTATCTCTCCCTCCAAACCCTTCATAGAACCAACGTGTTCCAGCCGACATGATCTTCCTAAGAACCTCTGAAAGAAATGGTAAACATCTGTCATTCATTCATCCAAATTTCCCAAACAAAAGCGCAGGGGAAATGATATGGCCGTAAGGGCAACTTCTAATGTCAAGAGATGGATTAGTCTAAACTTTGGACATTTAATGAGCTATACTTTGCTTTGTAATTACCCAGAAAGATGGCATGCCACATGATTTTTTACAATTCTTTAGATCCTGTGTTTGGGAATGATCCAATCTGATCTAGAATGGCATTCATTTTGTCTTTCAAATTGCTAAGTTCCCAAAAGGAAAATCAAGCCATGCAAAGTGGCTCGGAAAGAATAGACAGGACAAACAAAGACAGGACAAACAAAGACTGTCAGGAGCAGAAAGACAATGTTTCATCTGAACAAAACCAATGAAGTAAATATTAAGATGTACAGTAGTTGTGGGCTGTCCGCACTGAATTTTCAACAAGCCTTTAAACCAAATATACGGGTGATTCTCACGAAACCTGCCAAGAAAATGTCCTGGTCCAGCTTTAACTCCAAAATCACATGAAACAAATAAGAAACTGTATTTTGCATATAGAAAATGAAGCCACTTTTAGGGCCATCAAGATTGTGACATTATTTTCAGGAGAGTTTCACACATTTGACTCCCCAATTCTCATTATTGCAATGTAAAAAAAAAATAGGCCATTATGATATTCTCATTACCGCAACTTGGGAAAAAAATAAATGTGTGCATATATATATATATATATATATATATATATATATATATATATATATATATATATATATATATATATATTAAAGTAATCTTGGTACTGCCTTTCATTTTTGCTGATTTTATGTTTTAAAAAATATCATTATACAACAGCAACTTTTTTACTGTAATACATAAAAAAAAACATACTGTTTTACAGTAGTGAGAACCATCGTTGAGACCAACGGGAATGGTAAAAGTTATACGTCTGGACGCATTACCATATGATATTAAGAATAAAGTGCTAAAATGTGCTTAAGTATCCTGAAAATGTCACGATGCAAAAACTCTTAATGGTCCTTAATGAAGGCATCTCTATTCTTTATGCAAGTTATACATTTATTTTTGTCATTTTGAAGCACACAGAAAAAATCTAATAATTTCTCATATTTTGATCAATTAAGGGCAACTTGTTTATTTATTTATTATTTTATCATAACTTTGGAAACATTTTATTCCACTTGGTGGCTGAAGGCAGTTTAATTGTTCATGTGGTAAATGTCCTGAGGGTAAAAACTGTTCTTGTACCTGGTTGTTCTGGTGCTCAGTGCTCTGTAGCGCCAGCCAGAGGACAACATTTCAAAAAGGGAGTGGGCAGGGTGTGTAGGGTCCAGAGTAATTCTACCTGCGAGTTTCCTCACTCTGGAGATCTTGGAGGATATATTTATTTATACCATTACCTCTGAGGGGGCACAAATGTTTTGAGGACTTATTTTGTTATTTTAAGTAACATAAATACAGAAGTGATTTAGGTTATCTCTGACAAATTCAGATTCTAAGCTTTCAAATGATATCACATATGCCTGATTTATGTATACAGAGACTTTAACGTTTTAAGCATAAACTTTGTTTTTGCGATATAGCGCCCACCTTTGGACCTGCCGGCGGGTCCATATTTAAATTTATGTCAAAATGGTACAAGCTTATCCTACTCAAATACATATGAATTAGGTCAGAAGTAACCTACAACTAATCCAAGAAGCAATCAGATTAGATTACCTATAAAATGTAATCCAAGAGATTAAGTTATCTATTCCAATTTTAGTCCTGTAATTTTCAATCATTACCAGATTACAATTCATATGTAGTCTACCCTGTAATGGTGGTTGCTAGGGTATTTTGTGTGGTTGCTGGACAGTGTCATACTGACCCAAGTCAAAACAGGCCACCCCCAAGTCTCTATGATATTCTGGTTTCTAGGTTTTGGGAAAATTTGTAGCTACTAATTGAAATGAGTTTACATTCACTCACTACAATCAGATCTGATAAACTTATTTTAACCTCTGGTCCTGCTGGAATTCTGCCTTTTCTCTCAGAGATTTCCTTTTTGGGTGCTGGAAGTGGCCAGTAGTAGCTGATGTGTTAGTTTTATGGGAGGCATTGTTATCTGCCCCACAGATGGATACAATTAGGCAATTATTAGGGTCCTGGGATGAATGGCTGAGACAGAGCGACATGTATTTAAATGGGTGGGGGCAGGGTGGGTGACATGTTCTAATAGCAGTACAGCTGCTGTAGGGTCGAGTTGTGTTTGAATTTTCATGTCTAGCAGTTTTGTTGAGTTGTCAGGGTTTGGACAGATAACCGATGTCAAGATGTATAAGCAGTAAATGTGGGTGACCTTACATGAAACTACAATAAATGAGTTATGTAATTAGAAAGAAGCAAACCAGAAACATGTCATGATAGTAAGACAATGACAGTAAATGTTATATCACAGTGCACTTTGGAGGTAAAGTAGTGTCACAAAATGTAGAGAAATATCAAAACAAAATCTGGTTCTTCATTTAAAGTATTTTTTGAGATTTTCCCTGTTTTTTGTCATGAAGGCTCCTGCTTTCTAAGGACTGATCAGTTGGATGGAGAGACTGATTGGAAACTACGCCTCCCAGTGGCCTGTACTCAAAGACTCCCCACTGCTGCTGTGAGTTTATCCACCTGTTTCATTTCAATTTTATTTCATCAATAGTTCTGTGTGTATATATATATATATATATATATATATATATATAAGTCAGAATTTTACATACACCTTAGTCAAATACATTTAAACACAGTTATTCACAATTCCTGACATTTAATCGTAGAAAACATTCCCTGTCTTAGGTCAGTTAGGATCACTTCTTTATTTTAAGAATGTGAAATGTCAGAATAATAGTAGAGAGAATTATTTCTTTCAGCTTTTATTTCTTTCATCACATTTCCAAAGGGTCAGAAATGTACATACACTTTGTTAGTATTTGGTCGCATTGCCTTTAAATGGTTTAACTTGGATCAAACATTTTGTGTAGCCTCCCACTAGCTTCTCACAATAAGTTGCTGGAATTTTGGCTCATTTCTCCAGACAGAACTGGTGTAACTGAGTCTGATTTGTGGGCCTCCTTGCTCACACACGCTTTTTCAGTTCGGATTGAGGTCAGGACTTTGTGATGGCCACTCCAATACCTTGACTTTGCTGTCCTTAAGCCACACCTTTGAATGTATGATTGGGCTCATTGTCCATTTGGAAAACCCATTTGCGACCGAGCTAAAACTTCCTGGCTGATGTCTTGAGATGTTGCTTCAATATATCCACATAATTGTCCTTCCTCATGATGCCATCTATTTTGTGAAGTGCACCAGTCCCTCCTGCTGCAAAGCACCCCCACAACATGATGCTGCCACCCCCATGCTTCCGGTTGGGATGGTGTTCTTAGGCTTGCAAGCCTCACCCTTTTTCCTCCAAACATAACGATGGTCATTAGGGCCAAACAGTTACATTTTTGTTTCATCAGACCAGAGGACATTTCTCCAAAAAGTAAAATCTTTGTCCCCATGTGCACTTGCAAACTGTGGTCTGGCCTTTTTATGGCGGTTTCAGTAAATGTCCTTTGTTGTTTTTCTGGGATTGATTTGCATTTTTCTCACCAAACTACGTTCATCTCTAGCAGACAGAATGCGTCTCCTTCCTGAGCGGGATGATGGCTGCGTGGTCCCATGGTGTTCCTACTTGCGTATTATTGTTTGTACAGATGAATGTGGTACCTTCAGGCGTTTGGAAATTGCTCTCAAGGATGATCCAGACTTGTGGAGGTCTACCTTTTTTTTAGGTTTTGGTTGATTTCTTTTGATTTTCTCATGATGTCAAGCAAAGAGGCGCTGAGTTTGAAGGTAGGCCTTAAATACATCCACAGGTACACCTTCAATTCAGCACAACTCCTATCAGAAGCTATTTGTCTAAATGCTGGACATAATTTTCTGGAATTTCCCAAGCTGCTTATATATATATATATATATATATATATATATATATATATATATATATATATATATATATATATATATATATATATATATACATACATTTGAAGTCAGAAGTTTACATACACTTAGGTTAAAGTCATTAAAACATATTTTTTAACCACTCTACAGATTTCATATTAACAAACTATAGTTTTGGCAAGTCGTTTAGGACATCTACTTTCATCTTACTTTACATCTAAGTAATTTTCCAACAATTGTTTACAGACAGATTGTTTCACTTTTAATGAACTACATCACAATTCCAGTGGGTCAGAAGTTTACATACACTAAGTTAACTGTGCCTTTAAGCAGCTTGGAAAATTCCTGAAAATTATGTCATGCCTTTAGACAATTAGCTAATTAGCTTCTGATAGGCTAATTGGAGTCAATTGGAGGTGTACCTGTGGATGTATTTAAGGCCTACCTTCAAGCTCCGTGACTCTTTGCTTGACATCATGGGAAATTCAAAAGAAATCAGCAAAGTCTGGTTCATCCTTGAGAGCAATTTCCAAATCCCTGAAGGTACCACGTTCATATGTACAAAGAATAGTACAAAAGTATAAACACAAGTGGGACCACGCAGCCATCACCCAGTTTATTTTATTAACTTAAATGTTGATTTGTTTCTCACCCACACTTATCATATTGCTTCTGAAGACATGGATTTAACCACTGGAGTAGTATGGATTACTTTTATGTTTCCTTTGTTATTTGGGGAGCTTTAAAGTTCTGGCCACCATTCACTTGCATTGTGAGGACCAACAGAGCTGATGATTTCTTAAAAAGATCTTAATTTTTGTTCAGCCAAAGAAAGAAAGTCATACACATCTGGGGTGGCATAAGGATGAGTAAATAATGAGAGAATTTTCATTTGTTGGGTGAACTTTCCCTATAAATGTGTTGTAAGTGCCATTTTTCTAGTTTTGATCAAGTCTAAAACAATTTTTTTAAGCCATAGTGTCATATTGTCTCTCAGGATCTACTGCAGATCAGATCGTTTGTTTACGCTGAAGAACCAAACATTGACATCCACAACTTCATCGGTACCTTCACCAGAGTGAGTAAACGTTTCATTGAGTGTCAGTCAGTTTGAGCTCCATATGAAAACTGATAAAACAACATTGCCAACATGCTTAAAAGATAGTGTTCAAATTGTTTTACCCCTGACAGGAAGATGGTGACCCTCCAGTCAATGAGAGTCTGAGTATTGAGAACACTCTTTGGGCGAGCACTGTCGTTGCCTCTGGTAACCTGAAAAATAAATAAATATATATATATATATATATATATATATATATATATATATATATATATATATATATATATACAGTGAGGAAAATAAGTATTTGAACACCCTGCTATTTTGCAAGTTCTCCCACTTGGAAATCATGGAGGGGTCTGAAATTGTCATCGTAGGTGCATGTCCACTGTGAGAGACATAATCTAAAAAAAAATCCAGAAATCACAATGTATGATTTTTTAACTATTTATTTGTATGATACAGCTGCAAATAAGTATTTGAACACCTGTCTATCAGCTAGAATTCTGACCCTCAAAGACCTGTTAGTCTGCCTTTAAAATGTCCACCTCCACTCCATTTATTATCCTAAATTAGATGCACCTGTTTGAGGTCGTTAGCTGCATAAAGACACCTGTCCACCCCATACAATCAGTAAGAATCCAACTACTAACATGGCCAAGACCAAAGAGCTGTCCATAGACACTAGAGACAAAATCGTACACCTCCACAAGGCTGGAAAGGGCTACGAGGAAATTGCCAAGCAGCTTGGTGAAAAAAGGTCCACTGTTGGAGCAATCATTAGAAAATGGAAGAAGCTAAACATGACTGTCAATCTCCCTCGGACTGGGGCTCCATGCAAGATCTCACCTCGTGGGGTCTCAATGATCCTAAGAAAGGTGAGAAATCAGCCCAGAACTACACGGGAGGAGCTGGTCAATGACCTGAAAAGAGCTGGGACCACCGTTTCCAAGGTTACTGTTGGTAATACACTAAGACGTCATGGTTTGAAATCATGCATGGCACGGAAGGTTCCCCTGCTTAAACCAGCACATGTCAAGGCCCGTCTTAAGTTTGCCAATGACCATTTGGATGATCCAGAGGAGTCATGGGAGAAAGTCATGTGGTCAGATGAGACCAAAATATAACTTTTTGGTCATAATTCCACTAACCGTGTTTGGAGGAAGAAGAATGATGAGTACCATCCCAAGAACACCATCCCTACTGTGAAGCATGGGGGTGGTAGCATCATGCTTTGGGGGTGTTTTTCTGCACATGGGACAGGGCGACTGCACTGTATTAAGGAGAGGATGACCGGGGCCATGTATTGCGAGATTTTGGGGAACAACCTCCTTCCCTCAGTTAGAGCATTGAAGATGGGTCTAGGCTGGGTCTTCCAACATGACAATGACCCGAAGCACACAGCCAGGATAACCAAGAAGTGGCTCTGTAAGAAGCATATCAAGGTTCTGGCGTGGCCTAGCCAGTCTCCAGACCTAAACCCAATAGAGAATCTTTGGAGGGAGCTCAAACTCCGTGTTTCTCAGCGACAGCCCAGAAACCTGACTGATCTAGAGAAGATCTGTGTGGAGGAGTGGGCCAAAATCCCTCTTGCAGTGTGTGCAAACCTGGTGAAAAACTACAGGAAACGTTTGACCTCTGTAATTGCAAACAAAGGCTACTGTACCAAATATTAACATTGATTTTCTCAGGTGTTCAAATACTTATTTGCAGCTGTATCATACAAATAAATAGTTAAAAAATCATACATTGTGATTTCTGGATTTTTTTTTAGATTATGTCTCTCACAGTGGACATGCACCTACGATGACAATTTCAGACCCCTCCATGATTTCTAAGTGGGAGAACTTGCAAAATAGCAGGGTGTTCAAATACTTATTTTCCTCACTGTATATATATATATATATATATATATATATATATATATATATACACACACACGTTATATAAACACATTTCTATCTCAGATTGGCTAAATATTTTCCATCTGATGTCTAAAACCACACCTTTTAAGCAGAATATGTTTTAGAGTGTATTTTACTTGTTACGTATTCCTCTGAAAGGTTTGTTCTCTAATCAAAGGCACAGTTGTTGGTCTGGTGATTTACACTGGTAAAGAACTAAGAAGCGTAATGAATACCTCAAACCCAAGACATAAGGTAAAACCAGCAACATTCTAGTGAAAAAAAATACAACTTTTAGGCATTTTAGACAACTGCTAAATGCTCAATAATGCAGATATACTCTTACACACACTGTATAAAACATTTAAATGTTTGTATTTTGTTTCAGATCGGTTTGTTTGACCTGGAGGTGAACTGTCTGACTAAGATTTTGTTTGGTGCTCTGGTCGTGGTGTCGCTGGTAATGGTGGCTCTACAGCACTTCGCTGGTCGCTGGTATCTCCAGATCTTCCGTTTTCTCCTGCTCTTCTCCAACATCGTTCCCATCAGGTAAGAGATTGTTCACTTCATCTGTGAAATCAAATCATTAGTTGTGGTGTAGTGGTTTAAGGTTTGGGTTTGCAACCAAAGTTGTAGCTTTGAACACTGCAGTGGTTTATCAGTTTTCAATTATAAAGAAAATTGCTATTTTTATGTTAAATATTTAAGCCTTTTCTAACATTTAACTTGACAAATTGGTCATGGGAAATGTCTCCAGTTTAAAGTGCTAAAGTTCTTAAAGGGGTAGTTCACCCAAAAATGATAATCCTCTCATGATTTACTTACCTTTAAGCCATCCCAGATGTGTATTACTTTTTTTCTTCAGCAGAACCGAAGTGAAGATTTTTATAAGCAACTTTCAGCTGTTTGTCCATTCAGTGCAAGCGAATGGGTGCCAACAGGCTGCTGGCTATTTGACGGTCCAAAAGGCATATTTAGGCAGCATAAAAGTAATCCACACCACTCCAGTTGTCCAATGAATATCTTCTGAAGCAAATCAATAGGTTTGTGTAAAAAATAAATCGAAAATAAAAAATTGCTTCCTACCAGCAGTCGACGCATCGCGCTGCTGTCGCGTGACGTTAGCGCAATGGCGCGTTCTTGTGAGAAGTCGGAAGCACACGCTTTGTTTACAACAGAGGAACGAACGTCACGTGAGAGTTAAGTCAATTGGTTTGCTTCAGAAGACATTAATTGATCGACTGGGGCAGTGTGGATGTACTATTTACAAGTATTTACATTGCTATATAGAGCCAGTGCTAAAACGGTACTGTCTCTTTAAAAATGGCGTCAGTTAAATTTTAGTCACATGGCATGAAATTTGGTCACTTAAGCAAGTGATTTATTCACATTGTAGAGGTTCATAGAGGAAAACAATTTATGTTGAGGTTTTAAGAATCTACAGTATATTGGGATATTTTAAATGAAGATCACGATTAATCAGAAAATCACTATTTTAATAAGTCTGCCCTTTATTGGGAATTCTAAGATTATTGGTATAAGCCAATAACTGTGCCTGATTGGCCAGTACAAAGGTTTGAATATATATTAGCATTATATTGGCCATCCTGATATCACTCTTTATCTGCCTTTGAGCGACTTGTATCGCAACTATCCCTGATCCTCTTCCCACATCATTACTCTCCACTATCAGTTGAACACTAAAGTCTCTTACTCTTTGCTTTATTTTCAGTTTGCGTGTGAATTTGGACATGGGCAAAATGGTGTTCAGTTGGATGATCAAGAAAGACTCCAAGATCCCAGGAACTGTTGTTCGAGCCAGCACCATACCAGAACAACTAGGCCGAATCTCTTATCTCCTCACAGATAAAACTGGTATGATAACTGTTCTTCTTACTTCTCCATGGAGAAAGCTATTGCAGTGACTTAAACCTTATTAAGCCTGATTATTATATGTAAAAACAGGGTTTAAATGGGATAGTTAACCAAAGAAATTAAAATTCTGTGATCATTTACTTTTTTGGGGTAATTTAAGAGCTGAACTATCCCTTTAAATGTATATCCAGTAATGCAAAAGGCTTTTCTGAATGAACCAGGACAGGAATCAGCCTGGTTTGCTGATGCATTGGAGAGTTGATGGTATTGAATTGAAGTGGCTCCCAGGTATTGAGGCCATGGAGCTTAAAACAGTGTGCTATGAGCTCAAACATACCACTTATTGCAGCCTTAAATCAGACATGACCTGAAGGTATCCAATCCCATCACACACACACCTCTATTTACTAGTGAGTCAGTTAAGAAGACCTACACTCTAGCCCTCAAATTTATGCATTTGACCGTGTGTAAAATTATAGCCATGTGGGAACGGGGCTGTAATTTTACACACGGTCAAATGTATAAATTTGACGTAGCTTGACTGAGCCAGTGAATAAAGTGGGTCAGAGGTCATTGTAATGTACAAGGTAGAGCCGCGACTCCTGACTGAAATACTACTGCTAGGGTCTGTTTAAGAGCGACCGGTGCATGAGGTGTCAGGATACAAAACTGAGGCTCTTTGTCATTAACAAGCCATTAGTGTTCGTATTGTTTAGCTTGTGATTTTGATTACAGGAAGTGCATGTCCATCAGGGAATGTCATTATGGGTTGATGATCCTTTTCCAGATTTTCTCTCTTATATTATTTTATAATTGTTTTAATTGGCTATTTTCAGAGTGCAATACAACCGTACTTCTTACTTAATACAGTATATATTGTATTCTACAAACTGTTATATACAGTATAATGCTATACTTTAACCTCCTGGGACCCCTGTGTGACTGTTGTGTGCATTTTTGATTTGTAACTAGTAGCCCCTAAGAAACATGCCAAAAAAATAAATAAATTGGGGGGTCATTTAAGATTTAAGACTTGGACTTGACTCGGATTCGAGTCACTAATTTGATGACTCGCGACTCGATAGAATCAAAAAAGACTTGCGACTCGACTTAGACTTTGACAGCAATGACTTGCAACTTGACTTGGACTTCAGCCGTCTGACTTGGAAATACTTATACTTTTTAAAACCAAAGATAATAGTTGTATAATTAAAAAATGTGCAGTAAATCAACGATTAATTTCCCAAATTAACGATTAATTTGATTTACAAATCTGCATTTCAACGCTCCATATTCAACCAATCAGACAACCAACCAATCAGCTTCCACGAAAGCTGGACCAAGTTTGAAGACCGTGGCATGCATTTAAGGACAAGGACACAGCAAAAATTATACCAAAGGTGATATAATTGGGATATATTGAATACAGCGTTAAAGGCAACAAAATGATTGCAACATGTAGAACCTGTGGTTCCAATATTACAGACACCTCGTCGACAACGTCCAATTTTGTGAGGCATCTGAAAATCCACAGACAGAGGTAAGTTGTTAACTAATTTACGTCAGCTATGGTTCAGTAACATACATGTCTATGGCAGCACATGGCAGATTTACAGGCTAAGGAAATCTGCATATAGAACCGCAAACTAGTAGCATTTTACGTGTTATAGCAATTGGTGTAATGGACAAAATCTACCCGGTGTTTTATTACGCTGTTGTATGACCTCGATAAAGGAACGCCATTTATTGTGACCACACACGTTGGGGCTTTTTGAGCATAACTGCTTTAGAACTTGCATGTAAACACACTCATTATTTTGCGGACGTGCTGGTCCTCTGTCATGCGTTTAGCTATATTTATTTAATTATATTGGTTATGGTTCTAAAAATCACAAATCCGATCATTTACTCTGTTCGCAGCCCTTTACAGTATATTACTCGTATATGCAACTTAAATGTCTGCAATTAGCCACTGCCTGGTAATATTTCAGATTTCATTCACCAGTTCAGTACGTTCAGCGTCCTTTCACTGCGTGTTTAGAGTAAAAGTTTGGTTTGCCTTAATGTGTGTCCAAAGATAAGATCCATGTATCATCTTTATTACCCTCTTTGGTCTTTACAGGTAGATATCGATAAAAAAAAAGAAGATAAAATTAGATTAGAAATTTCTAGATAAAATTTGTATAAATGTACTATAGTAATTAATACTCTGACACTAATTTGGGCAAAGTGCACTAATGACTTGTTTAAGACTTGAAGCTAAAAGTTGAGGACTTGTAGAATTGACTTGGACTTGCCTGCCTTGACTTGGGACTTGACTCGGGACTTAAATGCAATGACTTGAGACTTACTTGTGACTTGGAAAACAATGACTTGGTCCCACCTCTGATCTGAACTATCCCTATAAATTTACATTCCGTAATGCAAAATGTTTAGCATAGCATTAGCATTCCTAAAAATTGATGTCCACATACACCGATCAGCCGCAACATTTAAACCACCTGCCTAATATTATGTAGTTCCCCCTTGTGCTGCCAATACAGCGGCAACCGCATCTCAGAATAGCATTCAGAGATAAGTCTTCTCACCACAATTGTACAGAGCGGTTATCTTAGTTACGTAGACTTTGTCAGTTCGAATCAGTCTGGCCATTCTCTGTTGACCTCTCATCAACAAGGCGTTTCTGTCCACAGAACTGTCGCTCACTCAACTGTCGTTTTCTGTTTTTAGCACCATTCGGAGTAAATTCTAGAGACTGCTGTGTGTGAAAATCCCAGGAAATCAGCAGTTACAGAAATACTCAAACCAGCCCATCTGGCACCAACAATCATCCATGTGATTATCTAATCAGCCAGGGTGACATCAGTACAATGCATAAAATCATGCAGATACGGGTCAGGAGCTTCAGTTAATGTTCACATTAACCATCACAATGGGGAAAAATGTGAGCTGAGTGATTTGGACCATGGCATGATTGTTGGTGCCAGACAAGCTGAGATGCGGGTTGGTGCTGTTTTGGTGGCATGAGAGGGACCTACACAATATTAGGCAGGTGGTTTTAATGTGGTGTGTGTGTGTGTGTATATAAAGTCTTACATGACCTGTACAATCATGCAGATATCAAATAATAATCTGCTCCAAAAAAGAGAGTAATTTACCTTGATTTTTATTTTTTTGTTGACTTGTTTACTACAAGTACACTAATAGTTGAAAAGATCTTTCAGGGGCAGAATTGTTTATGTGGAGGAAATGATGCCATAACTGTGGGACAGTCATCATTTTTGAAATTATATATATATATGTATTGGTTATATAGAACTTTTTATAGCACCACAGAGACAGTGTTTACAGTTTGAGAAAATTAAGCTATGAATGGCTTACTTATAGTTGTCTCTGCCCATTAAGCTGGGATAGAAGAAAGTATTTTAAAACTGAAAAGTGACATCTGTTTTAAAATCAACCCCTGGGACATAAAAGTGTCAAAAGTTGAAGAATCATTTTATATTTGGGCTGTTTGGCCTTTTTTCTCAGGATAGTAGAGGCTGACGGGAAAGTGGTGGGGAGTTGATCAGTTTTGGGGGTGGTTGCTAGGGTGTTCTGGGTGAATGCTTGCTAACTGCCAAAAGTCAAGTCAAGTCAAAAGAGACCACAAAAAATTGATAGAATATTCTGGACCCAAGTTATGGCTCGGGTTGGCCTCCTTCAATTTGAGATTTGTTTTAAAATCATAAGTTTAGGGGGCCTAGGTAGCTCAGTGGTAAAAGACGATGTCTACTACCCCTAGTTCGAATCCCAGGGTGTGCTGAGTGACTCCAGCCAGGTCTCCTAAGCAACCAAATTGGCCCGGTTGCTAGGGAGGATAGAGGGTAGAGACCTCCTCGTGGTCGCTATAATGTGGTTCGATCTCAGTTGGGCGCTTGGTGAGTTGAACGTGTATGCTGCGGTGGATTGCATGAAGCCTCCACATGCACTTATGTCTTCCTGGCAGCACGCTCAACAAGCCATGTGATAAGATGCCCGTGTTGATGGTCTCAGACGTGGAGGCAACTGGGATTCGTCCTCCGTCATTCGGATTGAGGCGAATCACTACAACACCACAAGGACTTAAAATCATATTGGGAATTGGGCATTCCAAATTGGGAGAAAAAATCATAAGTTTGATCACTTAGAAATGTAATATCACACCCCTCCTCAAGCCACATGATTGCTGTCATTCATGTATGTATTTTAATACTTAAAGGGGGTTGTTCAAATCCTTAACTCAAAGTATCCATTCACTTTTAATATTTCAAACAGTTGTTTGTTGAAATGACAGCTAATTTAGAATTAGCAGCTCTGTTTATTTAGGCAAGATGGATTGCTCTGTTGCTAATATTAATGATTTTTGTAGGCACTCTCACTCAGAACGAGATGGTTTTCAGGCGATTACATCTTGGAACTGTGGCTTATGGGATGGACTCAATGGATGAAGTGCAGAGTCACGTGTTCAGTGCTTATACTCAGGTACTTCTACTCTCTGAATTCCTTGCATGGCAAACTGAATTTGTCTGCATCCCAATTTGCATAATTATTCAACACACTAAAAGTATATACTTTGTTGGTGATGGGAAAAGTACATGCTTCAGTGTGTAATATGTTTGAACTGGTCATTATTTTTGCAACTCCGTTTGGCTATGTTTGTGGCGCATGAATTCAACTCCTTGCTTGCTGTTTAGAACGGATAGTATATGGATTGGGATCACTGTGCTACTGGCCTGTTAAAAACCCATCACAAAGCACAATTGTGTATTTTTTCCAGAAAATGGCTCACTCCTTATAAAGCTAGTCCCTTTTACCTCTCACTGATATGTTTTGTTCATTTGACACCAAAGGTCACACGTGCAGGAAACTGGGGTTACGAGTACTCCGGCCTCTCAATAGCTTATACACAAACTCATGAACTCCGTTATTAGCCCTCGGAAATGTGTGCTCTATTAATAGTTGCTAAATGCAAGGTAATTGTTTATACAAGTAACACATCTGGGAGAGTTTTTTAAGTCGTTTTTCAGGAGACTGGGACAGGTCAGTTTAATGACAGTTTGAGATGTGAACATTTTTATCATTTTAATAACCCAAAGTGTTCCTTTTAGGTATAAATTTGGTCATAGAGGGTCAAAATAATGTGAATACCCTTTTAGAAATTCACAATGGATGTAATTTTTCTGATTGTAAAAGTTTTATATCTAACGAAAGGAAGAAGAAGAGGAACCTTCATGTCGTTCTAAACCTGTATGACTTTATTTCTTATGCGGAACACAAAAGCAGATATTTTAATGAATATTAAGACCCATCCTTTCAATACTATGGCAGTTGAGCACCTCACTTTAAAGCTTAAAAAGGAATCAAAACTAAGGATGTCCCAATACTATTTTTTGGAGAACGAGAACGACTACGTGTAACGATACTTATTTTCAGTACTCGCCGAAACTGATACAGATACCCGTTTTTTTTTTTTTTTCATTTTAGTTTTCTGAAGTCCATATTTAAATTTTTAATCAAAATGTGTCTAAATAAATGGATTCATTAAAATGGCAATCAAATGTAAATAGAACATTTAACTATAAACGTAATTTCATATTAGTTTTATCAGAGTAGAGTTATTCATTTAGAGTTGTTTTTGTCAAATATGATGCTGCATAACAGAGCATCACAGATGTGAGAGATTCCTTTAATATAAGATATGTATTATTAGTAGTAGTAGTATTATAGTGAATATTACATAACTATACGGTAGTGATATATTTCTGTCATACTGTTTTCCATTAAAAGCCCTTTCTGTTTCGGTGTATTTTTGAAGGTAGCTTCTAACCTCCGGAGATGCTGGTTGCTATGTGACCATTGTGGTTATTAAACAGCAAAATGCTGCTATTTCATGAAATAAATCTTTATTTTGTATGTGCTGAGCGCTAAATAGTGAACTGGTCCTCTTCTCACTGTCATTTGCTACTAACAGAGCCCACGATTCTCTTGATGGTGTTTTAGAGCTCATTGGTATGAGCAGCTGGCTTCACATTTACATTCATGCATTTTTAAAACAATAACTATTTACTTTGAAGTGCCCAGCACATGCAAACTGTATATTTATCTAATTAGATTGCTGCCTTTGCGGTTTAATTATCACACTAGGACATACCATGATTTTAATTTGTCCACTTAATGTTTACACAGTGACATTCGTTCATCAGATGGTATAATTTGTTTATATCAGAGCATTTTTATGAGTACTAGTACAAGTACTGTACATGAGCTTAGTATCGGACCAGTATCAGTATCGGGACATCCCTACCCAAGAGTATCATAAAGTTAGTCCATGCAACTCATGTGACATACTCTTAAGTCGTCTGAGGCATGCAAAGCATTTTTGTTGTGCATTCATGAGGGCACAACAGAAGCCTGTTCATTTTGAAGCCTGTGATTTGTGTGTTTACACAAAAACTATTGTTGTTTAGAGCTAAAAACAACAATTTCTAATTGTGCTCATGAACAAGCAAAGGATGTCAAAACTATAAGTCAAACTATATTTCATGTTGTTTCTCACCAACACATATTGTATCTCTTCACGACTTCTGACTTGGAATTAATTTAATAAAATTTTTTGGATTAACCATTTCTTTAATGTAGTTCAAATGGACTCAATAGGGATGTGAGGCATGCATTTTTTTAAAACGTCAAACTATATTGTCCCTGTATTTTCATTTTAGCTTAGGTGATATTTACCATCATGTCAAATCTGATTTCCACAGCCCCCTCAAGACCTCCAGGCCTCTCGTGCACCTGGTGCCACCAAAGTGAGGAAGACCATCAGCAGTCGAGTGCATGAGGCAGTGAAAGCCATCGCACTGGTGCACAATGTGACACCAGTGTACGAGTCTAATGGCGTGACAGACCAAGCAGAGGCTGAACAGCACTATGAAGACACCTGCAGGGTTTACCAGGCCTCCAGTCCTGATGAGGTACCACATCTTTTTCACAATGATACGCGCCAATCAGACTGAAATCTGGGAAGTTTTTACGAAATGAAAAGCCGATTGGTTACCATTATGTACTGCGTAGCTTTCCTCGTAATGTTGTAAGTACTTGTATTTTGCATTTTTGGGGGTAAAACCAAAAGCTTATTTTTCCAAAAAGTTCAAATATGTATTTATCTTCAGTGAAGTATGAACATGTTCATCAACATACCTTAGGCAGTGTAGATGTCATATTTAATTTCACACGAAAGTAAACCAGAATGTCAGGGATGGAAGAAATCTCCATTCAATACTGAAAATAAGTATTTTTGTCTATTTGACAAATTTGTGAAAAGATGCATGTTACATGTTTTTTTTGGAAAGCCTCATTCGTGAAACCTGAGCATAACGAAGTTCTGTGTAGATGGCTCATAAAACCATTTTCCATATATTGTTGCCTTTTTTAACATAAGAATGCAAAGGTTTGATGTAAAATTCTCAGTAAAACTATTTTTAAATATGATATGTTGAATTGCAAGAATCTACACAGGAAATCATGAGACAATATAAAGTACATAAAGTAAAAAAACAAAACAAATTTACACAGAAATTCGTTAGTTATTTTTGCGAAAAACATTGCATTGACAATTTCAATAAAACATTTGATTTTTGTTTTGCACAGAAATACAAAAAAACAAATTTTGCAAAATTTGTGAATTGTTGCATTGAGCTGAATTAGACAATTTACGTAAGAATTATTTTCTTTAATTTACACAAATTCCCCCGCGACCCTGTACACAGGATAAGCGGTTGACGATGGATGGATGGATTACACAAATTCCTTAGTGTTCTTTCTTAAATTGTTGCACTGAGCTGAATTAGGCAATGTACGTCATGTATTTATTTTACATTTACACAGAAATTCGCCAAAGAAAATCATAAATCACTGCATTGAATTTAATGTTACAGTTTATATAAGACTGGCTTTACGAGCGATAAAAAAGCAAAAGCGTTCTTGTCAATTGTTGCATTCTTGTGATAATTTGTTGCGTTCAATTGATTGTTTTGGTTTTTACACAGGAATTTGAATAATCATTCTCGTGTAAACTGTCATTGAAATTTGTTAGAGTATTGTTACAATTGTTGCATTGATTGTATGAGAAAATGTGCACACATATTTGTAAAACCATTCTCAAATGGTTGCATTCATGTAACCATTTATATAAAAATGGCTTTACGAACGATCGCAACAGAAGTTGATTTTGTAAATGCTTCACATTGCACAGATTGTCCTTTCGTTCCTGACAGCCTCGTTTTCGCTTGCATCAAATTAAACATGACATTTACTATGAATAATAATATCCTCAATTTATTTCTGTGATTTAAAGAATAATCATGCTGTACAGATCTTTAGCAGCTTGAAGTTCTCTCTCATGTAATTTGAACTGATTACACACTCGCTCTTTAATAATGCATGAGTCAACACGTGCCTCATCACCCCCTGTGCAGATATTAGATTTTTCATTGATGATGTTTTGTGGATGAGCCACAATTTTGGCATGTTCACAGACTTTGATTCACTGGAGGCCAGATCGTAGCCGATCATTTCTACAGATGTGCTGCCTTAGGTTTAATCATTTCTGGTCACCGAACCCAAAATCAGACGAGCCAGAAGTGAGCGGTTTAAAAGTGACGCATGCAATGATCAGTCAGCCCACGCTGAGGTTATGTAGGTACAGGCTCATTATTATCGGTTTGGTTTGAACCACTGCATGCCAACAGACTGAGTGTTGCTGCATTCAGGGATAAGGTGACTAAACATGTTTCTGTTGCCTACCAGGACCCCAATATGTTGTGGAAAGAACATGATACCTCTTGTGAGATCTTGTGTCTCTATTTTTAAGTGTTGTGCAAATCAAAATATATGCGTTATATCGCGAAACAATTTATTAGACCTTACCACTTTTGTTTCCCAAATATTAATCATTTTAAATACAGAACTGCTCCACGATTTATTACACACACATACATATATATATATATATATATATTTGTGTATAGATGTATATATAATATACAGTTGAAGTCAGAACTTTACAATTCCTGATATTTAATCATAGAAAATATTCCGTCTTAAGTCCGTTAGAATCACTACTTTATTTTAAGTATGTGAAATGTCAAAAAAAGAGTAGAAAGAATTATTTTTTTCAGCTTTTATTTATTTCTTTGCATGCCCAGTGGGTCAGAAGTGTACATGCACTTTGTTAGTATTTGGTAGCATTGCCTTTAAATGGTTTAACTTGGGTCAAACTTTTTGTGTAGCCTTCCACAAGCATGTCACATTGCTGAAGTTGCTGAAATGTTGGCCCATTCCTCCAGACAGAACTGGTGTAACTGTGTCAGTTTTGTAGGCCTCCTTGCTCACACAAACAGTTTTAGTTCTGCCTGTATTGAGGTCAGGGCTTTGTGATGGCTACGTCAATAACTTTACATTGTTGTCTATAAGCCATTTGGCCACCTTTTTGGAGGTATGCTTGGGGTCATTGTTCATTTGGTAGACCCATTTGCGACAGAGCTTTAACATTCTGGCTGATGTCTTGAAATGTTGCTTCAATATATCCACATACATTTCCCTTCCTCATGATGCCATCAAGTGCACCAGTCCCTCTTGCAGTAAAGCACCCCCACAACATGATGCTGCCACCCCCATGCTTCACGGTTGGGATGGTGTTCTTTGGCTTGCAAGCCTCACCCTTTTTCCTCCAAACATTACGAAGGACATTATGGACAAGCAGTTCAAATTTTATTTAATCAGACCATAGAATATTTATCCAAAAGTAAGATCTTTGTCCCCATGTGCACTTGCAAACTGTAGTCTGGCTTTTTTATGGTGGTTTTGGAGCAGTGGCTTCTTGCTTGCTGTGCAGCCTTTCAGGTTATGTCGATATAAGACTCGTTTTACTGTGGATATAGATACTTGTCTACCGGTTTCCTCCAGCATCTTCACAAGGTCCTTTGTTGTTGTTCTGGGTTTGATTTGCACTTTTCGCACCAAACTACATTCATTTTTAGGAGACAGAATGTGTCTCCTTCCTGAGATATTTGAGGGCTGTGTGGTCCCATGGTGTTTATACTTGTGTACTATTGTTTGTAAAGATGAACATAGTACCTTCAGGCATTTGGAAATTGCTCCCAAGTATGTAGTTTTTAATAGTTTAGTTTTAATGACTTCAACCTAAGTGTATGTAAACTTCTGACTTCAACTGTGTGTGTGTGTGTGTGTGTGTGTGTGTGTGTGTGTGTGTGTGTGTGTGTGTGTGTGTGTGTGTGTGTGTGTGTGTGTGTGTGTGTGTGTGTGTGTGTGTGTGTGTGAGAGAGAGAGAGAGAGTTTATTTTATTTTAAGTCAAAGAAAAAGAATCAAAATCAATTTTAGATAAAACAAAATGAAGAACATTTAATCATATAACAGCTGTTCAAGTCATTGTATGTATAGAATAATTGTTTTTTATTTTGTTATTTTTTTTATTTATTAGTTTTTCAAAAATAATAATATTTTTAAACTAATCTGCTTCACTACTAATTTAAGAAAAACAAATTAAGCCTTTTTTCATTATGAGCTCAGTTCAGTTATACTATGTTGAGGTGAGGGTGGGGTCGAGTGCCCCCATCTGGGAGAGAGAAAGCGGTAAGGACATCCACTTGAGATTAATATTTACTAATTACTGTTTCTGTGTGCACACTGAGAGTTGGGAGAGGTAAAAATGGCCCAGTCCACCGAAAGAGGGAGAGTGGCACACACCAGAGTCTGCGTGTTTGTTTCATAGAGAGTGTTTATGCTGAAAAACAATATTTTGGTTTCGTTTATGCTGAAAAGAGATTTCTGTTTTGTTTGTAATAAAAGTGACTCACGTGGACTTTGGAAACCGGCTCACACTTCCTACTTTATCTGCTCCAAACACGAATCTTTGCCACACTTGTACACTGTTATGGAGTCATCTTCGCTGATGGAGGAAGTGTTCAGATCCCAACATCGACCAGGCTCAACACCAGAACCTCATGGATCTGAGGGCGGAGCAGCAACAGTGCTTCGAGGTGCTCCTTCGAAGCCAAGAGGAGGACCGACTGCTTGGTGCCTCAGGAGGGGTGGAAGTGTGGGCCCAACTCGCTGCCCAATAGCTCCCGGTCTACAACCTCCTGAGGTACCCCGAGCTGAATAAAGCATGCAGTCCAGAGGAGCACTGCAAATTGGCCACCCATTTGCCTTCGCAGCTTTTTGACACCTGCCGGCAGCGGGTGCTCGTTGAAGATTCAATCTCGTGGTGCTGGAGCAATTAATCTACAGACTACCGAAATGATTGGCAGAGTGGGTCCAGTGCCACCTCCCGGCATTGCTGGATGAAGCAGTACAGTTGGCGGAGGACCATTTAGTGGCATACCCGGGGGCCAGCGTGCCCCGCTCTCTCTCTCTGTCTCTGTGAGCCCTCCCCCGCCCCTTCCCCTCCTTCCTTCCGACCTATCCCGTTCCCCCGGTAATGGTGGAGTATTAACCCTCCTACTTCTCTCTCTCCTAGCTCTACCCATTCTTCCTCTCAGGTGGGCGAAGCTTCCGGCACTAGTGTAGGTGTGAGGTTCGGGCTGGTCTGTTGGAGTTGTGGTGATCCGGGTCATGTCCACGAACAGTGCCTGGTGTTATGGTGGTGGGGATGTTGATCCGTGTCCCCAACACTCTGGGACGTACCAAGTACCTGTGAGTATTTTTGGGGGGGTGGGTACATACCAAGCCTTGGTGGATTCATGCTGTAACCAAACCTGAATCAATGCTTGATTCAAAATGGTGCATTGAATACAAATAATCGGGTGAAGGTGAGGTGCGTGCACAGGGATAGTGACGGTCACTATTCTATTTTGGGGTCAAAAGCATGACTTTGAGGCTGTGGTTAGTTCCCTCCTCACCCATCCACTAATTGTGGGTACTAATTGGCTGGCTTTTACCAAATTTTTAAAAGGGTTGTGTGTATATTGATCCTGTAATACATTGTTATAGTGTGGGGTGTACAATGCGCTGTTAGCCAGTGGTGTGTGACATGCCACGAATGTCAGCTGGAGAGTCCGAGAGCCACTCCAAAAGCACCATTGCGCCCTCTTCCGTTGTTCGAGTTTCCCTTTGACAGAGTTGACATGGACCTCGTCGGGCCATTAGAATAGTCGGCACCATTTATTATATGGTCAGTTCACTCTGGTCCCGTGTGGAGACCACCTCTTTTGGTGCGGTTGCCAGATTGCAAAAAAGTTTCTCTGACATGTTCTCCGGCCGCACTAACCTCATAGAACACAACATCGAGACAACTCCTGGGGTAATGGTACATAAGCGGCCTTACCGCTTACCCTAACACAAAAAACAGGTAGTACAGGATGAATTAATGGCCATGCTTGATATGGGGTTAATAGAAGAATCCCATCGTGATTGGGTGATTAAGCGATGGCTTGGTGGTGACATTTTGGAAAAGTTAACGCAGGGTCAAAATTGTATGCATATCCAATGCCTTTTATTGACTAACTGCTCAATCGGTTGTGCACGGCTCGCTTTTACTCGAAACAACGCCGTAAAGGGGATCTGCCAATAACCCTATGTCCCATGAGAAAATGGCCTTCTCCTCACCGTTTGGATTACACCAATTTGTGACCCTTCTGTTCGGCTATTTTTCAGCGTTTTATGTACCAAGTCCTCAGACCGCACGCTGCGTATACCTCTGTTTATTTGGGTGATATCATTATTTACAATAATGATTGGCAGTGCCATATGCAGCATCTGGAGCCATTCTGAGGTCACTGCGACAATCAGCACTCATGGCAAAACCCTAAGACGTGCACAATTGGAAGGGTGGAGGTACGGTATCTGGGGTTCCACTTGGGGCAAACCGCAGTGATTGCGACCTGCCGTGTTCTAAGACCAAAAAGGAGGTCAGACAGTTCTTGAGGCTGGCTGGCTATTATCGAAGGCTTGTGCCTAATATTCGGATGTCACCAGCTCGCTGACTGATCTCACTAAAAAGGGATCTCCAGACCCGGTCCAGTTGTCGGAGCCATACCAATGGGCTTTCACATAGGTAGAAGCTGCACTTTGTGGTGCTTCTGCCTTCCCCTGATTTCTCTATCCCTTTTGTTTTGCAGACGGACGCATCGGACAGGGGGCTGGGTGCTGTTCTGTCCCAAGTGGTTGAGGGGGAGGAGCGCCCGGTGCTGTACATTAGTCAAAAGCTCTCTATGAGAGACGAAGTACAGCACCATAGAGAAGGAGTGTTTGGCCATCAAGTGGGCGGTCCTCACTCTCCGCTACTATTTGTTGGGACGAGCATTCACCCTCTGTTCAGACCATGCCCTGCTCAAATGGCTCCACTACATGAAGGATACCAATGCCTGGATCACCCATTGGTATCTGGCACTCCAGTTATTTAAGTTTGAGGTGGTCCACAGACCTGGGGCACAGATGGCTGTCACGGACTTCCTAGTAGGCAGTCCGGATGGTTCTCCCGGCCTGAGTCGGTCGGTGGGTGTATGTGGAGGTGAGGGCGTGGTCGAGCACCCGTCTGGGGAGAGAGAGAAAGTGGTAAGGACATCCACCTGAGATTAATTGTTACTAATTAGTGTTTCTATGTGCACAGAGAAAGTCGGGGGAGATAAAAGACGGCCCAGTCCACTGAAAGAGGCAGAGGGGCACACATCAGAGACTGTGTGTCTTGTTTCATTGAGTGTGTTTACACTGAAAAGCAAGATCCTGTGTGTTTATGCTGAAAAGCAGTATTTTGGTTTCGTTTATGCTGAAAAGCAATTTCTGTTTTGTTTGTAATAAACGTGACTCACGTAGACTGTGGAAACCGGCTCCTGCTTCCTCCTCTATCTGCTCCAAACATGAACCTTTGCCACATTTGATATTTTTTAACTTAAAGCCCCACAAAAAAAGAATAAAATACATTTTAATTCAGAAATGTAAAACATGTTCAATATAAAATAGGCTTATTCAAGTCACAGTACATATGAAAATTATTTGTTATATTATTTTTAAATAATTATTAGGTGCTCACATTTAAAACCAAACTGCTGCCTTTTGTCATTACAAGCATAGCAGTTATGTCAGTTCAAATGTCTTGAAAAGTTTTACTTAAAGCTGAAATTTAAGTTGATATTTAAAACATGTTTTTAGAAGAGGCACATTTAAATCATGTTTGAATTCTAAAAACTGTTTTAAAGTGGCATTAACTCATCTGTTTGTTGTGTGAATCAGCCTCATATGTCGGTTTCTTAAAGCCAGGGCTGTTTGTTTCGGAAGCAGTCTGCCCATCTGGATACTGCGAGATATGTTATTAGCAGCTAGTCAGTGAGGGCATAAGAAATCAGCTTTTTGATCTCTCTCTAACCCTTGGTCTGGAAGTTATTGGGCAATAACTTCTGCCTCCCAGAAATACCCCCCTTCAGCATCACACTAATGGATGGCATCTGGTTTGCCTTTATCTTCACATGTTCCCAGACAAGCGAACACACTTATAATTGGTCCTCCATTGCATTTTCTTTGCCGCATATCCAAAATAGTTGTTCTTGCCTTCACAGGTAACTAGTTAAAATAAAAATAAAATGGTTTTGGATTTCAAGTTTAAGTTTGTTTTGTTCAAGAAAAGTAATTTGCTTATGGTGTTGACTCAAAGAGCTTCCTGTTCTTTGTATATCCTGTTAGTAGAAAAAAAATTGTTGCGTTCAACTGAATGAGACAAATTACATAAGATTCTTTTCTTTAATTTACACTGAAATTCATGAAAGCATTCTTGTGTAAATTGCTGCGTTTAACTGAATGTGACAGTTTATGTAAGATTTGTATTTATTTTTTACTTTACACTGAAATTGTTTAAAAGATTATATGTCAAGTGAAAAGAACTGCAAAAATAATGACTGTTTACAGCCCCCCCATTTTTAAATACAAATCATAATCATGCAGTCACCCTCATATTGATCCAAACATTTTCTTCTTAATGTTTGGCAGAATGGCAGCCTCAGTCACCATTAACTGTCTTTATTTGGATAAAAAAATGCAATGAAAGTGAATGGTGACTTAGGGTACATTTTTGGCAAGATGCAAGAAATGCAAGAAAGAAAGTCCTAAAAGTTTGAAACAACATGGTTGAGGAAATGGTGTACTAAAGGGATATTTTCTCTTACCCTTTTAAGCAGGGATAGGAAAAAGTATTTTAATATGAAAAAATATTCCCATTTACCCTTTAATATATTGCCATTTCGATATGACTTTCTGTCTCTTTTGTACTAGGTGTCTCTTGTTCAGTGGACAGAGAGTGTGGGTCTGACACTGGTCGGTAGAGATCAGTCCTCTATGCAGCTGAGGACACCTAGTGGACAAATTCTGAACTTCACAATCCTGCAGATTTTCCCTTTCACCTACGAGAGCAAACGCATGGGCATCATAGTGAGGGTGAGCATAGTCCAGTAGTTTTGGATAATTTTGATACCGAAAGACAAAGCCTTCCTTTATTTTTTTACTTTGGGACCCCACAGAATTTAAAAAGAAAGTTTGAAACTATATTGAAATTTTGTTTTCCATTAAACCTGGAAATAAACAATGTTTTAGGATTTTATATATATATATATATAATATATATGTGTGTGTGTGTGTGTGTGTGTGTGTGTGTATGTGTATATATATATATATATATATATATATATATATATATATATATATATATATATATATATATATATATATGTGACATTGGCCATATAAACTCTATTGTAAAAAAAGTTAGATGTCCTTGTTTCCATGAAAGCACACAAAATGAACCATTCCCAAATTATGCTGGAAAACATGAATCGTAAGCTTTTGCACAAACATGGAGTCAATGCCAAATTTTTCATAAAAACATTTCACCAAAATGTTATGCTGGTAATATATTGTAATGAAAGAATATGTATTTTAGACCCCACTGTGCCGTATATAGATTTTAACCCAAAATCTCGATGCTGAAGTTGACCATCACTATTACTACTGCTCATTAAAACACATCCATTAAACTTAGTATTAAACTTTGATGTGTAACTCATCTGGCACTGTGCTTCAGACTTAATTGATACCTCAAATCAGTGCTACTACATTTCTTAGCAATCTTGAAGATCAACCCACAGATTATGACTAGACATGGTGTTATCTGAGAAAGCTGTGACCCTGCCCTGAACATTATGATGACTAACTCTCTCCCTGTACGAGCTGTGAGCTATTGTTATTGACTTGGACTGAAGCCTGTATCACTCTGTCAGGAAACCAGTAAATGAACTTGCTTTCCTCTGCAGAATGCTTGAAAACACCTTCACGAACCATCAAGGAAACTCAAGGAAACTCCCAAAATGCTTGGAAAAACACAGCCAGGCTGTCCTGCTTAGATATGTTTTTAGTTTTTTAATCCAAATCTTGGAACATAGAGTATCATCAATATTAATAACTGTGCCTCTAAAGTTCCCATGAAATAAAAATTTGAGTTTTGTGTCTTTTTAGGAAATTATTAGTCAATTGGTCTTCCATTGGTCACACATTCAGATCGCCACAAATTCACGCCATTGGTTGAACCAGTGTTGCTATGTCAGACTGGTTGGGATGCTCAAAAAAACAGATAGGAGAAAATATTGTAACATTGAAAACCTTTTGTGTTTGTAATGATATATTTTGGTTGAGAATGTTATAAATGCAAAATTATCAATCTCTGAAACATATGTTTTTCTTATTTTCATCAGGATGAATCCACAGGAGAGATTACGTTTTACATGAAAGGAGCTGATGTGGTGATGGCCGGCATCGTTCAATACAACGATTGGCTAGAGGAGGAGGTTATTTAAACAATTTTTAGACCTATAAACAAATGCTAAATATAATTTGATTGAACAATGCTTTTTCTAAGAAGCTATGTGACATGTACATTGGGAATTTGTATTCTCCTCTCTTTATCAGTGTGGAAATATGGCCAGGGAAGGCTTGAGGGTGTTAGTGGTGGCCAAAAAATCTCTAACTGAAGAACAATACCAAGATTTTGAGGTGAGTGTCCAACGCTTACAGTAGTCCTTAATGGAATGAGATATATACTTGACCGGTAGTCAAAAAAACACTTGACTGAAATGTCATCATCTTAAAAATCTTTTGATCTGAAGGCGTATGCTTAAATGTTTGAAATTATTTTTGTAGACAAAAATATAATTGTGCCACCATATTCATTTATTTCATTTTAAAACTATGTTTAAGATGAATTTAAAATATTTAACGAGTTAATCGCGATTAACGCATTTACCAATTTTCACATTAGATTCTGACATTTTATTCAGCTCCATGTGAGTTCTAAACACTATTTGGAATGAAGTGGAACCTCTACTATTTCTGTAATAAATTAATATGACAGAAGCAGTAAGAGTGGTATGGAATATATGCCATTTCGATGATAGCCAATGTAACAATGATAAAATGGGGCTAATATGATCATGTTTCTTGGTTCTCGTCAGCACTCTGGCTGCTGCATTTTGAACCAATTGAAGTTTATTTATTGATCTTGCTGGACATCCTCCCAGTAATGCATTACAATAATCTATTAATTAATGAACGCATTAATTCGTTTTTCGGCATCAACAACAGAGAGCATGTGTCGTAACTTAGAAATATTTCTTAGGTGGAAGAATGCTGTTCTACAAACCAATCTGTCCTTTGATTTTCAAAGGACAGATTGGTATCAAATATAACACCTTCGCTGTTGAAGATGATGTAACAGTACATCCATCGAGAGTCAAATGATGTTGTAATGGCTTATTTTTAGAGGTTTTTGGTCCAATAATTAGTACCTCTGTTTTGTCAGAATTGAGTAGAAATAAATTTCTGGCCATCCAATCTTTTATTTCATTGATACCCTCTGCTAATTTGGAGAATTGTGAAATCTCATCAGGTTTTGAAGAAATATAAAGTTGTGTATCGTCAGCATAGCAGTGGAAACTTATTCCACGATTCCTGATAATATCTCCCAGGGGAAGCATATACAAGGGGAAAAGCAGAGGCCCTAAAACTGATCCCTTTTGCACTCCATATTTTACTTTTGTTTGGTTTGACAATTCCTCATTTACATAGACAAAGTGGTAGCGGTCTACTAAATAGGACCTAAACCATGCTAATGCAACTCCACAAATGCCAACATAATTCTCTAGCCTATTCAAGAGAATGTCGTGATCTATCGTGTCAAATGCAGCATTAAGATCTAAGAGCACTAGAAGTGAAATTCAGCCGTGATCAGATGATAAGAGCAAGTCATTTGTAACTCTGATAAGTGCAGTCTCTGTACTGTGATGACGCCTAAATCCTGACTGAAATTGTTCATGTATACTATTTCTCTGTAGAAATGAACACAGTTGGAAGGATACTAACTTTTCTAGTATTTTTGACATAAATGGGAGATTTGAAATCGGTCTGTAATTAGCCCGTTCTCCAGAATCAAGTTGTGGCTTCTTAATAAGCGATTTGATAACTGCCATTTGAAAGTTTCTTGGGACATGTTCTAAGGATAGCGAGGAGTTCAAAATATTAAGAAGAGGTTCTGAAATTACAGGAGACACTTCTTTTAAGAGCTTAGTTGGTATTGGATCTAACAAACATGTTGTGGCTTTTGATGTATTGATATGTTTTGTTAGCTCTTCATGACCTATGACAGAGAAGGATTGAAGTTTTACATGAGGAAAATTATTAGACTGTTTTCTGAGGTACTGTGACAGATGATTGCATAATTCCAATTTTTCCTTTTACTGCCTGTCTGTAGCTACAGAAACTATCCTTCCATGCACCACGAAGTACATCTAATTTAGTATTCTTCCACATGCGCTCCATTTTCCGAGCTGCTCTCTTGAGAGCATGAGTGTGGTCATTGTACTATAGTCCAGGGCTTATTTCTTTAATTTTCTTTAATCGAATTGGGGCAACAATATCAAGAGTCCTAGAGAAGACTGCATTTATATTTTTTGTTATTTCATCAAGTTCTTCTGGGCTTTGGGGTTTATTGAGTGTATGAGATAGATCTGGAAGCTTATTAGTGAAGCTATCTTTAGTGGTCGAAAGAATAGTTCTACCTGAGCAATAGCGTGGTGTAGATTGAGTAACATTAGCTGATTGCAGCATACAGGAGATGAGGATATTATCCGAGATGTCATCGCTCTGCTGCAGAATTTCTATATTATCAACATCAACTCCATATGATTGTGGCAATGAGTTGGTTCTGTTACATTTCGACTGGCTCCAAGAGAGTTGAGTATATTGATAAATGCTATTCCCAATGTGTCATTTTCGTCATCTATGTGAATATTGAAGTCACCAACAATTAAAGCTCTATCTACAGTAACTACAAGATCTGATAAAAAATTAGCAAATTCACCAAGGAAATCAGAATAAGGCCCAGGTGATCTATATATTGTAGCAAGGGTAAAAGATGACATCGTTTTTTTTATTTATATCTGACTGTGTTACATTAAGCATTATTAGTTTAAAAGACTTGCATTTATATCCTGTCCTCTGGAAAATTTCACTGTAAATTGTAGCAACACCTCCTCGACCCTTCAGACGAGGCTCATGTTTATAACAATAAACTGGGGGAGTAGATTCATTTAAACTAATATATTCATCCGGTTTAAGGCAGGTTTCAGTCAAACAGAGCACATCTAATCTATGATCTGTAATCATTTAATTTACAATTACTGCTTTGGTAGAAAGAGATCTAATGTTTAGTAGCCCTATTTTTATATGATGTTTATCTTTAATTTGTTTGTTTTGTTCAAGTTTGACCTAAATAAAAAAAATTCTAAATGATTTAGTGAGGGTTTTGTGGTTGGCAGTTCGGGGAACAGACACCGTCTCTATGAGATATCTAGGTAATACTGTCTCTATGTGTTGTAGTTTATGTGACCTGTGTGATGTCTCAAGACAGCTAGCAGATGTTCGGATTAACCAGATTGTCTGCTTCCAGTTAGTCAAATATCATTATTAAGACTATGAGCCAAATTACTAGAGAGGAAAGCAGCACCTTCCCTGGAGGGATGGAGTCTGTCTCTCTTTAGCAGGTCAGGTCTACCCCAAAAACTCTTACAATTGTCTATAAATCCTATGCTATTCTCCAGACACCACTCATGTTCAGTGACACTAATTTACTATAAACCTCGTCGCCACGATGAGCAGGGAGGTGACCAGAGCATATTACAGTGTCTGACATTGTTTTTGCAAATTCACACACCTCTTTAACATTATCTTTATTGGTCTCTGACTTGTGAAGCCGGGCATCGTTAGTGCCGACATGAATAATAATTTAAAAAATCTACATCCTGGCCTGTAGAGTTTAAGCCTTGCTACAAAAGTGTGACAAAATCTAAGCATTTCACAGGTGGTTACAACTGCCAGGAAGTCATGGGTGGCTGCCAGCTATTTGACTTTCAAATGACCGATAACTTGACTCAACTTCACATCAACTGAATAATTAATTAACTATTTAATTTATTTTATTATTATACTCATCAGTGATATGTATAGTTTGTAATATGATTGCCAGAGGTCAGAAGCCTGTGTTACACTAAGAAAATCATATCTAGTCACATGTTGTACATAGTAACGTCTCTTAAAATCTCAATATATGATTTATCTGCTTTGCCCATGAATGTTCATTACCTGTACATTATTGTACTTATTGGTTGGTCTTAAAGCTGCCGTTTTACACGGCCAATCAAAACTAAGACTCTTTAAATGTAATTTTCACCATAGTTTGGGGTGAAATGTATGAAATTTCTACAAGTTGTTTCTAAATGAATTTAAAATATTCTAAAAGAGTAAGTAATTGTTACCACATTCTAAAAATCATGTTTTCAAAAACGTGCTTTCTATTTTTGTTAAGCTTCCATAGACTGGCCTTTGGATGTTTATAGCTACAAAATCCAGGTGCTGTTCTATTTTTAGCCTGGATTAAGTGGCTGCATAGCAACCATCCATCATCAACACTTATTGTAAAAAAAATTAAGAAAAGAAAAGAAGAAATGTAGCAACATGTTTTCCACTGGGAACACCCCCAAAATGAAAGAGTGTATCGGTTACCCCACCCACACACACACACACACACACACTCACTCATTGGACTGTTTCTTCGAGCAGTCCCACTTTCCCACTCTCAGAGTTGAAGTGTGTAATTGTGACTGAGTCTGAGTGGGCGGCGGTGACTCAGAGTGTGAGTCACCAAGTGAGAGTGTGTTCCTGTGTGACTTGTGCACACATTGTTTGGTCTTTATCTCACTGTGACTGTGGGTTGTGCCCTCAAAAATGCACTCTGGCTTCCTTCAACTGTGTGGCATGTCCTTTTAAACACTTTAAGGGTCAGTGCGAGGGTGTGTGATTTATGTTGTAGAACTACGCCAGTTTTTGACAATGTTTACTGATTGTTTCTGTGTCGATGCCTCTGCCGTGGAGAGTTCGAGGTCTGAATTTTCTCAGTTGGTGTGTTTGTTGTGCCACAGTCTCTGTGAAATGCTGTTAACTTCCTTTGATTGTAGGAAAATTACATTTGGGCCTTGAGAGGGCAGGCTTAGATACATTTTATCTATAATCATGATAAATTGGATTATCCGAGGTGAAAAACATGAATAAGTATAATGCATAATTGTTTGTTAGCATCTGAACAGAATTTAGAATGCTAGTGTCTTTATTAATCACACACAAACAGAATTTGGCTGCCTTTACACTGCAAAGCCAAGTGGACAGATCTGGCATTTTAAAACTCATCAGATTGAGATTCATCCCACCTGTTTACTAACCCTAACCCCTAACCCTTACTCTAAGTCAACACGAATTGTCTGACAGTGTAAATGCAGCTTTTGATCCCAGACACAGAGGGTTGGTTATCGATACAGATGTCCAGATTAGTTTTCAATTCACAAGCTCTCAAATCAGTTTGTTTCCAACTTTGTTTCTATTTGATTTGATTCCGATTTACAAGCCCTGAAATTTAATTTGTTTCCGTTTTAAATCGCTTTGATACAGATTTCCTGAATTTATTCTGATTCAGAATCTCTCAATTTCAATAGTTTTTTTTATTTAATATGAGCCATGCTTCCCAAAGCTCAGCGATCTGCTCAGGGCTACGACCAGCCCGTTGCTGGATGACTTTCCTCAGGTGTTCCCTCTGCCATCACTATAATTAGAGACAGGTGTTAGAGACAATTACAACCCAGGTGACGAGCCTTAATGCTCTCTCTCTCTCTCTTTCTCTCTCTCTCTCTCCCCTGCACACCAACACATGACCACGCCCCCATGCCACAAATTCAGATTCTCAAGCTCTCAATTTGATTTGTTTTCGATTTCATTTGATTCCAATTCAAAAGCGCTCTATTTGATTCCTTTCTGATTTCAATTTGATCAGATTCTGAAATGACACATTTTGGTAAGCTTTCGGTTAACGATACAAATTTTCCGATTCGCAAGCTCTCAATTCTATTTTATTTATTTTTTTATTCAAATTTTGATTTGATTTCCATTAACAGCCTCTCAATTTGATTAATTTCTAAATTACTTTTATTTTATTTCTATTAGCATATTTTTTCACTTATCGAAACAGATTTCCCGATTTGATTCCAATACACAAGCTCTCAATTCGATTAGTTTCCAATTTCAATTTAATTTGATTCCAATTCAAAAGTTCTCTATTTGATTCCTTTACGATTTCAATTCGCTTAGATTCTGATAATTTTGGTAAGCTTTCAGTTATCGGTACAGATTTCCTGATTCGATTACGATTTGCAAGCTCTCAATTCAATTAGTTTCAGATTTCGATTTGAATTTATTCCAATTAACAACCTATCAATTCAAATATAGATACTCTTAATTGATTCCTATTACTCAGGGCATATTTTCACTTATCGATACAGATATCCTGATTCAATTCTGATTTACAAGCTCTCAAATCTCTTTTCTATGTGATTATTCTGCTTCACAATATATTTTTTGTTATCGATACAGATTTCCAGATTTGATTCCAGTACACAAGCTGTCAATTAAATTAGTTTCCAATTTTGATTACATTTTATTTGATTCCAATTCAAAAGCTCTCTATTCAAATCCTTTCTGATTTCAATTTGATTCAATTCTGATTCATTTTGGTAAGCTTTTGGTTATTGATACAGATATCCAGATTAAATTTTGATTCTCAAGCTCTCAATTAAATTTGTTTCTGATTTTGATTCGATTCTGATTAGTATGGGTACATTTTAGTTATAATATATAGTATATATAATATATATATATAATGAAATGTAGAAAAGAAAAACTACTTCAATTACTGGTCTTCACTGTATGATTTTAATAAATTAATACTTTTTAAAGCTGCCAAATTTATGCAACCAAGAGCCATTTACTTGTCCTTTTGATTAATATTAACGACAGGAACAAGTCCAATATTTGATACAAATCCGCTTTTTTGTCCCACTTTTTATGATCACTTTAGATATAACTGACTATGTTTACGTTAATTCCTTTCCAAGATGGGCACTTTCACATTTTCACATTTTGAAGTGTAGTTTACCGTTTAGGCTGAAATCCGCATTACCGAAACACCCTGAGCGCTCTCATTGCTTCTTGTGGCATGTCATGTTAACAATTGCCTTTTCACATGTTACAGGCTCGCTATGTCCAGGCCAAGTTAAGTGTGCATGATCGTTCGCTGAAGGTTGCTACGGTGATCGAGAGTCTGGAGATGGAGATGGAGCTTTTGTGTCTGACCGGAGTGGAGGACCAACTACAGGCCGATGTCAGACCCACACTGGAGATACTACGAAATGCTGGCATCAAAGTTAGAATCTATACAAACTAACGCACATAGATACAATTCAAATGACCAGCATTAGCAGAATATAAACTTTCTATAGGCCTACCTCAACAAGGCACACCACGTCAAGTTATTTTTGTCTTCACTTAAAGTGCAATGATGGACAAATCGACAAAATCACAGCCAAGCAGAACATTTTTGATGATAGAATCCAAGCGTCCATCAAAAATTCTTGACATGCAACTCCTTTGACGGCCACAACTGTTTAGGAAAAAACTCACATTAACATTAAACAGATGTGATATAAAGATTGGCACTTTATTGCATTGCTCCTTATACATTGCTACCCGAAAGCACACCTTAGATGACTAAAAATAAACCTAGTGTTACAGTGCTTGTGTAGGATTCACCATATGTCCATTTAAAATGATTACTGTTTGATGAGTCATCAATGTCAAGTCGAATTTAACTGAACCTGTTCTTGTCCAGGTATGGATGCTGACCGGAGACAAATTAGAGACTGCAACCTGCACAGCTAAGAATGCTCATCTAGTGACCCGCAATCAGGACATCCATGTGTTCAGGCCTGTAAGTCCACAGACTACCTAATTATGTTGCAAAATCATTGGCATTTATAGGGAGTTGGTCTTCCCTGACAGTTTTTCCCTTATCTGGCTAGTTGAAACATGGCTGCAGGCAGGGCTGGGCGATATACATTTTTGGTCAAGAGCAATATCGTGACATACACAGTTAAAGGAAAAGTCATTTAAAAACTTATTTTGAAAGTTATTTGATTTTTTATTTAAAATGATGTAAGGGCATACCTGCCATGTCCATTGCAATGAATCAACTTTAGCAATAAATATGTAATTATTAAAAATAATATATAATCTACTTAAATATTGCTTTGTTTTTCATTCAGAGCATTAAGTAAGTAAATAAATAAAGCAGAACACTGGTGTGTCGAGTTATGTTTTTAAAAGTTGAAGTTCTTTATTTACTTGACACAGCATCTAAAAACACTCTGTGCTTCTGCGTGAGATGCCACCCAAACTTCAAAGACGGCAGCGTAGCGCAGGTTTGCATAGGAAAACTATTTGCAAAAACAGTGCGTAATGGATGGATGCATAAACAGGTTAGGTGTGAACGGCTCCTAAGGGGAGCAGGGCTTAGCAGAGGGTCAATCACACAGTTTTTTATTAGCAAGCTCTTCCTCATTTGCTCTTGGAATGTAACATAATTGGAATCAGAGGTTGTTTTAATCCAAAAATCTCCACGTTTTTTAAACACTGACGGATAAACCCAAATTGTCCACTTTCATCCAAGACCATGAGAAAAAGGCACCTTTTAATCCAAAAACAGTGCCAAACTAACTAAGGATGGATACAAATAATATTATGATTATGATATAATGAGTACTGTATTTGTAGCACAACCTCTGATTGGAGTGCACAACCGTGATAGGAGCAATACTTAAACATTTCTACCGGTATATTGATTTAGCTGGTATATAGCTTCTGGGATTTGTATATATAGTTGTGCAAATTGTGAATGTAAGCTCAGCAAATCTCATCCTTAAATGCATGCTTAAACACCACATAGTTTCAAATCTTTTAGTGTTTAGAAATACCCTTCAGTGAACCAAACAGTGTACGTTGCTTCCTGAAGCGTCCCTGTGTCCTCCGCTATCTGAAATGGGACTCTACGTGCTGTTGTGGCGTTACCCCTGTGTTCTGTGCTGTCATCGAAAGATAGGCGGCTTCGAGGAAGGTTGAATCCTCCCACAGCAGCAGTTCCTGGAAACATAAAACAATGGCTGGCACAACATGAAAACAGTCATCTCACTTTCCCTTTGGGGCCAGTGGTCAGTTAAAACGGCATCTGGATTGACTTCCTACTGGACACAAATGGCATCCAGATTGAGGTCTGGTGTGTTTTGAAATTGACAGATGAATTGCTCCAGTGCAAACGTCCACCAATTATAAAACATCCTCTGTTGGCAAGTAGTATTGGATGGATTAATCTGAATAAAGTCTTGTTAAATGTTTTGAGATCTTTTTAAAGGAATAGTATGTCCACAAATGAAAATTCTGGTGTCATTTATTTATCATCATGTTGTTGTCAACCCGTATAACGTTTTTTTTCTTCTATGAAACACAATTGGAGATGTTTAGCAGAATTTTCACGCTATTCTTTTCCATACAATGAAAGTAAATGGGGACTGAAGCTTTCACGCTTCAAAAGTGAGCAGAATAGCATCTCAAAATGCACAACATGTCGAACCTTGAGGCGGATGGGCTACAACAGCAGAAGACCACGTCGGGCACTTTAGAAGAACCAAAGTGCTCCTAATAAAGTGCTCAGTGAGTGTATATTCCAAGTTTTCAGAAGATTACCGATAGCTTGGTGTGAAGAAAATACAGAAATGTAAGTGTTTTTTCATGAAAAATTTAACCTTCTGTAGTTGCTCTCAAAGGTCAATTGCATTCATGTACATTCAAATATTTCAACCTGCAATTGATCTCGGCAATCGCCCGTAAAGTTTTAATATACATGAGAAAGAGCTTTGAAAACTACAGTTAAGCTCAAGAAAGTGAAATACAACTTAAAGTTTGTTGTGTCCCAAGATTTGAAATATGGACCACTTTTATGGTGATCTTTTGTCGATTTTTGAAGCTCAGCAACGTCTGCCCCCATCGACTGTCATTGTATCGTTAAGAGCAGCGAAACAATTTTCCATAATTCTCCCGGAAGAAAGAAAAGTCACAGATTTGTATGGTGAGTATAAATGAAGACTGAATTTTCATTTTTAGGGGAACTACTATATGTTCTCAATCTGTGGTATCTTAAATCGAATAACCTTGACAAAGCAATATCTCCCCGAAACATCTAAGCAGCCTGTTGAAAAACAGCAACAGCTACTAATGGTGTATTTCCTGTGTGAAACTCACTGACTTGGACGTGGCAGATGAAGTAAACCTCAACAGTGTTGACGGTTGAGCAGATACCTCGCTCAGTCTGGCACGGTCTTCCACGCAACTGACAGTTGAAGTTAATATGACAGTCTCGTGTTCTTGCTGTGGTTCACCGCTGCTATCTGTGAGATTATTATCTGATTGGCTGCTTATGTGTTTGTGTGAGAAAAAACACTCCTGATGGTGAGTTCTTCGCTGGGTTGCAGGTAACCACTCGAAGTGAAGCTCACCTTGAGCTCAACGCCTTCAGGAGGAAACACGACTGTGCGCTGGTGATATCAGGAGACTCTTTGGAGGTAACGCGAGAACATGCACGCTGTTTGACTCCAGTATGCACAACCACACGAAATATCTTCAAAATACAAAAATCACCCAATTTGAAAATCTGATGTTTTCAGGCACTTGGATTTAGTTTAGTCTAAGGCACACATCACTATCGCTGATACCAGAGTCAGAAATAAGCCAAAATATAACCAAAAGTAACAAAAATGTAACCAAATTCAAAACGTGTGGGCAATGGGCATGATTTTTCTCTTCCAGTTCTATTCTCGGCCTATTTAATTATTAAGATGGAGAATTAAATTGAAATTTGACATATGAAAAGGACCCAGTGTAAGGAGAGCCAAATGACTCAAAGTAAAATGTTTAGATATTTAAATAAATCATTAAATGCGTACTGAAATCGATAAAAATCTATTGAAAAAAATATTGATCACTAAATAAATCAATAAATATCCTTTGAATTTTATTTTAGCACTAGTTTGTACTAGTTTCCCATTTAAGTGTTATCTTTGGGTTGATTTTTTTATTTAAGCATCTTTTCATTTTCAGGGTTACGGCTATAGGCATGTCCCTCAATTAACTGATTTTCAATGTTTTGGTTGGCAACTTCATCTGCAAGAGTTAACCATAAATCTCTTATTGTACCCTCAGCCATAGTTGCTGTGTGAAAAATGGTCTGCACTTATATAGCGCCTTTTAATAACCTTAGAGGTTTTCACTTTACACTGTGTCCCATTCACACACACATTCACACTCATACACCAATGGTGGCAGAGCTGCCACTGGGAGCAACTTGGGGTTCAGTGTCTTGCCCAAGGACACTTCGGCATGTGGAGTCATGTGGGCCGGGAATCGAACCACCAACCCGTGCGATTAGCGGGAGTGATGGGCCGATAACTGTAACCCTAAAATCTAAAAGACAAAGCTTGTGATTTGAAATGTATTTATTTTTTTCATTTAAGCACAAGCTTCGTGACTTTTCATATTCAGTTACCAAAGATATGGCTAAAATGAAAATGGATGCAAACTAGTACTAAAGAAACTACAAGAGACATTTAATGATTTATTTTGTGATTTAATGATACATTTAAAGATATTACAGTTTTTTTACGATTTCATAATGATTTATTTATTTAAAAATAATAATTTAACAATTTAATTTTGAGTAATTTGGCCCTCCATATCAGTATGTTTGTATGGTTATAAAAAATGCACCCTCATACAAGATGAAACACCCTGAAACTCAACTCCATGCCTCTTCATTTAAAAAAGTTCATTTCTGTCACCAGCACAAAATATTTGTGCTACTGGCATGAATGTTACCATAAATAGTACAGCTTGTTTAGAAATGTTGTTCAATTACTTTTCTAATCAACCAGAGTTATGATTTTTCGCTGAACAAACTGGGGAAAAAAAATTAATAATAAACTGTATCACATATATATGCTGATACCGGAAGGTCATCGATATATCAAGTATCCCTACACAATATATTTTAAAGTATTCCTACAATATATCTAATTATGTATGTTTTATATTTCCGTGAGACTATTGATTAAATAGGCAAAAATGTGCATAGACTTGCATTAAGCGAGGGACCCAAACCATATAACTGATGGCCAGAATATTACTTGGGGTTGGGGTGGCAACCACATAACAAATGCGCTAGGGGGCCTGGGTAGCTCAGCGAGTAAAGTCACAATTTCGAATCCAGGGTGTGCTGAGTGACTCCAGTCAGGTCTCCTAAGCAACCAAATTGGCCCGGTTGCTAGGGAGGGTATAGTCACATGGGGTAACCTCCTTGTGGTTGCGATTAGTGGTTCTCACTTTCGGTGGAGTATGTGGTGAGTTGTGCTTGGATGCCGCGGAGAATAGCGTGAAGCCTCCACACGCGCACTCAACAAGCCATGTTATAAGATGCATGGATTGATTGTCTCAGACGCGGAGGCAACTGAGATTCGTCCTCCGCCACCCGGATTGAGGCGAGACACTACGCCACCACGAGGACCTAGAGCGCATTGGGAATTGGGCATTCCAAATTGGGGAGAAAAGGGGAGAAAATCAAAACAAATAAAAAAAGCACTAAAGAAACCGCATAACAATGCCCTGGCAACCACTCGCAACACCCTAGATTCATGACAGTGAGTTTTGCACTGGCAAGCACCACACACGTTTTGTCTTGTTTGAAATTCTGGTTTGTTTGAATGATTCAAATTCATATTAAGAGATATATCATTTGATTATTTATTTGATCTCTTTAGGAATGACAGATTATAATTAATGTAGAAAAAGCCTCCATCCAAATTTATTTTTGTCTTCCATTTCTAATGAAATGGTCAAAAGTTCACAAATTTACAGTAGTAAAAAGCATGGTATTACTATAGTATATGTCCAAAACACTTGGTAATATTATGGCACATGTAAAAAAAACTTGATATTACCATGATGGTAAATGCCCCCAAAAAAACATGGTTATGATGATGCCATACTATATAGTATGTCCATAAAAAAAAACATGTTAGACTAGACTAGTTAGATTAAAAATATACGTTTTTATTTATCTAAATAAAATCCAGACATTGGGCCATTTAGAGTGCTATATGTACAATGGTATTGATTTATGCTGACCAATGTCTTTTTTTAAATAGGTTATTTTCTGTGCTGTTGTTGTTTGGCAGGTCTGTCTAAAGTATTATGAGTATGAGTTTATGGAATTGGCGTGTCAGTGTCCAGCTGTTGTGTGTTGCCGCTGTGCTCCGACTCAGAAGGCTCAGATTGTTCGTCTGCTGCAGGAACGCACTGGCAGACTCACCTGTGCCGTGGGTAAGTGAATAATCTGGTCTGAATAATCTGAAAATTGTCATTTTTATCTTGTATAACTTTTACATATCACATATGTGCCTTTTATTTATTAAAAAAACAGCAACATTGATTTATTTATTATTCATTGACTGTTAGTTGTCTTTATTAAGCCAAAAAAATAGATGCACAGATACAAGAATTGTGGCTGGTTCTGCTAATAATTACTAGTTTATCGCTGATATCCAGTATATAATGGCTGATATTATAGATCTACACTATTTTGTTTACTGCTTTTTAAGAAGCTATATTAATTTTGTCCCATTTGTCTTTATTAAGAAAACAACATGCCATAGAAAAATAATGTTCTCTTTAAATTGGACAAGATATGTCCCTAAATTTTCTGCCTCCAAATTCTCCAAGTTTATGCTAAATGTAAAAAAAATAAAAAATAACTAAATGCCAATATTGGCTGATGCTGATATGGTCACCAATATATTGTGCATCCCTTACATATATGTTATGGATGTTGTTATATAAGTTGTTTCCATTGAAAGTGTTGTCTTAATACATGTGCTCTGTTTAACAAAAGTTGTCAAGCGCATTATTATCCGTTTTATTGACCCCGTCATGAGATGTCCATCCGGGTCACGGCACCAGCTGTCACGGAATCATCACTCACTGTTCTCTCTCTCTCTCTCAGGGGATGGAGGAAATGATGTCAGCATGATCCAGGAAGCGGACTGTGGTGTGGGAGTGGAGGGCAAAGTAAGAACTACCACTTCCCAGAGCAGCAGCCCTGTCACATACACTGCCACAAACTCTGTTGCCTGCTTCCGGAATATTCCCTTCATGTACCATCACTGCGTCAAACACACACTATACAGAGGCTCTTTTACATCCACTCTAGATATTATCACATTTCTTACATTACTGAAATTGCAAGCTCAGGGAAACTTTTTTGAAGTCACACAAAATCAAAATGGACCTTAGTTATTTTCCTAATTGTGCACAATGAATGGATGTTCCTTGCAGAAAAATATATTTGGAAACAATCCAATAATTTCCTGATTGATAAAATCAAGTTCTGGCCTACATTTATATCTCATTGAATACCCTGTTTCACTCAGAAATACACAGATTAGCCACCACATTAAAACCACCTGCCTAATATTGTATAGGTCCCCCCTCGTGCCCCCAAAACTGCACCAACCCACATCACAGATTAGCATTATGAGATGATATCCTTCTCACCACAAATGTACAGAGCGGTTATCTGAGTTACCGTAGACATTGTCAGTTCAAACCAGTCTGGACATTCTCTGTTGACCTCTCATCAACAAGGCGATACTGTCCGCAAAACTGACACTCACTGGATGTTTTTTATTTTTAGCGCCATTCAGAGTAAATTCTAGAGACTGTTGTGTGAAAATCCCAGGAGATCAGCAGTTACAGAAATACTCAAACCAGCCCATCTGGCACCAACAATCATGCCACGGTCCAAATCACTGAGATCACATTTTTTTCCCCATTCTGATGGCTGATGTGAACATTAACTGAAGCTCCTGACCCGTATCCGCATGATTTTATGCACTGCTGCCACGTGATTGGCTGATTAGATAATCACATGGATGGTTGTTGGTGCTAGATGGACTGGTTTAAGTATTTCTGTAACTGCTGGGATTTTCACACACAACAGTCTCTAGAATTTACTCAGAATTAAGCCAAAAAACAAAAAAAATATCCAGTGAGGGGCAGTTCTGTGGATGGAAGTACCTTGTTGATGTGAGAAGTTAACAGAGAATAGCCAGACTGTAAAATGGGTTTTGAATGCTGTTTCATGTCAACTTTAATGTTGTCTGAGTCCTAGACCACCAAAGATTTCAAAACAATGGAGACCCATCAGTGACACAGCAGTTGCCTTTAGGACGTCCATACAGTTAGAAACACATTTTAGCTGTCAGACTGTAAACAGTTTTACGTTATTGAGTCTAAATGTACCTAAAATACCTCAAAGGCAAGGTTGACCCAGTTGTGGTGGGCCATGCAAGCTTTCCAGGACATCAAAATGAGACATTATGGGATGGCTAATTGATATTGAGTCATTCATGACTAACGCCGCTTAGACCTTGATTGAATTGCCGTGGTTACGTGGGACATTGTTTTTACTACAAGTCTCTGCGTTCACTCGGTCAGTCCTAAACACAACCTCAACCAAATGGCCCAAAGATGCTTAATATAGCCTCATGATCTGAAACGTGTTGGTAAGCGGTATGACCTATTTGTTTATTTTTCTGTGTTGGCAGGAAGGGAAGCAGGCATCTCTGGCGGCCGATTTCTCCATCACTCAGTTTAAACACTTGGGCAGACTTCTGATGGTACATGGCAGAAACAGCTACAAACGCTCTGCCGCACTCAGCCAGTTTGTTATTCACCGGAGTCTCTGCATCAGTACCATGCAGGTAGTGTGTTTGTGTTTGTGTTTGTGTGTGTGTGTGTGTGTGTGTGTGTGTGTGTGTGTGTGTCTGCTCAAGTAATTATCCACTAGTAGCACATGAATCATGTCCATTAGCTGCAAATAAGCACAGTGTAATGTGTTTTTGAGTTTAAAAAAGGGCTGACTTGTATCTGGCAAACCTCTGAAAACCTCAAAATTTGAATAATGTTATCTTTAGTAATAAACAGTATTATGTGTTCATTAAGGTGTTTTGGAATAATGTTCTGTATTGTATTCAGATGTAAAAGTACCCAAAGTACTTTTTGAACATGACACCCTGTTATTATTACCATGTTTTTATTTGTACTATGGTAGTACCATGATTTTTTGAACACACCTTGGTGATACTATGTTTTTAATATATCCAATGGAACAAAAACATTATTACCATTTATTTTGTATTGTACCATGATAATACCTTGGATTGTTGGACAAATACAATGGTGCTGCCATGTTTTTGGACCTAAAACCATGGTAAAACCATTTTTTCTGGACCTATACCATAGTATTACCGCAGTTTTTGTACATTTATTTATTAAAAAAAATGTGTGGGGGTATAATAACATAGGAACATAATTTATGAACATACTGTATATGTTTTTATAATAATATATTTTTTTCACATAAGTACCATGTTTTTGGGATTGTACAGTGGTAATACCTAGATTTATTGGACACATACCATTATAAAACCATGTTTTTTTGGGCATGCGCCATGGTATTACCACATTTTATTTTTACATTTGCCATGTCCAAAAACATTATAACCATGTTTTTGGAATTTGACCATGATAATACATTGGTTTATTGGACATATACCATGGTAATACCATGTTTTTACATATACCAGGGTGTTACCATGTTTTTGAACATGTACCATGGTAATACCCTTTTTTTTTTTTACATATACCATGTTACAACAACATTATTACCATGTTTGTTTTTATTATTCCATGGTAATACCTTGGTTTATTGGACACATACCATGGTTCTACATTGTTTTATGGACATAGTACCATGGTAATACCAATTTTTTTTTTTTTTTACATATACCTTGTTACTAAAACATTATAACCATAATTTGGATTGTACCATGTTTTTTTTTTGTATTTTTTTGTATACATATAACGTTACAAAAACATTATAACCATGTTTTTGCTATTGTACCACAGTAAGACTTTATTTTATGAGACACATACAATGGTAATACCTTGTTTTTTTGGACATGTACCATGTTTATACCACATTTTTTACATGTACCATGTCAAAAAAACATTTACCATATTTTTCTAATTGTACTATGGTTATAACTTGGTTTATTGGACATACCGATTCCATTGATGAAACCACTTTAAGGGCATTTACCTTGGTAATAAAGCATTCTTTTTACTTTTACATTTGCCATGTTTTTTGGATTGTACCATGCAAAAAAACATGTTTTTTGGACTCCTACCATGGTAATACATTGTTTTGTGGACATAATACAATGAAAATACCATGGTAATGCCTTGCTTTATTGTACACATACCATGGTAATACCATGTTTTTTGGACATTTTCATTTTTTAAAACACAATCCATGATAACAGGATTGCCATGTAAATTACCGTAGTATTACCATCTGATGCTTTCACTGCACCATGTACATGGTGAATCACAATACTTTTATAATAGAAGCGACAGAATCTATAAGTATAACATTCCTCCAGCTGCCTGCTGCCTTGCTTCTCTTCCCAGTGAGTCCTGATGATGTTGTCTCTTGTCTCTTCTCAGGCCGTGTTCTCCTCTGTCTTCTACTTTGCATCTGTTCCGCTGTATCAAGGCTTCCTCATTATCGGGTGAGTGTGAGTGATGACTCATTTGCTCTCAGTGAAATCTCACTGGTATTTCAACCATGTGTTTCAGACAGCTCTGACATTTGAGGGTCTGTTCCATCCAAGAGTCATGGCCACTGAGCAAGAATAAGAGTCGCCAAAGCTGACACATTAAAAGATTCTTTGTCATGTGTGAATTGAGCAAGGATTAAAAGTGGACACGCTTGAGCCTCGTCTAATTCAGTGTAAATTATTAAACTTATCGGCAAGAGTTCAGGACAGTTAGAGGAAACCGAAGAGTTTTCACCAAAACCTTTAAAACCCCCATGAATTTGGCTTTACTGGCATTGTTTTCTGGCCTTGGAAGGACATATCGAAGGACTCATCCCTTTTTTGTTCTGTTATTTTGGTCAAAAAAAGTACAATTTTAGTGGTTAAATTGTCAGTGATCACCAAAGGTGTGGCTGCAGACAGTTTTTCATGACCTGTCGACCTTAAAAGCATCATTATATTGAAATGTTTACATGTCCATTTTCCCCAAAGGTACTCCACAATCTACACCATGTTCCCCGTTTTCTCCCTTGTTTTGGATAAAGATGTCAAGTCGGAGGTGGCCATGTTATATCCCGAACTTTATAAGGATCTCTTAAAGGTAGCTAAGAGTTTATCATCTGCAAATGAACCTGAAATGTGTATACTTAATTTTTTTGTAAGCATTGTACTTGTCATTATTTTCAGGGACGGCCTCTCTCGTTCAAAACCTTCTTAATATGGGTGTTGATCAGTATCTACCAAGGTAAGCTAAAAATCTGGTTATTTTACCATATGGTGCAGTGCAATGCATGAACTAGCAACCTTCACTCAACAAATAATTGTGCTCTAAATTGAGTAGACCATTTATGTCTAGTTCTGACTGAAGCGAAACTGTGTTTGCAAAGTCGATTCCGAGGCTTGTTAGGAAAACAGGGAAGCTCCAAATCGAGAGACTATCTTGCACCGCCGGCACGGTTGTGTGGTGAATGTTGTTTCTTCCAAACAAAACCAATGCACGTGTTTTCGCATGCCCGGATTGAATAGTTTATTTGTGTCTGTGGCTACAAAAGTCAGGGTGGTTTTCCAAGATTGCTTTTTGAGTCGAAACTAGAAGCCTTGAACACTCCACCCCAGTCTTTTTGTGTGTGGGCATTCCATTTGTTTGTAGGGAGATTCTGTTTGCTGGAGACTTAATTGTGTATTCCCAGCCTTCTGTGGTAGCTTGTTTTGAAAAGAGAAGTCATATATATTCCTTATTATTTATCTCAGTCAATGAGTTGTTTTCACCCAAATACAGGATTTTCTGCTCTTTTACTTTCCTTCAAATTGGTTTGGTTATTAGTTATGTCTACTATAGCATGTTTACACTATATTGCTAATAATCATATTGAAATAATGTTTTTATCAATTGCAGAAGTTTTTGTGTTTAAGGGCAAAAGGCACAATAACACTTTAAGACAGGAAGTTCTGTTACAAAAAAAGCTAAATCTTTGGAAGTGCCCTTCCTCTTCCTGAGATTGCCCATATGTGCTGGGTCTTTTAAAGTGAATACTCAGTTCAGAGATTAAAGTGAATGCTTTTATGTTAATGTCTTAACCACTTTCATGCATCTGCAGCCAAATGTGACGTGAACACTCAGATGGTACTCCTATAATATGCAAGGAAATGTCATTTACCTAATTTACTCAACCAATAATAATAGTCTTAGCCCAGATGATAACACTTAATAATAACTTTTTATTAATAACATTAACAACCATTGCATTATATAACCCTTAACAGAGCAGTAGTTCATGTACATTCAATATATATATATATATTTATATAATGTACACTACCGACTTCTTGAGGAATCACCCTGGGACGCTTTTTAAACAGTATTGGAGGAGTTCCCATCTATGTTGGGCGCTTATTGGCTTCTTAATTATTTGGTCCATCAATTTAAAAAAAAAAAAATGTAAATAAAATTTTAGTTTTATAATGAAATGAAGGAATATAGTGGCACAATTATATTTTTGTCTACAAAACTAATTTCAAACATTTGAGCAAACACCTTCAGATCAAACATTTCAGTCGAGTGTTTCAAAACTTTTGACCAGTTGTGTGTGTGTGTATATGTGTATATATGTATATATATATGTAATCATATCTTATTGTATAATAAAATCTATGATTCAAAGTCAAGTCAGTATGACTTGATAAAATATATTAATATATTTGTTTATTTTATAAAGTCATACTTTGATTCATATATTTATTTATACAATTTAAACTATTATTTAGTTATGTTCATATTTTAATAATATTATAATTTGATATGGATATATTATATGTATTATTATTAAGTAATTTTATTTTCACATGTAAGAATTTTATGTATTTTATTTAATTTCATTTTTTTACATCTTTAATAATAATTTATTTAAATGTTATTGTGTACACACAAAAAAGTAAAAAAAAAAAAAAAACCTTTACAATAATTTTATACATAAATATTATTTAAAAAAATACTATATGAAATAAAATAGATATAAATAAATATATAACATATACACACACACACACACACACACATATCAGTCTTATAAAATATAAGCACAAATGTCTCACTGAGCAATTGTTATTATATTGCTCATCATTTTATTGCTTGATTAAGGTTCTACAGCAAGACAGTACACTGCTATATTTCTTACTGCTTGTAGTAATAAGTCTGCTCTATCTACAGGTAGCATCATTATGTATGGAGCTCTGCTGCTGTTCGAGTCAGAGTTTGTTCACATCGTGGCAATCTCATTCACCTCTCTGATCCTGACTGAGCTACTGATGGTGGCGTTGACCGTGCAGACATGGCATTGGTTAATGATCGTAGCTGAGCTCCTCAGTCTTGCCTGCTACATCGCATCTCTCGTCTTCTTACATGAGTTTATTGGTGAGTATTTTGACACTGCCCCAAAAAGTTTTTGAACACTTAAAAATGTGTGAATGCCAGTGAATTACAGAATACAATCAAACCAAAATCAAACCAAATGGCATTTGTAAACACATGATACTAGACTTTTTCTCAGAATTAATATATTTTTACAGCCTTTTTGAATCGTAGTACATGTTATTTTATAAAAGTACAATAGTTAATTGTTTGTGTTAGTTAATAATGCAGTTAGTTAACTAATGTTCACATATACAACTTTTCATTTTAAAAATGTATTTGTATATTTCGAACCTATTTCATGCTGAAATTGTATTGTTCATTGTTAGTTTGATATTTAATGTAGTTAACTAATGTTAACGAATGCAAATACATTTTTCTTTTTAAAATATATTGCATGTAATGTGTGCTATCTTTTAAAATAAATGCCACTTTTTTATGTAATGCAATGAAATTAATACAATAAGTGTCTGTGGCAGGGCAGAGGGCGGGGCCGAGTTGTGATCCTACACACATGACGGACATGTCCGTTAACGATCTCTCGCTCCCGCACGATCCTCTGCAGTCGACCTTTATCCCTCTCGAAGGCTTGATTAGCCTAATACGGGACCGGGTGTGTATGATCACGATCCGGCCCCGCCCTCCGCCCTGCCACATTGTCTAAATACGTTTTTAAATTCACTGTATACACACACGTTTCACACGTAATAGCACATATGTATATAGGTCTCCATTTGTTTAAGTGTATAAGGACTGCTGTCTTTGTTCCGACACTTTAGTGGTATATGTTTTATCCAAGGTTTCTGGTCAAGGTTTTGCTACTGCTTTATATCCTATTATCGTCATTATATCCTATTGTTACTAATCTGTTTTGACGTCAGAATTTCGGATATGTCCAGGTGAAGAATGTGGCCACATTCCACAAAATCATTCCTGTTTTCAGCAGAGAGAGCTAAATTTGAGCTGATAAAATTGATCTCCCTGAGTCAGCATTCCAGGGCTCCAGTGTATGTGGTGAAGGCAAAACAGTGTACCTCACAGAGCTCACTGTGAAGGGAAATACCACAAGCCTGCTCTTATTTCCTGCTGGGTCGATGATACCCTTGCCAAGGTCTTTGTGTTTATTAGAGTAGTTCTCACTTTGAAGAGCTCTGCTTTCTTAAAAAGTGTTCATATTTATGATATTTCAAATGCATACGTTTTAAAAATGTTCCCACCAGTGTTGGGAGTACCGAGCTAATACTGACACTACTAACTTAACAAACATGTTTTGTAGGGTAACAGTTGCTCAGCTGTTTTGATAATAGTGTAGCTATACCCCTAGGCATTTACATGACCACACACGATGTTGGCTTATTAAGCATAATAGGTGTATGTAAATGTTCTCATTTACCTTAGTTTTATCAAAAACAACTTGATCCAGGGCACAAAGCTTTGTAGATTGCTCCTTAGGGTAGATTTTGAACGGACAACATTTTAGTTACCAGATCACATCTTTAACCAATAGGCCACACCATCCCATATCATGCAAATCGTGCTGAAGTAACCCATCCAAGACCTTAAGCATAATCGTTTCCTTATGCCCACCTACTTTGCTAAGAATTCGCAGTTGAATCTTGTATACCTGGCAGAGAACATGATGAATCCATGATGGTGGCGATGACTTGTGACTATCCTAGGCTTACATTCAGAGGGCATTAACAAGTGTGCTTTCAGTTGTGTTGATGAGGCGTTCTGACACTGCAACACCCAATGTAACGTCCAACTTTGGCAGTGTGTGGCACCTGACCACATAAAACAAAGGCCGGTCAGCACCATTGAGGAGCATGATGCTGGTTTCCAGCAATCACACTGCACATTCTGACTGTCACACTGCACACACTTCCATATCAAGTCTTAAGTTTTGACCTGACTGTGGTCTGAGAGCATGTTTTTCAAGCTGTGTTGGTGTTGTTCCCTGCATTTCTGGGAATAAATGTTTAAAAAGAGAACCAAAGGCTTATTCAGCAGGAATTTAATTGGTACACACAAGAATAGATCAAAAGCTTTGATGAGAGAACTTTTCAGAGACTTTTTACGCAAGCATGTTAAATTGTCTAGACGTTACCATGAAATAGACCAGATTTCCGACTCTGTGGGGGGAAACCAGGGTGATTTGTTTTAAGAATTGACATTTCATTGATTATTTACTCTTTTTTTCCTTTAGTGATGTAAACCAAAGTATAATTTGGCCTTTACTCTCAGACTGTTCACCCTCATCTTATGCATATTGTTCACTAAAATGGCTAAACTTTGTGAAATCATCAAGATCTGATTGTTTGACTGCTACGCAACTTTCAGGAGACAGGGTTTAAATCTTTTTTTTTTTTTTATCAAAGTTGAACAAGACAATTTTTTTTTACAAGAGACAAAGCTGCTAGTAACTGGAATTGATCGGTCTTCATACACTCAAGCTTCTTATATATTTGTATATATCTGAATATTTTGCAATAAAATAAAAATTTGTATATACTTATAATCAACAAAACTGAAATTAGAAGTTTTATAATTTCCCATTGATTCTAATTCAATTACATCTTTCGCAACGCTTTATGGAATTGTTTTTTATTGCCTCATGAAAGATGGTAAGTATACAGTCTTGTACCTTTGTCTTTTAGTCAGATTTTTTTAAATACTTCTCTGCTTCAAATCAAAGTTTGTAATGGTGTGATTCACATGAGCGCTGGTTGGTTTGGTTCTTGGTTTAAATCTCTTTTATGAAGAATTTTATTAAATCCATATGGAAAAAATTAATGAAGATCAGATATTTCCAGAACCAAGACTGCTGAAAACGTTCAAAAGGCTACAGAGCAGCCGATCCTTAATGCTCTTTTCTGTACCCATTCAAAAGGTTAAAGAACAGATGATCCTTAAGGCTCTTTTCTGTACCCTTTTAAAGGGGTAAAGAACAGTCGATCCTTAAGGTGCTCTTCTGTACCCATTCAAAAGGTTAAAGAACAGATGATCCTTAAGGCTCTTTTCTGTACCCATTCAAAAGGGTAAAGAACAGTCGAGCCTTAAGGCTCTTTTCTGTACCCATTCAAAAGGGTAAAGAACAGTCGATCCTTAAGGCTCTTTTCTGTACCCATTCAAAAGGGTAAAGAACAGTCGATCCTTAAGGCTCTTTTCTGTACCCATTCAAAAGGGTAAAGAACAGCCTATCCGTAAGGCTCTTTTCTGTACCCATTCAAAAGGGTAAAGAACAGTTGATCCTTAAGGCTCTTTTCTGTACCCATTCAAAAGGGTAAAGAACAGCCGATCCTTAAGGCTCTTTTCTGTACCCATTCAAAAGGGTAAAGAACAGTCGATCCTTAAGGCTCTTTTCTGTACCCATTCAAAAGGGTAAAGAACAGTCGATCCTTAAGGCTCTTTTCTGTACCCTTTTAAAGGGGTAAAGAACAGTCGAGCCTTAAGGCTCTTTTCTGTACCCATTCAAAAGGGTAAAGAACAGCCTATCCTTAAGGTACTATTTTGTGCCCATTCAAAAGGGTAAAGAACAGTTGATCCTTAAGGCTCTTTTCTGTATGCTTTTACAGGGGTACAGAACAGTTGATCCTTAAGGTGCTCTTCTGTACCCATTCAAAAGGGTAAAGAACAGTCGATCCTGACACTAGCATGTAGCTAAACTAGTATGTTTTTGACCATTGCCTACATCATATGCAATGTACTGTATACTTACACAATATGTTTATTCTGGTCTCTCACAGATGTGTATTTTATTGCCACCCTGTCTTTCGTGTGGAAGGTTACGGCCATCACTTTGATCAGCTGCTTGCCGCTCTACATCCTCAAATATCTGCGTCGACGGTTCTCCCCTCCAAGCTACTCTAAACTGACCTCTTAAAGTCCGCTGATGCACCTTGAACCAATGCAATAAAACATTTTATAAAAAAAAAAGCTGCCTCAGATCGGCTTGCTTTCACACATCTAACACATGACTAAACCTGCTGAAACTTCTGGTTTGTTCAGTTATTCTTAACCAAACACTCCAATTCAGCAAAATACAAGTGTGATATTGATGTTTGATTAGAATATGCTGGACTCTGATTCTTTGGTCTGTCTCTTTGATTGAAGAGTCAGTAGAGCTTTTCAGTCATGACATCAATTTGTAGGTCAATCCAGAACGCTTATTCACCATGGGTTCCTGTGGGAACTTGTAATGTTTTTAGTATAGCCGTTTTTGATTTATCTACAAAACGTCTTCTCCCAGTGTTAAATACCAGACTCCCAGAGAGTCATTCGAACTGAATCATCTAATTGCTCTGCCGATTTAAGCTTAAAGTGAATCACTCTCTGAGGAAGACTAAACATACTAGTTAGCTTTAGGATTCATCCAGGTGACAAAGGTATATCGATAGAGCTTGTATGGGACGTTTTGAATGACAATTGATAATCTATTGTTGTTATGCATCTCGAGTTTATTTAATTTATTGTATTTATATACTCATAAGAAGACGAACTTTGCACAGTTAAGATGGTAATGGAAAAACTGGGATTAAGTTATTTTTTATGGTGTTTTGGTACCTTTTTATTTCTTTTTGAAAACTTTGTACTACTGGATATGATGCTTCAAGGGACTTGAAATGACTTGATCAAATTAAAAACAGAGAAAAGTATCTGTTGCACAACCCCCAAAACACTATTATTATAGTGTGATAATTCAAAAGGGTGTACAAATCATACTTGTTTTTGTTTGTGTGTGCGATTGGGCACGTAATGTGCATGTGCAACTAAATAACTAGATTATCTGGAAACTTTAACATACTAACCAACCTCAGATGTCACCGTTTTGGTCAAGGTATTTAAATAGCAGTAGGTAGTGTCTAAAGAGCATGTATGATACAGTGCCATAAAATAATGTTTTTTGTTTAGTTTTTTTTTAACATTTGTCTGTCTGTATAGGAATGGTTTTCCTCTCTTGTGGTTACCTCTGACGTAGAAATGGTCACTTTGTAGTACCCCTACCTCCCCCATTGACCAGGGTTCTGACATTTGGTTTTGTTCTGACCATTATGACCTGGACACACACCTACACTTGATTACAAAACCATACGACAACTCCTGTATTTAAAGAGAACTCTCATTCACTGGTTTAAAGGGCCAAATTCTGTGACGCATCAGTTTTTTATGTCATTTTCTTCTTGTGGTGTCCTTAAAGGGATAGTTCACCCAATAATAGACCAGAACTGTCCCTTTAACACAACAGCATTTGTGTTTGGAAATGATCAAACTCTGTGATGTGCACATTAATCAGTATGTTTGTGTCTGTGTGGTTTTAGAACGTTTGTTAGCGTACAGTGCTACATTTCTGACCTTCAAACAACTTGTTTTGTTGAAAGGACATTTATTGTGAATATTGTCAGTTTCAGCTTTTCTTGCATGGAACAGAATTTGTACAGATTTTGATGTGGATCTAAACATAGACAGAATTCCATGAATTTCACCGGACCGCTTTTTTGGTTGACTACTTTTCATTTGTTAATGTATTGTAACCTACTGAATTGTAAATAACAAAAATGTTTTTTATTTATTATTTTTCCCCCCTCTTTGTGTTGGGATTTGCACTCTAATACTTGCGGAACAAAAAAGGGACAAGTGTGTCTCAGAATAAGGTGTTAAAATAAAGATCATCTTTTGTTAACCAATTTTCTGCTTGTTTCTTAAATATAATAGTTCTCAACTATAATAATATGGTATAATATAGTGAGATGTTTTTTTTCCAAAGTAAGTGTCTTTTTATTTTATTATATTTATCGAGTGACATCCAATTATTTTACATTTTTCCTAGTTTTTATTATTATCTTATTTTGTGTTTTATGTCACTTTTGACTGTGCATTCCAAAAATGAGTTAAGAAAGACTTTACATGTGCAGTTGATATTACTTCTGGTTCATTTGTCACACTGGAAATGGCAGGTCAAGTAAAGCGTAGTGTGCTGTTTTATACTGCACATTTAGTCATTCCGTTACATGCATACAGGAAATTCACATACTGTGCATAATAAATACTACATATTTAATAGTATGATGGATGTTACCATGTTTCGCCATAAGGGGGAGTCTACAAAAATTATGCAAACTTTGGACAAGTGCATAGGGGTGCCAATCTATGGTTTATAAAAGTGTTGCAAAATACATGAAATGGAATATTACATGAATAAATAATGTTGAATTCTCTTTTTTTCATGAAATCACTCTATTTGACTGAAAATTAAAGGGTAAAATAAAATTTCTGACGGTATTTACTTCATAAGGGTTTGGAACAACATAAGGATGAGTAAATGATAACCACAATGTTCATTTTTGGCAAACTAACACTTTCATAAACGTCTATCACTTGTCATTGCTTCCCATTTCAATGTGGTAACATGCAGATTACTTTGAATTCTGTCACTGTTTAGAGCCCAGCAGAGAGGAGTTTAGTGTGTTTTTGTATTATAGTAGTTCTGATCTACATATTCAATTCCTTTATGCTTTGTTCCTCCCTTGATTTCTCTTAAACATCTATAATGTCTTTCTGATGAAATGGATGATTTGGACAAACTCATTATACCCATATAATTACACACAGCTGTTCTTTATTAATGTGGTGAATTCTGCAGTGTGCATGTGATTTAGAGCTGAGACAGACTTTCTTTATCACACACATGTGCTGCTTTGTGTCACACAGCAGCAATTGTTTCCCCATGTGATGATGCCAGATCAGTCTCAGAGGAAGAGCTGGTAAGATAGTTAGGAAGAAGATAAGCACATAAGCAAGGACACACACAGATGATGGGACTGTAAATGTGGCACTAGATCTGCACTGGTGGGTTAATCTATCTAGAAAAGAAATTTTACCCAACATATATATCATTTTCTTTTCATTCTGGGATTGTTTGCATGACTTAAAATAAGCATATTAAGCACATCAAGACAAGTATTGTGTCTTGATATCGCCACAGAGGGAAAAAAATAATTCTAACTTTATATCTCACACTTCTGACTTTATTTCTCATGATTGCGACTTTATATTTTGCAAATGACTCCTCTTAACTGAAAGTTTATATCTTATAATTGTGACTATATCTCGCTATTATGACTATTTCTCATTAACTGTAATACGATTACAAGGATTTAAAATGTAATGTGTTACACTACTTTTTGTACCTAAAAGTAATTCCATTACAGTAACTAATTACTTTGTACTCCAATTACACCCGGCACGAAAGGTACAGGCAGATTTTACAACTGACCCCGAAATCGGGTTCCATGTACACAAGGGAAGCATCTCTCATTGGTGGGTATATAAAGGACGGTCACACCTAGGCTTTGAACATGCAAAAAATTTTCGGACAACACAATGGAGCAGGATATAAGAGAAGAAATAAAATCAATAGAGAGATGATATCATAAATATATTTATGGCTTCTATACATTTCCCCAAAATTTTGCATCGCTGTAATTTAAATTACAAAACTGATTACGATGAAAACACATTAAACATTTCACACATTAAACATTTAAAGTAGGTATGTGCTCAATTGTTTAAAGTATTATTAGAAATGAATTAAATTGCACTTTTTAAATTATCCACATTTTTCACATCTCTAACTATATTTCAAACCAATAACATTTCTGTTCAGTAAAGTCAAAGTTTATTATTAAATGCCTAACAATAAAGCTTACAGTAGTGATTGCTGGCATTGAACCGTGATTTCGGCAAGCTTCAAATAAAATGTGTGTGAGGGGGGTGGGTAACAATTAACAGTGTGAGAACAGTTCTTCACAGTAGCTGCGACTACTACGGGCCATAAGACAGATCTAGACTTGCCTGTTGTATTCCACTGTGTACATTAACAGAACATTTCAATGATAAATCACTTGGAAAGATATCTGCCTGGTCTCACACCCCTGAGAGCTATTTATATACACATAACAGACTGAAATGTTTTCATTCGCTTTTTAAAGCATCTCCTCTGCTGACAACGATAGTCTTAAGAGTTTGCTCTTGTAAATGTGATTATAACCACAACTCTAGGTACGAGGATAATAAAGAGACGCATTGATACGAATACATTGTAATACCTTATGCAAAAATGCTGGAGAGTTGCTAAGACCAGAATCATGAATACTACTGCTTATACTGAGGGTTTGGGATTTGAACAAATTTCTTACACTAAGTAGTAATCTACAATGTGCAATTCATCCTCCAATATTTGTGCCACAGACAGGAATGATACCATTAGTAATGCAGTTTGTTGAGGAATAGGATATTTTCATGTGATTTTCTTATAATATAATGACAACAAAATGGGCAAAAAACCCTACTGCTTGCATTGAAAGCAATACCCAAGCCGTATAGGGACCAGGATATCATAGAGATGAAGGTGGGCTCTTTCGACTTACTGTAGGCCAGTAAGCAACCACCTTGCAACCCACCCAAGAACACTGAAGCAGCTGGATAGCAACGCCCAGGCAACCACTCAGAACACCATACTGTAGCAACTGCATAGCAATGCCCAGGCAACCACTCAGAACACCATACTGTAGCAACTGCATAGCAACGCCCAGGCAACCACTCAGAACACCATAATGTAGCAACTGCATAGCAATGCCTAGGCACCCACTCAGAACACCATACTGTAGCAACTGCATAGCAACGCCCTGGCAACCACTTAGAACACCATTCTGTAGCAACTGCATGCCCAGGCAACCACTCAGAACACCATACTGTAGCAACTGCATAGCAATGCCTAGGCACCCACTCAGAACACCATACTGTAGCAACTGCATAGCAATGCCCAGGCAACCACTCAGAACACCATACTGTAGCAACTGCATAGCAATGCCTAGGCACCCACTCAGAACACCATACTTTAGCAACTGCATAGCAATGCCCAGGCAACCACTCAGAACACCATACTGTAGCAACTGCATAGCAATGCCTAGGCACCCACTCAGAACACCATACTGTAGCAACTGCATAGCAATGCCCAGGCAACCACTCAGAACACCATACTGTAGCAACTGCATAGCAACGCCCAGGCAACCACTCAGAACACCATAATGTAGCAACTGCATAGCAATGCCTAGGCACCCACTCAGAACACCATACTGTAGCAACTGCCTAGCAACGCCCTGGCAACCACTTAGAACACCATTCTGTAGCAACTGCATAGCAATGCCTAGGCACCCACTCAGAACACCATACTGTAGCAACTGCATAGCAATGCCTAGGCACCCACTCAGAACACCATACTGTAGCAACTGCATAGCAATGCCCAGGCAACCACTCAGAACACCATACTGTAGCAACTGCATAGCAATGCCTAGGCACCCACTCAGAACACCATACTGTAGCAACTGCATAGCAATGCCCAGGCAACCACTCAGATCACCATACTGTAGCAACTGCATAGCAATGCCTAGGCACCCACTCAGAACACCATACTGTAGCAACTGCATAGCAATGCCCAGGCAACCACTCAGAACACCATACTGTAGCAACTGCATAGCAATGCCCTGGCAACCACTCAGAACACCATACTGTAGCAACTGCATAGCAATGCCCAGGCAACTACTCAGAACACCATACTGTAAAAACTGCATAGCAATGCCTAGGCACCCACTCAGAACACCATACTGTAGCAACTGCATAGCAATGCCCAGGCAACCACTCAGAACACCATACTGTAGAAACTGCATAGCAATGCCCAGGCAACCACTCAGAACACCATACTGTAGCAACTGCATAGCAATGCCTAGGCACCCACTCATAACACCATACTTTAGCAACTGCATAGCAACGCCCAGGCAACCACTCAGAACACCATACTGTAACAACTGCATAGCAATGTCTAGGCACCCACTCAGAACACCATACTGTAGCAACTGCATAGCAATGCCTAGGCACCCACTCTGAACACCATACTGTAGCAACTGCATAGCAATGCCCAGGCAACCACTCAGAACACCATACTATAGCAACTGCATAGCAATGCCTAGGCACCCACTCAGAACACCATACTGTAGCAACTGCATAGCAATGCCCAGGCAACCACTCAGAACACCATACTGTAGAAACTGCATAGCAATGCCCAGGCAACCACTCAGAACACCATACTGTAGCAACTGCATAGCAATGCCTAGGCACCCACTCAGAACACCATACTTTAGCAACTGCATAGCAACGCCCAGGCAACCACTCAGAACACCATACTGTAACAACTGCATAGCAATGCCTAGGCACCCACTCAGAACACCATACTTTAGCAACTGCATAGCAATGCCCAGGCAACCACTCAGAACACTTTAGCAATCACATAGCAATGTGCTAAAAACCACTCAGAACTTCATAGCAACTGTATAGCAATGTGGCCGTGCTCAAAAGCTGCAAACCACAATTTTATGTACTGTACGCAAAAGCAAGAGCAGCAGAAAATGAGAGTCAATCAAGTGAGAGTTGCATACTTTCTTATAGAGAACAAGCTTGAAGATGGTGAGCTTTGATTCAGAAACACTGAATTCAGCATGTTTCTTAGAGAACATACAATGCGTTCCCATTAGGCTATTCATACTGTATTAGTGGTCGACAGATAAGGGTTTTTTTCTTAAACCAGTAAAATAAATGTTAATTAAAGCATTTATACAAATTTTTATATTTATTATATTAGTGTTTATTACAAAGTAGGGAGTAAGAAAATGCACATTCTTTGGTGTGTTGGAGCTTTAGAAATGGCTAGAAATTATCTTAACATTAATATTAATAGTAATAAATGTAGGTCATTATATAAAAATATGTTATGGATATGGGATTGCTTATTTTGGACTCTCTTATGTTTTAGTTGCTGTTCTTGAAAAACACTTAACAATTAAGACAAATAAGTTTCAAGCGTATTTAAATTTGATCAATGCTAAAGGTCTTAGTCTCAGACATGGAATACCCGCACACCATTCATAGCAAGCATGATGCATATTGCAGCATAAATGGCAAAAACCAGCCTTGACACACCATGTCAAGAACATGTGAAATATAGAACACCATAGTGTAACTGAAGCCAGATGGTACGTGATAGCTGTGCAGTGTGATAACCTCACTCCCCTGGCCTCAAGAAGCGCACTAGCGACTGATGCTAAAGGCTGTAGCCTTTAGTCTCCTCGTTAGCGCGCCCGCCTCCCATGCCAGAGACACCGGTTCGATTCCTGCTCGGAGCAGGTCGTGTAGGACTGTGACCCGGATAAGAATGTAGTTTAGAAGGGTAAGTGTAAAGGAAGCCATCTGGTACTTGATAGCTGTGCGGTATGTGTAAACCTCTCTCCCCTGGCCTCAAGTGGTGCATTAGCAACTGACACTAGAGGCTGTAGCCTTTAGCCTCCTCATTAGTGTGCCCGCCTCCCATGCCGGTGATGCTGGTTTGAATCCCGCTCAAGGCGGGTTGAACAGGACCGGTTACAATAGCAACTGCAAAGCAACTACTCAGAACACCACAGCAACTGCATAGCAATGGCTAGGCAATTACCAAGAACACCTTAGCAACCACATAGCAACTCAGAACACCACTGCAAATGCATCGCAATGCCCCGGGCAACCACTTATAACACCATCGCGACTGTATAGCAACGTCTGAGCAACCACCCAGAACACCTTAGCAACTACATATCAACATATAGGACATAATAGCAGCTAAATAGCAATGCCTGGACAACCACTGAGAACACCAAAGCAAGTGCATAGCAACACCTAAGCACCCAGTCAGAACACCATAGAAACTGCATAGCAACGCCTGGACAACCACACAGAACACCTTAGCAACTGTATAGCACATGCTTTCTTGACTTGATAGGAGTGGTGATGGTGTAGTGGTCTAAAGCACATAACTGGTAATCAGGTAATCAGAAGGTCGCTGGTTCGATCCCCACAGCCACCACCATTGTGTCCTTGAGCAAGGCACTTAACTCCAGGTTGCTCCAGGGGGATTGTCCCTGTAAAAAGGGCTCTGTAAGTCACTTTGGATAAAAGCATCTGTCAAATGCATAACTGTAAATGTAAATGACTGTTATGAAGTATAGCATTATTTTTCTCAGACATTGTCAGGTTTGTTAAAGCTATTGCTCATGAGTGACATATATCAGTGTCTAATTAAAACACTTAGTCACCACGCCTCTTGATTACCGTGGAAACAAATCCCAAACCTGATAGTTTAAGTTCCGCTGCTCCAAATGGAAACTTTAGGAATTATATACAGGTTCCATTTGTGTGAGAGTATGAGATGATTTCGGTATGTCTGAAATTTTGTCCCAGATGTGCATGAATTTCTTTCTTCTGCTGAACACTAGCAAAGATTTTTAGAATTATATTTCAGCTCCATTCAATGCAAGTGAATGGTGACCAGAACTTTGAAAGTCCAAAAAGTACATAAAGACAGCATACAAGTACTCCATGCAACTCCAGAGTTTAAATTGTCAGTGAGAAACCGATCAATATTTAAGTCCCAACCAGGCAGGGATGCAGCTGCTCAGGATGCTCTCAATAGTCCCTCTATAGAATGTAGTGAGAATGGGGGGTGGGAGATATGCTTTCCTCAGCCTTCAAAGAAGGTAGAGACGCTGCTGGGCTTTCTTGGTAATAGAGCTGGTGTTGCGGGACCAGGTGAGGTTCTCCGCCAGGTGAACACCAAGGAATTTGGTGCTCTTGACGATCTCCACAGAGGAGCCGTCGATGTTCAGTGGAGAGCGGTCACTCTGTGCTCTTCTAAAGTCAACAACCATCTCTTTTGTTTTGTCCGCATTCAGAGACAGGTTGTTGGCTCTACACCAGTCCGTTAGCCGCTGCACCTCCTCTCTGTATGCTGACTCGTCGTTCTTGCTGATGAGACCCACCACGATCATGTCATCGGCGAACTTAATGATGTGGTTCGAGCTGTGCATTGCTGCACAGTCGTGAGTCAGCAGAGTTAACAGCAGTGGACTGGGCACACAGCCCTGGGGGGTCCCAGCGCTCAGTGTGGTGGTGGTGGAGATGCTGTTCCCAATCCGGACTGACTGAGGTCTCCCAGTCAGGAAGTCCAGGATCGAGTTGCAGAGGGAGGTGTCCAGGCCCAGCAGGTTCAGCTTTCCAATCAGGTGCTGAAGAATGATTGTGTTGAATGCTGAGCTGAAGTCTATGAACAGCATTCAAACGTATGAGTCCTTTATATCTAGGTGGGTGAGGGACAGATGGAGGGTGGTGGCAATGGCGTCGTCTGTTGAACGGTTTGGATTATACACGAACTGCAGTGGGTCTAGTGAGGGGGGCAGCTGGATCTTAATGTGCCTCATGACAAGCCTCTCAAAGCACTTCATGATGATGGGTGTGAGTGCGACGGGACGGTAGTCATTGAGGCAGGACACCGAAGACTTCTTTGGCATGGGGACGATGGTGGTGGCCTTGAAGCACATTGGAACGACGGCGCTGCTCAGAGAGATGTTGAAGATGTCGATAAGAACATCTGCCAGCTGGTCTGCACATCCTCTGAGCACTCTGCCAGGACTGTTGTCTAGTCCAGCAGCCTTCGTTGGGTTGACTCTACGTAGAGTTTTCCTCACATCAGCTGTGGTAAGACAGAGCACCTGATCGTTTGGAGGAGGGGTGGTCTTCCTCGCCACCACGTTGTTCTGTGCTTCAAACCTAGTGTAGATGTCGTTCAGCGCATCTGGAAGGGAGGCATCTTTGTCACAGGCAACTGGTGTTGTCCTGTAGTTGGTTATGGCCTGGATGCCCTGCCACATGAGCCGCTTGTCACTGCTGTCTTGGAAGTGACTGTGGATTCTCTGGGCGTGTGTGCGCTTTGCCTCTCTGATGGCCCGGTACAGTTTGGCCCTCACTGTTCTTAGGGCAGCCTTGTCGCCTGCTCTGAAGGCAGAGTCTCGGGTCCTCAGCAGCGCATACACCTCCACAGTCATCCACGGCTTCTGGTTGGAGCAGGTGGTGATGGCTTGGAGAAGGTGACATCATCAATGCACTTGCTGATGTAGCTGGTCACTGATGGTGTGTATTCCTCCAAGTTTGTAGAGTCACCACATGTTACAGCCTCCCTGAACATGTGCCAGTCAGTACACTCAAAACAGTCTTGAAGAGCAGAGATGTCTCCTTCTGGCCAGGTTTTCACCTGCTTCTGGAGCGGTTTTGTGCATCTGATGAGCAGTCTGTATGCTGGAATTAGCATATCAGAGATGTGGTCTGAGTAGCCGAGGTGGGGACGGGGCTCCGCCCGGTACGCACAGTCTGGGATGTTTAGAGTTGAGATTTTTCTCTAAAAATCTTAATTTGTGTTTGGTAGAAGAAAGAAAGTCTTCCCTTTAATAAAGTATCCCTTTAATAAACTTTTCAGGACATTTTATCAATTCATTGGCTATAGGAAAAACTAAATAAAGAAGTTATCTGTAATCTTTAATCAAAATGTAATAATTTGCTCTGCAAAGTTACAGTATGTTATGACATCATTCATATATTGATGGTTATGGCACTAATAACAAATAATTTACACTCAGTATGGTCTCATTATGGATGTAAAATTGAATAGAATTGTAAAATGAGGAAAATAACAGTCTATGAGAGGAAACGATCAAGCTTGTAGCCCAGAGGTTTCCCTTTTTCCGAAACATGCAGAAAGTTATCCATGGAACATGATATAATGTAATGTATCATTTCCATATCAAAGTTCCGCCCAGAGTCCGAGGCCCAAATATAAATGTTGCAATTGGAAAACTAAAAATGCTTTAGTGCTCTAATCCAGACAGCATAAACTGGTGATGGAAACTGCGACATGGCCTTGGAAAAAGTGTGTATTTTTGGCAAAAATGGAACTGCATACTCTATCGTCTGGAAGGATTTGTTTCCTTTTTACTTCAACTTGTGGTGTATTCATTTATTCATTCATAAATTGGGTTGCATAATAGTGCTGTAACACTATAGGAATGTACATCTGCTAGAACACACACTTTCTAAAAGATGATCTCCCATATAGTTAGCTGTAGTCTTCCTTCACACCCCCTTGATTGGCAAAAGTTAAAAAAGTATCTGATGCTCACTGTTTCCTATGCATCAGGCTGAGTCTGACATAACTAATGGCACTATTGAACACTTTAGCCCCTACAGTTTATGCAATATATATAGATAACAACAGAAGGTCCTACTTTAAATCTTGCACTTCTTATTTTTAATTCAATCAACAAGTCAAGTCAAGTCAAGTGTTTTTTATTTTTATACAACAAGCGATACACAATGAATTTAAAAAAAGGGCTAAGTCTAGGCCAGTTTTGGGGAAACTACTTTGAAACTGTAAATTATCACGGTTCAAACTACTCCTAATTTAAAAGTGCACTCGGTAGCTTTTGTCTTTGCATCATCTTGGACTTACACTGACACCTAGCAGTACAAATGTAGTATTCACAGTCAGCCATTAATACTTTTATCACTGAGAGAAAGTGTCAAATATCACAATTACTGAGATTAAGTGAGTAGTATTCAGCTGGTCCTGTGATTCTAACATGGCAGCCCCCATGTGCTGACAACGCTGCTCTCCGTGTAGAATAAAAAAAGTTACTGATATGACTGGAGTCTTCATTTTAATGTGTGTGGTCATGATTTCCTACATGCATTGCAATATTACAATTCATGTCTTTGGGTGTTAAACTTTTTTAATGAGGAGAAAATCACGGGAGTGTATTCACGTATGTTCCCAGGGTCCTCCTGTTGTGTTCAGGTCAAATTTGACCCGTTTCAAGTTAAAATGTTTCATAAATATTATCCATATAATATATATTTCATATTTGTTTTTCTCCTCTTTCCTCCCCAAGTTGGAATGCCCAATTCCCAATGCACTGTAAGTCCTCGTGGTGGCGTAGTGACTCACCTCAATCCAGGTGGCGGAGGAGGAATCTCAGTTGCCTCCGCGTCTGAGACCATCAATCTGCGCATCTTATCACGTGGCTTTTTGAGACATATCACGTGTGGAGGCTTCGCTCTATACTCTGCGGCATCCACACACAACTCACCACATACTCCAACGAAAGCGAGAACCACTAATCGCGACCACAAGGAGGTTACCCCATGTGACTCTAGCCTCCCTAGCAACTGGGCCAATTTGGTTGCTTAGGAGATCTGGCTGGAGTCACTCATTCAAACTCACGACTCCAATGGTGGTAGTAAGTGTCTTTACTCGCTGAGCTACCCAGGCCTCCTTATATTTCATAAATAAGAACCCTTACCCCTAACCCTATAAATCTGGGGAACATAGGACCCTTTGTCATGTGTTCATTATGTGCCATATAAATCTGGGGAACAGAGAACCCTGGGAACAAAGGACCCTATAAATATGGGGAACATAGGAATGATCCCAAAATTACTGAATGCACCTTTAAAGTAGTTAAACTTGAGTAAAGCTATTGATGAAAAATAGATAAAAGCTGCACTAAAGCTATTTAAGTAGTCAATATCTTTTAAATACATGACTACAAAATGATATCAATATTTATCTGGCACAAAATGAGGATCAGGGAAACAGCATGCAACTTGAACAGATATATCAACACTATATACATATATATATAACACAGATAAAACAAATACAACTAGAAAACATCCTGATTTTAAAACCTAGGTTGAAAATATAATGAGAAAACACAAAGACAAGTCATGTCGCTATAAATAAATAATAAAAAAAGACATGCCACGCAGTAACTTTGAACAGAGATTCAAATGAATTTATAAATCTTTTAAAGAACTGATTATTTAACCGAATCGTTCAAACGAACCGATTCACTTGCTGAATTGTCAACGCTTCGTTCGTATGAGCAAGAGACCAAGTCTTCAAGCCTGTGTGAGATAAGATTATTGCCTTCTTTTCGCTGGGTTGTTAATGAGTCAAAAATAGCGATGTATCCTTTTGTCAAGCTAAAGTGTTACTCAGAGTGCGAATTACCCCACCATAATTGGGGGGTACTGCTCCTTCCAGCCAGGTTTCTTAAGCAATCAAATTGGTCCGGTTGCTAGGGAGGGTACAGCCACATGGGGTAATCTCCTCGTGGTCACGATTAGTGGTTCTCACTCTTTTTGGGGTGAGTGGTAAATTGTGCATGGATCACGGAGAATAGCATGAGCCTCCACATGCTGTGAGTCTCCGTGGTGTCATGCGCCTCACGGATTGAGGTGAGTAGCCTCGCCACCACGAGGACCTACTAAGTAGTGGGAACTGGGTATTCCAAATTGGTAGAAAAAGGGATAAAAAAAGTTATATAATAGGTGTGGGTGAGCGACAGATCAACATTTAAGTCCTTTTTTTACTATAAATCTCCACTTTCACTTTTTTCTTCTTTTGTTTTTGGCGATTCAAATTCTTCATGCATAACGCCACCTACTGGCCAGGGAGGATATTTATAGTAAAAAGCAACTGCAATATTGATCTGTTTCTCACGCACACCTTTCATATCGTATGGATTACTATTATGCTACCTTTTTTGCTTTATTGAGCTTCAACTTTTTGGTACCAATTCATTTGCATTGTATGGACCTACAGAGCTGTGCATGTACATGACTTTCTTCTGTTGAGCTCAAATGAAGATTTTCCTTCAAAGTGAGTGAGTAAATGATGTGAGAATTGTAATTTTTGGGTGAACTATTCCTTTAAGGACATTTATATTTGCTCAGTCAACACATGAAGGTTATTCTTTACATGTTCTGTTTTAATATGGACAATGACCGAGGGTCTTATTCACGGTAACATTGTTATGAGTTTACCTCAATATGCCAGCCCTTACATTCCAACTGTTTTGTTATGTGCGCTTTGAGCATATAAAAGGTCAAGAGAAATTATTTTTGAGTGGAAACATACCTGAAGAGAGAAAACCACAACATAGTTCTCCACAATCAGATGATGCAAGCAGAAATATGGGCGATGACTCGTTTTGTTGTTGGGTGAGCAAAGTAAACTGTTGTTGTTTCCAGTAAGATGTGTCACTAAAGGTTAAAAGCAGGGCATGTCAACAAGGCCAACGTGTAACCATATGTAGTCAATACATTTTATAGTGGTTTATAGTGAAACCGGTATTCGTCCCATCCCTACAGGTAAGTAGCCGGTAATTCAATATATGAAGACGTGACATAAGCTATGAAAGAACAAAACACGTTAATAAATGAAGGTTGTAAAATCAACAAGCTAGACGTCAGCTAGCAACTTACAATTATCCATGCACGTCAGCAGCAAACCGTTCTCTATCTCCATTGCTTCTAGCCGCCACGGTGGTTAAAAATGGCACGGTCCACTATAGGGGTGTCTGAAATCGCTTTACATTAAAATGTTCCTACAGTGAAAATAGGAGTTGACTTATATTGTAACCGTAAATATATTTTTTCACAATATCAGAAAAATTATCTGACCCCCCCAAAACTGATATTTCTGTCCCTTTGGGGGGTACTGGGTCTTCATTGGGGGGTATAGTACCCCCCAGTACCCCTGTAATTCGAACTATGGGTTACTCGTTGGAAAAAAGTAGCTCGTTACTGGACAAATTACACTCTCACGACTGAAAAATAAGTCAATTTATGATCTTCTCATTCGATCAGAGGTCAGTGGGATTCAGTCAGAGAGTATCTCTTCCTTCAACTGAATGTTTAAACAAGTCAGTGTATCATTTCACTGAATTTTCCTGCATAAACTTTACAACAGAGTTTAGCCAAACAGGCCTAACTCGACAGCCCCGTGAAGTTTATTTTGGCAACATTTGCCATCCCAGATTCGGCAGCTTTCTCAACTGGGCACTGAAAGAAGTTGTTAATGTGTTACATTAGATTTTCTTTTACTACTTAGGTTTACTGAATTGCACATTTTAATGTAACTTGGAACTTCTCGGCATTCCATGTTTCATTAAGTCATAATCATAGTGAATTAAGTGTTTTTGCTCACATTGATGCCGTTAGGAGATTGTAATCTGGTATTATCAGATTATGAAACATTTAAACACTGACAGGCATATTCACATCTCTAATAAGAAATAAACCTTTTGTACTATTAAAGTTGGTGGCACTGTAAAGTCAACATGAAACAGCATTCACTGGTCTACTTCTTCATGACTTATTTCCGACTTGATTTTATTCATCTGGAATTGATTGAATTGTAAAAAGTGGCTATTGGAATGGAGCCAGGTGGTTGGAGGGAAGGGGTTCTCTTACGAGAGGTTCTCTTGTATTGCGTAAGCTAGCTTACGCTACGGGAAAGATTCATCTTTTCTGAGATATTGAAGCCAAAAAATTATCCTTAATTTTGTATCCATTGTCAACGCAGTGCGGCAGCTGCAGACCTTGAGCGGGCTAGCTAGCGAGCTCATAGGTTGCTCTGCGGCAACTGCTGCAGCCTATAGACGAGCTTGGGCGAACTTGCATCCAATGAGAGGCGTCCGCGCGCTCACTGCATCAAAGCCCGCCAAAATGGACATGACTAGAGTGCATATAAGCGTAGTTCGTAGGCTGGAACCCTGATTTTCATCTCTTCAGCGAAGCTCTTCACATCTCTGAACCAGAAGCCGCGTCGCCGTTCGAGGGGCATCAAGCAAGCATGGACAGCGCTCGAAGAAGCCGGCCGTCTCCGCCACCTTCAGCCGTCCTACGAGCTACGCCATCTGGCGATGTATCCTTTTTAAAGCAAGCTAGTTCTTAAGAACTTCACAAAAGAGTACGAGCGTCTTTTTAAAGATGCCTCGCTCCACTTGCGCCTCATGCCGCGCCCCTCTCATCACCGGAGACCGCCACATCATCTGCGCTCTCTGCCTGGGACTGGGGCATGCAGAGCTCGCCCTCGCTAAGGCGGATGCGAGCTCTGCGAGGAGCTGCCGATGTCAACCCTGCGGGCTCGACTCGAAGCGCTCAGGACCGAAGCCGCCGCACCGCCTTCTATTCAGCCGCGCAGAAAAAAGAGCCGCTCTCAAAGGCTGCCTGCGCTCAAACGCCGTTTTCACGGCGACCCAAAGAAATCTTGTAAAGAGCAAACATGCCCTATGTGTAGAAAATGTGCCCACAACCCAGTGTTCACCCCTACACACAAGCATTACACATCCCGTGTCCCTATCAGAGCACACTCACATAAAGCGGTTACTGAACCGCCGAGTGTTAGAGTTAATAAACGCTCCACGAGCCCATGCGCGCGCCCTCCTCTGCCCGCTCTGTCACACGGCCAGCAAACACCTCTCCGCATGTAAGTCCCGTGCCCGTGACTATGCTCGCGACATCACTTATCAGATGTGACTCTTTCCCCATTTACCCCAATCGGAAGTCACTCACAGAACAGCCTGTCTCTGCTGTCTGCGAGCAGTCATGCATAAATACACTAAGCGCGCCACACATTCTGTTCAGCGCGCTGTGTGCGGCAATCAGGGCGATTTGGCCATTCACCCTCTAACATTACGCTTCAAAGCGTGGGAAGATATTCCAGGGATATCCGAATGGGTGTTAAGCACAATAAAACAGGGCTATTTGCTACAGTTCGATCGCCGCCCTCCTCGCTTCAGAGCGCGCTCGAAACTACTGTGAACACGGAAGCAGCATGCATGCTTCGCTCAGAAATAGCAAACCTTCTGTGCAAAAGGGCCATAGAGAGAGTGCCGCCTCTGAGCGAAGTCTCAGGGTTTTACAGCCGCTATTTTCTTGTCCCCAAGAAAGACGGCGGCCTCAGGCCAATATTAGATCTCAGGGTTTTGAACAAAGCGCTTGCAAAAGACCGCTCAAAATGCTTACAACCAGCAAACTCCTCGCAAGATGTGCCTAGGGGACTGGTTTATTTCTCTCGATCTGAAAGATGCATACTTTCAGATTCAGATAAATCCCCGTCACAGGCCATTCTTGAGATTCACCTTCGACGGCCAGGTTTATCAATACACCGCCCTTCCGTTCGGCCTGTCCTTAGCACCTCGCACTTTCACGAAGTGCATGGACGCTGGCGCTCGCACTCCCTGCGGAGTCAGGGTTTGCGAATTCTGAACTATTTGGACGATTGGCTGATTTTGGCACAATCACATACGGAGCTCCTGTCTCACAGGACAGTTCTCCTCAGTCATCTGAACAGTTTGGGCCTTGCAGTCAATTGGACCAAGAGCTCACTACAGCCCAGTCAGGCAATTTCCTTCCTTGGAATAGAACTAGACTCAGTGGCAATGACGGCTCAGCTTATCTACACAGCTGCGCGCCGTGTTCAGCGACTAGCCAGCGTCCTTTCAGATGAACAGCCTCACGCCTCTGAAAAAATTTCAGAGAGTGCTAGGTTACATGGCCTCAGCCGCAGCAGTACTTCAGCTGGGTTTACTGCGCATCGCCCGCTTCAGCATTGGCTAAACACCAGCTGTCTCGCCGGGCTTGGGCCACAGGCCGCCAGCCGATCAGAGTGACTCAGACCTGTATCTCAGCTCTGCAGCCCTGGACAGTGGCCGAATGGTACCAGCGGGAGTGACGATGGGAGCTGTATCTAGCCGAAAAGTCATTTCGACAGACGCGCCCAACACGGGTTGGGGCGCGGTCTGCGCAGGGCTCTCCGGTTTTTGGCCTATGGTCAGTTCAGGAAAAGCTCCTTCACATAAATTGTCTGGAAATGATAGCGGTCGAGTACGCCGCGGCGCTTCCTCCCAGTCATTCAGGGTCACCACGCCCTGGTCCGTTCGGACAACAGATCTGTGGTATCCTATCTAAACCGCCAGGGCGGTGTCAGATCCAGGAACCTCTTCCATCTGACCTAAACGCATACTGAGTTGGTCCCAGTGCCACCTGCGCCGCTGAGGGCGACGCGACGTGCCAGGCCACCTGAATGACGGCCCAGACAGACTGTCCAGAGACAATATTCCCCAGGGGAATGGTCCCTGCACGCTCAAACAGTCCAGACGTTATGGCGCATATTCGCAGAGCAGAGATAGACCTCTTTGGCGTAAGAAGAGAACTCTCACTGCCCAATATTTTTCTCGAAGCGAGGACGCACTGGCCCAGGACTGGCCCAACTGCCCGCTTTACGCCTTCCCTCCCGCCTCGCTATTGCCACAGGTAATGCAGAGGATCAGGGAACGCGCCACTCGGTGCTCCTCATAGCCCCGGCTGGGAGAATCAAACATGGTTCCCGGAGCTTACGCAGCTGTCACTGACAGCCCCGTGGCCCATCCCAGTGAGAGCAGATCTCCTCTCGCAAGCTCAGCGGCACGATCTGGCATCCCCACCCAGAGCGCTGGGCCTACACGCGTGGTGATCAATGACTACCCGCCGCTTTGCCAGAAGGAGTAATAAACACCATCATACACGCTAGAGCCCCTCCACGAGAAGACTCTATGCGCCAAAATGGTCTGTGTTTTCAAAATGGTGCACCGACAGAGACCTGGACTCACGGACATGTGGGGTATCGCCGCTGCTCGTGTTTTTACAAGAGCTGTTGGATAAGGGCAGATCCCCATCCACGCACAAAGTGATGCGTGGCGGCCGCCGCGGCGCTCGCTGAACCCCTGCACGGCCAGTCACAGGGTAAAAACAAGCTGGTCATCCGCTTCCTCAGGGGAGCTAGAAGGATGAACCCTCCGCTCTCCATCGGTTCCTATCTGGGATCTTTCTATAGTTCTCGAAGCTATGAAAGCCCCTCCCTTCGAACCGCTTCAATCCGTGGATGTGAAACACCTCTCACTTAAAACCGCTTTTCTAACTGCCCTATCATCAGTTAAACGGGTGGGAGATCTTCACGCGCTGTCTGTTAGCGCTGCGTGTCTTGAGTTTGGACCAAGTGACTCCAAGGTCATTTTAAAGCCTAGACACGGCTATGTCCCCAAGGTGATCGGTACTCCTTTCAGAGCACAGATCATTTCCTTGTCGGCGCTACCAGCATCTGATAGCGAACGCAACGCCAATCTCCTTTGCCCAGTCAGAGCACTGAGATTGTATACTGCGCGCTCCGCATCTTTCAGACGCTCTGAGCAGCTTTTCGCTTCGCTTGGAGGGTGCACCAAAGGTCTCGCTGCCTCGAAACAGACACTGTCCAGATGGATAGTGGACGCTATTGCTGCCGCGTGCATCGTCAAAAGACCTACCATGCCCGCTAGGCATTAGGGCTCACTCCACTAGAGGCATGGCCTCCTCGTGGGCATGGTCCAGCGGGATTTCCATTCACGACATATGTGTGGCAGCGGGCTGGGCTTCCCTCCACCTTTGTCAGATTTTACAATCTGGAAGTACCCGCTCTGCAGGCTAAACTGCTAGCGGTTTAATACGCTACAGCTCCCTGGTGAGCTGCATTAATGGGACACATTACCGACCGCTTCTGTCTATGTGCTTATGTACTACACACACACTGGCCCGCACTCTTGCCGGCCAAATATTAATTCCCCACTCACAAGGGCTCCCCGGTCCCCCTTAATTCCCTGGGGCTCATGCAGTGGATGCTTGGCACGCACGGCGCTGACAAAGGGTTCCCGTGAGCGTAAGCTAGCTTACGTAATACGAGAGAACCTCTCGTAAGAGAACGAATCGGTTACTAACGTAACCTCGGTTCTCTCTAGATGAGGGAACGAGTATTGCGTGAACCGCCATGCTCAGCGCCACGAGCGATTTTTCGCTTCATTCAATGAAAACCAGGGTTCCAGCCTACTGAACTACGCTTATATGCACTCTAGTCACGCCCATTTTGGCAGGCTTTGATGCAGTGAGCGCGCGGACGCCTCTCATTGGATGCGAGTTCGCCCAAGCTCGTCTATAGGCTGCAGCAGTTGCCGCAGAGCAACCTATGAGCTCGCTAGCTAGCCCGCTCAAGGTCTGCAGCTGCCGCACTGCGTTGACAATGGATACAAAATTAAGGATAATTTTTTGGCTTCAATATCTCAGAAAAGATTAATCTTTCCCGTAGCGTAAGCTAGCTTACGCAATACTCGTTCCCTCATCTAGAGAGAACCGAGGTTACGTTAGTAACCGATTCGTTAAGGGCTGTGTGAGACAAAAAGAGAAGTCGTTTCAGATGCGGAGCTACTTATTACAATTTGATGTAATATGACATTTTTTTTATTTTTATTTTTTATAATGTTGCACTAATGCATTGTGCACAATAAGACCAGGAACATGCATTAAGAAAGTGAATTGGGTACATTTTTTATTTGTTGACTTTAAAATGAAGAAAAACTAATTAATAATTTTACCTTTTCAGTAACATTTGACTGCCAAGCTTTAAGCATGTCAAATAAACTTTGAAACCTTTGGAAGAATTTCAATAGTTGTCCAATATTTGGAATTCAAAGGGGGGAACACTTCATAAATAAACCATGCAATATTTTCCATGGTACATTTTCAAGGTCATTTCAACCAAAAGCCAAATCCTGGTCCAGTTTTTTCTGAATATGATTTTCTTGGATGTCAGTTGGGTCATTTGACAAATTTCCATTGGAAAATTAGCTGTATGAGTAGAATCTTAAATCTACTCACGCTGAAAAAGCCACAATTTATTCCCAAGGCTTCTTACCACTGTACTTTATGATTATGAAAGACTGTAGGCTTTTATATTTCTATTCAATTATATTGTTATTATATATATATATATATATATATATATATATATATATATATATATATATATATATATAGGCTTTAATATACAATGGCTTCATTAAATATTCGAAGACTAAAGACAAGCTTTTCAATTTCATTACAAACTAAATATCAAACCATGGGACATATAAAACAAATTATGCTAGAACTTTTCTGAACCATTTTTAACCAACTAGTCCCATAGATAATTTTACTGGATGTAGTTAAATTGAAACATTGTTTAAAATCATTCAAATGTTTGCTTGACTGTTTTGCTAAACCCTAATGTTGCCATTACTGGAAAAATCAAGTTGCCTAATTTAAACATTACTTGAAATGTCAAGTTTTGGGTTCAAAACATTATTTTTCTTAAAAATCCAGTTATAATCTTCTTGATTTAAGATGTGTTATTGTGTGATCTAAATTGGAGTTCAATAACTTAAAATGATTAAGGGATGGGCATTCATCAATAATTTGGTATATGAATATTTAAGATCATAAAAATGTATATTCTAAAATTCTTAGAGACGTTGTAAAATATTTGTTTTAGTCATAAAGTTTGCGTCACCATTTAAAAAACTAGCTTCTAATTATAATCAAAACAAGCTTATATCATGTCCTGTGTATATATGTATGTATATATATATATATATGTATATATATATATATATATATATATATATATACACTCACCTAAAGTATTATTAGGAACACCTGTTCAATTTCTCATTAATGCAATTATCTAATCAACCAATCACATGGCAGTTGCTTCAATGCATTTAGGGGTGTGGTCCTGGTCAAGACAATCTCCTGAACTCCAAACTGAATGTCAGAATGGGAAAGAAAGGTGATTTAAGCAATTTTGAGCGTGGCATGGTTGTTGGTGCCAGACGGGCCGGTCTGAGTATTTCACAATCTGCTCAGTTACTGGGATTTTCACACACAACCATTTCTAGGGTTTACAAAGAATGGTGTGAAAAGGAAAAACATCCAGTATGCAGCAGTCCTGTGGGTGAAAATGCCTTGTTGATGCTAGAGGTCAGAGGAGAATGGGCTGACTGATTCAAGCTGATAGAAGAGCAACTTTGCCTGAAATAACCACTCGTTACAACCGAGGTATGCAGCAAAGCATTTGTGAAGCCACAACACGCACAACCTTGAGGTGGATGGGCTACAACAGCAGAAGACCCCACCGGTACCACTCATCTCCACTACAAATAGGAAAAAGAGGCTACAATTTGCAAGAGCTCACCAAAATTGGACAGTTGAAGACTGGAAAAATGTTGCCTGGTCTGATGAGTCTCGATTTCTGTTGAGACATTCAGATGGTAGAGTCAGAATTTGGCGTAACAGAATGAGAACATGGATCCATCATGCCTTGTTACCACTGTGCAGGCTGGTGGTGGTGGTGTAATGGTGTGGGGGATGTTTTCTTGGCACACTTTAGGCCCCTTAGTGCCAATTGGGCATCGTTTAAATGCCACGGCCTACCTGAGCATTGTTTCTGACCATCCTCTGATGGCTACTTCCAGCAGGATAATGCACCATGTCACAAAGCTTGAATCATTTCAAATTGGTTTCTTGAACATGACAATAAGTTCACTGTACTAAAATGGCCCCCACAGTCACCAGATCTCAACCCAATAGAGCATCTTTGGAATGTGGTGGAACGGGAGCATCGTGCCCTGGATGTGCATCCCACAAATCTCCATCAACTGCGAGATGCTATCCCATCAATATGGGCCAACATTTCTAAAGAATGCTTTCAGCACCTTGTTGAATCAATGCCATGTAGAATTAAGGCAGTTCTGAAGGCGAAAGGGGGTCAAACACAGTATTAGTATGGTGTTCCTAATAATCCTTTAGGTGAGTGTATATACACATGCTAATGAAGTAGACTGACGCAGTTAACATACAGGACAAGTATAAACACTCGGCATATAATAGTTATGTTTATATTGTATCTCATGTCATGTTTTTGTTGAGAAATACAAGCATATCCATGTGCTCAGTAAACTATACTCATTTATACACACCAGTTTAAATGATGGAATGTCCCTTACCTCAGCTAGCATAGTCTTCTCAGATGCCATGTTTGTTGTTTACAGAAGCATCACAGGGATTACGTTGCTATAGGGACGCTGCTTTCTGATGAGCTGCTCATATAAGAGAGTAAAGTGTACTCTGCTTATCCAGTACATTTAAACAAGAACCCATCTTTCACACAGTAAGCCACATTCTTGCAATAACCCACTTATTTGGTGTCCATCTGAACATACTGACAGAACCGTTTGCTCATGTGATCAACTTGTGTCCACACTCAACAGCGCCACCCAGTGCATTCTGTTATAACTGACAGTTTTAGTTTGTGTGTTCATGCATCTCACTGTATAAATGGCCAGCAAAGCAAAACTTTGCAAAATTCTAATAGTATTTTTATTATTAAAATAATATTGCAGAACGAATATTTGAATATTCGACTACTCGTGCACATTCCTACAAGGATCAATATTTAAAAAGCAAATCTGAGATAAGTCTACTTGCATCTAGTTAGTTCATTTAAATTGTTAATTTAATTCTATATGATCACCAAGTGTAGTGAACTTAATTACACAAGTGTTTTGGAGGGCCTGGGTTGCACAGTGAGTATTGACGCTGACTACCACCCCTGCAGTCGCGAGTTCGAATCCAGGGTGTGCTGAGTGACTCCAGTCAGGTCTCCTAAGCAACCAAATTGGCCCGGTTGTTCGGGAGGGTTGAGTCACATGGGGTAACCTCCTCATGGTCACGATTAGTGGTTCTCACTCTCAATGCGGCGCATGGTAAGTTGTGTGTGGATCACAGAGAGTAGCATGAGCCTTCACACGCTGTGAGTCTCTGTGGTGTCATGCACAGAGAGCCACGTGATAAGATGCGCGGATTGATGGTCTCAGAAGTGGAGGCAACTGAGACTTGTCCTCCACCACCCGGATTGAGGTGAGTAACCGCGCCACCACGAGGACCTAATAAGTATTGGGAATTGGGCATTCCAAATTGTGGAGAAAAAATTTAACATGTGTTGGAGGCACCATTACTTAATTCAATTGAGGAAATGAGTTTACTCAGTCAATTGAGTAAATTCAACTTATTAGGGCTTTCAGTGATTAAAATGCATGCCACTTGGTTTGATATTCTGTTATCTGATGCATTCATACATTTTTAAGTGTTGATTAAGTGTCCAAATACTTTTAGGATATTCAATATTTTTAAGGGTCAAACAAGATTGTTAACTTTAGTATACTATTTCACCTAATGAGCCCCGTGCCTTCAAAACCCTGCTGTGTGTACCTACTTTCTTTCATGCATATATACTTAAACATCACTCCTGTTTTCATTTTTCTACCCCTCCTCCTCTTAAACAGATTTTTTTTCATGCCCACAATGAAGTTCTTGTGCACCACTGTCTGAGAGAAGCCGCAGAAATGCCTTGGCACAGAGGCTGGAGACGTCATGGATTCCTCAGAGCGCACTCTGCAGGAAAGCCCTGAGTCTCCGAGATGGAAGCGCTCCAGGTTTCCATGGCAGAGCGCACAAACAGGAGGAAACACTGAGGGAATCCCGTTATTTTACAGCATTGGACCATTATAAACACCCAGAGCCAGGGAAGGAAACTGTTCTTGATACTCAAGTCAATCCTCAGAGCAGGCAAAGGAGTTCATACCACACAGAGCTCTACTACTAGTTCAGAGTTTTTCTGTTGTTTTTTTATTCTCAGGTTTTTCACCTCTCCATCCAGATTTTTTCCTTCTTTCTTCTGAGCTTTAAGGAAAACCGTTTTTTTGATTGTTGAATTTATATATTTTTTCCAAATGTTTAGAGAGACTTGGAGACTAATGCACTACCACAACATGAGGTCCATGGATCAAGGTATGGATGGCGCGTGCTGAAGTGTTGTGATTCACTGGTAAACAATGATTTGATTTTTAACATTTTTAACACAAACTGTTTAGTTTTTTTTGTGCTAAAGCCAATTATTAAATAATGTGTTATGCAATAACTTAATCTGCCAAGGAATAATATACATTAAAATTACAGTAGAGTATAATGCAGTACAGAAAATGCACTTGCGTCATCAGGGAACTCTCTGTTACAACCTACATGACATCAGTACATGCAACATTTCGACTTGAAACGTAACCATGCTTCTCTACACTGATTTTGAATGAAGGAACTTTTTATGCTGATTAATTTTAACTAATGTTTGGTAATAATGTTTTATTCTGATTAGCATTTTTTTTTATGTTAGATGCTCTTAAAGGGCTGTCTCATGCAGAAATCTGAAATATGGCAATATATGTAAGATAAATACATAAAATATATGTCTATTCATATATATACTGTTCATAGATATACTGTATGTTCACTAATCTAAAAAGTCCCATACTTATATGGAACATATATTTCAAAATACTAGTAAAAACATAATTTTTTCAAACATGAAATATAATTTTACATACAGTATATGTACATATATGGCCATATATCAGATTTGTGGTGCCATTCATTGGTGCACAGTGGCATTGTAATGCATTTTACAGTATATACCATTTTTTAGAACTTGTGCTTATTTATTTTTTTTAGATGTGATTCGAATTTAAATTTTAATAGAGCAAGTTTGATATAGGTTATAGAGGCACTTGATGTCTGTATCGGTCAAAAGTTGATGTCTTATATCCAACAGGAGTTTATTTGTGTTTTATTTGTGCAGGGTACCTTGAGTGTATTCAGACAGATAATGTAGATGTGATTTTCATGTCTGCTCATAGGTATTCATAAGCTGCTCGTCACTTAAAATGCCTGGAACTGTCTTTACATATGACTTACAGGAAGTGTTTGTAGTTTGCCATGATTCAGTGAGTATTGAATATCATTAGTTACATAAAATTGAGACTCCTTGGCTTTTCATAGTTCATGCTGCAATGGAAAATCCAGGTAATGTTTAATGACCCTAGATGCCGCCACTATGCAAATAATAATTTCCTTTGCCACTTCTGTCAATTCGGTCCACAAGAGTGTGCGTTTTCTCTAAAAGTGTGAGTTTAAGATTCTGGGTCCTTTTCCACACAATAATGATAATAATAATAATAAAACAGACAGACAGACAGACAGACAGACAGACAGACAGACAGATAGATAGATAGATAGATAGATAGATAGATAGATAGATAGATAGATAGATAGATAGATAGATAGATAGATAGATAGATAGATAGATAGATAGATAGATAGATAGATAGGAAAGAAAGAAAGAACGCCTGGGGGCAGCAGCAGTTCTTATTATGGGATGTTCAACTTCAAATTCTTCAAAGACCCGCCCAGATGATGCTGAAGTGTCCCGCAACCATCCGTTTTTTTTCTCCTTGTTATTGCAGTCATAACTACCAGCTAACAACAGGAGGCGCGTGTCGTCAATTTTTCGCACCTCTGTCTGAATGAGAGAATGAATTATGCACTACTTGTTGTACGAAACCAGACAAATCAATTAAAAAAGACACCGCGTTTACAGCGCAAGCGAGTGACACGTGGTACGCGTTCTTGCATTTCGTCTGTGCTTTCTTTAATTGTTGGTCAATATGCGTCATATTTTTGACGCATATTGACCGTTGCGTCGCTCATGTGCGAGACGCTAAAAATCACTCCCTCAAAAATTCCATTCCGTTGCGCTGTTTTTGGAAGCAAAACGCGTCCTGTGTGAACGCCCCATTTCAGCTTATTTGATTATAATGGAAGCGTTCTGATGTTGTCGCCTCGCGGGCAGTGTAGCTCCAATAAATGGGGGTGTGAGTGAGAGAAGTTGAAGGCGGAAGTTGAAGTTGCGCTCGATTCGCACAAGCATCGTTCGTTCGATCTCATTCATGCGTTTGGGTAGGCTCGGACCCCTGCGCGTAAAGACCCCCGCGTAATCTCGACGCGTTTTTAAAGTTGCTGTGGTGTGTTTTATAAACTAAATAAAGACAGATGAGCTCTTTTTACGGCGATAAGGCTGCAATAGTGCTGGCTGAGGAGCTGAGTCAGGTGAACTGTCAAGATGAGCTTGAGTTTGACTATCTCTTTGAGTATGGACTTCCCACGGGATCTCAAGGTTTGTGTCAGGAAACGTTTGTGTTACATGCCTGCTGAAAAATATTATGGTATAATTTTGACGTTTTGCAGGGCTTGGAGAGTGGAGAGAAAACGGCATTAAATAATTATACACATTAAACTATCGATAACTGGCTGTTTTAGCTACAGATTATATGATAGAATCGTGTATTAGAGTGTACCTTATGCATGTTATAAAAAGTTCTTTTTTAATTTCCATTAACTGCACACATTTCCCTAAAACGCATATCAACACGTTAGTGAAGCATATTGGTTAGTGACCCCAATTAACACCTGTTGCTCTGTATATCTATCTATCTGTCTGTCTGTCTGTCTGAGTAAAAACATAAACATCTGCCTCTATAGTGAAAGTTTCCTTTTCCACTTTCACTAGCATGTAAATCACACTGGTCATGTATATACTTTTTTTAAAATGGTTGAGACCATGGCTATGCTCGGAATAGCATAATAACATACTAGTCCATGCTATTACTGCAGTATATAAAATGTGCACAGTATACATTTTTGTGTGCATGAAATACCTACCTATTACATTTGCCAAAATGTGCAGTATACAACGAGCACATTGTGTGGAATACTGTACATCCAGTGTGATGAATGAATGGAAATCATTTTGGCTGCATATGTTAATGAAAATTATCTCATCTATTCGCCCTTGTGCCACCCCAGATGTGCATGACTTTCTTTCTTCTGCTGAATGAAAATTAAGATTTTAGAAGAATATCTTAGATCTGTTGGTCCTTACAATTCAAGGGCATAGTGGCCAGAACTTTGAAGGTCCAAAAATCACATAAAGGCAGCATAAAAGTAATCCATAAGACTCCAGTGCTTAAATACATGTCTTCAAAAGCGACATGATAGATGTGGGTGAGAAACAGATCAATATTTAAGTAATTTTTTACTATAAATCTCCACTTTAACGTTCGTCTTTTGTTTTTGCCAAATCACAATCTTTGTGCATATTGTCACCTAATGGGCAGTAAGGTGAATTAATAGTTAAAAGGACTTGAATATTGATCTGTTGTTCAGCCGTGTGGCATATCGCTTCTAAATATATAAATGTAAACACTGGAGTCATATGGATTAATTTTATGCTGCCTTTATACACTTTTTGGACCTATAAAGTTCTGGTCACCAATTACTTGCATTGCAATATTATTTTACAGATATATTTTTCAAAAAAAATCTTTGTGTTCAGCAGAAGAAAGAAAGTCATTCACATCTGGGATGGCATGAGGGTGTGTCAATTATGAGAGAATTATAATTTTTGGGTGAACTATTCTTTTAACATCTCTTTCTTGATTGATAATTTAATGAACTACCAAATTTAGATTCACAAATGTTTATATTTTCAACATGAAAACTGAATACCTTTTGTAATAAACATGCAATGTGAAGTGAATGTGACAGCAGTAGCGTGCTACTTTATGAAATGTTTAGCGTCACGTACAGCACACTGTTTTACAAATATGTATTTTAAAGTAGGCTGTATACAGTGTGTAGTACGGTGCAATATTTAGTAAGCAGTATTCCATTCCAAACACACAGTAGCCCGTTGCTTTACCCTAGACTGACTTTTTGGGCATTTACCCAGTTTGTTTTTGTATCTGTTTTTGTTTGAATAGATGAGCCAAGTATCTCCTCACACAGAGACCTTAGCTCTCCTCCCAGCCTCTCCTATCCTCTGGAGGAAGCCCCATCTTACGGCATCAAGCCTTGTACGTCCTCCTACACGGAGGTCAGCGCTGAAGGCCTTTCGGGCTATGAGCAACTGGAAGCCAAGAACTACCTGGAACACACCAGGCCCAGCAGTCAAGCCCTGAGCCCCAGAATTGAGATCACCCCTTCCCGTGAGCACTATAATCATGGTCGCGACTCCCTCCAGAACCATCTTGTGAACACCAGCCCTAGTCCTGGGCTCACCGTGCCTGGTCACGACCCCTTGGCCTACCGAGAGCCACAGTGCCTGAGTCCCGCTAGCAGCAACTCCTCCACTTCTTGGCACTCTGAGAACCTCTCGCCCTGGGCGTCGCCCTGTGTATCGCCCAGCAACAGCCAAGCAGCTGGGGAACTCTGCCCACGACTTCAGGGTGTCCACACAGGTTCACCCCGCACCAGTCCGGGCACGTCTCCCTGTACAAGCCTGGCAGAGGACGGCTGCATCGGCCCGCGCTCCCCTTCCCCGAGAGCCGGTTCGCGTTCCACCTCCCCTCTATGTAAACGAACCTACGACATGTACAGGAACCCCAACCTGGTGCCAGGGCCTCGTTCGCGCAGCCCATCACCCCACAGTGGTCACGAAGAGCATCACGGTGGCCATTATGGCTCAAACAACATGCCTGTGGTCCCAAATGGGTTTGGTGTTGGGCAAGCCAATTCCATTCCTACCAAGATTGTGAAGACCAATCAGCAGGTGTACCCCTTCTACGCGGATAATCACACTGAGAGCTATTACTTGTCCTGCGACCAGGATATAAAAGCCAAATCTGCCCCCGAACCTTTCTTTGTAATTCCCCCAATCTGGCCTAAACAGTTGGTGCCTGGAATATGCAGGTAAACATTTGTGTTGATATGCATTTTATTCTTAAGACCCCATGTTAAAGACCCCATGAAGCTGAGGTGGAATGTATCAAAGTGATCTTTATTTAAATAGCCACTAGCCTTTAGTTTATGTTACAGCCCAGGAGAACCATGATTTGCTACTTTCTATAGAGTACAACAGTAAAAATCTGGTTCCAGAATTAAATATCCCATTCATTTTTTCAATAGGGGAACTGATTATTAACGATAAACCTTTAAAAACAGACCTACTGTGGGCTCTGAGGTTTTTAATTGATGGTGTATGCTTCTATTGAAGCCATCAGACCACGTTATTTAAAATGTATTTAAAAATAATCGTGTTTAATAGTGGGATTCTTGTTTAAAAAACCTCACTACCCATGAAGCTTGAGAGGGAAATATCCACCAATCAGAGAATCGCTGCAAACAAACTGCAGCAAAAGAGCTCTGTAGCAACTCTTAAGCTACTAATATATTTGCAAATTTCTGAATATTTCACAATCAATTGTAAATATATTGTTTCTATGCTTACACTGAACAACCTAAAATCAACAGTTGTACATATTTCTATTTTTTTTTTTTTTTTTTGATTAAGTCGTTTGCAGTGCTTCATGGGATTGTAGTTCATTCCCTCATAAAAGATGTTAACTACACAGTCTTGTACCTTCGTCTTTTTGTTCGATTTTCAAATACGTTTTTGCTTTAAATGAAAGTGTTTAATGTTGTGATTCACCTGAGAGCTGGTTGATTTGATTCATGGCTAAGAACTCTTTTATGAAGGGTTTGATGAAATCATTAATATTTTTTTTATTAAATTTGCTGGAAGAGAAAGACTTTTTAAATGCATATATCTAGTCCACTAGCATATAAATTACCTCAAAGTTAACAAACATGGACTAAAATATGTTCAGATTTGAAAGATCTGAAAACCTTATTTTGGCAATTTAAGACTTTTAAAACATAATGGCCATTTGATTTACAATTAGTTGTTCGATAAATTCTATCTATATTCACACTTAGAGTTGCCCTGTTTAACTTAGTATAAATCATTCAAGGTCTTATTAACTACAAGCATAAGCAGAGACATTTAACTTGTGGTGAACTGCCTGCTCTTTTTCATGCTACAAATTGCTTACTTGAAGCAAATGAGCTTGACTATCTTCTCCCATCTCTCCCAGCATCCCGGTGACTTCCCTGCCCCCTCTGGGATGGCCCCTACCAAGTCGCACCGATCAGTATGAGCTGCACATTGAGGTTCAGCCCAAACCCCACCACAGAGCCCACTACGAGACAGAAGGCAGCCGAGGGGCGGTCAAAGCCCCAACTGGAGGCCATCCAGTGGTCCAGGTGGGAATTGGTTTTGTCTTGTCTGGCTAGACTGGCGTGGAAGTATTTCCTTGTCATTATGCAGCATGTGGTGATTTTGCCTCAGGTCAGTGCTATGAAAATGGCCTCCTGTGCTTCTCTGTATTTTCTTACACAAAGGAACAGTCTCATTCAGTAGTGTTGCTTGTTAAGGGAAGTATCACTTTTGCTTTTGCTCATGCTTAGGTAAGGGGGTCTTTCAAAAAACTCTGGCACATAACTTGCAGACATTGTTTCTGCTTCGGACATAATTGATACCTCAAATTGTGTGGCTTGTTGAGGAGAGCTGTGCTAGTACTGTTCTAAGCAATCCAACTTATGATTTTCAACTGGCATACAATAAAACTGAATAAAAAATCTCATAGATTTACACTGGAGGAGGGACCAGAGATATATCTAAGCACCAGAATATCATAGATAATTGACGTTGGAGTATTTTGACATCGGCTAGTAAGCAATCACCCAGAACAACCTAGTAACTGCATAGAAATATATTAAAGACCACTCTAAATACTTAGCAACCACATACCAATAGCCTGGCAACCAGCCTACTGTATCAACGCCCTAGCAACCACCCAGAACAACCTTCTAATTGCATAGTAACACACTAAAAACCCCTCTAAACACCTTAGCAACAATAAAGCAGTGCCCAGGCAAACTACTACCAATGCCTTAGCAACCAGATTGAACAGTCTAGTAACTGCATAGCAACACCCTAACAACCAGCCAGAACACACTTTTAAGTGTAGAGAAATGCTCTTACAACCACCCAAAACAACCTAGTAACTGCATAGCAACATACTAAAAACTCCTCTGAACACCTTAGCAACCATAAAACAATGACCTGGCAACCTCCTGTCAATGCTTTTGCAACCAGCTAGAACAATCTAGTAACTCCATAGCAACTGTCTAACAACCACCCAAAACAAAGCAGTAACTGCATAGCAACACACTAAAAACAACTGTGAACACCTTAGCAACATAACACTATTGCCTGGCAACCTCCTATCAATGCCTTAGCAACCATCTTAAATAGTCTAGTAACTGCATAACAACGCCCTAACATCCAGCCAGAACACCCTTGTAACTGTAGAGCAATGCCCTTACAACCATCCAGAGCAACCTAGTAACTGCATAGCAACACACTAAAAAACCCTCTGAACACCTTAGCAACCATATAGCAATGGCCTGGAAACCTCCTATCAATGCATTCACAACCAGCTAGAACAATCTATTAACTGCATAGCAAAGACCTTAGTAACGGCATTGAAACAATAAAATCACCCTGAACACCTTAGCAACCATATAGCAATGGCTTGGCAACCTTCAATCAATGTCTTTGCATCCAGCTAGAACAATATAGTAACTGCATCGCAACACACTAAAAACCACCCAGAACACCTTGGCAACCACATAGTTATAATCTAGCAACCACCAAGCAATACCCTTGCAACCAGCCAGAACAACTTTGTAACTGCATATCAGCTCGATAAAAAAGACACCTAGAGCACTTTAACAATCACATAGCAATTTCCTAGCAACCACCTATTAACACATTAGCAATCAGTCACAACAACCTAATAACTGCATTGCATTGCACTAAAAACCACTCAGAACACCTTAGCAACCACGTAGCAAAATGCTAGCAAGGAACTATCACCCTAGCAACCAGCCAAAACAACTTAATAACTGCACTGTAATGCTCTAAAAACCTCTCAGACACCAAAGCAGCCACATAGTAATAATCTGGCAACCACATAGCAATGCCCTAGCAACCAGCCAGAACAACTTAGTAACTGCATTGCAATGATCTAAAAAACATTCAGGACACCTAAGCAACCATATACAGTAGCAATGCCCTAGCAACTGCATAGCAATGCCATAGCAACCACTACTCAAACACCCCCCTCATTTTCTTCAGAGAATGTAAAAATCTGGTTACAAGCTGTTGTTGTCTAATGGATCATTTAATTTGTGAAATTTACATCTGTTTGATTTACTTTTGAGTTTGCTTAAAACTCTTCAGGAAGTTGTGTTTACTGAGAGATTTTACAGATGTAGTAATGGCAGCTGTATTCCAGAGGCACATCATATTGCTCAGTTTGTTTACCACTTGATGTTTCCCATGTAACATTTTATGTGAAAGCCCTCTTGTTGCTTGTGCTCACTCAGTGTAAACTGTCTGTAATGGTCTTGTTAGCAGAACGGCCAGTGTCCTTCCGATGTCAATGCCTCTGCTATAGATTGCAGACTGCCTAGGCAAAGCCAACATGTTTAATGCTTTCCATTCCCTGGCGCTCGCTGTGGTCAGTCCATGCCTGTCGCTGGCCAATCACGTGCTGGGGAGTTGCTCAGGTCTCTCCTGATCCTTCCTCAAATTTACTTTTCCAACCTCACAACTGACTCACTGCTTGCCTGTTGCCATGGCAACCAGGTTCTCAGATGGCCCATGGAAACAGTGTTTACCCAGTTCATGAGGCCCTGCTCTCATACCTGACTCACTCACCTGTATCTTTAAGAGACACATTTTACATTTGGTTGTTTCATGCAGAAATACGATATTAAAGCATTTTGCTATCAGAATCAATTAAACATTATGATTATCGGTATTATTGCTAAAAAAGTGGTAACACTTTACTCTAATGTTCCATTTATTACCATTAGTTACATTTGCTAACATGAATAACAATGAACAATACTTCTAAAGCTTTTGTTAATCTTGGTTAATTTGATCATTTACTAATACAACATTTTTAAATTAAAAGCTGTGTATGTTAACATTAGTAAATGCAATATGATCTAACATGAGTCAGTTGTTGACATACAGTATAAAGCAATTAAATCCATGTGGAAAGCATAGCTCAACTAATTTGGTCTTGATCGAAGTTCCTTGATGATTCTTTGAGTAATTATGAGGAAGAAATAATTGGAACTAAGAAATACAATTCTTATTGTGTTTACTGCCCTCAGCAGCCAGTTACCAAATAGTGAGATGATTTATGTTGGGCCAGCACATCCCACAGATGCTCAATCGAGATCTGGGGAATTTCGAGGCCAGGGCAATACCTTGAACTCTTCATCATATTCCTCAAACCATTCCCGAACAATGTGTGCAGTGTGGCTGGGTGCAATATCCTGCTGAAAGAGGCCACTGCCATTAGGAAATACCATTGCAATGAAGGGACATACCTGGTCTGCAATGAAGGGATATACCTGGTCTGCAATGATGTTTAGGTAGTTGACGTGTCAAAATGATGTCCACATGAATGGCCGAACCCAGGGTTTCCCAGCAGAACATTGCCCAGAGCATCACACATCCTCCACTGGCTTGTAGTCTTGCCAGAGTGCATCCTGGTGCAATCACTTCCCCAGTTAAACGGCACACACGTACACGGCGGCACACACATACACTGTGTATTTTACGCTGTGTATTCAGAAGAACTGACACGTAGGAGTCATTCGTTTGGGAATCACTCTACATTGGTTGCGCTGTATGTTTAAACTGTAATTTCAAAATAATCTACTCTTAAGAGTCATCATTTGGGAACCAGGCCCCAATGGCCATGCTGTATATTTAAGACTGTGTATTCAAAAGGACCAACTCATAATAGTCATTCATTTGGGAATCAGACTACACAGATCATGCTTTAAGAAAAGAAAAACAGTTCATAAGAGTCATTCGTTCAGAAATCGAGTGTTTTGCGCTGCTGATTGATTCAGTGGCGGTCTTGCAGTTCCAATAAATGGTTGCACAGCAAACGCTTTTCTGTCCACATTGACAGGAGAATGCTCGTTCGAGAACCCGTTAACGGAACCGTTAATGGAAACAAAAGTCATGGAAATCATTTAGTCTTTTCTGTACTGTCATTATAACATTCTTAGATGCTGTTTTGATACTAGACTTTTTACATGTTTTATTTTAAAGACCCAATTATAGATCAAATTGTCATTTATGTAGGATAAAACCACTTCTAAATCAACTGGTAGTGTCTTTAATTCTAGAAAAAAAGCTTATGAAGACCCATACTAGGTACATACTTTAGTCTATATATATAAATATTTCTGATGCAACATTGTGTATTTTTGCCCAGATATTAAATGTTCACACTTGGACTGATCACTCTACTTTTGAACTCCAGTGTAAATTTAGCTGCATCTTCGCGCTCTGTGGTTTTTGCACACTTCCTTCCGATGTAAAGTCTGCTTTTTTTTCTCGAGTACACATGTCATTTGTTACCTTCGTTTTGTGTTTCATCGAATACAGTATTTTGTGTGTTGCTCTCAGCATTCACATGACTCTTGTCTGTGCACTCGCAACTACCTAATTGCTGCTTTCTTTGTATGGGACTAACGTCTACCTGATCCAAAAATGTAGTATCTGAGCTGTTTCAGAGGTTGCATATAGTAAAGTAAAAATTTCAGAAAAATTACTGTTCCCCAGTAAAATTGTTCAGATAAATCATGAGGGTGAACCGTATAGCGATCTGGGAAATGTAGTTTTTCCTCATCAGCGATCTATCCAATCAAATACCTTCGCCCCCTGTGCCCCTAATTTCCCTCTCTCCACCCGACGCCCCCATACTCCCCCGCAACAGAACCTCATATGCAAAGATAAGTAATGTTACTAATCGACTTGTAGAGGTGAAAGTCTGAAATTGAAATGTTGAGAAAGGCTTGGTAAATACCTTTAAGTCAATGTTTGTAGCTGTGTAAATGAGAAGTGATTTGAATTTGAATTTAGTTGAAATTGTTGTTAATTGATATCCCGCTTTACTGATTCTTTGGCTCTACAAAAACGAATTACAAAAAGCTAATGCTTGTTAATTTCTTGCTCTTATCACAAACTATGTGATTTAGTCATCAGTAAAAGCTATTTGAAGTAATTTAGGCTGCATCCACCTTAATCCAAATACATTTGAAAATACTGTTTTCAGTGCCGTAGCCTAGCGGGCTGCGCTCATGACATGTGGTGCTGATGCATAGTGGGTGACACAAATTTGAATCCTGGCTCGTGATATCCTTTCCCAAGCCCATTCCCACTCTTCTCCCTCTCATTTCCTATTCACCTCTCTACTTTCCTTATCCCATTAAATGGCCAAAAAAAGAAGAAAATGCTGTTTTTGAAGCGGTCTCAATCTACACTGGCGTTTTCAAGCATTTTCCAAAAATTGCTCGTCCACACTGAAACGCTTAAATCCCCTTACTGCGCATGCGAAAAAACACTGTTCCATGTACGGCCTGAAACGTTTGTCATTAACCAAACAGTAACCAATATTGAATTAATGATATACAAATGTGGACAATTGTTACTTTGCCATTTATTGTAAATCTGTAAAATTACTAGTGAAACAATAGTACAAAAAAGCTACTCCCCAATTCAACATAATTGAATGCTTTGGTGCAGTTTGGCAAACAAATTCTCAAGGCATGCCCCCAGTCCCCCCTAGAAAACAAAGGGGACACTTTATGAATTCTTAGGGGGGCCTGTGCTCCAATTGTGATAAAAGTCGACAACTCCCCTGCATTAGAGATGAACAGATTGAAATCCTGTTTACCCTGTAACAAGGTACTTACCTCTAGGTATAGGGATTGTCCCTGCAACTAGTTTTCTGTTAGTTGTTAAAAATAAAAGGTTAAGCTAAATCATTAACTCGTAACATTCCCCTCACATCATATTAAAACTTTAGCGTTAAATTCGTCCTTAAATTTCTTTCTCCAAATTTCCTGAACATCTCTTTCATGAATGAAAAGAAGTTGCAATGAACTAGTCTTATAAACCCTGCTTTGTTTTACAGCATATCTACCCCATCTACAACAAAATGACAAGGCCATATTTGTTTTTCTCAATGGGCATGCCATGCTTTGCATATGAAAATGTGGCCCATTTGCCTCTGTGTCAAAAAGGATTCGAAAGAGTTTTTGAATTATTAACCTTCAGCACAGGAATGCAGACAACAAACTAAAACTTTTGCCCTCTGGCTCCAGTTTGTTGATGTCCCTATGATTTCCACATACCACACCCGAGTCAATCAACTGCTATCGGAAGGACCCATAGGCCACAAACTCCATGTTTGCAGACTCTAACACTGCTGGTCACACTCCTCTGACTTGTGTTCAAGGTTTCTAAAGATGCTAATGTTTTCAGCAGTGTCTGGGCTTCAAATGGCCATCCAGGAGAGCAGACCTTTGCTAAAAGAGTCACACTACTGTCTATAATAAAATACAATTATTCTCCGTTTAGAGGAGAAGGAATATCTGAGATCCTGATGATGTTCAGTTGGTATCGCAATGAGTCTCATCTGTTAGTGCTCTAGAGCGTTCTGTGTAAGCACTTTGAGTTCTTTGAGGTAGCACAATGTGTTCAAACTTTTTTCCCAGGCTACAATTTTTGCCTTTCTTATTAAAAATGTGCCAAAATATGTGAAAGCTTACACTATAAATTTGTGTGTGGTGCTATGTGGTTGCAAGGGTATTCTGGGTGTGCAGGCTACAAGTTGCTGTACAATCAATTTAAAATATATAAAAAAAACTATTTGTTGCATTTTAAATTAAATGAAGGATATAGCGCAAAGGCTCTATTGATCAAAAAATATATAAAGAAATGTGTGTTTCTTCAACTTTTGACACTTTTAGCACAGTGAACTTATACAAAATAAATCATAATTGTTTCACACTCACAATAAAAAAATTAAAAAAAGCCACTAGCAATGTCCAGCATATATGTATATACATGCATCAACTTCTAAAAGTAACGAAAAGTTCCACTACAGTGTCATTTCCAGCACATCTCAAATTCTCTATTGTGTTTAATGTCCCATGGACATCTCTGAGATGTCTGTTTAAATCCTTTCATCTGGAAAGCATCGTATTCTACTTAACATCTAATAGACATCTTCAAAAATCAGATTTGGACTGACTTAACAAGTACACTATCTTTTGAAAAAACATTATTAGGGGCAAAATTGTTTATTGTGGTGGAAATGAGGCCACAACTATGGGACAGGCATAATTTATGAAAGACTGATAGAAATAATTTTCACACAATAATTATGCAAATGGTTTATGTTTATTTCACTCTTTGTTTAGAGTATGATGGTTTTAAACATGTAATGATTTATATTTTTATAATGGATTTTCTTAGTTTAAAGTCTGGGTCTGGGACAAGGCTGAAAACGTGTACATAAACGGAATTTCAAAAGTACCAAAATTAAATGATGAAGGCCTGGTTAAAAGTTTCCAAGTCAGTTTTAATGAGACCTTCATATAACAAAAAGAAAAAAAGGTAAAAATCTGTTTTCATAAAAACCAACCCCTGGGACATAAAAACTGCCCGAAGTTGAAGAAACACCCTTATATAAATCTATCAATAAAATCAAGATAATCTGCATTACAATTTACAGTGCTTTTACTGTGCATTCAAGCATGATAATAAAAAACGACTGAACAATTTTTTAGCAAATAATTTTTTTTCCTGTGTGCAGTTACGTGGATACAGGGGCAAGGATCCACTAGGTCTGCAGATCTTCATTGGTACAGCAGATGAGCGAATTCTGAAGCCTCACGCTTTCTACCAGGTCCATCGCATCACCGGCAAAACCGTCACCACCACCAGCTATGAGAAGATCCTTAACAGCACCAAAGTCCTGGAAATTCCTCTGGAGCCAAAGAATAACATGAAAGCAATGTAAGTAAACATTACTGGATGATGGACCTCATTCACGAAATGCAAAAAGAAACTGAAAAGCAACTTTTAAAGTAGCAATTTACCTAATAATGATAAAACCATTTATTTTTAAGTAATTGTTGTTTAATATGGCAATAGACCAAAAACATTTTTATATGCAATTTACACAGAAATGATGGCAAATGTGACAGTTATGTAAGAAGAGTAAGGGGCCGTTCATATTGAATGCATTGTTGCACTAAATAAAGCTTGAGACAGAGCAAAAACATTTAGTTGAATGCAGGTGTCTCGAAACGCATTTTTAAAAGTCTAAAAAATGTGGCGCTGTTGCGCAAGATGCTAAAAACACAGTAAGACGTGCCGCAACGGCCAAAGACGTCTGTCAAGTGCATGTTTACAAAGATAAACTATTGAAAAACAATGGAGATGGATGCAATAAACAAGTCCATTCCATAAGTCCATTAAGTTAACGTAAGAATGGTAAAACATTCATTCTTGCGTCATTTGTCACGTTGCATGTGATAGTTTACGCAAGAATGGTTTTATGAACGAATTACAGAGAAATTTGTTTTGCTCACGTTTCACGAATGAGGCTAGATTATTTTATCATCGATTCTTTTGAACATGAGCGTTTAACCTGTTGTATGGTTTCTAGGTGTTTTGATTTGTAATAATACATCATAAAATTGTTTTTGCACACTCATCATAGAATTGATTGTGCTGGGATTCTCAAGCTCCGGAATGCTGACATCGAGCTTCGGAAAGGAGAGACAGACATTGGCCGTAAAAACACACGTGTTCGACTGGTATTTCGTGTTCATATCCCCCAGCAAGGAGGCCAACCTTTGTCTCTCCAAATTGCTTCGCATCCTATTGAGTGTTGTGAGTAAATTACATTTATAACATACATAAATGTAGATTGTCCAAGATTGCTCTGGCTTGGAAACAACTTCCCAAGCCTTCTTAGTTATTATCCACCTGTAATATAGAGAACACTTTTCACAGTACAATCAAAGACAAAGTTCCGCCCCTATTTTTTCTCATTGAATATCCTGTTTCATTCAGAAATACATCATATTATGGAAGTAAAATGTGTTTGCAATTGCTGTTTTCATGTTGACTTTAAAAAACTGGGCCATTTTTTAAGGTTTGTGGCTCAAACACTGAGGTACCAGACAGGTTTAGCATCTGGATTTAGTAAAATCTCTGTCTCCTTTTATATTCGAGGATTTTTGGATTGCATTGTGTGAATATTAGTCACGCTCTTATAGCATATCCAATATCATCAGTGGTTTAGTCCTACATGAAATTCGGTCCTGTCATGAAATCAGCTGACTTTGCTTTCTCCTACGTTAATTTTCATATGATGCAAACCAGACTTAACACAAGGTGAACAGAGAAACAACAAAAAAAGGAATGAATTTAAAATGAGCTTGAAAGATAGATTACAACTTCCCAACCCCTGTTTCTGTATTATAAAGTCAAAGGGACAGATCAACCAAAAATGAAAATTCTTTCAATCAAAATCATGACATCATTTAAATTTTTGGGTGAACGGTCCCTTTAAATGTGTTTCGTCTGACTCATTGCAGTATTTACTGACGTATCTCACCCTTCCTGACCCTGTCATCAGGTAGCACGCTGTATTATTTTACAGTACTGTAATACTTCATTGACTTAGATTACAGCATGCTGCACATGTCCGTACAAAGGTCACTCGTATTCGTCTTAATCACAGTTACTGTAGCGGATATTAAATCACAGGTATTAGGAGATAAGTCTCATGACTTTCATGCATGTTCTTAATAACATGATGACAAATTTCATCTCTTTGTAAAACAGGGTTTTATATTGCTTTAGTCTAAAGTAAATAAAGATGGTGTTTAATATGTTAGACCTGACTCCCTGTTTGTTTACAGGGCTTAATGTCAATTTGGCTAAAGCAAATTTGTTTAAACTAATTTCCTAGTTAAAAGCCCCTTTAATTTCAATGCAAATGATAATTCAATTACTTCTCAGAATTGCCTGGGCTAAAATATAATTGCATTATGATCTATTGTACTGTATATCTTGCATAGTAACTTCAGAGTTGTTGGATTATTTGTATTATCAGTCTTTAACCACTAAATTAGACCGCCATGTTATCTGAAAAATTTTACATTTACGTTACATTTATTAATAAAGCAGACAATTTTATCCAAAGCAACAGTAGTTATACATTTTATCAGTATGTCCATTTGCTGTGAATCGTACCCATGACCATAGCATTGCAAAATCTGCCACTTTAAGTCAATAGTTTATTTTTTCATCTGCATTTTTAGTTCATTCCCTCATTAAAGGCGTTAAGGACACAGTCTGGTACCTTTGTCTGATTTTAAAATAATTTTTTGCTTCAAATTTTATTTTGTAACATTGTGATTACCTCAGAGCTGGTTGGTTTGGTTCATGTCTTATACATATACATTATACAAGGATTAAAAATTAACGGGAAAGATACTGCTTGAAGCTAGACGGCTGAAAATATGGATGGGGACTGTTGTGCACTATAGGAGGCCTGAATAATTCTCAGTGTCTTGAATCACCCAAGGATCATACCTGTGGCATTTGTGTTACCTTGAACTCCATGTTTCATTTATATGTCAAAACAAATATTGTTTTGGATGTCAGAAGGCTTCTTTGGATGTCAGAATTTTTGCAGTCCCATCAATCGAAGCAATACAATCTTTGGCACCAAAAATATACAAGCCACTTATAATTACTCATAATTAAATATTTACAGTGACACGACACAATAGAAATGTATTGTTTATAATGGAACATTTGTTCTATGTTTGTTTGTGCCCCTGTAGCTCAGAGATCAGCCCACGAGCTGCCCATGGTGGAGAAACAGGACATGGACTCTTGTTCGGTTCTTGGAGGTCAGCAGATGATACTCACTGGCCAGAACTTCAGCGCTGATTCAAAAGTGATCTTCTCAGAGAAGACTCATGGTAAGTGCTGACTGATGACAAGATATCAAAAAGACGAAGGGTTTTTTGTGGAGCTGTTAAAATGAATGCATTAATGCATATGATTCATTTAAAATGTTTAACATGTACGTTTTTCTTTAACGTGATTAATGCATTTACCAATCTGACATTAGATTCTGACATTTAATTCAGCTCCGTGTGAGTTCTGAACACTGGTTAGAATAGGGCGGAACCTTTGAGACGTGTCCGGCGGGGTCATTACACTAACATACATGTCACAAGCACACACAAAAGTGATTCCGTGTCAGTGATCAAGTGATGGAGGAAGGATCTCTTAACCGTATCTTTTGTACAAAACACCCCCAGATGGGACCTGTGAAAATCTGCATTCACATGACGCTAGAGTGAAACATCAGCATTTCCCTACGGCCGTGTTGCGCTTCCGTTTTACCGGACAATTCGGATAAAGGTAAATCATTACGAGCAAAACAAAACGTTCTCTGCAGTGCTTTTTATGTGGAGTTCAAATCGGAAAATCATGTAAATGCGGCTTCACGATTTCTATTGCAAAGTGAATAGCCGCAATTAATATTGTGAAGGATGAGGGTTTAAGAGATGTAATATCCATTGCAATGAATACTGTTCCTATGGGGACTAGTTCAACAACTTTGGGAAATGTTAAATGTTACTTGAATTGGTGCTATTTTAGTGCATTTTTATCTTTATACTGTGAAATACTTTGGAAAATTGTAAACTTTTTTTTATTTAATTTTTGTACTTTTTTTTTTTATTAAACTGTTTAAGAAGGTACTAAATGCATTTTGACAGGAAAAGAACAGGGTTCCCACACATCCTGAAAAACCTTTTTTAGCATAATAGAAATGTTTGACTGTGTTGCTAACAAGGTTTTGTTACATGCACATAAACATGTTGATGATCAGGACTCAGAATAGCATTTAAATACACAAATTTGTATCGCTTCGTCACCGCCGGCAGCTTCGCATTGTGAAATAACATCAACGGGTAACTGTCATGGACGAATTTCTGTCACGTACTTTCTCTGCTCATCTGCTGTCGTCTCTTCTCTGCTCCAACTAAATAGTTTAAGTGTTGATTTAGTAGAAAATAAAACATTGTCGTTCCAAAATTGCTCAAAAAACATTTGAGTAATAAACGTTAGACAACGGCGATGATCGGACAACTGATGTTGGATGTGTTGTGATTCATTTTCATTTTCAACAATTCCTCGATCGGAGTCCACATACACAGCATTTACCACTTGTAGTGTAGGAAAACAGGGACCGAAACACAGAATCTAGTCATAAAAATGCCATTAGCGATAAAACGCAGCATGTCATGGAAAATTACATATTTTGGCGAATATTTTGTGAATGCACAATTAATCAAATAAAATATTCTATTTGTCCTAGTGTGATAATTAAACTGGAAAAGTCAGTGTTTTACTTGAATAAATATGTAATCTGCAAGTGATGCACACTTCAAAATGTATGTGTGAAGACAGCCGCTCATACGCTGAAAACACCTCATCACGCGGCACTCTTGTGTGTGTGAGAAGACAGAGTCGAGCACTCTGAAGTGCACAGCACATACAGACTATACATTTATTTAATTAAATCACAGTTTTATAATGATTAATAATCACAATGGGCCATGTAGCGAACTGCTTATCTGGAGATGAGAAACTACCAACTAAAACTGTCAGAAAAGCCTAAATAAATGCTAGATTTAAATGGATGCATGTATTTTTGCTTAAATGTTACACTTGTTGGGCACAGAAAATGTCCTGGAAAAATGTGGAATGAAAAGAGTAGGAACCCGTAAGTATAAATAGGGTCAAATTTAATCACTTAAATTGGGATTAAATATTTTAATCGACTGACAGCACTAGTTTTTAGACATTCTGGGTTTCATCTTGACCTAATGCACATAATAAATACTTATTTTTCAGCTAATGAGAGTTTTATGTTCCACTGAATAATAGAGATTTGCTCTGTGTGTTTATTTTGTTATTTGTTCTTTTTTGATGGAACATTTCATCCAAAAATGAAAATTCTGTCACCATTACTCACCCTGTTGCTGTTCCAACCCTAAATGACTTTCTTTCATGTAGTATTAGGAGGAGAGACATCTTCATTCTAGAGAGCATTTTATTGGAGTAACATTTGTACACGTCCCTGTGCAGGAGATCGTCAGTATTTTTGGTCCGTTTTCTCGGATGAAAGTTTATTTCGTCAACTTTTATGAGTACACTAGGATAGAGAAGACCTCAAAGATAACAGACATGGTCTAAAAGCCAAACATTTTTTAAATGTATAGTTTTCACACATGTTTGTCACCTCCACTATTTCCCGTATGCCACCTGCTTTTGTGCTTGACTCACACTTAGAGGCAAACCATGCAGACAATTTACCCATTAACAATTTGCTTTATTTTGGAGATAAGAGGCAAACACTGTCCTTCCTTTGTTAGTGCTTCTATTGATGAACGTGTCACCTTTGTGTTCAGTGACAATCATATGTAGAGCACATCTTTTGTGTTGTCCGGAATATTTAATGACAAATAATGCGTAGTGGACGAAAAAGACATGTGGAACACAGTCTTTTTATTTCCCAATTCATGAGTAATTTTTTTGTCCGAGACTAACAGAATGAAGTACTTGAGTTGAGCAACTGCTAAAACTACATAATTACACACTCAGCCACATGAACTCGATCTGGGATCACAACTTTATGAATGACAGTGTACAGCACAAGAGCATTATGTTTTAATTTGAATTGTTACCTTTTCCAATCGGTTTCACTCGCTTTTGCATTTCTGATAGAATACAGTGAAGCTTTATGTACAAATAGTTGCTGATCTATGTAGATACAGGTTCAAATTTCTCTGTCATTATCAGATTTACTTGTTTTTCTTGTATTTTAATTTAAATTTGTATTGAAAGTCTACTTAAAATAATATAAATTGGTGTTTTGTGACACTTAGTCCATGTCTGTTAGCTTTAAGGCCATCTGTATCAAGCATATTCTTATGTACATCTAAAATTTGACAAAGTTAACATATAGCAGATATATGCAAATAGTCAAAAAACAGTCTTTAACTTCAAGGACAATCTGCAAAAAATAGTAATGACATAAGTTCCTGCTCAGGGGGTGCATGCACATTTTTGTCCAATAAAATGCTCTCTTGAATGAGAATGTCCCTCCCCTAAAAGTTTTAAACCATGTAACAAACCAACCAACTCCGAGGTGAATCAAAACATTACAAACTTTGATTTGACCATAGATATTAAAGTGGTTGATTTTAAGTACAGAAACAACATATTTCTATTCTATTGCAATATAAATATATATATATATATATATATATATATATATATATATATATATATATATATATATATAGATATATATAGATATATATATAAAAAATACAAAATATTCAGATAATTAAAATGCATTACATTCTTGTAGCAGAAGAGTTCATCATTGATAAGACAATACAAAAACTGGCTTTAGAATACATTGGTTTTTTTTACTACCATATTATTGATCATAAGTCAATCACTGACACACAGTTCACAGCAATCCATTTCACAAGTAAATTTATCAATCAGTTCCAGATTTATTATGAGGGCTTGTTTAAAGACACGTCAGTTTACACCTGCGTCAGACATGCTTGTGTGGCGTCTCGGGTGCGTTGCATCATAAACATAAATTTTTAGGTCACTGTGTTAATACTTAGAAAACATCTTGTGATCACTTAGTTCAGATTTGTGCTCCATCGAGTGTTTTGAACGCAAGAATGTAACGCATGTTTGTGTTGTTCTGATACTGAAGTGTTTTGTTCACTGTTTAAACTGTGTGTTGCCACACAGATGAGGTTTCACTTACTGCCCTCTGGAGTAAACTGGTGGTACTACAAGCTTGCATTTCTCAGGAATCTTCCTTATTACGGTCCGGGGGCAGTGAGATTAATTGCGTTATTTTTAATATAATTAATCGCACTGAATTAACTAGTTAAATCGACAACCCTAATAAATAATAAATATATATATTGTAATTTGAGAATGTATGGAGACCAACTCAGTTGTGTCATTTGCAGTGCATCATGGATATGAGCAAAAGCACTTTTGCTGCTGTTTGTTTGCAGCAACATCTAATTCTTTTGATTGGATTCATTTTTTTTAATTGTTTGAAATTTTGTGAACTGAGGGCTTCAGCAGAACCATAAACCATCGATTAACAACCTTGGAGTGCACGGTAGTTTTTTTCTTTTCTTTACAAAACTTTCAAATATACAACAAAAAAAGCACCAAATCATTAAGTCAAACATATTAACTAAGCTGAGCAGACATCAACATAATGACAAAGGAGGAAAAAAGAAAATAAAAAGAGTGGAGAAAAGTGTAAAATATATGTGTGTGTGTATATATATATATATATATATATATATATATATATATATATATATATTATGTAAAAAAAAATTATAATAATTTAATGGCATTCTTATTCTTTAAAAATCTCAATGAATGAAAAAAACGAATATACTTAATTCCAAAAAATAATTGAAAACAGGTTGGGTCTTCATAAATTTTGATTTGTGTATAAAGAATTTAGTCAGGTTGATTATGTCACGTTAGGTTTGTCATATAACATATCTTTAAAAATCAGTTCACCTATGGAGAAATGTATGAACTTTTGCACCCTATAGGTGCATGCACATGGCAGTTTAGATAAAAAACATTTCTTTATATACTAGAAAGTTTTGTTTTAAGCTTGTTCAGATCCCTTATTAAATGTGTGTCAAAAGGTTTTTGTGTTGTTTGCGGCAGAGCCTGTTGCCTGCAGGTGCCCCCACCCCACCCCCCACACACACACACACACACACTCTGTGATCTTTCATGCATGATAAACGACAGATGGATTGTGTGTGTGCTATGACTACTCTCTCTTATTGACACCTTTTTTGGCTTTGGACAGGTGGCAACTGGCAGTTTTGCTTGCAAATAAAAACCTGTCACAGCTGTGAGATTAGAAAGTGTAGCTTCAACCTTCAAAGTCCATGATGTTGTTATTTTTTCCTTTATCTCTTTCTTTCTTCAATTGTGTTTGCATGTTGTTTGTTTCCGCACTGCTGTTCAGAGTCTGCTCTATTGATGTACGTGGTGTGTCGTCTAGGTTTTGTTTGTTTTGGTAGAGTGCTAAGTTCTGTTTAATGATCTAAGGGGTGTTTTAGGTGCTGGCCAGGATGCACGTCCATGGTAAAATGTTTAGTCTATCAGAGTATTGCTGTGTCTCACACTAAAGACAGGTTTTGGGATCCAAAAAGTTTTCAGATTTGTCCAATTTAACCACATTTCATAATGTGGTTAAAACACATACGAAAGCTCATCCGTTCAAATGCGTATCCGATCAACCACTGCCCATAAACAAGAGTTTTAAAATGTGTTACGCACCATTTTTAAAAGGGAAGAAGCATCTGAAAGGAACATTTTAAAAATGGCATTCAAATACATGCTCAAGACCTCACAAAACTACTTCAGTGTGTCTGATATTAACATGCAGTGACACAGATGAGAAGCACAAACATTTTTAGTTCAGTTAAAACAGGTCTTTAAACATCATGTTTGTGCTTCGATTAAATGCAACTTTAATTTGGGGAAACTGTGATGCATTTTTTCCCACTTCTTTTGCACTTTATTATCACACCTACGTAGTGATATATGTCGTATGTCGTCATCAGTGTTAATTATTCCAGTTTTTGTTTTAGTCATAGTTTTAGTCTTTTGGCGAAAGTGTCTTTTAAAATTAGTCAGTATTTCATCTTGTCTTATTCAGGTCAAGTCAAGCGGCTTTATTGTCATTTCAACCATTTACAGCAGGTACAGTACACAGTGAAATGAAACAATGTTCCTCCAGGTCCATGATACTACATAAAAACAACACAGAACTACGTGAGACTACACAGAACTACACAGGACAACATAAAGTGTTCAATAATGTGCAAACAGTACAAGACAGTATAATAATTACTAAAACAGGAGAAAAGGTACAGTAAAGGACAGTGCTGTGCCGACCAGTACACAGTTCTGGTGTGGAATAAAGTGCAAAAACATATTCCAACTTAATTATAAATGCTGTAAAATGTAAACCTAACACACTAGTTAGCAGCAAAAAATGCAGATGGTCAATACAGTATTCGTTTAAGGTTTATTAACTGCCATTTAAGAAAGCATTCAAACAATTACATAGGGAGTGGAATGGTGTTCAAGTGAGTGAGTGTGTGTGTGTGTGTGTGTGTGTGTGTGTGTGTGTGTGTGTGTGTGTGTGTGGGTTGGTGTCAGTCCAGTCTCTGGGATCGCTTGGGGGAAGAAACTATAACACAGTCTGACCGTGAGCGCCTGAATGCTTCGGTACTTTTTGCCAGACAGCAGCAGGGTGAAGAGTTTGTGTGAGGGGGTGCGTGGTGTCATCCACAATGCTGGTGGCTTTGCGGATGCAATGTGTTATGTAAATGTCTGTGATGGAGGGAAGAGAGACCCCGATGATCTTCTCAGCTTTGCTCACTATCCACTGCTGGGTCTTGCGATCCGAGACGGTGCAGTTCCCAAACCAGGCAGTGATGCCGCTGTTCAGAATGCTCTCGATAGTCCATCTATAGAATGTGGTGAGGATGAGGGATGAAATTCATAAATTTGAATAATTCTGGCATAAAAATTATATCTTTTAGTTGATGATAATATGCAAAATGACAAAAATGTTTTTGAAAACATTTATAAACATTTTCTTAAACATGTCACAACTGCAGGATATAAAAGATGAAAAACCTGTAAATACCTGAGCACCTGAAATAATAGCATATAAGGAATATACTGAAGTGCTATTCTTTAGAAGTTAGCCTACTGTATTCTGAATTTATCATGCTTTAGATACTGTAATTATAGCTATATACTGTAAATACCATAATAGTCTTTTAATATAAATTTGTTCTTGTCATATTTTCATCAACAGTATGCTTTAATAAAATTGTTTGATTCTATCAGAAAAGACTCAGGATTATTGGGATTAATACGGACATAGAAATACTTTGTATTTTTTTATGTTATTTGGCGTAAACACCATCCTACGGTTCAGTGCACTCATACTTGCTTTCATCGTCGAATCCTGCTGGAAGTGATGACGGCATATCCCGCCCAGGGCGAGACCTAAACTTGCGGTGATGGAGATCTTTCTGCTAGAATTATGCTTACACTTCCACTTGTTGTCATTGTGCATCCTTTTGTCTCATATTTGTTATTGTCTGTGATTTCATTGACGAGAATAACACTGGTCATCATGAAATCAGAGACCCTTCGAAATCCGAAAATAAGTAGTAAAAAGAGACACATATTACGACCAGGTGTAAACGGTGACGTCTCACCAGTGATCGGATGGACCAAAATCCATGTTTTTTTTTCCCCATTTGGAATGCCCAATTCCCAAAGCGATCTAAGTCCTCATGGTGGCGTAGTGACTCGCCTCAATTCAGGTGGCGGAGGATGAATCTCAGTTGCCTCTTATCACGTGGCTTGTTGAGCACGTTACCGCGGAGACATAGCGCGCGTGGAGTCTTCACGCTATTCTCCGTGCTATTCAACTGACCACCCGCCCCACCGAGAGCGAGAACCACATTATAGCGACCACAAGGAGGTTACACCATGTGACTCTACCCTCCCTAGCCACTGGGACAATTTGTTTGCTTAGGAGACCTGGCTAGAGGACCAAATCCCATTTTTTAGCATCCTGACCAACTTGACACAGCAACATTGGCTCAACCAATAGTGTTAGTTTGAGGTGGGAGTTTCTGTTTGGATGATCAATAACAAACAAGGGCAGTATTCAGGAAACCTGCTTGAAAACAGTGATTATTTTTGCAATTTCATTTGATGATGCTAGTGGTGCAGAAATAACCCACTTCAGCTTTAAGCCATACTTAAAAATGTTTCACACCAAGTTACATTTATTGTAATGAAAGAAATTACATTTGTCAAGCAACTTGGAGGTTTCTTAGGTTTTAAATGACAAAACAATAGATATACTGTTTCGAAATTGTATTGTGACACTTACTGGTTGTCAAACCTTAGCGGAACATGTCCATTGTTAATGTGAACTACCACACCTGTGGATACTCTGCTAGGACACCTATGTGAACTTGAGGGGAACTGACATCATACATCAACGAAAAATCACCTAGACACAGGTTGGTTAGTGACAAACCCAAAAATGGCTCAGAAAAGGGAAGTTCGTTCCGAGAAAAGGTCTAATGTAATTTGTTTGCATATGCCACATAGTTTTATATGTTGTTATCTAATGTAATGACATTCACAGAAGAGTGGTTTAAGTGTCCAAATACTTCTCGGGGCCACAGTATGTGTTTAACTTCTGCATGTCTACTCTAAATGTGAAATTCAGAAGAACAGAAAGAGATATTGCATTTGTTTTGGAGGGTTTCCCCATCTTGACTGAATGTTCTGGAGTAGTTTGACTGTGAAATCCTTCTGAAATGAGACACAGCTGTCTTTGGACAGAGTTTGGCTGATTTTTCTCAAGTGTTTAAACACCAAGCTGGGCTTCCACTTTGAAAGCCTCTATGCCTAATTATAAGAAAGAAAAAAAAGAAAAACCCATGGGATCCCGATGAAGGAGATTTTGGTACAAACTGAAAACAAACAGAATGGCCAAGGAAGAAGGACTCATCACCTGTCGCGGGGGAAACGGAGCAGTGTGATCATAAAGCAGTTTTAAAGACATGGTCCTGGCACTGCATGTGGAATCCCCCTCGCTAGTGCTGACTCATTTGAGCCACATGTGTCTCATTTGAAGGCCAATGAGGGGTTTCCCACATGTTGAGGAGATACAGAGCAAAATATCTCCTTGTATAATGACTAATTTGGTTGGAAGATAACTTTTGTTTTGTTTACTTCTATTTGTTTTTACTTCTATTACTAGGATATCCGAATTTATGATTGTGTGTATACTTGCATGCCCATAGAAAATCTCAAATCTCTTTAATATCTCAATTGTTTCTCCTGAACAGCAGTGAGTTTACAGGAATATTCTGGGTTTAATACAAGTTAAGATCAATTGAAAGCATTTGTGGCATAATGTTGATTACCACAAAAATATTGTTGATTCATCCCTCCTTTTCTTTTGAAATTTTTTTTTTTAATAATTTGAGCCAAGGTTACAATGAGGCACTTACAATGGAAGTGAATGGAGCCAATTTTTGTAGGGTTTAAAGGCTGAAATGTTGACATTTCTAATCTTATAAAGGCACTTAAATTAATTATTCTGTTAAAACTTGCATATTATTTGAGCTGTAAAGTTGTTTAATTCACCAGGATTACAGGGTTACGCCATTACGTCATCTTGGCATCAAAGTTGTAAAATTGCATTTAACTTTACACAGAAAAGGTTAGTAAGCGATTTTATCACTAAAATCATGTTAACACTCATATTGTTTATTTATTATGGCTATACTTTTGAAACAATAAGTATTTTTACATTTACGGATTGGCCCCTGTAAAGGGATTAATGGAAAGGAAGAGGTGAGAACCTGCTTGGTTAAAATGTGATCTTTCCTCATGTTTTCATGAGCTGAACGGGTGGCTAAACAAAAAGTTGCTATTATTTAAATAATAGTTTAATGAAGAGCTAATTAAAAAGACAAACACACAAAGGTGTCGGACAGCTGCCCGTAAATCTCTCTCTCTGTCCCACTGCAGTCTCCTGTCCGCCTTTATCTCTCTCTGAGGCTTGATTAACCTGATTAGAGGCCGGATGTACGGAATCACGACCTGGCCACGCCCTCCGCCATGTCACATTCGTCCCTCGTTCTCTCAGGCCGGGGCACCCCCAGCATGACGTACACCCCCTATTTCTCTGGGGAAGGGCGTCTGCCGGCAGGTCATCCCCATCTACCTGGATGAGGAGGGGACAAGGGGAGGGAAACAAAAAATAAATTGTCACCTACGTACCGTAACGGCGTTCGTGCCAAATTAACAAAAACATTTTAAAAAAGAGTGAAAAGCCAATACGGAGTGGCAGTGGGTGAGAGAGGAGAGAGAGAAAGAAAAAAAAAAAACACTTACTCGCCGGTTCTCTGATATGCCGTAGCTTGGTTCTCGGCCACCCCTCCAATCTCTAATGGACGACAGCTGCGCCTCCACGGACAGATTGGAGGCAGACCTCCAGCACCTGGCGGACATAACGCCCTGCCGTGTTTTGGGTGGACAGTAGGGTTCTCCCCTGGCAATGGTAACCACTCCAGGCGGTTGATTGGGAGCCCCTCCTCCCCTGTTCCTCCGCTTCCAGACGGCCGGGCTCCTCCGTCTTCCGGAGGATGGCCGCGGCTGCTCCGTTGGGATGGATGGTAGTGGCGAGGACTCTACTACGGCGCATCCCTCCTCCTTAATGGATTTCGGCACCAGTGTAAAGGGGTTAATGGAAAGGAGGAGTCGAGAACCGGCTTGACAATATAAATAATAGTTTAATGTAAAACTCAACCAAAAACACAAACACTCACAGGTGTTGGCAGCTGTCCATAAATCTCTCTCTCTGTCCCACTGCGGTCTCAAGTTGGCCTTTATCCCTCTCTGTGGCTAGATAAGCCTGATTAGGGGCCGGGTGTGCAGAATCACGACCCGGCCCAGCCCTCCACCCTGTCACAGCCCCATTCACTTCCATTGTAAGTGTCTCACTGTAACCCCGATTTTTGCCTACTTAAAGAAAAGAAGGAATGAGTCATAATCAGCACTATGCCACAAATGCTGCTTATTGAGCTTAACTTATTCTGGACCTGGAATATTCCTTTAAATAGAGAACAAATGGAGACTTAAGCAAAAGTCTGATTTTTTTTTTTTTTTTTTATATATCTCTGCTGTATAGTAGTAGTCAGTTGAGATATTAAGGAGCTCTCATTTGTGATTTTTTTTGTCCTACCGTCACTTCTATAAATCTGCTTAGTCTTTAACATTAGATGGGAATGTAGCCTGTTTTGACTGTTCTGCCATGAGGTGAGCAATGGTGTTTGACCATTCACAATGACCATGTGCAATCTCTGTTGTATGGGAACAAGTCAGTAGGCGAAGGATTATGTACCACTGTGGCTTACAGTGGCAACGAGAGATTAATCTAAAAGTTATCACCCACTTTTACCTGTCATAACAGAGCTGCAGAGTTGTGTCATCATGCACAGGGGAAGAAGCAATATGTGCCAACGACAAAGGTCAAAACATCAACATTTTAGGGAACAACCAAGCCGGTTGGCCGAACTTGTATTTCCCCAAACAACGGATTAAACTTTGAGCTGAGAATGTGTGAGAGGATTTGTCTCACACATTATGAAACATAGTTTTTACTAGTTTGTGTTTTTAAATGTGCGACACTTCCTAATATAGGAATATAGCCACAAGACAAAAACACTATACATGTTCAACATGATTTTAGTGTAACATAATCGCTTACTAACCTTATCTGTGTAAAGGTATATCCAATATTATAACTCCATTTTGACAATGAAACCCTTTAATCACTGTTTTGGATATAGCACAGAACATATAATTTGGATATAGCACTTAACACAGAAATGTTAGTAGGTGATTTTGTCACACAAAAATCATGTTAACACATACTGTTTATGTGTTGTGGCCTTAGTTTTGAAAGATTGTGTTCACTTCCATTGTAAGTGCTTTACTGTAACCACGATTTTAGCTTTTTCTTTTTTAAATAAAATAAAAATAAGGCGAGTTGAACCTGGAACATTTATTTAACTAAACTTAAAAAACGTACTGTAGTAATGGATTAGTAGCTGTTGCTATTGAGGAGTTATAACTGCACATCTTTTGCTGGTAAGATTAGTTTAATTAGTTGCTAGTGTAACAATCTTATAATTATGAATTTCTACTTTTCACTCAAAATGTTATGCCTATTTAATGGAAAACTGTATTTTATTCTATAGTCCTTTTAAAATTAGGTTTATTATGTTTTAATGCTCTTAGATCTTTGTTTAAGGAATGAAAGTAAAATATTAAGTAACAACAGTTGCAACAGTACTCTGATAGTCATAAGTGATATTTCATACCTGTTTAGCTTTGATGATAATTACATTCTACAATACAGAGACTACAAATTATGTTTTGTTTAAAGTTCCACCTTGATTTGAATAACTTTAGCCATTAACTTCAGCATCCCTGTTTTTAACAAATTTCATTAACAAATATTTTTCATCTGTCTCTTTACAGATGGCCAGCAAATTTGGGAAATGGAAGCCAACATTGACAAAGACAAAAGTCAAGCGGTAAGTCCAATGGCTGCATTATGTGAAAGACTTAACTACCTGATCATACTATATTCAGTCATCATTCTGTACAATGTCTATTAATGAAATTAATACAATTATCTCATTACTAGAGCATGCTGTTCATCGAGGTGCCTTCATACAGAGACTCATCCATTTGCCATCCTGCTAAAGTCAACTTCTACGTAATCAATGGAAAACGGAAGCGCAGTCAACCTCAACATTTCACCTACACACCTCTACCAGGTACACAAGTATTTGCTACTGTACCTTTAAGGCTCCTAAAGGGGTCTTTCACTGAAAAATTTAAATTCCATCATCATTTACTCCATTTGTTCCAATCTTTTTTGACTTTCTTCTTTCTGTGGACCGCTAAAGGTAATGTTAGGCAGAATGTTTGTTTCAGTCACCATTCATGAAAATTACTTTCACAGAAATTTTGCAAAATGAAATTACACATTTCTCTGCAGTTTCCCAGGGAATACAAACATTAAAATGTATTGTTTTCAAATGATGCATTAGAGTGCATCAACAGTGTGTGAATAATAAAGGGAAAAATAACTTTATAAGTTTATAAAGGAAAAATCAGCCATTGTACTCGTGATTTGTGTAAAAGTGAATAAAATGCACAATTGTTTTAGTGCCTCTAGTGTTCATTTCACCAGGATCCTGCGGCGAAATGTGGAAAATGGCACATTATGATGAGTAAAACTCTCTGTTGGTAAAACGTATCGGTTACCTAACGTAACCTCGGTTCTCTCTAGATGAGGGAACGAGTATTGCGTAAGCTAGCTTACGCTACGGGAAAGATTAATCTTTTCTGAGATATTGAAGCCAAAAAATTATCCTTAATTTTTGTATCCATTGTCAACGCAGTGCGGCAGCTGCAGACCTTGAGCGGGCTAGCTAGCGAGCTCATAGGTTGCTCTGTGGCAACTGCTGCAGCCTATAGACGAGCTTGGGCTGAACTCGCATCCAGTGAGAGGCGCCCGGCTCACTGCATCAAAGCCCACCAAAATGGGCGTGACTAGAGTGCATATAAGCGTAGTTCGTAGGCTGGAACCCTGGTTTTCATTGACTGAAGCGAAAAGTCGCCGTGGCGCTGAACACGGCCGGCTACGCAATACTCGTTCCTCATCTAGAGAGAACCGAGGTTACGTTAGGTAACCGATACGTTCTCTTACGAGAGGTTCTCTCGTATTGCGTAAGCTAGCTTACGCTACGGGAACCCATTGTCAACGCCGTGCGTGCCAAGCATCCACTGTATGAGCCCCAGGGAATTAAGGGGGACCCGGGGAGCACTTATGAGTGGGGAAAAATATTTGGCCGGCAAGAATGCGGGTCATTGATTGTGTAATACATAAGCACATAGTGGGAAGGGAACGACAGAGCGGCGGTGCCGGTCTGTGTGGAATGTGTCCCATCAGTGCAGCTCACCAGGGGAGCTGTAGCGTATTAAAACGCTAGTAGTTTTGCCTGCAGAGCGGGCACTTCCATATTGTAAAATCTGACAAAGGTGGAGGGGAAGTCCATCCCGCTGCCACACATATGTCGTGAATGGAAATCCCGCTGGACCATGCCCACGAGGATGCCATGCCTCTAGTGGAGTGAGCCCTAATGCCCAACGGGCATGGCAGGTCTTTTGACGCCGTATGCAGCAGCAATAGCGTCCACTATCCATCTAGATAGTGTCTGTTTCGAGGCGGCAGACCTTTGGTGCGCCCAATCGAAACGAAAAGCTGCTCAGAACATCTGAAAGCAGCGAGCGCGCAGTATACAATCTCAGTGCTCTGACCGGGCAAAGGAGATTGGCGCCGCATTCGCTATCGGATGCTGGCAGCGCCGATAGGGAAATGACCTGTGCTCTGAAAGGAGTACCGATCACCTTGGGAACATAGCCGTGTCTAGGCTTTAAAATGACCTTGGAGTCACTTGGTCCAAACTCAAGACACGCAGCTGACAGACAGCGCGTGAAGGTCTCCCACACGCTTGACTGATGACAGGGCAGTCAGAAAACGGTTTTGAGTGAAAGGTATTTCAAATCCACGGATTGAAGTGGTTCGAAGGGGGGCTTTCATAGTTTCGAGAACTATAGAAAGATCCCAGATAGGAACCGATGGGGCGCTGGGGTTCATCCTTGTAGCTCCCTGAGGAAGCCGGATGACCAGCTCGCTTTTACCCCATGACTGGCCGTGCAGGGGTTCAGCGAACGCTGCAACGGCCGCCACATACACTTTGAGCGTGGATGGGGATCTGCCCTTATCCAGCAGCTCTTGTAGAAATACTGAGCAGCTGACGTACACCCCACATGTCCGCGGGTCCAGGTCTCTGTCGGTGCACCATTTTGAGAACACAGACCATTTTGACGCATAGAGTCTTCTCGTGGAAGGGGCTCTAGCGTGTATGATGGTGTTTATTACTCCTTCTGGCAGAGCGACGGGTAGTCGCTGATCACCCATGCATGCAGCCCAGCTCTGGGTGGGGATGCCAGATTGTGCCGCGAGCTTGAGAGAGGAGATCTGCTCTCACTGGGATGGGCTACGGCGCTGTCAGTGACAGCTGCGTAAGCTCCGGGAACCATGTCTGATTCTCCCAACGCGGGGCTATGAGGAGCACCGAGTGACGCGTTTCCCTGATCCTCTGAATTACCTGTGGCAATAGCGAGACGGGAGGGAAGGCGTAAAGCGGGCGTCTGGGCCAGTCCTGGGCAGTGAGAGTTGTCTTTGGACGCAAAGAGGTCTATCTCTGCTCTGCCGAATAGGTGCCATAACGTCTGGACTGTTTGAGCGTGCAGGGACCATTCCCCTGGGGGAATATTGTCTCTGGACAGTCTGTCCGGGCCGTCGCTCAGGTGGCCTGGCACGCGCGCCACCCTCAGCGAGCGCAGGTGGCACTGGGACCAACTCAGTATGCGTTTCGTCAGATGGAAGAGGTTCCTGGATCTGACACCGCCCTGACGGTTTAGGTAGGATACCACAGATCTGTTGTCCGAACGGACCAGGACGTGGTGACCCTGAATGACCGGAGAAAGCGCTAGCGCTGCATCAACCGCTATCATTTCCAGACAATTTATGTGAAGGAGCTTTTCCTGAACTGACCATAGGCCGAAAACCGAGAGCCCTCGCAGACCGCGCCCCAACCCGTGTTGGACGCGCCTGTCGAGATGACTTTTCGGCGAGATACAGCTCCCATTGTCACTCCCCGCTGATACCATTCGGCCACTGTCCAGGGCTGCAGAGCTGATATACAGGTCTGAGTCACCTTGATGGGCTGGCGCCTGTGGCCCAAGCCCGGCGAGACACGCTGGTGTTTAGCCAATGCTGAAGCGGGCGATGTGCAGTAAACCCAGCTGAAGTACTGCTGCGGCTGAGGCCATGTAACCTAGCACTCTCTGGAATTTCTTCAGAGGCGTGAGGCTGTTCATCTGAAAAGATGCGGCTAGTCGCTGAACACGGCGTCGCGGCTGTGTAGATAAGCGAGCCGTCATTGCCACGGAGTCTAGTTCTATTCCCAGGAAGGAAATGGTCTGACTGGGCTGTAGTGAGCTCTTGGTCCAATTGACTGCAAGACCCAAACTGTTCAGATGGCTGAGGAGAACTGCTCTGTGAGACAGAAGCTCCATATGTGACTGAGCCATAATCAGCCAGTCGTCCAAATAGTTCAGAATTCGCAAACCCTGACTCCGCGAGGGGTGCGAAGCGCCGCATCCATGCACTTCGTGAAAGTACGGGGTGCTAAGGACAGGCTAACGGAGGACGTGTATTGATAAACCTGGCCGCCGGCGTAATCTCAAGAATGGCCTGTGACGGGATTTATCTGAATCTGAAAGTATGCATCTTTCAGATCGAGAGAAATAAACCAGTCCCCTGGCGCACATGCGCGAGGAGTTTCCTGATTGTAAGCATTTTGAACGGTCTTTTGCAAGCACCTTGTTCAAAACCCTGAGATCTAATATGGGTCTGAGGCCGCCGTCTTTCTTGGGAACAAGAAAATAACGGCTGTAAAGCCCCGACTCAGCTCAGAGAGGGTGGCACTTTTCTATGGCCCTTTTGCACAGAAGGCTTGCTATTTCTGAACGAAGCATGCACGCTGCTTCTGTGTTCACAGTGGTTTCGAGCACGCTCTGAATCGAGGAGGGCGGCGATCGAACTGTAGCAAATAGCCCTGTTGTATTGTGCTTAACACCCACTTGGATATCCCTGGAATAGCTTCCCACTCTTTGAAGCGTAACGCTAGAGGGTGAATGGCCAATTCGCTCTGATTGCCGCACACAGAGCTGAACAAAATGTGTGAGCGCGTTTAGTGTGTTTATGCATGATTGCTCGCGAGACAGCATGAACAGGCTGTTTTGTGAGTGACTTCCGATTGGAATGAATGGGGAAAGAGTCACATCTGTTACGTGATGCTAAGCATAGTCATGGGCACGGGACTTACACACAGAGGAATGTTTGCTGGCCGTGTAACAGAGCGGGCAGAGAATGGGCGCTGCACGCATTTGTGGGCGCCTTCATTGACTCTGATGCTCGAGCGGTTCAGTAACCGCTTTATGTGAGCGTGCTCTGGTGGGGACACGAGACATGCAGTGTTTGTGTGCAGAAGTGAACACTGGATTGTGGGCACATTTTCTACACATAGGGCTGGTCGTGGTGACAGAGCGGGCAGAGAATGGGCGCCACAGACGCATTTGTGGGCGCCTTCATTGACTCTGACGCTCGAGCGGTTCAGTAATCGCTTTATGAGAGCGTGCTCTGATAGGGGCACGGGATGTGTTATGCTTGTGTGTAGGGGCGAACACTGGGTTGTGGGCACTTTTTCTACACATAAGACATGTTTGCTCTTTACAAGATTTATTTGGGTCGCCGTGAAAACGGCATTTGAGTGCAGGCAAGCGGGCAGTGTCACCGGCTTGTTGGCTGCTAAATTCACCACTGTAGTAGCCTGAGAGAAGGGGACTGACAGGGGCAAAGCTTTGACAGTGGTCCGGCCGCGCGGACTGAGCCGTCGCTTGTTCAACAAAGTTAGGAAGACTTCGCTTGCTCTGGTTTCAGCGCTACCTTAAATCGAGGCCCGCTGGGGCGGCGGTCTCGCGGCGGCTGTATGAGCTGATCGAGGGCGGCCGCCCTGTCGACGCTGAGAAGTCTGAGTATGTTGAACTGGGCGCTGTGAAGAGGCTCGTGCAGGAGGCTGATCACGTGAGCGGCCTGCAGAGGACCTAGCGACGCCGGCAGGAAGAGGTTCATGGCTTGGGTGGCTTTCTGGACTTCTGAGAAGCGGTCAACAATGCCACTCACCGCGGAGCCAAAGAGACCAGTCGGAGAGAGCGGTGCGTTGAGGAACGTGGAGCTCTGCTTCTCCCATGTCGGCTAGTGTTAGCCATAAGTGTCTCTCGGTCACAGTCAGCGAGGCCATGCACTTCCCTAGAGCTTGGGCTGCAGCTTTGGTAGCTGAAGGGCGCAGGTCTGTCGGCCAGTAGATCAGTAACAGCCTCTGGGTGCCTGCCTTTCTCATCCCACTACCAAAGAAGGTCTGCTTGTAGGATCTGTAAAACGGCCATTGAGTGCAGAGCAGATGCGCTTGGCCGGCGGCGGAATAGGCGCGCCAACATAGGCGGAAGTCGCTCTGCAGGCCTTAGACGGGAGCACAGGCTTGGAACGCCATCTCGCGGAGGGCGGACAAAGTTGTGCTGCTACCGAGTCCTCGACCGGGGGGATGGAGGAGTAGCCTCTCTCAGTGGCGCCGTCCACCGACGCGAGAGAGGTGGAGACGTGGGAACGGGTCCTGGCTGAAAAAGGAGCGTTCCACGACTTTGCAAGCTCCGTATGTAATTCTGGCAGGAAGGGAGCGGTCCGGGCCACGGGTGTAGAGTGGCGATGGCTTTGAAGAAAGCAGCCGTCGAGTCTGTTGGGTGCCTGCTCAGGGGGCGGTGACCACTCGAGCCCGAGGCGGTCGACGGCCTGTGTGAGGAGGCGTGTTAACTCCCCTTCGACTCCGGCGCGGGTCCTGCTGGATTCCTGTGCCGAGGAGGAGGCTTGGGAACCTGACCACTCCTCGCTGTCTGAAGCCATGATGGAACAGCGGCCCTTATCCTCCGCCTCGTCATCCGAGATGGCAGCAGTGCGGCCGCTCGGCGGCAACTGCGCCGTCCCGGGGCGGGAGGGTGAAAGCGATGCTCGAGGGAGAGGCTCCGGCGAGGCAGTCGCTTCAACCACAGTTTCCGGCAGCCTTTGTGAGCGGCACTTCTTCCTGCGTGGCTGAAGGTAAGGCGGCGCGGTGGTTTCTGCTTTGAGCGCTTCGAGTCGAGCCCGCAGGGTCGACATCGGTAGCTCCTCGCAGAAATCGCATCCACCCTCAGTGAGGGCGAGCTCTGCGTGCCCCAGTCCCAGGCAGAGAGCGCAGATGATGTGGCGGTCTCCTGTGCTGAGAAGGGCGCGACATGAGGCGCAAGTGGAGCGAGGCATCTTGAAAAAGACGCTCGTACTCTTTTGTGAATAGTTCGTGAGAACTAGCTTGCTGAATAAAAGGATACGTCGTCGGATGGCATAGCTCGCAGGATGGCTGAAGGTGGCTGAGACTGCCGGCTTCTTCTAGCGCTGTCCACACTTGCTTGATGCCCCTCGAACGGCGACGCGGCTTCCAGGTCAGCGACGCGAAGAGCTTCGCTGAAGAGATGAAAATCAGGGTTCCAGCCTACGAACTACGCTTATATGCACTCTAATCACGCCCATTTTGGTGGGCTTTGATGCAGTGAGCGCGCGGACGCCTCTCATTGGATGCGAGTTCGCCCAAGCTCGTCTATAGGCTGCAGCAGTTGCCACAGAGCAACCTATGAGCTCGCTAGCTAGCCCGCTCAAGGTCTGCAGCTGCCGCACTGCGTTGACAATGGATACAAAAATTAAGGATAATTTTTTGGCTTCAATAGCTCAGAAAAGATAAATCTTTCCCGTAGCGTAAGCTAGCTTACGCAATACAAGAGAACCTCTCGTAAGAGAACTCTCTGCACAATAATGATAGCTTAGCCACCATAGCACGTTGATGCAAGGATGTCTATTTACAGTGTCCGTTTTCCCCAATCAGACCCCAAAAGTGCACATAAATATTTACTAAAATATATACACAGCTCTTGGATGGATTTCGTTCTACACAAAAGAACACAAACACACTACTTAGAAATATGGCACCACTCTTGCATATCTTACTCCTTTCAAAAGAGACCACAATGTGAGAGAGATCTGCACATATAAAACAGATGCTCCGCCCACTGGGGACAAACCATTACATGGTAAGTATTCGGTACATATCAGCAGATCAACCTTCTACAAAAAAGGAAAAGTAAACATCAATATATACATATACATATATATAATACAATAAACATAATATAAATATATTATGAATATCCATATTTTCCAACAATAGAGATTGTTATTCTCCATAAATTAACAACAGGTGGTCAGGTTAGTCAGGGGTACTGCTATGCTGGAGAACTGAGGTATGAAACATCTATACCATCCAACTAGACCTAGGAAAGATTCTACCACATTCTTGGTGCAGGGTCGGGGACAGTTGCGTACCGCTTCGACGTTGTCATTTTGGGGTCTCTCCTTGCCGTTTCCAAGCTGGAACCCCAGGTAACGGGTCTCTTGCCTCGCCCACTCCCATTTAGACACATTCAGCATCAGACCAGCCTCGCCGATCTTTCTCATTACTTGGCGCAAATGTTGGAGGTGATTGTCCCATGTGTCACTATAGATGACAACATCATCCAGGGAATTCTGGACTTCACAGTAGTCCTCACAGTTTTGGTGAACATGTTTTATGAGCCGCTGTAATTTCGCTGGTGCCCCATGTAACCCAAATAGCATAGTCGTGAACTGTAATAGGCCTATCGGGGTCTTGAAGGCGGTGCATTCTCTGGACTACTTCTCCAGCGGAACCTGCCAGTACCCCTTACAGAGGTCCAATGTGGTGATGTACCTGACTCTTTCAATCCTCTCAACTAGCTCATTGATTCTGGGCACTGGGTAAGCATCAAACTGTGAGACAACATTGAGCTTTCTGATGTCCAGACAGAGCCTTGGAAATCCATCTTTCTGTTGGACCAGAACAATCGGATTAATCCATGCACTAGTTTCTGTTAAACGGTACAGCCTCTGCCAAATAGGAGTAGGATCTGTCAGGTGGATGGTTTGCTCAAACACATTGGTTCTCCCGGGCTTGGATCTGAAAAGTTCAGGGTAATCAGCAAAGATCTCTGCCAGCTTCTCCCTTTGGTCCCTCTCCAGGTTGTCCAGACTCACCACAGACTGAGGACGTCTCACAGCCTTGTCATCCACTCTGTCGTCATCTTCCTCATCTTCTGGAAACACTTTGCATGCGATTAAGGCCTTCTTTTCCGCTCAGGCGTCCACTCTCTCCACTCCTTGATGAGGTTGACGTGGTAGACTTGGCTCTCCTTTCCTTTGTCTGGGTGGTGAACCTCATACGTGACTGGTCCCATTTCCTGAGAATGGTGTACGGTCCTTGCCACTTTGCCAACAACTTGCTCATAGATGACGGCAGCAACAGCAGCACCTTCTGTCCTGCTTGGTATTCTCTGTTTCAGGCATGCTGGTCATACCAAAACTACTGGGCTTTTTGGGCTTTCTCGAGGTTCTCTTGGGCCTGTTCTCGGTATTTGTCCAGATGGTCTCTCATTTGCAAGACAAACTGGATGATGTTGGTACCTCCCAGCACTTCTTTAACAGGTCCAGTGGGCCTTGAACAGACCAACTGTACACCAACTCAAAAGGCGAAAACCCTGTAGAAGCTTGGGGCACCTCTCGGGGAACACAAAGATCAGAAAAGGCAACCATTTATCCCAGTCCTTACCGGTGTCATTGACAAACATTCTTAACATGTTTTTGAGAGTTTGATTTAACCTTTCTACTAGTCCATCTGTCTGCGGGTGATATGGACTAGTTTGAATGGGAGTGATACCAAGCTGTCAGTGGAGTAGCTTCATGAGTCAGGATGTGAAGTTGGTGCCCTGATAGGTGCAGCTGTCAGTCCATCCGTTGACTCATGTTCCCTCACCCAGTTCTGGACATCTTAAGTCAGAACCCGAAGCAGCTGCTCTAGGATGATGGTCTCTTCTATCTCTTCCTTAGTGCGTTGCTCTGGTCTGACCCAGCGATGGTAGAGCCCTTTAGATGATGGTAGGTCTCTCCCGGGGTTATTGATGTCTGCCTGAAGCGTTGATGGTAGATCTCCATGGAAATATCAAATTTCTCCAACAGCACGTCTCTCAGGTCATCATAGATGATGGCCTTGTCCTCGTCCATGGCGATGTATGCCTCCAGCACATTTCCGATGAGTAATGGCACCAATCGACATGCCCAGTTTTCCTCTGGCTTTCTCCAGGTCTTTGCCCGATGCTCAGAACTGCAAAGATAGTTCCCTATATCCTCCCCCTCTTGATATTCTTGCATCCTGGGCTACTAACGTGGCACCTGGAGGGGATCTGTTGATGGATTGAATCTCCCCTGAGGTCTCTCCGCTGATGTCCCTATATTGCAAAGGGCCCCTGTGGTGGGGAACTCCAAACGCAGGCTCGAGGCCGACTCTGGTGATCTCTGCCACTGGATCAACTCTCAGAGGCCTCGGAGCTCGTAGATGAGGCCCTCTTCCCTCCTTTGCTGTACCACCAAGAATCTCACATCAGAGTCACCATGTCACTCAAACATGTAACCAGCATGTGGTGAGGAGAGCACGTCGGTGCAAAGATGTTTATTTACAGTGTCCGTTTTTCCCAATCAATCCCAAAAAGTGCACAAAAGTATACACACAGCTCTTGGTTGGATTTCCTTCTACACAATAGAACACAAACAGACTACTTGGAAAAATTGCACCACTTACAAAAAAACGTACAAAAGTGGAGGCTCCGTCCACCGGGGACAAACCATTGTATGATAAGTATTAGGTAAGTATCAGCAGACCAACCTTCTACAAAAAGTTAAGTAAACATCAATATATACATTTATAATGCAATAAACATAATATAAATATATTATGAATATCCATATTTTCCACACTCTCTATTGTTATTCTCCATAAATTAACAACAGGAATGTTCCCCTTTTCCTGCAGACACATAAACACATAGGACAGTCCAGCCAACAGAGACATCGTGCAGGCGTGGCGCGGGAAACTCTGATTTATGGACTCGCGAAGCGCTGCCTGCGTTTAGCCTCTTGCGCTTGCCGTACCCTCGGCGGACTGAACCCGGAAGACGCTACTAGACGGACAATCCACAGCACAAAGACATAGACTAACAAATATACAGATGAGTAAATAAAGATGTTGTGATTCACTTATCTGGTGTGTGCGTGTGGTTATTTAGCGGGGAAAAGCGATGTATAATGGGAGTGTATGCGTGTATGAAAATAGAGCAGTAGCGCAGTGCCAAGTGGTAAGGCTAAACAACTGTCAGTGAGTGAGGAGATGACGTGTAGATAACTAGATTGGGCCGGGATTGTTTGTGCAGTCCCAGCTGGTGACAGAGATCTCTGTCACACACATAAAAGTCAGTTTGCAAAAATGTAGTTATATTAACGTTCAATCTGTGAGACAAGGTTGGAATGGGGCCAATCTGTAAACATTGAAATACTCACGATTTCAAAAGTATAGCCACAACAAGTAAACAATACGTGTGTAAACATGATTTTAGTGTGATGAAATCACTTACTAACCTTTTCTGTATAAATTTATATCCAATTTTACAAACCCTAAAACGACCATGAAAACTATTTTTAACAACTTTACAGCTCAAATAATACAAAAGCAGAAGAATTAATGTAAGTGCCTTTAAACAAAAACTTTCCCCATTCACTTCTATTGCAAGCACCTCACTGTAATCTCGATATTTACATTTCTTTTTATAGAAAAGGAGGGATGAGTCGAAAATATTTTGTGGTAATCAACATAATATCACTAATGCTGTCGATTGAGCATAACTTGTATTGAACCTTGATTATTCCTTTTAGAATTTGTCTGCATAATACATTGAACTTTTTTATTTCAATTTAGTAAGGAGAATATTTCCCATTATATGGATATTAAGGCCTTATTCAGAACTGATTAATGCAATTCCCTATTATAGTCATTCTCTCATTTTACCTCCTCAGTTCCGGCTATAAAGACAGAGCCAGTGGATGACTATGAACCGGGGCGTATGGGTTATTCCATGTCACAGATGCTCGGGGTGTCTCCTCAGTCTTACTATAACCCCCGTGGAGTCATCAACCCGGACAGTGGCCTGGTGCCTGGCCTTGTCCCCTGCCAGCAGCCCCTCCTGGGGATCTCCTCTCCAGATCACCAATTTCAGCAGCAGAGCTCGGCCATAATCTACTCCCGTCTGGGAAAGAGCTTGGCGGCAAGCCCCTCTATTTATTCTCAGACGGGAGCCTCTATGATGCCAGATTCTCATCGGTCAGTTCTAGTCCACACAGGTTCTCCAGCCCAATCTTCTCACCTGGGTGGCCAGCATCCCTCAATCATCCAGTTCTCTCCAACCAACCACCATGTACTCAGAGTTGGAGACCCGCCTGCCCCACCACCTCCAGAACATCAGCACATCATTTATTGTGAGAGCTATAACCAGCATGGGGCTCAAGCCTCAGGGGAAAACCACTCTCCTGCCCCAGAACAGACACCCCAGCATCCTCAATATTACCCCACTGTCATCCAACAGCAGCCCTTTGTCCAAAGAGTGGCCAAAGACAGGTCACCACCAGTGCAAGTAGAGACCCAGAGATGTTCCTCTACTGAAGAACAGAGAACCAGCACTCCTGGACGTGTCACGGTCAAGCAGGAGAACTTGGATCAGGCATATCTTGATGATGGTGAGTGAAAGAGCTTTGTTTCCAGACTGAACTTACATTGAATTCAGAGACAGTAAGTCAAATTGATCTGTGCTTACTGAAATTTTAACAACTGCCTGCAGTGGCTGGTAGTGTTTCTGGGTGAAATGTCCACAGAGTGGTGCCGAAAGTAAGTTGTAAAGCGTTTAATTGTAAATTATGTAATACAGTCAACAGCAACGGATTGAGGCGAGTCACTATGCCACCAAGACGACTTAGAGCGCATTGGGAATTGGGCATTCCAAATTGTGGAGAAAAGGGGAGAAATAAATTTAGCAAATGTTCTGCTGATTCTGTTCATGGCTTCTCTGCTACATCCATGCTATCTGTGATCAGACATTTTTTATTTGTTATTTATTTATTTTTATCAACAACTGACTGTGAAGAATAGAACTGGTATAAAAAGAGTCAGTATTAAATGACAAAGGGGTTGCATGGATCTCGTCTTTGGACACATTAAACGGAATGAGTCAAACCAAACTTTTACTCTCAACAGGATGTTTGTGCTGAGCTTCTTTGCCACTATGCTATTCAATCATGTTGAGTGAAATCTGAAACTTTACCAGCTAGTGGTGAAGCACACACATTTTTAGTTGCATAGCGCAAAATTTGGTTGCATATGCAAATTATTGTAGAGGGTTGATGGATTGAAGGAAATATATTTTTAACCCAGCTCTGATATAAATATTAACAATTTGCATTAAAACAATGGCATGTAGCCTTCAGTTTGGGAGCTACTGGTGTAGATTTCGATGGGCAGAACTTTTTCTAATTTCCTTTAGTACATCAGGTAACAAATAGGCATTTTATTGTAAACATTTTTAAAAAGTTTCACACATTCTGTTTGGGAAAAGTAAAAAAATTATTCTGGCATACCATGTTAGTTCATAGTTGCCACGCTTCAACTGTGGGGCCAAATGATGGCGTGCCAGGGCCAGTTGCATTCACATTGTCACCCTTGGAGATTATTTGTGCCTGTGCTTCCTTGGGGCCAACAGCCAATAGCCTTTGGTCTGCTGATTACACTTGGGCCAAAGAAGGCCAACTAGGGATTTAGGCAGGGTCAATGTCAAAGGTGGTGTTTCGCTGAGTCAGGTCAGAGGTTTCAGCACCAAGATACTCATTTCCCAATCTTTCATATCTAGCTACCAGCTTACCTCAACAGATCAACAGAGAATGGAGAATTATCAGTACTTGTCAGTAGATGAAATCGTGGCTCCTCTGAAGGTTTGGGCTGATAAAAATGTGAAATGAAGTCATGGTTAAGTACTTTGTCGCCAAACTTAACAAGTTGTGGATCAAGCACAAATTGGTACAGGTTCGGGAAACAATTTGAAAAAATTGCGGTCACGATACAAATCTGTGTTCCTTTTAGGGCAACGCTGGTGAGCTATTGGCCCAATGGTGGGAATGCAGACCGATTTTGGTCTTGTGGCTCGAGGTCCGGGTCTGTTGGCCCCAGCTGACCAGTTGATAGCCCTGCCTACTGTTGCTCAAAAGTGTCTGTCAACACATTAGTTTGAACTGACAAGTAATTTTAAAAATGTCCTTGAAATCTGCTGCCGTACGCATACGTCAAATGTAGTGAACAGTTATTCTGTCATATTCTTTGTCTAATAACGATATAAATTCACTTGACGTATTTAGTCTGCTCCATAAAAATAGCAGGAAGAATTCTTGTCAAGTCCTTCTCATTGTCTTGTCTTCTTGACATTTACATGTTTCTATCATTTACTTTCAACATCAAGTGTATGACCTTAACGACACTAAGTGACGACACTAGGAAGGATTTATATTATATAAAGCAGATTGAATCAAATTACAATTTTATATGCCTTGGATTTGGTGTGACTTTCCATTACTAAGGAAAGAGTGAAACAGGAGTTGATTAGCTGTGGTGGACATGACTACACCTTTTCTTACAAACGCCCACTGTTTAGGTCAAGAAACCAAAGTCTCAAAATTTTTAAGTAATGACTTTGAAAATGTCCAAACCACAATTTTGGCAGAATACTAGCAAGAAAATATGCAAGATTCCAGTGTCACTTCTGTAAGGCAATCTGAGAGTTCAAGGGGTCGCATAAAGGGGGGTTCCTTTTGCCTGTATCTGACAAGGAAATGCATACTTTTTCAACTTTTGACAAGAATAAAAAAAAAAGAACAGGAAAACTAAGCAGCTCCAAAAATTCTTGGACATGTTGATGCTGTTATGATTCACAAAATAAGTGCCATGGCAACCCATTGTCAAACTGTGGAATCGGCTGCCTGGGAGAGCTGGGGAAAGCCTCTTTGTTTGTTATACTTGGCCAGGGCTCCCCTTGGCCCCATGCCCCCCAATACAGCGGGGGGAACCCACAATAGGATTTGCTATTTTTTCACACAATTTAAAACTCTTGCCAATCTGGAGCATAGTGCTCCTATTTGCAGCTGCCGCACTTCTCCAGAAAGGCAGCCTGATCCGAACAAGATAGTGATTGGGTGGGAGTCTACAGGAAAAGGAAAGGGCCATGTTGCATGGAATAACTAAAGCTGATGGGACCACAATTTATTTTGGATACTCTAATATGGTTTCCCTGTGTAAGTAGCAACACTGCAACTGTAGTCACATTAAAAGAGTTACTATGGGATGCCTGGTACCTAGAACTTTTGATGTTTTCATAAAAAGGTGCTGTTTTAGGAGCTCTCTAATGAATCTCCCCCTTGCACCCCCTTTGAATAACCCAGAATTTCTGTTAGCCCCATTAGAGTTTAACACCACTCTGGTAAGCTCATAAAGGTGCAAGAGAATTCCCCCATTAAGGCCCCTCAAAGCAAGATGTTGATTTATGTAAACACTACTGTAAAGGAATTTAAACGGGCAAGGAGGAAGTGAGAACCGGCTTGACAATATAAATAATAGTTTAATGAAAAACTTAAACAAAAAGACACAAACACACACATGACGGTCAGCTGACCGTAAACGATCTCTCTCTGGAAGCACCACCTTCGCGCAGTCGGCCTTTATCCCTCTCGGAGGCTTAAATAGCCTGATAATGGATCAGGTATGTATAATCACGACCCGGCCCTGCCCTGTCACATTGCTCCATTGTTCTCTCGGGCTGGGGTGTCCCCGGCATGACTGACACCCCCCCCCCCCCTTTCCCTGGGGAGGGGCGTGCCTTCCGCCCCGCCCAGGTCATACCCGTCTACCTGGATGAGGGAGGGGACAAGGGGAGGCAAACAGACATAATTAAAATAGGGGGTGTACTTCCTGTAACAGTGTAAAACACCCCCCCCAAAAAAAAAAACACTGTAAAATTTAAAAGAGAGGGAAATGACCAACGCAGAGCAGCAGTGAGAGAGAGAGAGAGATGAAAAAAATCACTTACTCGCCAGTTCTCCAATACGCCTTAGCTTGGTCCTCGGCTACTCCTCCACCCTTTAACGGATGACAGCTGCGCCTCCCCAGGCAGCTCAGAGGCAGTCCTCCAGCCCCTGGCGGACGGAACGCCCTGCCGCGTTCTCTGGAAACAGAAGGGGTCTCCCCCACCCCTGGCAGCGGTTCTCCCGCTCCAGGCGGTTGGCAGTGAGCCCCTCCCCGCTCGCGGTCGGCGGTCTCAGACCCCGCTGCGTTTCAGCGGCTGGTAGGGGACTATTCCACCCCTGGCAGTTGCCCTGACCGCTCCAGGTGGTCGGTTAGGAGCCCCTTCTCCCCTCACGGTCGGCACCCGTTCCTCCGCTTCCAGGTGGCCGCTCTGTTGGGGTGGACGGTAGTAGAGAGAACTCTACTAGGCGTATCCCTCCTCCTTCCCGGGTCTACGGCACCAGTGTAAAGAGAACAATGGAAAGGAGGAGGCGACAACTGGCTTGACAATATAAATAATAATTTTTATGTAAAACTGAACAAAAAGACACAAACACACACACATGACAGTCTCTCTCGTCGCACCACCCTCCACAGTCGGCCATTATCCCTCTCAGAGAGGCTTATTGAAATCGGTGTAGTGTGGTGCCATAAATGAAACCCATAGCTGGCATTCGGAAGGTTATTGGACACTTACAGGTTACAGACACCCCATACTATTTCTGATGTGCTGCATGCACCTGTGAACATATGCAAGAAACCTTTTTGACACCAAGGCCTCCCACTCTTCAAGACAACATTCAAAGCCATGTAATGGCTTTTTCAGACATTTTATTAACTGAAATTGTCATTTCAGAAGTTTCAAGAACTGTGTTCTCTTCAAAGTTGTTGAATTAAAATAAGAAATAGTTTACCATGCCAGTGGTATGATGCCAGTCATTTATGATGCCAGTGTACATATTGTACATATCTTGATTTTTAACATTGTTATTAAGTTAAATTGTTAAATTGCAGAGGTTCTTAGGTTTACTGATTCCAATAATAATTTTTTTTTTTTCATTTATTATAGAATCAAGCATGTTACCCCTCAAATACTGGACAGTTTGGACAGTTCTTAACCCAATGACAGTGATTTCTGCAATCCCTTTGATGTTTTCTTTGCTTGATGCAGGCCAATAATGTGCCCCTTCTGAAACATCTTTTCCATGACCACAGGATACATCTTCCGACGTGGTTGTTTTAGAAATGAGCTACACTGCATCAATTTGGGTAAAAAAAAATTGTTGCCAGCTGAAACATATTAATCACTGCAATAATGATCCAATCATGGGCTCTTTTTGCTTATTTAAATAATTAATTTATACCACATATAATGTGGTTACACCACATGACTTTGATTTGGTTGACAAGAGTTTTTTAAATATAAATCTTATTTTAAAAGAAAATTGTTACGCGTAGTCATGCCAACAGTTATTTTTTTTCAAAAATTTCAGCTTTTAATAAGACATTTTGGACTTTTAAGCCCCAGAAAAAAATATAATAAAATTACTTTGAACTTAGAAATGGAAAATGAGCATCATATCATTGACCCATTGAAGAATATACAGTTCTTCAATGGGTTCAAGCACGAAGGTCTAGAAACCCAATTGTTTTTGTCAGGATTTTTGTTATTATTATTTTTCTGCCCTAAAACTGATTGTGCAGACCAAACCATAAGGCCTAGAGACTTGAAGCTTTCAGGCATGGTATTACTCCAGCTGGCTAGCCATACACATGGAAACGGCACATGGGTGGCGCTATAGAGAGAAAAAAAAATCACATTTTGTATGGGCTATAACTCTTGAACCGTAAGGGCTAGAAACAACCTTTTTCTAGTAATTCCTTGCGTCAGGGCAAATCTTTTAAGCTCCAGCCAATTTTGATTCCTCACCCTCGTTTTCCCGCTGTTTGGGATTGTTTTAAAAAAAATCTAAATTAACTGATCAGAACCAAACCTGTGCAGAAAGATGCAGCAGAGTCCCAATTTGAAAAGTTATCAAAGGAATTTTACAATTATCCACTTAATGGTCATAACTCTTGATCGGAAATCGATTTTATCACCAAATTTGGTACACATATGTATGGGGACATTCTGAGGACTCTTAGTGGTGCTATAATAATTTAAATTCTAAAAATGTCTCTAACTTTGGAACCGTTGGTCTGATCAACTTTCAATTTTGCATGTATTGTCTTTGTCCAAGTTGCCAAGTTCTATGAGGACAGTCGCATATCTTGAAAAACATGGCCGCTATCAACCAATCAACTTTTAGAAGCTATTTGAAATAGTCCTAGGCTGCTCACTGAACCAAATCAGTGCAGAAAGGCTCTCTGGAGTCCCAATCGCAATAATTATCAAAACATTTTTTAACTTTCGATGCACCGGTGCAAAAGTATGCCAAAATGTACAAAGTGTGAGTGGCCACTTTTCCTTAAATGTTTAAAACTCTTGAACAGAATGAGATACCATCACCAAACACTTATGAAGGAGGTAAATTTGTGGAACTTGAAAAGAATTTGGTACCTCTGCCTCTTGGTGGCACTATAACAGTCAGAAATGTAAAAAATATAATATCTCTGTGCTACCTAACCTGATATTTTTGAATATTAAGGCACTTTATCATTGTTTTAGTTGCAAACAGACTGTCTAATAAATACTTAATATCTGTTACATGTGTAATTAAAGGACCTTAACCCTGGACCTTAACCCTGTTAATCGCTGCTTGCAGGTACATTAATCTATTTACACATCTAGTGTCTGTTAATAAAAAGTTTGAAAAAGCAGCTCATCATTACATGGCCTTGAATATTGTCTTGGAGAGTTGGAGGTCTTGAAGTCAAAAAGGTTGCTTAGTATACTATAGTTTACTGTATGTAAAGAATATAATGTGAATTAGTAGTATAACGTCATTAGCTGGAAGTTCTGCAGATATGATGTCTGTAGCCACCCAATAGCAGTTAGGGTGCAGACGAAGTACAGGTCACTGAGAACAGGAGGGATGATGACCGCAAAAAATCCCGGTGCAGAGGTGTCAAGGTGTTGCAATCCACCCACAAACATCTCATTGTTTGATGTCCTCCAAGAGCTTGACAAACAACTAGTTAAAATATGACTCATGCAGTTACATCTATCTCGCTCAGTATTTCGATGGTGGCTTTTGAAGGGGCTATCAGAGTTTCTGTGGTTGGCTTTCTGCAAAGAAACTGTACCGTCATCCATTTCATTTTGAGCATGCAGCTTTTGCATTTGTAAAATTGCAAGAAACCTGCCAAGGAAGCAAAGTACATCTTGGCTTCTAGATTTTACCTTACTGCCAACTGTTGTATGGGTATTCAAGTCCTTTTCATGGGTGGGCTGGCATCTCTAAAAGGCTTTGGAACAAGCTTAACCAGCAAGTCTTTCTTGGTCATTCAGCTTCGAAATGTCAAGTTGGCAATTCTGGTTCACCAGTTAGACCAGCACCAAACAACCATTAACTGGCCTGGACCAACATGGAAATTCATACAGGGCAGTCTTTTTCTTAAACACACAATCTTCCTTCCTTGACTGTCCACCTTTGAAATTGGGTCATATACTCTCTTGACCCTACCAAGTGTTGCCCTTGAGATAAACAGCCAAACTGGCCTGGATTTTTGAGGGCATGAAGTGGGCCAATCTTCCAGTGCTCAACTGGCTCAGCTTAGACCGGCTTCCCAGGCTGGAATGGACGCCTCGGGCAATAGAGTGGAAGTTCTTCCAGCTGGAGAGAGCGGGAGGAATAATTGAGATAGAGCACGTAAGCCATGCACATTAGTTTCAGATCACTTGCATCCAGTATGGTACTGTGTCTGTGCCAAACCATTGGATATTTGGCTGTGAAAACTGTCCTGATGAGACGCAGCCTTATTCTTTGAAAGTTTAAAATAAACTACATAATAAACTAAAATAATCTGTAAAGATTAGAGTTGAACATGATAGTGAGATTTTAGAGTTTCATGGCAAGGACATCTCTAGAGTTTTGTTTTGCTGTGTCTAACTGGTCTGTAAGTTCTGCTTCAAGGGGCAAAGCAGACAGACTTGTGGTTTAGACTCTTCCTGTCTGTCTCATATATGTACACTGTTTCTTTATTATTTGGTCAGTGCCAGCCACGTCCCCACCACACACACACACAAACACAAACACGCACGCATACAGTACTCACACACCACAAACACAAACCTTTTGGTCATGTGCAATTACTTTCTTTGCACTCCTTGACATTTCTTAAATATTCTGAAAGTGAAAGTGGAGATTTATATTCTAAGGGGTAATAAAAGGGGTTTATTTTGCAATAATGTTAAGCTGACTGTACATTTTCCAACCTATTGCACGGTTACTTAAAACATGGACGTGAAATATTGATTTAATTGAAATTTTGTTAATACAGTATATTAGAAGAAAGTCTCTAGAAACAGCTTAATTAAACTTCCAGTTTGCATTGGAGTTCTGTTTATGTTGTGAGAACGACCGTCTGACTGCTCATTATCATAAGATGACTCACAATACCCGGATGACTGGTCTAATATATCTTTATCCCCAGATGTACGTCCATTAATCAGAAATATCAGATCGCTGGATGCTCCGATTAACCAATCAGAATTGAGCATTCCTGAGAGCTGTGTAAAATATAATCTTTCATTTTTAGAATAATAAAACCTATTTTTGCTTAATTTATTAATTCATTTTCCAATTGAGGACCTCCACAAATGTCCACAAAGGGAGGTTTCGTAAGATTTAAAGCACTTTTTGGTACACTTTTGTTTTTGGTTTTATACAGACTAACCAGACCTCAAACCCTAAAAGAAAACATTTAGTACATTTTTAATAAAAAGTTATGTTTCACATTTGAGACATCAGAGAGTTTTTGTTTCATTTAGCTAACTTCTGGGGACAATTTTGTCCCCAAATATATCTAAGTAAAGTACACACAATTACACAATGCCCAAAGAGATGCTCCCTGAACCACAATTTGAGCCTGATGAATCTTGGCATTGTCATCCTGGAATATGCCAGTGCCATCAGTGTAGAAAAAAATCCATTGATGGGATAATCTGGTCATTCTGTACATTCAGGTAGTCAGCTGACTTCTTTATTGCTGCATAACGTTGCTGAGCCCAGACCTGACAAATTGAAACAACCCCAGATCATAACACTGCCTCCAGAGGCTTGTAGAGTGGGCACTATTATAGATGCATCACTGCATGCACTTCCCTTCTTACCCTGATGCACCCAAATCTGGACTCATCAGACCACATGACCTTTTTGCATTGCTCCACATTCCAATCTTTATGCTCCCAAGCAAATTGAAATCGTTTTTTCTGATTAGCCTCACTAACAAGTGGCTTTCTTGTGGCCACACAGCTGTTTAGTCCCAATACTATACGTTTTTGTCACATTGTGTGTGTGTGAAAATGCTCTTACATTCACGATTTTTTATGATGTGACATCACCAAGCATTTTAGTGATCTCCGATCATGTTCATTCAAGATTTTTTTCTGACCAACTAAGTCGGTTCTTCCACTAAACTGACTATCCTTCCAGGTTTTAATAATGATTTGGACAGTTCTTAACCCAATTCTAGTGATTTCAGCAATCTCCTTAGATTTTTCTTTGCTTGATGCAGGCCAACAATTTGCCCCTCCAGAAACAAAGTACCATCTTTTCCACGACCACAGAATACATCTTCCGACGTGGTTGTTTTAGAAATGAGCCACACTGCATCAGTTTGGGTTAAAAGAATTGTTGCCAGCTGATACATATTAATCACTGTAATAGTGATCCAATCATAGGCTCTTAAGTATCTGCCTATTTAAATCCAAACAGCAACTTTATTTTGGCCAGACAGTGTATAATAAGCCCACAACCTAACCCTACCCTTAAAACAAAACTTTTTATAACAGTATTTGCTTTATTTATGAGTACATTTTCCAATTAAGAACGTCCCCCAAATGTCTACAGAGACTGATTGTAAGATTTGTAAGATTTAGCTCACTTTTGGGTACAGTCAGACACTCACCTATTATACATCCAGTCTATATACACTTCCTTTACTACCTCTAAACCTGCAGTGTGTGCCAACCCTTCATTACTTTCCCTGTAGCCCCTCTGTTCAGTGTATTGACAGTGTTTCTATGTGTTATTGTCAAATTACCACTTTTCTTTTTTTGTGGCAAAGATCACTGTTATTGTTATTGCTCATACTTATAGTTAGGACTGTTTCAAAACCTTTGAAAGCTGTTGAGATGAAAGTTCTTTTAAGCTGTTTGGTGCAAGAGGAGATTTTCAGTCTGCGACAGCTACAGGGCCTCACATTGAGTGTTTTACTCGCTGATAAAACACCTCAGCATCCTGCTGCTACCAGTTTATTCCTCCCTCCTTTGTTCTTCATTAGTCTCAGAGGGAAAAACAGATGTCATCCACACAGATGATCTCCTATACTTAGTGCTGTATGATTAGAACCGCATGGCATCCTGATTGCACAGTTATTGGTTCTACTGAAAATGAAAAACTGTTTGTTTTCATTTCAGTTTTACTGAATAATGCATTGAGAATCAGGGACTAAAAACTAAATGTTTTTCATTTTGGTTCATTCTGAGCAGAAACTGTATTTGTTTTCAAGTTCCGGTGTTCTGCAGCTTCCTTTCCAAATGACAACTGGTTAGAACGAAATAAAATAATGGTTAATAATGCTTTTCTAAACTAGCAGTCCTCTGTGCTAAATACTGCACATAATCACTCTTATACCAGTTGCAGTGTTGCCAGATCTCACAAGGGAAACAAGCGACCTGATCTTGGAAAACAAGCTCAAAATAAGCGGGTTTCCTCGCCCAAATTGTGCAAAAATAAGATTCATTTTTTTCCCATGTGGGGAAATTATCAACATAGAAATCATAAATCATAAATCAAATCACTTTATTGTCACTCAGCCATATATACAAGTGCAACAGTGAGTGAAAGTTGTAGATGAAAGTCTTGGGTGCTGACATAACAAGCATAGTATGCAATATCCTGTCCAATAAATGTATTCTTAATTGACTTTGGACTAAACGCCACCTTACGCAGGCCAAATTATTTAAATTTTAAAAACCTTGTTTTACCTACAAAGTGTGCATTCAGGGACCATGTTCTTCAATTGATTCCTGCAAATAAAGTTCTGAGCACACACTCATTGCTCTTGACACTGTAGCTGTATTAACATTTATGAAATATAACATTATCTCAAAGTAAGCCTAAATAAATAAATAAATTACATATTACATATCTGCTTCTCAGTCAAAACCTAGCAGTATCAAATCTATATTAATATATCATATCTAACAACAATTCAGTGAAGACTGCAAAACAATTGAGAAATGTATGTTTTACCTTGAATATATTTTTCTTGTTTCTGGATTAACGTGCATGTATATGTAGTAATTATATAGTCATCTTCAGCATGTCGTGGAAGGCAACATCCACAAGCAACATCCACAATCGGCAAAGAAATGTGTGATGCAGCGGTTTCCTTCAGGATCAAAGTACATGCTTATTATGCTCTACTAAAAAAGAGAAGACTAATTTTCTTTGGGCAACAAAAAGTTAATTTGATTTGAATTTGAAGTGATTTACTTATTAGACATCACCTATATTACCACAAGCTGTTTGGGAGGGTTTCAAGAAAAAAGAAAACTGCTCTCATCCAGCAACAAACTCAAGCGTCTTCAGTTTGCAAGACACTACTGGAACTTCAAATGAGACCAGGTTCTTTGATCAGATTAAAAATAAGAGCTTTTTGGCAGAAAACACCAGAGATGGGTTTCATCAGAGATGAAGAAGTACCCAATGCCCACAGTTAAATGTGGTGCTGGATCTTTAACGTTGGGGGGCTGAATATCACAGGTCCTGTATATCTTGTTTGGATACATGGCATCATGGACTCTATCATATACCAACAGATAAAAAATCTAAACCTGGCTGACTCTGCCAGAAGGCTAACAAGAGCCCTGGTTGGATCTACCAGCTGGACAATGATCCAAAACAAACATCAAAATCAACACAAAAAATGGTTAATTGACCACAAAATCAAGGTTCTGCCATTGTCATCCCAGTCCTCTGTCCCCATTGAAAATATGTGGGGTGAACTGAAGAGGAGAGTCCACCAACATGGACCTCCTGAATTTGAAGGATCTGAAGAGATTCTGTATGGAGGAATGGTCTCAGATCCCTTGCTAGGTGTTCTCCAACCTCATTAGGCATTATAAGAGAGATAGATAGATAGATAGGTAGATAGATAGATCGATAGATTTTATTTTCCTTTATAAAAGCTTCAAATAGGAAAATAAGATGTACTTTGAGTTCCCTTTTGTCACAACAAGCACAGTTTATTTAAAGCTTTCAGTTTGGTTGATCTAATTCCTCGTTGGTTAATTAGCACTGATGGTTTCTTATGCATATGCATATTTTTACCGTTTGACATTGCCATGAATTTGCACTCTGTAAAGAACCATTTCAGGCTGTTGGTGTTATGTTCGTGACTACAAAATATAAAATATTGCATATATTCATAGATAACTGTCTGATGCAGGTTGGGTTATTGTGTTTTATAACAAAAATTATGACACTATGTATTGCATGGAAGCACTTTCTTGTTCTCTGGATTTAATGCCAAGGTGACTCGTGCTGATAATTGAGAGGCACTGAGGCTCTAAGTATGTGGCCTCAGGTCAGACCACATTTCATACTGTGGAGTTTTTAACACTTGGTGCAGCCTGTATAAAGGTGGCTTCCAGTTCAGTGAGGTACTTTCCCTGAGAATTATTTAAATTGAATACTGATGCTCGTATGTATGTACATTTAATGGGGGGAACAAACTATGTTTAGTCCTTATTTAATTTAGAACTTCAAAGTACATATTTTGTAGGCCACTGTGACTTAAATCTTTCCTCTTGTAAAAATATATAGCAGAAGACTGGGGCTAGTTGTCACACTTTTTATGCCATTGAGTATTTCTTAGTGTAGGTTTATTTTTTTAAGTAAAATTCTGCAAAGTCTTTTTTTTTTCTTCCAAAAACAAAGATATAATTCATTGAATACACATTAACCTTATAGCAGGGTATGCTGATACACTATATGGGGTCACAATAGAACCAGCAAATTCATTATCGTTTTGATGTTCACTTCTCAATCTCAATAATTAAACACTATTTTGAATAAAGCATTGCTGGTGTTTTCCCACATTTAAAAGTTGTGGCTAGACTAGAGTTTGTGTGGTATTGTGATTTTGTTGTGTTAAGTGCCCCACGCGCCCCGCTGCTATTCTTAGAATGAAGAGGCAGTAAAAGTTTCCATTTATGCCCCCCTGTAAAAGGAGTTAAAACAACAGGAAGTGATGGCCAATGCAAGAGCTTCACTGAGTCTGATTCTCTGTCAATGTAGAATGGTTTTCTTCTCCCTAATGTACACTCTGTGTCAATGCAGCTTCACTTGACATTCTAAATATGGGATACTTATTTTTGATTATACATTTACATTTATTCATTAAGCAGATCCTAAATGGCATGCAAATAAGTAAAAATAAAAACTAATTTGATAATAAATTATAAATATATCATCAGTAATATATTAGTATAATATTAGTCATTAGACAACATTAATTTAATACATTTAAAATCAGTTCTAATTAATAGCTTTTATAATTTATTATTAAATAATGTTTATAAATATATATATATATATATATATATATATATATATATATATATATATATATAAAACACACACACATATAATTTATTATAATTGATATTACATTTATTTTCATGTTGTCTGTTGACTAATATCATACTAATATATTATTGATATTTGATTTATTAGACAATATTATAATATTATTAAATTTGTTTAACTATTTCTTATTTGCATGCCATATAATACATCAAATTCTTTTATACAAAATTATAATATTATTAAATGTGTTCTATTTAAATTTTATTTGCATGTTATTTAATTCATATAAACTATATAAATGATAATTTATGTATAAATGTATACATTCATTTTTAGTATACATTTATCAATCTATATTTTTTTTATTTATATTAATAATATAATTTATAAATAATACATATATTGTATATATAAATAATTATAATTTATATAAATTAATATACTATGTGTTTGTGTGTGTGTCTCTTGGTTCTGAATCAGTACAGTTCAGAAGACGTCAAGTGTCTGTCATTTTCTTAGCATCTTTTTTCTATTTCGTCTTTTCTGCAGTGAATGAGATCATAAGGAAGGATCTGACAGGAGTGCATGGGAGGGGTCAAACATAGAGGAAAGGTCTAATCAGGAGGTTTGCAGGACCTCTGGAGTGTCTGCTGTGCCTCTGTGTATTACTGACAGTGTCACACACAAGAGCAGCTATGCTTCTGACTCGGTGAGATATCAAGTCTTATCTCAGCACCGTACAGCTTAATGGCCTTCTGGATTCCTGACGCATACTGGATCATGGACCACATTTAACCAAACATCCATCTCAGTCGATGTGTTAATGTGTAAATGGTATTGAATTTCCCAACTATTATTTGACTTTTGAAACCCGTCCAATGTTGATCTCAAACGTCAGAGTTCTCAGAGACTTGATCCTTCATAAACAGTTTGGATTGGACAGGTGGAGTGAAGTCAGTTATTTCCTTCTTGTGCTCTTTTGTTCCATTGCCTTTTGACACACATAAATTAACTCACTCCGATTAGTGTATATGGAGCAATAACCTCATCATCTGAGACTAAATCTAGACTTAAGCTATTGCTGTCTGTCATTTCCCCCCAAAACAAGCAGTTTGCACATACTTCTAAAGGGAAGGTGGATAAAAAGACCACACCACTGCTAATGTTTGATATCTTTTTCTAAGAATAGGTTCATCTGTTGTTGTTTTTGTAAAGCCAAATTTATATTTAGAATAAAAGTCTTATATTTAATATTTAAAATGCTAAAAGCACTGTTCTTGAAGGGATTTCTTAAAAACAGAGTATGCACTTCTCGTCAGTAAAATATTTGCTCGTTTTTTTTTTTTTTTTGCAATTTTACCATGTAGAGTGTGAGCAAATACATCTAAGAAAAGCCAATGAAGTGATATTTTCTTTTTTTTTATGTACATAGAAACCTTTGGACATGGTGTCATCATATGTGCCTTTGCTTACAATATTGTTAATACTACCAAAAGTGAACACAGCACCAGCATGACAAAAATGAATTTAAATACATAACTCTTGTGTCAAGCCTTTCACTACATTACGGTTCTGAACTCTTGCCTTACCCATTTCAAATCAAATCAAATCAATATACAAGACTTTTTTTTTGTTTGTTTTGTTTTTATTTTATCCCATAAAAAAGTCATATTTCATCTTGTAGATCTTTTTAATTTTTTTGCACAATAACAGCTTTGCTTTTATGATATGCATATATTTTAGTGTATATGTAAAACTGTCAAACTATAGAAGTTGGTTTGTGTATTTATTTATAGGTAGATACTATAAGTCTTTGTGTGCAAATTGACCCCCACCCGCTTTTAAAGTTAACGTCTCTGTGTAGAATGCAGTTGTTCCTGCCCAAAAAAAAGCAAGTATACTAAGAGAAAATTATGAGTGGTGTAAATTAATAATGAGTCATTTGTAAGTATTATCTAAAATATCACTTTGTTATTCTGGAACACGTTGTAAAAAAGGGTGATGCTTATGTTTCCATTCAGACACTCTTTCAGTGTACAGCGGATGTACACAACAGATATCCGGAATGTAAACCTTTTCTCTTTGCTGTATATAGATTGCCATAAAAGTGTATAGAATGTTTCCATTATTTTTTATTCATCTGATAGTAGTCATAATAGAGGGAGAATATTTACATAAAATTAATCAGTTGTTCTCTTGCCATTTTATATCTTATAATCAAGCCTCTGGGAATATATATGAACTGCCAAAGCTTTTGCTGCCTGTAGACAAATTGCATTTACATTTTTAATATTAATATAAGATATTTGTCAATTCCAAAAGAGAGACCAATTATATTTTTATTTCATTAGCTTATATGATTTAAGCATGTCTACACTAATACGTCTAGACATGTCCATGTTGTTTGTCATATAAAGTGGACCTAATAGCTGAAGACATGAGCAATAAAACTAAAAGCTTTAAAGAGATTATTTCTGTTTTTGAGAGTTTTATTTTTTTAAGCTATGCTTTATTGTCTAACTGTTGGCTAGCCCCTCATTTGCAAGATCCATCTCAACATGGATTATATTTTATACAAATACAAATAAAAAGACAAAACATAAAAAATAAAAAAAATGCAATCTTTCAAGGATGGGTGATGTTCAAATTATAACTGGCAAAGACATGCATTTGGCTACTAGCTGCTCATACTAGGGGGTTTTCCTAAATAAACCCCAGGCAAACACTACAACTTTGCCTTTTTACAGACAACCCTGGTTGCACACGTACATCACGCAGGTGTCTATATGATGTGTGTGTTTACATCTGGAGGATGTATTTTTTACGTCTCGGATGTCAATAAGACATTCAGCCGATGTCTTTGAGATGTAAATGATTTACAATGTTTGTAAATCTGATCTTTTTAAGATGTTTAGCAGATGTTAATTAGATTGTGATGCTTTCCAGATGAAAAGATCTAAAACAGACATTTTAGAGATGGACGTGTGCTGTCTGGGAATATGTCAGTCGAGTGTCTGGTATTTTCTGTCGACCATGTAAAAACAGCGATTTCCGACTCGCGAATGAATCACTCTTGTGAGTCGATTCTTTTTCATGAATTGGTTAAATGGGATAACAGTGAGTCGGTTCCTGATTTAATCTGAATCACAGATGGCTCACTTATGCACTGAATCGTTTGGAGCAGTTCCTGAGTGAACAACTCCTGCCATACGGGAGAACTCCAAGTAGGTATAGCTGCAGGCCAGAGGCCTCCAAATGGGGGTGGAATCTCCAAAAGAGGGCGGAGTTACTACAGAAGGTAGCGGGGTTACTCCAAAGGGGGTTGTGCCAACTACAAAAGGGGGCATCACTTCCACTCATGGTTATGGTTAGTGACAGGGTTAGATAAGGGGACCCTATCTTTAATGGTGGGTTGAATCTCCCGCCCCTTTTTGGAGCACTGCCTGCATCTATATCTTTCGCTGTTGAAAATCAGACCGAGCGATATCTGATTCGCGAATTAATCACTCTTTTGACCAGTCGCAAAAACAGACGTGGTCTGATTCGGTGGATGATAGATAGGCCTATTGTGGCCTTCTTATTCTGTCGGATGTACGATTTGCTAGTGAAACACTCTTTTCGGCCATTTTTTTTTTTAAATAAATTGCTCAAACGGAATAACAACGTGGTCTGAATCGGTTTATTCAGAATCATTCGAACAGTTCACTCAAGCACTGAATCGTTTGGAGACATTAAAGGTGCTGTAAGCAATTTTTATGGAATGGTGTGCAGAAAATGGTCCTTCTTCCTGAAAGATATCACTGAAATAAATGTCCTGAGATATCTCATAAGTATCTGTGACAACACTAGACGGCAAACAAAAATGTGACTGCGGATCCGTGGACTCGTACTTTGATCAGCCATTTAGAAGACCTTGATTTGCGCTCTGCATGTCAATCATTTTGCAAGTTCTCATAGTTGAAGCAGATTTTCAGGTTTTAATGCCATCTTTAGATTCATAACAGTTGTCAGCCAAGGCCACTATTTTGCTACTGTTGTTGTGTTTGACAACTGTGAGAAGGTGTCGGTATAAACGGTATCTTTGGAGCAAGTGGTTTTGGAAAGAGGGGGCGTGTCTAATTTAATAGCTCACATTCTTGACCTTTTATGATGCATTTCTGCCTTCTTTAACAACGTAAATGTATCAAACTTTTTTATATTTTCAATTTACATTATTAACTTTGTACTTTGTATCATATTACCCTGGAATAAGTTTTAAAAAGTCTGTTACCATAGCTGTGATGAGGCTTTCTAACACAGCTGGTGAGAAAGTGACAGTAAATTGTGCCTGTTTCTCTCTTCTTACTGCTGTTATCAAGCGCTGTATGTTTTTATCATCTTTTGCAAAGCTGTGAAGTGAGTGTCAGTGAAAGTGATCGTTGATTTATTATTTTGCTGTTGGAGCAAACGGGTAAGCAAAAATGACATTTGCTGTGGTCTCCCATTCACCGCCATTCAAGTTAAGCCAACTATGACGATTTGCGTGTGAAAAGAGACCATTAAAACAAATCCTGCAAATGTGATGAAGAAGATATTTATTAAGTTCAACATTGTCTTGCAGCTTGTGAATGACTGCAGGTAAAGACATATATATATATATATATATATATATATATATATATATATATATATATATATATAAATCTCAAGTTAGCAATCCTCTTAACACTCAAAAAAGGAAACTGTATTTAAATAAAAAAATGTGTCACCTTTCTTTTCACAGTGATTCAAACCTACAAATGTTCAGGAATCAAATTAGCATAAGTTTAGTGCTGGCTGTGATGGTAAATGCTTCTCTATGGGAGCACCTGTTGTCTTTATATCTCCAATTTATTGAATTAAAGCAGTAATAATCCAGATTTAGTACATCATCATTAGGTTTATCTGAAAACACTGTTTCCATGAGGTATTTGTCCTCATATTTGAGTAAAGATTAACAGAACTTAGGACCTTTGATGGTATCGGCCCATGTGGCCCTTGGTGACTTCACAATTCTCAGACAAATAAGCAGCTGTAACTTTTCCTTGGTGCTAGGCAACAGCTTGTTTGGGCCCTAACTGGGGTGGATGGCGTGAATTAACCCAGTGTTCAGGAAGTCTGTTGGTATGACATCACTAGCTTTGAGCAAAAGAAATAAATAAAACGGCACGTGGGGCATGACAGAACAGAGACACTTTTCCCCCATTCTTTTATTTTGTGTATTTATTTTGCTATTTCAAATATGCTGTGAGTCATGTGGCCTTTATCTATGATTAGATAATCAAATCCGGTCTCATGCACAATAAACATAAAGGACCGGAGAACAAATAACATGAATGTTTTCACTGGATGGGAATTTCATTCAACGTTGTTTTAGTGTAGGCAATTCTTTCAAACCGGTTTTTCCTTGACATACTTGAGGAAGATTGTGAACGATTGGAAAGGAGCCCAGTGAATGACTTAACCATAGTAAGTGTGGAGAGTGTTTGATCTACAACACATCATGTAGTTTGTAGTAGTGACATCATAGTACAATAATGGCCGAAGAAGGTCAATTTTAATAAGTTCCTTGTAATAAAACATTGATGGACAGCTAATTATGATGACCTCAGATTGTGCTTATGCCGAAACGTGACATGGATATTGTGAATAATAGATCTGGAAACATATTTGACAATCTCGCTTTCAGGTTTATTTTCATGAATGCAAGAACACATTAGCTTAAATTGGTTTTGCTTCAGCACCCAGATTTGACTCTGGAAATCAAGTGGCAACCTAAAATAGTACCAAAATCATAGCACAAAATTTAATTTAGGTGATTTTATGCTCTCGACAGTCTACATGCTCTCACAAAACACATTGTGTTTTAAAAAACATAAAGATAAAAACACGTTTATCCTTGTTACAAGAGTGTAACTTGTATTTAAACCTTTAAGCTCTGAAAGGGTTTTTAAAGATTTCTTGTTTCAGTGGCATACCCAAAATGAAAGGCTTATGACTCGACAAGGAGGGTTGAGTGTCATTGCAAAGAAAAAATTTTTAATGATATAGATTATGATCAATTCTGAAACTCTTACCCTAAGAAACTGTTGAAAAGTTACAACAAAACTTGAGCCAAAAATGATTTGACATTATATATCTCTGGGTGTAAATAAGTTGGCTCTGAAAACTTTTGTTTTGTTCCCAATCATGTAAAGTATAACTGAGTAAAAATTTGAGTGGATTCAACAAAGCAATAAAAAGTTATAGCATTACCATTATATTTATTCTAGTGTCCAAAAACATCTCCAAACGAATAAAACATATTAATTATACATAAGAGCTAATTACACATGCAAACACAACGATGACTAAAGGTTTGTATAGCATGCAGACATCATTTTAGTAATGAGATTTCACAGAAAGAGTGCCATTTGACTCAACCAGTCTACATCACTGAGTCTGTGCCATATACTTGGCGCCATCTCCTGGTGGCCATATGTCACAAATCACACGTCTTTCTGCCCAAATATGGATGATTTTTGCACCGGTCTGGTTACGCGTTCCATGAAGCTACATAATTTCCGATGACATCATCTGATCCAGCAAAGCTAAAATGTTTTCAGCCAGATTGCAAGATGCCATATAGCCAGATGCTGTGCATTGTGCACATTATGCTTTGTCAATTATCTAATGATCTATGCATCGGATTACCTTGTGTGTGGGCTCTTTTGAAAGATAATTGCATCCACTTAAGTTAGTGGTTCCCAATTTTTGTGGTTCAACCATAACTAATTTGTGTAAGTCAAGGTTATTAATTGTTACTATTAATGTAGTTATTAATATTTTTATGTTTTTTTGTTTTTCTCATGGGCCCATCTAAGCTTAAAAGTTTAATTAATGTATTCTTCATCATATCTTCTTTTACTTTGCATATGAAAGTATGGAGACCCTATTAATCTTCTAAGGATTATTATTAGTAGTAGTAGTATTATTAGTATTATTATTTTAAAGGCCCTAGCACTGAAAGTGCAGAGGCCCAATGGTTCTTCTAATGATTATTATTATTATTATTATTGGGGCCCAGGCACTGAAAGTGCAGAGGCCCTATTGTTCTTCTAAGGGTTCTTAATATTCTTCTTTTCAACGTTTTGGGTGCTTTTGGGGCACTTAACCTGCTTTAAAACTCATAACGCCTGGGCAAAATTTCACACATGGGTGTGTAAGGCAGGCTCTGTAGTGCCACATTTGACTAAAGTGGTGGGGTCAGTTTCACCTACAGTCACCAGACTAGGTACATATATTGTTCTCATCAGGCCAGACAACTTTCAAAATTACAGTCTTTATCTCCACCCGACAAGAAGTCGGTAGTTTTGGATTGAATTTAGATTTTTTTTTTTATTGCAGTCCCTGAACTTTTAAATACTCCTCCTAGGGGATTAATGTTAATGGCACCACATTTATGCAACATCATGCCAATTAATGTTATAGATACTAAATTGCTAACTGATTTTTTTATATTTTGAACGCTGTCTCCATGGTGAAGTAATACATTTATGGTGAAAAATGGAAAACAGGAAGTGCCTTATATCTTCTGTGTGATTTTTAATGAAAATTCAGCTGTATGTTTGGTAATGGGGGGTGGGTGGGGTCTGATCACATTGATGTGGCTATTATGGGTCATGGTCATAGTGCCACCAACTGGCAGCAGGAACTATGGCACTTTTAACTGACTTTGAAATAGCCCTCCTATGTTTACATGAACTGCCTCAAAATTCTTTAGAATAATGTCAAGACTCTGCTGAAGTAAATTTGTAAAGGGATAGTTGATATTTGCCATAACAACACATTAATTATTACGATTCCTTTCTTCCTATATTTAGGTGTTTTTGAGGCACTTGAAATGAAATTTTGCACACATCAGAGTCGTTGTCCATTAGGTCTTGGCAAATTGTCATACATGGGCATGTGGAGGGTATCCATAGTAATCTATGGTTACTGTGAAGCACTTACCATGGAAGTGAATGGGACAATTTTACCTTACCTTTTAACTTAGCTTAATTCTTCTGTTAAACGTGTGTATTATTTGAGCAGTTGAAATTTTCAAATCAGGGTAATTCATGTAATTACGTTGTCATGGCAACAAAATTATAAAATTGGATATAATTTTATATGAAAGGTTAGTAAGTGATTTTATCACAGAAATCATGTTAACACTCATATTGTTTACGTCTTGTGGCTATACTTTTGAAACATAGTGTACGTTAATGTTTACTGATTGGTCTTATTCACTTGTGTTTTCTCCTCCCTTTTAAAAGTTACCCTACCTATGCATGTTTAGTTGCATTTATTATTTGAATTGTTTAAGCATTGTTTTCCTTTGCTGTCCATGACCTTATCAGAACAGGTCATGACCTACCAGTTGACAGTTGAGCTGTGGTCGTGACTGGTGGAAATGACTACCGTTTATGTTGCGTCCTGTGGCATACCAGCATGCCTGCGTGGCAGTAATCACTGCAGACTTGTAGCTCGTGTAAAGAAGGCTTTATTCGAATAGAAATAACATGTCACACCCCTGACGAACAGTAAATATTTGTGTTGATCGAATAAGGTAGTGTTTGTACAGCAGCCGGGAGTACTGCATCATATTGCAGGAGACGTTAGTCACTCTCCTGGGGTACAAGTGAACCACTTATTACCTCATCAAAAAGCTAAAAACGTTTAACAGCACCATCAAACGGAGCTAGACTCTTCAATGGGATTTTGCTGTTGCTAAACAACATGGTTGTTAAATTTGTCTACCAATGGATTTCTCTGGGCATAGTCCACCTATTCCACATAGGTCATTACATATATATATATATTTAAGATATCAGATGCTTGTGAAAACATAGGGTCCTGGGCATACTTTAAATAGTAATAAATGTAAGAATTAAAGTAGAAAAGTTATAAGAAAGTACACTTTTAAGCACATATCTACCAGCAGGTAATGCTCAATGAATGGGATTGTTTTGCTCTTTTGCCCCCTGGTGGCATAAAAATTGTGCTCATACGCTTGATTGAGTCTTTAGATTGACTTTAATTGATCAATCAATCAATCACTTCTGTACTCTCGTTTTCTCCTTCATTAAAATCTAACAAGTCTTATTAAAAATTTCATTGTATGAAATATTGTAATTTGTTTTAAATATGAATACAATAAATATATGAATGGTATTGTATAAATCTTTAATTGTATGGATTGTTATTAAATAATATAATAAATGTAATAATAATGGTAATATAAAACATTAATTGAATGGATTATTAGTAAAAAATATTAATACATGAAATATCATATTAATTGTAAAAAAAAATAACTTTCATTGTATTAAACATTATTAAATATCATAATTTTAATACAATACATATATTAATGGTATTAAGAGATGTATTAAAAAACTTTCATTGTATGCAAAATGACTTAATACAATAATATTATTACAAAAATACATATTATTTGTAATATAATAAAAACTTATTTTATGCAGTATTATTTAATTTGATAATATTTATACAATTAATATATTATTTGTAATACATACAAACTTTAATTGTATGCAATATAATTTATTATGATAATATTAATATTATAAATATATTATTTGCAATATATAAAAACTTTAATTGTATGCAATATCATTTATTATGATAATATTAATATTATAAATATATTATTTGTAATTTAGAAAAACTTTAATTGTATGCAATATAATTTATTATATTATATAATATGATAATATTAATACAACAAATATATTTTTGTAATATGTAAAAAGTTTTATTGTTTTCAGTATTATTTAATATGATAATATTTATACAATTAATATATTGTTTTTAATATATAAAAACTTTTACTGTATGCAATATTATTTAATATGATATTAATATTATAAAAACTTTATTTTTGTATTAATAATTCATACTTTCATTGTTTTAAAAAAAATGCAATGAAATAATGGTGACTGAGGCTAACATTTTGCTAAACATCTCCTTTACAGAATAAAGTCCAAGTCATGCAGAGTTGGAACAACATGATGGTGAGTTAATGATTGATAGAATTTTCATTTTAGAATGAACTATAAATGTAATACAGTAATCACATTATAATGAGAATGTTGTTTTTACATATTATTCTTTTATTATTATTTAGTTTGTCAACTACCCTTCTATATATTTAGAGTGGCAACATAAAAACATCTGTAATCAGAACATTTATTATTAATACTTAATTAAAATGCAAAAAGTGGTGAATGTTGCAATAAGTGATGCATGTTCCTCTCACAGCCTGTAGAGGGATGTCCAGTCACAGAATACGAGACAAATAATGGATCTGTCCATATGCAATCTAAGCCGGAGCATTCCAGCAAGTACATAAATAAGCAAGCATATTTATACCATGATCAGTGGAAACATGTTCAGACCAAATCTACATCCTTGAATCTAAGGGATCATTTATTTTACATATCATTTACATAATTGGGAAAACCTGGGCATTACAATTGATCAAAAATCTTTTTTGATACACCTCTAAAACATATACCCATAAATTGAGATCCATTATAACCTGATTGGACTAAAGCAAAGTTCAGCTGAATTGAAAGACTATCACTACAGTTCAAGCCATTTCTCTGACCTCTTTGTGCCCTTTGTTATTATTTTCACCATTAATACGGCCATCGCCTGTGAGGCTACAGTTTTCATCAGCTTTGAAGTAGTTCCCTATCGCTGCGCTCATTATCGACATACCAAACACCCACTGCACATGCGCCCTCCGCCCACCTGCATGTTCACTTCTCACCAGCCTGTTTACTTTACATAATGTTTATGTCCACAGACCGTGCATGTGAATATATGAATTACAGCCTGCTCGTCACTGGAACTGATTATCTTGTGTTTCAACAAACGGCGGATTATATAAGTTGTATCAAGTCACCTTCAAGAACTATTTATGGAAATATTCAACTATCAATGTGCAGTAATGTGCACATGTAGGGCAGAGCAGGGCTTGTGCATGGGGAAGCTTTCATAAGCTATATCTCAGTTTCTATAAGGTTTTGAGTCTTCAGTCCAGACGCATGAATGCATGTTTTCTCATCAGTGGTTTTGCACATTGGTTTTAAATACCTTAAAATGGTGAGGTGTAAATTAGGATAGCTTAGATATTCTATTGTCCAAATAAAAATTACAACAGCATATTTTTGTAATAGCTCTTTGGTAAAAGAGGTAAACACAATAAAAAGGTATTAGTATGCATTCAGGCAAGGGTCAACTCTATTATGAAGGTAGATTTTGACTGGAAGGTTGAAATGTGTTTTCAGGACAAATTTATTTTTCATTAATGTCACCATCTTTGTCTTTTTGATTTTTACACTTAAATAAATGGGTCTGTTCGACTTCAGCACCCCTTGAGGTGGGGGGTGGGGGGTGCATTTTGATCTTTAGGGTAGGCAAGTGGTTGTCTCTTTTTTGGACTGAGAGGGGGATGTCCCCCTTAGCTCACCTTTAGACCATGCCATGCCTTGTTGCATTATCTGCCAATGGTCATGTATAATAAGTCCAACCTCAGGAAAAAAAAACGTTTTTTGTGTTATTTTTCCAAAGTTGGAGTGCCCATAACTCTAGATGTATTAAAAATATCTAAATATACTTTTAGATTCTAGTTCAGAACAAATTTTCATTTTTTTGTATTTTTTAGGCCCTATGTGGTTAAAACCCAGAGATATGAAGTTCTCAATATGGCTTCATGCAAAATAGTTCAATTGTACCGTTTTCAATTTTTGAAAAGCAAATGTGGGTCACATGATATTAAGCTATTTATTTTTGCCCAACAAAACAAAGATCTGAAGTACAAATAATGTTAAAACTAGAAATGTAAGCGCAGCGTAGTTCGAGCGGGAAGACTAGCAGCTGTACATCATCACACCATTAGCTGGGTAACTCCCAGCCAATCACATGTAAGCCGTTGCTTTATAAGTCTGCTCACAATCTATCACATTGCTGTTTCAGTGTGCTAACACGGCAACCTCCACCACCCCACCACCACCAGTTGAGTCCCGTCCTGCTCGGGGGTAGGCTCCTCGCCCCTGCCTCCTATCTCCGGCAAGATATGATGGTTCCGAGTAGAACTTCTTCGGACCGCCAGACGGGGCCCAGGCCAAAGAGAGACATTACATTTCTGTTTTATATTCATCAAATAAATGTCATCTTAAATTTCAATCAAGTCTGCGAGTCTTCCTGATAGAAATGTACTTATACTGTATTTATACACATAAAAACAAAAAAAACACATAAAGGCAGCATAAAAGCAATCCATATGACTCCATATGAGTGTTTTTAATCCATTTCAGATCGAGGAGTTACAGTACCAAAGGATCGGCCATATTATGACGACTCACTGACAAGTGCCTTCTCCTATCAGACATTTTAGCATTGGCTCCAGTGCGTTGTGTCAGCAATGTGGGAGACCCGGGTTCGAATCCAGCGGTCAAACCTGGAATCAATCGCATTCACAAAATCAGTAACGAACGCATTTCAGAGGTTGTATTTTTCCCTTTTTACATTTTTACTCCAGTGATGGTTAAGTGTAGGTTTGGGTTGGGGGGTTCAGTTTATAAAAGATGCATTCCTCTCCACCATACAGCTTGTACTTCTGAAAACAACTCTCTTCACAACTCAGTTTTGGCGCCCCTCCATGAACAATACACCCGCAACATGAAACTCACACATGCCTATACGCCCAACAACACTTACTGCTTTGGCCAGTAGGGGTAATGTTTTGCATTTTGGTAAGCACAGACTGATTTTAGCCAAAGAAAAGCCAACCTACTAGTCTGGTTTTTCCAACGTCTCTTGCAGAAGCTTTATGTTTTTAGATGCATCTTCAAATGAATGCATCCTGTAATTTCGTAAATGAAAAATGGTTAAATTTTTCTCTTCTACACACAGTGACATTAGGTCATGTTTTTCTGTTATGATGCATCACTGTAAACATTCCTTAGAGATTTAGGTCACCATCAACAGATCACGCAGCTGCACGGTGAGGGATCTACCAAGTCCAAAACACATGTTGTCCGACTGTTCAAATCGTTGTCTGTTGCATCTGTTGGGTCTCTTGACACATACACACGCATTCACATTGATTAAAGTGAAGTGAGTGGGAAGTTTAATTATACAGGCTTTTTTTTTCAACACAGCTTTTTAATGTGTGTAATTAGTAGCATCCCAAATCATTCGAACAATCAGCTGTCCCATCAACAGCATAACGTCATTAAGCCATTAATAAGAAAGCAGACAAAGCTTTATGAGATTGGACATTTGGAAAGTTCTACATCACCATTTTGTAGTGTAAATAGTGTGAAAAATCCAACAAGAAGAATAGTATTATGAGTATTTGGATGATCTAATTCTTAAAACAAAAACGTAGTATGGAAAGTTCAATACATGATGCACTCAGCAGTTGCGGCTTGCCCTACATAGCGGAAGGGGCCGAGTTCACCGACTGCTATGTTGGTTTAACAAAACAATTGTGATGGCGAATGTGGTAAATAATGAAGCGCATGTCAAGACAGCACTTTTAAAACATGAATTATTTATCCCCATTTGAAGCTGTGTGAAAGTGTACATTATTTGATATGTATTGCATTAAAGCTAGCGGCAACACACTGCGTGCATTTGAAACATGATTACAACAGCTAAAAAGCGGCGAATGCATCCATGTAGTAATAATACGTTAGTAAATTCATACACTAGATGGCTAGAGTGCATGCAAAGTGTATAGTGTAAGTGCACAGTGTATACTGCACCATTGGAGACACAGCTTGGCAGTAGTTCACATGACTAAAGCATGCATGAGCTCATCATTAAGAGGAAGTGCAGCATTTAATGTAATCTTGACCATTGCAGATGGACTACTGTGGCTTTCTTATGTGTGCCACAGTCATTCAATGTCCATCATGTCATGTTTTCTCCAGGACCGTGACCCTTTCCCCTCATCTTTGTGAATCATTCTGCCGATCCTGTCTCATAGTGGCCTTATTGTTTGTGTTCCTGGCTTTATTAGATTGAGGAGCTCTATCTGCCGATGCCATCAAGCCTTCTAAAAAAGACACAATGAGTCTGACAGGCAAGAAAGAAAGACAGTATGAAATGGTATGAATAACCTTGGGCATGATGACATAAAACTAACTTTTAATTACGAGCTTCACGCTGTTTTCTTCCTCTTTGAAGCATTTGTGGAGCTGTCCATCATCACAAATAACTGGCTAATAAGCCTATTATTTCTGAAGCAGGAATGGCATGGAATGTGTTTATCGCACACTGCTGTTATCATGATTTGTGATGTGAATGGTGTGATGGTGACAGGTCATGTTACTGTAACTTACTGTAACTTTCAGAACTCAAAACGTTCTCGCCAACATTTACATGAGAACAATGCCTATTTGGGTTCCTAAATACCAGAAGAACTAATGTACTGGTAACTTTAAGAGTAAAATGGGATGCAGGCTTTACTGAGAGGTGCTAATAAAAGAGGGGGCAGTTAGAAACTATATTGGACATGGCAGCAAACAGCCTGTTTTTCCTCTAAAAATGTAAACACTCTCATCATTCTTTCTGTCATCAACAAAAAACGATGTTTGGCAGAATATTAGCCTCAGCAAGTTGTATCTGAGCTGCAAAACACTGGTGAGCCAAAACATTATGACCATCTCCTAACAACATGATAAAGGTCTGGGTAGATTAGATGGTAAGCGAACAATCAGTTCTCGTAGTCAACGTGTTGAATGCAGGAGAAATGGGCAGGAGTAAAGACCTGAGCGACTTTGACAAGGGCCAAATTCTGGCGCTCCCGGCAAGCAGTGGTGAGTACCTACTGACAGTGGTCCGAGGAGAAACAAACCACAAACTGGCAACAGGGTGTTGGGCACCCAAGGCTCATTGATGCGTGAGGGCAACAAAGTCTATCCCATCTAGTCTGAACCAACAGAAGGTCTACTGTGGTACAAGTCACATACAATTTTAATGATTGTTACGGGGAGGAATGTGTCACAGCATACAGTGCATTGCACCCTGCTGCATATGGGGCAGCGTAGCCGCAGACCGGTCAGAGTGCCCATGATGACCCATGTCCACCATCGAAAGCACCTACAGTGGGCATGCAAGTGTTGTAACTGGACCTGGGAGCAGTTGAAGTAAGTCAGCTGGTCCAATGAGTCCCGTTTTGTTTTACATCACATGGATGGCCGTGCTGTAGAGCTTCTAAACTTGTACTAATCTATCTCCTGTTTCAGGGTAAAGTTGATTATCTAATAGCTACATTCAATTAGAAATGTAACGATTTTTATTGTAATGACTCTTGTTTTGTAAAAACTTGTATAATTTTTTTCCACAATAAAAAAACAAGATATAGCCACATTTATTTTGATAGCTTATAATGTAAATAAGATGTAAGATCAAGTAAGGTTACATGCCTCTAACTGAACATTTCCATGGATTACCTTCCATTCTCAAGGAATGCTATTTTTCCCGATGAAAATATTGAATCTTAGTCAGAAATGGTTTACTTTCCTCTTTATTTATTTCAAGACACAATGATCGGCAAAACAGCATTTAGAATGTCAACATATCTCTATCAAAGCATATCTGGTCATTGAGTTTGATTGACAGGATGTTACTATACTGTCATCACATAGGACAGATTTACAACTCCCTCCAGAAGGATTGAGTACATAGACTGAATATCACATGCCACATGTTTTCTATCTTTGCTGTCACATAGCAACAATGCCATATCCATAGAAACAGCATAAAAAAAAGAAGAAAAACATATATATATATATATATAGGGATTGTAATTTTGTTTTTCTATTCTTGACAACCACTAAACAAGTGAAAAACACAGTTTGGAGAAATGCATTTGACTTGCACATTTGCATATTGTGCAAACTCTTGTATGAAATGTTTTAAAAGGTTTAGTTCACACAAAAATGATGATTCTCTCATGATTTACTCACCTTTAAGCCAAACCAGATGTGTATATCTTTCCTTTTTACATTGATTTGTTTGAAAACAAGGATAACTATTGGAGATGCCTTTGGGAGTTGGACACAGCCCAGAAATCCTTTAAAACGGAAGCTGATTTACGTGTCAACATTCTGGCAACCCGCATGAGCTTCAAATCTGGAGTGGGGCAGACAACTCTCCAATATTCTGAATTTTAACTGCATTACCCATTTCAAATGCTTGTTGTCAATCTTACATATAGCACCTTTAATAATGTGAAAAATTACTATTACAATTTGAGAATTTTTTTTTTACTACTTCAAAGCTCCACATGCAGCAATGACAGCTTTGCAGATCCTTGCCATTCTAGCTGTCAGTTTGTCCAGATACTCAGGTGACATTTCACCCCACACTTCCTGTAGCACATACCATAGATGTGGCTGTCTTGTTGGGCACTTCTCACGCATCTAGCTGATCCCACAAAAGTTCAATGGGGTTAAGATCCATAACACTCTTTTCCAATTATCTGTTGTTCAATGTCTGTGTTTCTTTGCAATTCTTCCCATAAGTCCTGCACCCCTGAGTCTTCTCTTTACTGTTGTTCATGAAACTGGTGTTGAGCGGGTAGAATTCAATGAAGCTGTCAGCGGAGGACATGTGAGGCGTCTATTTCTCAAACTAGAGACTCTGATGTACTTATCCTCTTGTTTAGTTGTACTTCTGGCCTTCCACATCTCTTTCTGTCCTTGTTAGAGCCAGTTGTCCTTTGTCTTTGAAAACTGTAGACCTTTGAATGAAAAATTTAATACAGACCTTTGTATGAAATCTTCAGTTTTTTGGCAATTTCAAGCATTGTATCGCCTTAATTCCTCAAAACACTGATTGACTGATGAGTTTCTAGAGAAAGCTGTTACTTTTTTGCCATTTTTGACCTAATATTGACCTTAAGACATGCCAGTCTATTGCACACTGTGGCAACTCAAAAACAAACACAAAAACAGTGTTAAGCTTCATTTAACAAACCAAATAGCTTTCAGCAGTGTTTGATATAATGGCAAGTGATTTTCTAGTATCAAAGATCAGGTGTTGGAGTGATGGCTGCTGGAAATGGGGTCTGTCTAGATTTTATCAAAAATTACTTTTTTTCAAACAGTGATGGTGTTGTTTTTTACATCAGTAGTGTCCTGACTATACTTTGTGATCAGTTAAATGCCACTTTGTGACCACTTTGGTGAATTAAAGTACCAATTTCCTTCCGAAATATGTACATTATTCCAAACTTTTGGTCGAATATATATCTATATCTTTGAATATGACAATAACTCTTCCTTAATTTAATTGTTATTTAGCGGGTCTCAATCACTGAAAAGCTGATTGGCAAATTATGCAGGTGCCTCTCCTGTAATTACAAACCTTTGTCATTGTAACTCCATAAATTGAGACTCAGATAGCAAAATTGCATTTGCATTGCAAATCCAGTGTCTGTTTTGTTCATGTCAGAGAAGTATATTACCTTGGATTTCTTGGGAATTTATACAATGTGAAATTGAGTCACAAGTTAGTAATATTTCCTCTTTTCCACTAGAGCATCGGTGGAATTACAATTCTAATGAAATGAATTGAAAGTACTACATGACTCACACACTTGGTTTTTATTCAAGTTTCTATTTCTATAGCGCTTTTCACAGCACATCGTTTCAAAGCAGCTTTAAAGAAAATCATGCTGTTACAGAAAATGAAGCTATAATGTCTGAAAAGTCATCTTTGTGTGTTTCCAATGAATAACGTGATTGGAGATTATGCCTTTAAAAAAATTGTTGCATTTAGGCCACCAGTGAGCAAGCTAAAGGCGACTGTGGCAAGGAACATAAAACTTAATGTTAGTTAATGTAGAAAAATAACCTTGGGGTAAACCAAGCTCACTGGGGGAGCCAATTATTATTACTTCATTTTCGCCCTGTTCTTCAAACAATGATGTCTTATGACATCAAAACACTATTACTATAGTGCATAACTTTAAGGCAATACATTTTAATGTTTGCATTACTCAACCAAATACATTTACAAGCTTGTTTAAGTGCAATCAAATTGTCGGTAGCTCAACTGATGAACATTGCACTTGTGATGCAAAGGACCAGGATACGAGTCTTAAAATCTTGAAAGTGTCAGAGAAACACCACAAAATGACATGGTTGCTTCAGCTATTGCATCTTTCATCTCACATTTGCTTTTATGACACTATCGATTCAATCACTATTGATCACAAATGTCTTCTCGCATTGTCTGCTTCACCTTTTGAAGCCGAAGCAGCACGTCACCGCTGTCCCTTCAGAGGGTTTTGCTGCAGCTCTCAGCATCTTTGCTCCTGACGGTCAGAGCTATCATCCAGCTTCACAGGAGACAGAAGTCTTTAATTCCCCATGTGCCATGTGGACATAGCCCTCCTCTAGAAGGTGAAGCGCTACTGCTAAAAGGTTGTGACCATGAATCAACATCATCTGGATGAAAATGTTTAAAATTGTGTGTTGTTGTTTTAAACTCTTTGCCTACAGGGGTCTGTATTCTCAGGAAAACAGATGTTACGATTGATTTATTGTCCTATGGAGCATTTTTTAATAAACAGTTCTTATCAAAAGTCGAGATGGCTTTTTCCGTAGAATTACATGAAAATGTGCAACTTATAAAGGGGTCATTCCTGTTGTGCAGTCAACCATGTTACTTAAAAAAAAAGAAGAAAAAAAAGAAATATACTTATGTTGTAATTTAAGGAAGTATAAAAAAACATTCAAATGACCGGGTGGTCTATACCAGACTTTCTGAAATATGCTCTAGTCAAGCTTAAGTCTAGTCAAGGCACATAAACTTCATTAATTATAACTTTTACAATTCAATTGGTTTAATTATTATATAAATAATGAATTTAATTGATACTTTATTGTATATAATTTAAGTTATGACTATAACTTTAACTCTTTATTTCCATTCTGTTTCAGGTTCCATCCTGAAAATTGTTTTGCGGATATTTTTAACTGTATTTTGAAAATGTTATGTTAAAAATATTTTTGACATTTGAAATTGATTACACCAATTTCTGTAGTTTTATCAAACAAGACGAATTGTTGTAGATTGAAACAAAGAAAACTAATACCACAAAACATCATAAAATCCATTGCTAATACTCGCTGATGTTTGTGCTGCTGTTTTCCCTCCAAAAATGATTTCACTTCCTGGATGATGATGTCATTACATATTTATTTTTTATTTGTATTATTTAAATGGATATTACAGGATGGAAATAGGAATACAGGATGGAAAGTTATATTGAGGACAAATAAAATAAAAATACAAATGTATCAATAAAAACAATGAAACCAAGAAACATGTTTTGTTAGAAATATAAAAAGTGTAGAAAGTTTTGAAGGTAAAAGTGTATAAACAAGGACGTTTTCATTTTAAAAGTTAGTTGCGTGACAAAAATGGCAACATCTGCTATGCCCTGGATTCCAACTCAGCATCAATACTCGCTGAGCTACCCAGTCCCCCTTCTAACAACATCATTGCGCTATTGTATATTTCTCTTTTTTTTATCTGTTATGTCATATTTTATACATTTTCTTTAATGTCACTATATGTATATATGTTTAAATGTATATTTGTATGTACTGTATGTATAGATGGTGCATTCTCTTGCACTGGAAGTTTCTGACACCAAGACAAATTCCTTGTGTGTGTAAGCATACTTGGCAATAAAGCTCATTCTGATTCTGATTCTGATTCTGATTCTGATTCTGATTGATGGAATGTTCAAACAAGCTACGAGTCTAAAAAACAGAATGTTTGTGAATTCAAACTCCAACTGTCAAAAATAAATAAATAAATAAATAAATAAAAAACACACAGACTTTTATCCATCCATCCAACCACCCATCCAAAAAATTAGATGAATGTTTTAACTAATATATTAAGACATATAGGATAGTTGGCATGGAAATATACTGATACAGATAGCAAATGATTGAGGACACAAAACAAAAGAGGCTCTTCACAGATCAGTTTTGCACGCTGAGTGTGATAACACTGCTTGTGTGATTTTCTTAGTCAGAAGCAATTCTGTATCGTTCTTGCACAATAATTTAGTATGAAAGATTTTAGGACATTTTGCCACTGTAAAAGAACAAGGTATATCTATGCCAACATTGGTATTAACTTGTGTAAAATGCTGTTTTGTGGGGGCTGGGTGCTATCAGCATAACAGTTTGCTAATATTAGTACACTGTGAGGAACAGAGTAGCGGGGTCAACATGCAGTTATGTCTCCAGAGATGAAGAGAGAGACAGCGGCCACTCGTCCACAATAATAACACAATTAACAAGTCAGGGCGGAAAACAGGATTAGCTCTATCTACCAGGTCCGTGGTCCGTGTACCTTTGGAAAATTTGTTTTTCCACATTGGTCTTCAAAACGGAATAACCAATAAACCGACCGTTTACTCGTTTTTCATCAAGAAAGAAATGAGCAAAATTGAGAAAACAATTTATTTAAATTTTTTGGTTTCATATAATAAATAGAAAAACAGGAATTCAGCTCGATTTCTAGTTTTTCCATTCAAGCGCTTAAAATAAGTGCACAATCTTATTATTTGATTTGCATTGCAAGTGGATGGATGTCACACGGGACATGGCGAGTGCTAATCATTGCAATTTTATCGCGCAGCCTACATAGAGGACAGTTTTTTATAGTCAATGCATTGCTCGCTTTGCAGTTTCAGGTGCACGTGTTGCCATGGCTACTGTCAGAAAAGACTTTATTTTGCCTGACATGTCTATCTGTATAGCTTTTTTAAAGTGAGATATCAGTGGGGGAGTAAATTTGTGTCCATACATTAGGCTATGTGTTAAACAGAACAGAATGAACCTTACATTTTTAATGGCTACAAATAGTTTTAATTTTATTTTTAGGAATCAACAACTAACCATGAACTAATTCAATAAAATGACTCCCTTACCTATTATGCAGTTGTTTCTCTGTAACATCTGGACTATATGATCTGCATACAAACTAGAAGTTACCTTCATTATATGCGTTCAACCATTATGCAATAAAATATTACTTTGGGACAGTGAAAGTTTAAAACTTAATGGGAATCACGTTAAATAATTGGTGTATATGTTTAAGGCTCTTCTAGCCACAATTTGATTATGGTTTTTAATATTATTACCCCATTACAATAGCCAGCCTTATTAATATTTGGCCTATACTCCATGTGAGTGCCTTGGATTTTTGGCTTGATGTAACCTACCAGTAATGCGATTCTCTAAGACGAGGTTGGATTAACGGGCAACACTTTTAATACAATTTTGGTGATTTACATTTACCTTTATGATACAAAAAGGTTTAATAAACCAGATGATCAATTACTCAGATGATCACTAAATTAATTACACCTTTTAAACTTTTTTAAACTTTCAGACGGGGCTTTTTCAAGCCAACATAAAGTTTGTCTACAAATTTTTCGATCTAGTAAGTGGTGCTTGCTTTTAGCAATTATTATCTCACATACTTATTATAGTTAGTGTTGGTTGCTTTAGCCACCTAGCAACTGCCTAGCAACCACCCAGAATACCCTAGCAACTGCATAGCAACATACCCCAGCCATATCTCGGCACCAGAACATCTTACAGACATGGGGGTGGCCTCTTTCAACTTGGGGCAGTTGGTGGGACATTGTGGTGATGAGTTTTGCCATAACAAGCACCACTCGAAAATCAACAGGAGTTTTGCTGTAAAAATACATGCATAAAAAATACAATAATATTTCTTTACCTGGAATAAATGGATAGATTTTTCTAAAAAAAAAAAAAAAAAACACTAAACTGAAGATATAAATAACCCTCTTAACCATCTTATTTCAATAAAATGACCCCCTTATCTATTATGCAGTATTACCTATCTATCTATTGATGTAGCCTAAATTAATTACACCAGGGATTTGTGCTTTGAGTGTGAGGGGGCCATTTTCAGCTTCAAATAGGTAGGTCTAATGATTTTTGTATTTTTTTTTTTTTAATAAACCAAACAAAATGCAACTGCATGTCAGCAAATGTAAATCAGGAACAGTGCACATTTGGTTGCATTTTATTTCATCAATTCAATGGATTGGCGAGGGGGCCCTGGATAGGCGGTAAGCAAAGAACTGTGCACGACTCGCACCCCGACATTGAACTCGACACTTGCCGAATAAAGACTGAAAAGAAAAAGGTGTAACTATGAATGAAAAAAAATTATCAAAAGAGAGAATAAAATAAATAGTAATACAGTACACGAACAATGAGGGCTGACTCTGAGCCCCTAACCTCAAAACAATCACATGGTCCTTTTGTGTCCTTTATACTCCTCAAAACCATGACGATGTCCTGGCAAGGCTTATTCACATCTGATCATTTATATTTCCCATTATGGTTCCCCTGCAATTATTTGCAATCATTATTGGCAGATGATAATGTTTATGTAGTTACAGTTAGGTCTGTGCATAGCATCCAAATTCATAATTGTCCTTTTAAAAATAGAAAAGCACTGCCACCCCATCCCGCGGTGACAAAAGCGAGTTGGTGCGTTCAGTGGTTGTCGTATCCAGGTGTCCATTGACTGATGAGACTGCAATAAACATGCAGCAGTCAGAAGTTTTTTAAAGAAATATTAATGTTCTTCATTAAAATGATTAGATTCGATATGCAAAAACATCTGCAAACTTGAACTTGATGAACTCTTATTTTCTATGAACTGGGCTGAGGAAGAACAGATGATGATCTGTGTTGACCAATCAGTGGAATAATCACATTCACCAAGGACTCTTATAAGTGGTTTTCATCCTCTGTCTTCTGTTTCCCCCGGACTATGTTTCCCAGAATGCACTGCCCTCATCACTGCCATCTGTTCCCATCATCCTCACCTGTTCTCGTTTCCTTCATCAGCACCTTGTGTATAAATACCCTCTAGTTTCGTTCCATCATTATCAGTTCTTGTTCGTTGTTCGTTTTGTTGTTTCCGTAAACTCAAACGACTGTCTTGTTTTGTCTAATCATCGTCTTCTGTGTATCCTCGCCTTCTTGTCATTGTCAGTTAAAGGATTGCTGCATTTTGATCCTGTTCTTTCCCTCATCTATACAACACGTGACACTTATGGGCTCTGTTTGTCAGTCTGCAACCCCAAAAGATTGAAGAATTGAAGTGGAAATATCCTGCAAATCAGGATGTTTCTTGCTTTAAGTGAAGGACAAGCTACTAGTTAAATTGATAATTCATTTTTAGCTGAATTTTGCCTTTAAAATACAAACTCAATAGCTTTAAACTAATAAACTATGATGTCAGGCTTTTCATATTCTATTTAATTTGAATGAGTCATATAGTCGCTTAAAATTCATCTGTCTTTCTTGACCATGTGCGGTGGATTATCAAACCCACCATTCACATTGTCAGACCGCAGATCCTGTTGGAGCTTTTTGTTTGATGTCTTCTAAGAAGCGTCGAAAAACATCCTCCCAGACATAATGTCGACTGGCTTCTATCTGCAATTACAAGAGAAATCTTTCTTGAAAATAAAAAGTGCCAGCCAAGAGCAGGTTATAACTATGACCCTGCAATCTGTGATCTCTCAATCTCCTCCAAGTGCTAATTGATTTTGACACACCAGTTTGTTCTGTTAAAATCATTCTGAATGTCAAATGTCCCTTTTGGAATTCAACAGTAGTTGCAGAGACTTTGTTGCCAGAAACTTTTTAACACCATGCTTGAAGTTCTTGGAGAACTGTTTTTGACACCAGACAAAAATAGTGAACAAAAGGCCACATAAATTATTAGATTCTTAAATAAGTTCAAACTTGCATACTGGTCTTTAATGAACCAAAGAGAGCACATGCTACACCACTCTTTGTCTCTCTCCACTGGCTGCCGGTTGATGCACGTATCAAATTCAAGGCTCTGATGCTGGCATACAGAACAGTCACTGGATCTGCTCCAGCATACCTAAAATCCTTTCTGCAGAGCTACACTCCCAATAGAAGCCTACGTTCGGCTAAGGAACGTCGCCTTGTACCAACACAAAGAGGCACCAAAACACGTTCTCAGACTTTCAGCTTCATCGTACCACGTTGGTGGAATGACCTCCCCAACTCCATCCGCGAAGCTCACTCTCTGTCTTCAAAAAACGACTTAAAACGCATCTTTTCCAAGAGCGCTTAACTAGTCACTAACAAAAAAATTAAATGTGCACTTGTATATGTTTTGAATACTATTCGGATGCTAGTGAAACTTTGTAATATGGCACTTTTGTACCACTGTCTCCTTAAGATGATTCGCTTATGTTTTGTTCTCTTTTGTAAGTCACTTTGGATAAAAGTGTCTGCCAAATGAATAAATGTAAATGTAAATGCATACTGTGCACTGATGTAAGCATAAGGCAGAAATAGTATGTTATTCTGAAAATACTCATTTAAAGATTTATCACGAAATGGCGTTTGCAACCTGTTGTACCTCCATAATATTACACATTTCAAGGGGAAGATGTTCATTCAATAAGAAATAAAACCAGTTTTCATATGACAGATGGTTGGGGGAGGGGTTGACAAAAAAAAGAGGGCTTAGAGGTCAGAAGTGCATCACCAAAAAAATAAAAAATATAGAAAAAATAAAACGTTTCAGAGACATTTTAGAATAACGTGCACTGATGCATTGTTCACAATAAGACCAGGAATGTTTATTGTGAATTAGGGGTACAATTTAAATTCATGTGGACTTTTGAGGTGAGCATTTTCCTGGTGCTTAGGGTGCATGTTGGAATAAAAATGGATCTGCCCTTTAGCGTTTATGAGATCTCAAATCACTTATTATTGGCCTGTAAAGATATAGACTGTGAAGTCAATTGAAGTTTTGGTGTAAAACATTCCTGGAGCTATACTGGGTTAATTAAGCCATTTCAGGTTAGGTTGGGGTTACGGGTTAGGTTAGGGTTAGGGTTTACACACAATAAGAGGAAATTATTTGCATATAAACATATCTCTGTCCAGATCAGTAATGTGTAAAATCCCATAATGATTTTGAATCAATAGAGCGCAGCAGTCTGTTTCCGTAAGTAAATATTGGCTGAAGATGGCTGAAATAGTGGGCTGGCACTGTTGCACTCTATTCATTTATTCATTTAATGTACATTAATTTGTCCGCTCACGAAAATCTTTTTGAATACAAATGCATTTTTTTTTTAAACTGTAGATTATATAGTAAAATGCTATTAGCATGAATTGTGTCAAATAACTACCCATGTAGGTATAGGCTGTCCATGTTTCAAACTGCCTAATTTGCCGTAGCTTCTACAATCTGAAAAATTAATTTGTGCAAACATGCAGTACAGCTTGATTGGACACACAACCATTGACCTCAATAACAAAAGATATCGTGAGTGCCCCACCCTGTCTGCAACCCTATCAGAACAGGCATTTTTGATTTGCAACACATCAGCTGAACCACTTTTTAAGAGGCCAATCTTAAACATTTACAACCAGCCTGACATGTACAAATTTAATTTGTCACTATTCCGGGTCCTCACTATAAGCCATCATTGCTTGAGTGCACAATTTGGTGGCCGGATGGTCTATGCATTTTTCAGGGGTGTAAGCACCAAAACACGTTTCGTTCTAGCAGCATTTGTTATTAGAGTTGAACCACATTTAAGTGCTGTCAACAGGAATATGGTGTTTGTGGATAGCACTCTCAATGGAATGGCTCTTCAGTTGTAGAGCAGGAAGTGGAGGGCCAAGTCCTCTTAAAGGAATAGTTCACCCAAAAATCATTCACTTTCACTGTATGTAAATTTGGAGCTTGGAAGGCTATAAAAACTGTGTTTTGTGTTCTATGGGTTTCAAAGGATATGACGGTGCTAAATGATTAAATGTACACTACCGTTCAAAAGTTTAGGGTCACTTACTCATTCTTTATTTTTATTTTTTCAAATTTTAGAATAATAGTAAAGCCATCAAAACTATGGAATAACATAAATGGAACTATGGGAATTATGTTGTGACTAAAAAAACATCCAAAATAAATCAAACTCTGTTATATTTTAGCATCTTCAAAGTAGTCACCTTCAATGTACTCTTGACATTTTCTCAACCAAGTTCTTGAGATATCATCCTGGGACACTTTTTAAACAGTATTGAAGGAATTCCCATCTATGTTGGGCACTTAGTGGCTGCTTTTCTTAAATATTCAGTCCAAGTCATCTATTTCAAAAACTTTTATTTTTAAATACAATTTTAGTTTTGTAATTAAATAAATTAATATGGTGGCACAATTATAATTTTTTCTACAAAATTATTTTCAAACATTTAAGCATACGCCATCAGATCAAAAGATATTTAAGATCATGAGAAACATTTCAGGCAAGTGACCCCAAACTTTTGAAAGTTTTTTTTAACCCTCCTAAGGCATTCAAAATCTGCATACACCTTTTGTATTCATGGGTCAGTTTTGACCCGGTGGAATTTTAAGCTTTTAAAATATTCATAACATCATTTTTTCTCCCAGTTTGGAATGACTAATTCCCACTACTTAGTAGGTACTCAAGGTGGCACGGTTACTCACCTCAATCCAGGTGAAAGAGGACAAGTCTCAGTTGCCTCCACTTCTGAGACAGTCAATCCGCACATCTTATCATGTGGCTCGTTGTGCATGACACCGAGGAGACTCACAGCATGTGGAGGCTCATGCTACTCTCCGCGATCCACGCACAAATTACCACATGCCCCATTGAGAGCGAGAACCCCTAATAGTGACCACGAGGATTATGCCATGAGACTCTACCCTCCTTAGCAACCGGGCTAATTTGGTTGCTTAGGAGACCTGGCTGGAGTCACTCAGCACACCCTGGCTTGGAACTCGCAATTCCAGGGGTGGTAGTCAGCTACCCAGGCCCCCTATTGTTGCTCAATGTTAACTTCTTAGCTGTCCATACATGTAAAAAGATCTGGAGTATAAATGTTATTATGTATTATGTCTGTATTTAATAAAAAGTTTGAAATTATTTAACATTTCAAAATATACATTAACTACAACTAGTATGATACATGTGAAGATAATGCTTTTAAACTAAATCTATTCTGTTTATTGCATGAACCACTGAACGTTAATGTGCGACTATACTACAAGCTGGTTCATTATCAGATCAGCCTGTAGAGGGCGTCAGATTAAAATGTGGACTCCAAAATTACCAGAATGCAATAGGATAATTAAAGGTGCGGTAACATTTTCATTTGTATAGAAAAATTCCACGTCCGAAACATCTCAATGGGAATCAGCATTAAATTCATTTAATGAGTTTTAGTTTGGTGAACTTTGGCAGGCGAGTTAACCGCGTTGACCAAAATGAAGTAGCTTAGTTTGGCAGTGACCTCTGTGTGGCCGCTGCTTCTTACACAGCTACACAGAATATTCACATTGGACAAGATCATTTTAGCGACAAGTTCTTTTTAACTTCACAGCTATGTATTTAAATTTCACATGAGCTCAACTTTCACCCATGCCTTCTTCGCCTGTGGAATTTCACTGTGCAAAGATAAATGTGACTGAGTCTTTAGACATGCCTTACCTATGACCCCAGTGACATTACTATTGTTGCTCTATTCTAGAGTTCAAATGACTCAAACAGTCATACGCCATTCTGTTTATTCTTTGATTTTCTTCATGCACTGTGCTGTATGCAGCCTAGTGCTGTCTGACTCATTATTTTTGCTTTTTGTAGAGTACAATGACACAATAAAGACAATAGACTGCATTCAATACATACATTGACATACATTGACATGTAGTAATTTACATAGAAAGGAAAAGCTATTAATTCTGGTCGCTATAGATCCTGCATACTGATGTGACATGACCCCTGACCTCAACACCGCATCCAATGAAAGGGAGAGGGAGGATGCATCCTAATTTTATATATATAAAGATTGGGATTAGTGCATTCCACATCATAGTATGTTGAAAATAGTACAGTGCATTCAGAAAGTATTCAGACACCTTTTATCACATTATATGTTGCAGCCTTATGCTAAAATGCTTTACATAATTTTTCATTCTACACTCCATACCCCATTATTACAAAACAAAAAACAAGCCATAAGGTCAAAGGAACTGCCTGCTGAGCTCAGTGACAGGATTGTGTTGAGGCACAGATCTGGGGAAGGCTACAACAAAATTTCAGCTATATTGAAAATTCCCAAGACCTCAATAATTCTTAAATGAAAAAGTCTGGAACAACCAGGTCTCTTCCTAGAGCTGTCTGAGCAATTGGGGGAGAGGAACCTTTGTAAGAGAGGTGACCAAGAACCCAATGGTCACTCTGGTTGTGCTCCAGAGATCATGTTGTTAAGATGGGAGAAACTTGCAGGAGGACAACCATCTCTGCAACACTCCACCGATCTGGGCTTTATGGCAGAGTGGCCAGACAGAAGCCTCTCCTCAGTGCAAGACACATAAAAAAGCACCTAAATGACTCAAGATTCTTTGGTCTGATGAAACAAAGATTTAACTGTTTGGCCTCAATTATAAACGCCATGTCTGGAAGAAACCAGTTACCTGCGCAATACCCTCCCAGCGGTGAAGCATGGTGGTGGTAGCATCATGCTGTGGGGGTGTTTTTCAGCAGCAGGGACTGTTCAGGATTGAAGGAGAACTGAACAGAGCAAAATACAGAGATTTGTTTAATGAAACCTGGTCCAGAGCACTCAGGACCTCAGACTGGGTCAAAGGTTCACCTTCTAACAGGACAATGACCCTAAGTACACAGCCAGGACAATGCAAGAGTGGCTTTGGGACAACTATGTGAATGTCCTCGAGTGGCCCAACCAGAGCACAGACTTGAACCCAATCGAACATTTCTGGAGAGACCTGAAAATGGCTGTCCACTGACGGTCCCCATCCAACCTGACAGAGCTTACGAGTATCTGCAGAGAAGAATGGCAGAAAATCCCCAAAGTTTCTCACATCACACCCTTAAAAAAACGTGAGTCCATAATCGCTGCGAAAGGTGCTTCAACTAAGTAGTTAAGGGTATGAATACTTATGTCAATGTGATATATAATTTTTAAAAATCCATTTTTTTACTTTTTCATTATGGGGTATGGAATACAGATTGATGTGAATTTTCTTTTACAGCATTATAGCATAATGCTGCAACATAACAAAATGTGAAAAAATTAAGGGGTCTGAATACTTTCTGAATGCACTGTATGCCAAAGGTGTCTGGATGGTGCACAATTTACAATTGATATAGCACTTTTTTTTTTAAGTGTGCATTTGTGCATGCTTTTTGGCCTACTATTTCTCACAACCCACTTGCGCTACAGAATAGTAAAGGTTTGCATTTCTCTCTCTTTAAAACATCCAGCCAAAACATTATGACCACCTACCTAATATTCTGTTGGTCAATCTGTGTGCCGCTAAAACAGGGGTGTGTATAGTATCACTTATTATTTTAATACTATTATGATATTAAAATATAATATTATGTATTACTTGTAGTATGTGGGTAGTTTAAATAAAGTGTGTATGGACTTTCTAATCAACATCAATATTTTAGGTTGAATTGTATATGAATATATAGTCAAAGTGTATATCTTAGGTCTTCTAATTGGCAGCCAGGCTTGACCATCTTGAAACTCTTGCTGCTAACATTAATATTTACACTATGTCATGTGAAGTGTTTAAACATGGATTTGGTTTTAAGTCATGAACAAGTAAATATTGAGATGGATGCATTCCTTTTAGAGAGGTCTTTTAAGTGCCCTTGCAGTTTGTGCACAAGCTAGATTGGAAATCGTAAGGAATTTAATCAAAACATAAACCTAACCGTAAACCGCAAAACCTTGCCATGATTTTAATAGGACCACGGATAGATGAAAACATCAGGGTTGGGAAGAAGATGAGGGAAGTGTTTTACAGGTAATTGGCATTCATCAGTCATTTGTTCTGTCTTATTATATATGGATTGAGTAAACAAATTTGTGGGGTCTTAAAGTGTTGGATTGGAGGCTAGCTTAAATTTTATGCCTGTATTGTATCAGTTTGAAATTCAGTTTGATTGGTTGATCTCTAAGGACACAAAAGTCTTAACTTTTCATATAAGCCAAGTCATACGATAGCTTCCGATTTTGCCATCTTGTACAATTATGATTTATCATAAGACTACGTTTAGTTTAAATTGGTTTAAATTGGTTACCATTAGTTTAAATTGTATTACTGTATACAGTGAGTAAAATAAAGATTACAATTCTGTGATGGCCAAATAGACCTGTATCCGTTGACGAACACAATCTCTGAGCTTCTCAAGTACTCTGTTACTGAATGCTTTTAGCAGCTCAGGTCTCAATGGGGTTAATGTGTTGCCACACGGGAAACCTCAACTGAGTTACACAATATGGCCTGAATATTATGAGGATATTATGGCCTATAAAGCAAGCAGAGCATCTGAATGGCCAACATGCTGATTCTTCTGAAAGTATTGTTACACAATGGCTCTTTGCAACCACAGCCATTAGCAATGCTGGGAAATGACCCTGCGGCAAACACCAGCTAATGCAGTACGCTCTACTGAAGTGCCACAAAAGTATTTCAAGATGATTGTAAAGTATGTGAAAAATCACAATGTGGAAATTCCCAATGTCAAGCCATGGAAATTGATGCTGGGCAAATTTTTGCATACTGATACTCTCAAGTTACTTGTGGTCAGGGCTGAGAGGGTTACTTTTAACATGTATTCCGCTACAGATTACAGAGTGTCAGAGAGAGAGAGCGAGACAAAGAGACCCAAGAGCAGAGGAACGGTTCAAAGGATTGTTTTGGCGAAGACTGAGGATCCCGGCACCAGCTGCAGTTGCGGGGAGGAGTTTAAGGATGCGTGCACGTGCATTTGTCAAATCCATGCATAGTGTGTTTGTAGGCGAGTCGAGTCGTGCGCTGTTGAAGTCAGGAGCAGATTCGTGTCCTTTGAAGCATAGTGAGGTGCAGAGAACAAGCGTACAGCAAACTGGAAGGCAACTACACTCCTAACATGCGGGCAGAGACGGGCAACCAAACAGATACACAAGACAGGACCAACTAGGCAGAGAGAGTGAGGTAACTACTTCACATCAAACAGCTTTCTATAATGATAACACACAAACAATCACTACAGACTACTTTTGTTCAATAAACTACGCTCAACAATCCAGCAAAGGAAATGACACACAAGGGGATTAAAAAAAGCAGGACCAAACAAGGGACAGGTGCCGCTCGCCAGCTAAAAGTTGGCACGATCAGTGTTCCCACTGAAACAATCAAGGTTCCCATGGAAACGCTGATTCCATATTCCAGCGGCACCAGAAGCACATGAGGGAAAATGTCAACACAATTAGACCAAAACAAACAAAACATGGATCATGAGTGTCCGGATCCCGACACAGGCGAAACCGAACCAGACAGGAAGTCGGGATCCAGACACCATGCCCCAGATACAAACAAGACCAACCAAAGAGCGCACGGAGGTAACTCACAACCAGACCCATGTGCTTACATAAAGAATGTACGTGAAACACAAGACAGACAGGGAATGATGACGTCACGGTCCTGTCAGACAAAACTCTGTAACATTACCGAAGAGCGCACAGCGGTAACTCATACCCAGACCCGTGTGCTCAGCACAAAGGCAGGACACGAAACACAAGACAGAACAGTGGGCGATGATTCAATCGCTGTTCAAGCGCTCCTCGGATTGCATCATTTATAAGGATAATTGTTCCCAATTCAATAGACTAAGTAATAAATAGAACAAGTGACAATAAAATGCAAAGTAATCTCTTCAGTAGTCAAAATACTTTTTGAATGTAACTGTAATCTGATTGAAATTATAAAAGTTGATTTTTTATTAAAATTACAGATTTAAAAAATATATAATTGTGTTAAATTAGGTGTCATAAACTACTATGTACTGACATTAAAATACATCCAATACAATGTATTTATTGTGTAACTACATGTTGTTTTACAAAGTTCTCACAAGATTTACATTGCTGCTGAGGTTGGGGTCCGGGTAGGTTTATGGGTAGGGTTAGGGTTAGGGTTAGGTTAGGTTAGGTTAGGTTAGGTTAGGTTAGGTTAGGTTAGGGTTAGGTTAGGTTAGGTTAGGGATAGGGTTAGGTTAGGGTTAGGTTAGGTTAGGGTTAGGTTAGGTATAGGGTTAGGTTAGGTTAGGTTAGGTTAGGTTAGGTTAGGTTAGGTTAGGTTAGGTTAGGTTAGGTTAGGGTTAGGATAGGTTAGGGTTAGGGTTAGGTTAGGGTTAGGATAGGATAGAGTTAGGGTTAGGTTAGGGTTAGGATAGGATAGGTTAGGGTTAGATTAGGTTAGGGTTAGGTTAGGTTAGGGTTAGGTTAGGTTAGGTTAGGTTAGGTTAGGTTAGGTTAGGTTAGGTTAGATTAGGATTAGGTTAGGGTTAGGATAGGTTAGGGTTAGGTTAGATTAGGGTTAGGTTAGGTTAGGATAGGACAGAGTTAGGGTTAGGATAGTTTAGGGTTAGATTAGGTTAGGGTTAGGTAAGGGTTAGGTTAGGATAGGATAGTATAGGTTAGGATTAGGTTAGTTTAGGGTTAGGTTAGGTTAGGATTAGGTTAGGGTTAGGATAGGTTAGGGTTAGGTTAGATTAGGGTTAAGTTAGGTTAGGTTAGGTTAAATTATGTTAGGGTTAGGATAGGTTAGGATTAGATTAGATTAGGTTAGGGTTAGGTTAAGGTTAGTTTGGGTTAGGGTTAGGGTTAGTTTAGGGTTAGGGTTAGGTTTAGCGTTTATTGTAAAGGTTGGGTTAGAGTGTTAAGGTTAACAGTGTAACTACAGATGTCATTAAATACATGTACTTTAAATGTAAGTACAATGTAACAACATGTATGTATATAATAAGTGCATTGTATCAAATGCTTAAGTGCATAGCATTTAAAAGCCTTATAATATATAGTGGGTCCTTTTTTGTTTTTGTTAAATGAAGTCACATTAAAACTAACGTAAAAACTTTTATACCAGGCCTTCATCTTTAATTTTTGTAGGACTTTTCAAATGCCTTTTATGTTTAGATGTAATTGTTTTGCCAGTCCTGGACTTTCAATATCAAACTATAAAAATCTATTATAAAAACTGAAATCATTAATTGTTTAAAACTATGATATATAAACAAAGAGTGATATAAGCTAACAATTTTCAATATTTATGTTGGAAAATATTTTTTAAATTATGACTGTCCCATATTTTTGACATAATTTCCTCCATACCAAACAATTTCACCCCAATTAAAGTTTTTTCCCCCTAATCTTATGTTCTTGTTGACCTAGATGAGAAAAGTGTCAGTGAAGAGCATCCTTGAGACTAAATTTGAAGAAAGCAAAGAAAATCAAGGTAAAATATTATTTTAGCCTATTTTAAGGTACAATTTCAATTTCATAACACAATTTTACATTTCATAACATATGACAAATGAATTCCTTACAGTTGTCTCAGCATATTAATAGGAGACAGTATTTATTTTTTATTTTTCTTTAATTATACACTTCAGCTTTAAAGATAAATTATTATTGAGGTATGAACTCTAGTGGACCAAATGTAGTCCCTTGCTCTAAAGCTTATACTGAGAATTACTATTACTGTGTTTTTTGTTGTTGTTTTTTTTTCCGATTGCTTTTTTGTGTTTGTTTATTTGTTTGCTTTTTCTTCTCCTCAGTTGTGCTCTCATCCTTTAATCACAAACCTACAAATGCAGTCCCCAATAAGGCTTGTTTCTGTAAAAGATCCATTTAACTTGCAAATACAGACATTTTTTGGCACACTTTTCCGATCTAGACATTGCCAGTTTTAGCTTGACAGACTTTTGTGCTTTCCAAATTCTTGTCACACACTGGCAATGGCACTTCCGGATGAATTATGTTATGGTAAATCTGTGGTACCAGCTTGTATGACTCAGAGATGCAATTTTGATTGGTTTTGGTCTTTTGCTTCTCCAACACTAATCATTTCTGTCTGAATAAGTGCCTAGATGTGGTATTCATTGTGCCATGAATTATGCATAATTACGATGACAATGGACATACATACAGGCAGTCTATTGCTCTCTGTTGTGCTGCATTGTGTTCAATTTGGCATGAAATATAACTGCACAGGGTAAATTTGAGATCCTATCTGGCAATCATCTACATAACATCCATATCTATGAATGCAAAAAAACTGTAACTCAACATAATAAGCAAACACAGGCCCTAGTTTATATGCAAATTGTGAAAGCGTTTCATATATTACCAGATAAATGACTAGATGAATTGCTGATTAATACTCATTAATTCATGTGGTAATTTCATTGAGGGGTTTCTAGTGAGAGAGAATTATCAGAGGATGGAGCGCAACAGTGCCCGCCCACTTTTTCAACCATTTAAGTTCCAAATGTTTTTTTCCCATTCATTTCATCCATTGTGATTTCATAAAACCGTTCATAAAATAAATAAATACATTTCAAGGCCATCAACTAAACCAACTAGCCCTGATGTGAATCACAACATTACAAACTTTGATTTGAAGCGAAAAATGTAAGACTAATTAGACAAAAAGGCAAAGGTTCAAGACTGTGTACTTAACGTTGTTGATTGCAAGTATATTTTACCCTTAATGCAATATATTCAGATATACTGTATATGGATATATAAGTAGTTTGAGGGTGAAGGGAGAGTGACACGATTGTGTAATTCACAGTGTATCATAGCAGTGGGCGGTCACTGCTGGACTGGTTTCGCGGGCTTTATTTGCTGCAATTCTCTGATCGGTGGATCTTTTCTGTTGGACCATGGTTGTATAGTTGTTAACCAGGAATTCCGCTATTAAAATCGATTTTTAAACAATGAAGTCGAGATAATGCAAACTGATGTTTCAACAAAGGCATACACCATTGATTAACAATCTTTGAGCTCCTGCTAGGTCTATATTTAAAGGTTTATAAGTTATTGTTAAAAATCAATTAGTCTATGAAAATAATGAATGGGATTTTATACAGCTGGATTTTCACTTACTGCTCCCTGCTGAAAACAGGGGAAAACAAGCATAAATTGCTCCGATGGTAGGAATATTCCATATTATGGTCCGGGGACATCATTCATTGTTTTTTTTACGCTTTATTTCTTATATAATAAATCAAACTGAATTAACGTTTCAAATCAACCGCCATAATTATTACATTTATTGTTTATTGCAAGTATTTAAACTGACTTGTTGAACAAGTGCTAAAATGGGACTGTCTCTTTAAGAATAGCTGCAGTTCAGCGAGCATCTATGTTTTTTAGTTGAGCGCACATTAACTAGAGAAGTGTCTGTGATATGTGTTATTTAAAATTTTAATTTGCGATGAATCGGAAAATCTATATTTTTACCCATCCCTTATAAACTACTTTATAAGGGTTTGAGTCAATAGTCCAAATGTATGTTTTCTCTAGCTGTCGCTTTTGTATTTTGGTTTGAATCACCTAGTTTAAATCCCTCTTCATTTAGAATAATATTTGTGAATTCTCTCCTCCAAACTTAAATTTTAATATTATTATATGTTTTCAATAGCTGTTGGGTAAATTAGTGAAAACGCTAAAAACCTCACTAGCATATAGGTCATATAGGGTCAACTACATAATGAAGGTAGATTTGAATTTCAAGGTTGAACTTTATACTCAGGACAAGAGTATTTTTCATAAATGTCAGCTCTGGTCGAGGCAAATTCATGCAATTCCCAATGTCATAAAATGTATTACAGTATTTGTTGACCAAAACATTGGTTTGATATTTTGAAATGTTACCTTTCCAGTCAACAAAACTGAACATGCGCCTTCCCAATTACCATCATCTAAGCAACATTTAAACAGATTGTCTCCATAAAGTGTTTTTACAGTGACTTTTGGTGTAGGGAAATCAACCGTTAAATCTTGGGATTTTTCTCTTAATTTACAACAACAGGTGTGAAATGGGAAAGGTGGGGAAACTTATATGGAGGTGTGATGCTATAACTATATTTCAGGCTCTTCTGTGCATCCCCTCACGATTTTGGATGCCAAAGCTCATTTGTGTAGACAGGCTGGATGAGGAATGCTAATACGCGGTATCACTGGAGGATGCTGCACTCACTCCTCTTGGAATTGCCAGTCACATTCCACTCCAAGACGCCAAACTTTTCCCTTAGATGACATTCCGAACCACTGCTGTTTATACAGAACTGCCATGGAGCTCCATATCGCCTGCTAATCGCGTCATTAATACCGCAGTTAAGAGCAGAGAGGACAAAACCAGGGGACAAATAAATCACGCTCTCTGCTTTGTATTCCACCATGGATGTAATGAGTTTGGCATTTACAATCTCATTTTGTGAGTGGAGCGTATGGTTCAAGACAGCATGAGAATTTGTCAAGTATTTGCGATGCAAACGGAGTAGAAAGTGCAGGTGTTTCGTTATTAATTAACCTTTTTCAAAATTCAAATGCTCTTGACTTTTAGATGCATCAACACAATTGGCGAGAGCCAAACACTTGACAAAATCTAGAACACTGATTTTTAATCTTGTCGTTGTTTATAGCTAGCTGTGATTTTGCTTAGCAGGATATACTTCTTGATCAATATCCCTTGTTGGTCTAGGAACAATATTCTTATCAACCAATCTGATTTTAGGATTAATTTTAGATTTAGGTTTAGTGCTGGCGTTGCGGCTTATTATTTCGTATTCTTGTTATTTCTTTAGGATTTTAGGGGAAGTTCAAGATGTTGTGTATAATTTCTCCACACCTAGTTCCACCAGATAAAAGTGGGCTCTTAATAGTGTGAAATAGTGGCAAGAAAAATATGTGAACCCTTTGGAATTAGCTAGTTTTCTGCATTAATTGTTCATAAAATGTGAGCTCATCTTCATCAAAGTCACAAGTATTGACAAACACAAGGTGCTTAAGATAATAAAACACAAACAATTATAATTTATGTCTTTACTGAACACATTCCATTAAACGTTCCACACAGTGCTCTGGAAAAAGTACATGAACCATTGGATTTAATAACTGGTTGATCCTCATTTGGCAGCAATAACCTCAACCAACCATTTCTGGTAACTACGGATTAGACCTGCAAAACATTAAGAAAGAATTTTGGACCAATCTTCCTTACAGAATTGCTTTAGCTCAGCCTTATTCTTAGGATGTCTGGTGTGAATGGCTCTCTTGAGATGATTCCACAGCATCTCTCTTGGGTTAAGGTCTGGGCTCTGACTGGGCCACTCTAAAAGGTGGATTTTCTTTCTTTTTTTTAAGCCGTTCTGTAGTGGATTTATTTCGATGTTTATGGTCATTGTCCTGCTGCATCACTCAACTTCTACTGAGCTTCAGCTTGTGCACAGAAAGTGACATTATCCTGTAGGATATCTTGTTAAACTTGGGAATTAATTTTTCCCTCAATGATGGCTTGTTTACTGTGGCAGGCATGGGCGCTGGCTCATTTACCATGGCAGGCATGGGCCCTGGCTCGTTTTACGTGGCAGACATGTGCGCTGGCTCATTAACCGTGGCAGGCATGGGCACTGGCACGTTTACAGTGGCCGAGGTTTAGCGAGGGGTAATAGATGGCTAGCGTTTCTCTGACATATTCCGCAAAGGAAAGTCTCTCCACCTCCAGAACAGCTATGTGTCAGTGAAATTCAGGCCCATTCTGTAAATGTATCTGAGGGAGGAGTCCGATATTGTATTTGGGGTGACGAGTTGGCAGAACTTAGTTGTATATTCCAGGAGTGGAAGATCTTGTTTGAACAGCTCCATAAACGCAACCGTCAGCTCCATGCTCTTGGTGATTGTGATCGTAGGTGCACAATCGACTATGATGAGGGTTACAATATCTAGGTAAATATTTACACTGGAAGGTCTAGACGAAACTAGGGAGACTGTAGTCTCCGGGGAAACACTGACAAGAAGAGACAATGACTGAGTGTGACAGCGGTGTATAAATGAAGTCCATGATTAGTCACTGATGAAGTGCAGGTTCGTGTGATCAGAAATCTGGGGAGAGTGAGCGCTGTTTCTACAGTAACGGAGAGGGAGCAGAGTGTGGATTGAGAGAGGGAGTCCGGTGGATCCGTGACACTTGTAGGGTATCTTGATAAACTTGGGAATTAATTTCTCCCTCGATGATGGCAAGCGGCCTGGGTCCCGAAGCAGTAAAGCAGCCCCAAATCAAGACACCCCCTCCACCGTACTTCACCGTTGGGATGATGTTTTCATGTTGGGATGCAGTGTCCTTTTTACAGCATATCTAGTGCTGCCTGTTCTTCCCAAAAACTTCAACGGTAGTTTTATTAGTCCACAAAACATTTACCCAGTAGCGTTGTGGAGTGTGTCAAGTTTCAAGTGCGCAGCAATGTCTTGTTGGAAAAAACGAAGCTTCCTTCATGGTGTCCTGATGTGGACACTATGCCTGTTTAATGTTTTCTGTGTAGTACACTCATGAACAGAGATGTTAACTAGTTCCAATAATACCTTCAAGTCTTTAGATGTCACTTTAGAGTTCTTTTTACCTCATTGAGAATTCTGCGGTGTGCCCTTTCAGTCATCTAGGCTGGATCACTTCAAGGGAGAGTAGCCACAGTACTTAATTGTCTGCATTTATAGACACATATTTTCTAACCGTGGACAGATGAATATCTAAGCTCTTTGAAATAACTTTGTAACCCTTTCCAGCTTTATGCAAAGCAACAATCATTGATCGTTGGTCTTCTGAAATCTCTTTTTTGCAAGGCATGGTTCACGTCAGCAGAGGCTTCTAGTGAAGAGCAATCTCAAAGTCAAATCAAATCAAGTTATTGTCACTCAACCATATACAAAATGAATCATTGATCATAAAACATACACCCCCTCCTCTGCTTTCCCCAAGAGATCTTTAGTTCTGTCCGCACAATGCACAGAGAACCCCGTAGGCTCGGTTGTTGAGTCTGGGACCTCAGTAGACATCCAAGTTTCTGTAATGCAGCAGTCTCGCATCTCTTGTTTTCAGAGCTTGTTGTCCAGAGACTGGACATTCGCCAGAAGAATGCTGGGTAGTGGAAGTCGTTTGGCATGACATCTGACCCTGAAGAGGATGCCGGCTCTCCTTCCCCATTTTCGGCTGTGCTTTCAGGTTTGCGGCCACACGTTCTAAACAAAGGGCTCCTCTGCTGTGTTTGTAAACAGAGCGTCATCGGCATTGTGGAACTCAAAGCTTGGTTTCCGACATGTTAATGAAAATATGAATGAGAATAGTACATCTGTCATATACAATAACACTAATGACGTTCTCTCTCTCTCTCTCTCTCTCTCTCTCTCACTCTATATATATATATATACAGGAGGCATATAAAAGGGATCTATCTATTTATCTATCTATCTGTCTGTCTGTCTCTGTCATGTCTAACTTTCTGACTGATTTATCTCTCTGCCTGTCTGTCTATCTATATATCTGTCTGTCTGTCTATCGATCCATCTATCTGTCTATCTACCTGTCTGTCTTTCTATCTATCTGTCTGTCTGTCTCAGTCATGTCTATCTTTCTGTCTTATTTATCTGTCTGTCTCTCTGTCTATCTATCCATCTATCTGTCTGTCTATCTACCTGTCTGTCTGTCTGTCTGTCTGTCTATATATCTTTTTATTTATTTATTTATGTTCTTTTAATGGAGTTGACCACCAACATTGATTTTATATTTAAAATATTATTTCTCAGCTCTGTGGTATACTTAATTCTGGTTTTTGCCAATCGTAGAATTCTATGGTCAGTTTTACTGTTGTTCTGAGTGTTCCCAGACATATTGTCTGCTTTTATTATTGATCATAATGTCCATGTAATGATACTCAACCATAGCCACATTGTGGTCAGAGAGAGATTCTCAGCTCATTAGAAATGTAAAGCCACACTTAATGTAATAGAACTCCTAAATGCTACAATAATGGCAGACTTAATTATTTAGCAAGTTGATTTCCAAACAGTAATTGGCTTATGTTGTTCAGGTCAAGTGGACAAAAAAAAAGCCCAAAAAGTTCTGTTTGTTTCTGTCAGGATCAGTGGATCTGGATTTCACATAAATTATGATATTTTATGGATCACTGCCATTGTGATTGCATATGTTATACAGTTTTTCTCAATCGCTTTGGCGCAATTCTCGAATGCGAATTATTTTTTTTTTAAACATTATGTTCAAATCTCAGAACTACGGAAGAGGATTAGGGCCAAGCAATAATAAAAAAAAATAAAGCCATCTCGAGATTAAAGTCATTATAATGCGAGATTAAACTTAACGAGTTTTTTCTCGAAACACAACGACTTTATTCTCGATATTTAATGAGTTTATTCTCAAGATTGTATTTCGACTTTTTTCTCGAAATTTAACGAGTTTAATCTCGCATTATAATGAATTTAATCTCGATATTTAATGAGTTTATTCTCAAGATTGTATCTCTTCCGTACAGAACAAATCGTTTCTTGTTCACACCAGATTTTAATTTCTTATTCTTTTTTAGATTTCAACAGCAGGTAAAAGTTTACTGGGAAAATCAATACTGTATGATACTGTAGTACACAGAAAAATGATATGCACATTTGTATACAGTAAATGTATTTTTAATAGCATTACATGTATTTTTTAATACATGTAAACAGAAAATACATATTTGCAAGTCCATTTTTTCACATTTCTTACATGTTAAGTAATATATAGTGAACAGAAAATTGCCACAAAATGACATCCATGCAAAAAAAAAAATCCATGTCATAGATATATATGGAATATACACGTATGTCTGACAGATTTTGATAACTGAATGGATCTTTTTGCATGTGATGACACAGATACATTTCAAAACAAAATTATAATGCTTTCTGAGACAAAATAATATAAAGGAAACAAATAAAACTGAAAGGAAGGATTATTAGTGAAACATTTATTTACATAGTGAATATAAATATCCGTCACATTTGCCACGTTTATTTGGCTTAGAACGTATGAGCATGTGCTTTCATCAACCTGTTACAGTGAAATCTGGTTTTGTTGATAGTTCTAAAAAAAAAAACAATTTTACTTTTCACTATAAATCATAGATATACCTTTATAACAAGCCTTAATTTACATTAACAAAAATATTGCATTATATAATGCTTAAAACTGCAGCGCTGCACATTAACACCATTAAATGCTGCTGCTCTGAACAACACGGACACGGTAATTACATCTATTTCAGGATGTTTGCTATAATGTTTATCTTTTAAATTAACCTTTCAGCAGTAGCTAATACAGTTCAACAGTATTCTGAAAGTAATTTTTTTTTTTTTTATTAAAACATTGTCCTTTTTTTCTGCTCAAAGTGTCTGTTTATTGTCCGATTGAGTTGCTTTGCTTTGAGTTGTTATATGTTATACTGACATTAGGAATCCTGTGTTTCAATTTAGTTTGTTGCAACTAATCAATCACTTTAGTTCAAACAATCACTGTAGTTCAAAAGTCCAATCGATCTTGATACCCTCATTCACGTCACTGTCAAACGATGACATTCACATGGTGGGCATTGACTGACTGACTGCTGAGTTAGAGGTTTTCACAGGGCAAATGCACTATTCAAAGTCATGCACATTCGACTGAACAGATTCAAATGGCCTTTCTGCCTCTTACCAAAAATGACAATTCTGTCTACATTTATTCGCTCTCAAAAAGCACTATAATAGCAACATACAAATGGTCCATATGACATTTTTGGGTGAACTATCCATTTCAAGCTTTGTCAAAGTTGCAGAAGTTACCATCATTATTCGCCTTGCTTATTTGCAGAAGTTATTGCAGCAAACTTCAGTCCGCTTTGATAAACCACGGTAACATTATAGTAATGCTCAAGTGACGCATTAGTAGCCCAGAGGGTATTCATCTAAATGATATCTTGCAATGACTTGATCTGTCACCTTGTTTATTGCCTCTGTCTTAGCAATTTTCTGATGCTTCACTCACTGGTGGCTCGAGGCGGCCAAACAAGTCTCTGAATATTTGGAACATGGATAATGCATCCTATGGTATTGATTCAATACACTTCGGTGCTGTCACAAGAGATAAGCATTGTTTACTCCTCTCCATTGTTCATAACTTGATGTTATTATTTCTTAGTGGTGCACGCTATAGCAAGCATCACTATCCCTATTGCTCTTACTTGGGCTTAGATTTATGTCAAAATCACTAGCCGGAAATATTAAAATTCATCATGTAACTTGTCCTGTACTGAGTTCAGTTCTGAGGTGAAATGTCCACTGTGTGGCGCAAATCCTAAACCTAAACCGAACTGATAGTGTCATAAAAAGCAAATGAGAGATGAAAAACACAATTGCTAAAGCAACCACATAATTTTGTGGTGCTTCTATGATACTGTCGGCTCATGTGTAGACTTGCAGAACTCGTACTCTAATCCCTTTGCATCACAAGTCAATGCTCTGTGGTGGCTCAGTGGTTGAGGCTCAGGGTTACTGACCAGAAGGTCGGGGGTTCAAGCCCCAGCACTACCAAGATGCCACTGTTGGGCCCTTGAGCAAGACACTTAACTCCAGGTTGCTCTGTGGGATTGTCCCTGTAATAAGGGCACTGTAAGTCGCTTTGGATAAAAGCGTCTGCCAAATGCATAAATGTAAATGTAGTTGAGCTACTGTGCAATTTGATTACACTTGTACAAGCTTACATATGTAGTTGGTTATATAAGGCAAACGTTAAAACGTATTGCCTTACAAGTTATAGTAAAAGTGTTTTGATGTCATAAGATAGCATTTTGTGAGGAACAGGCTGAAAAGTGTTTATGAACTGATAATCTGCCGTTTTAGTCGTGAGTTGTGTGACAGTGAATAAAAGTCATTGTTGTAGCACCTCTAGTGTTCCACCAAGAAACTGCAGCGATACACACAACGAGCCATGTAAAAATAATTTTGCTATTTTTTGGTATAATTACATGATTCTGCAAGATCAAGGTGACCTCAAATCGTGCGTCTTGTTGAGAATGATTCGACTCAAGATTTTCATCTGTCCGATGATAAAACAGATTTTTTTTTAAAATCCTGTCAACTTACATTGAAAGAAGGACCCGAGTCTAGGGTGAGACTATTCATAAACTTCATTCATATATTTCCTTGAATACCTTTATAGGAAAATCAAAGACAAATCCATTTAAATGTTCTAGCTTCACTTGCGCTTTTTGAACTGTCGCCAAAAGACTTATTACCCATGATCACATAGTAATTGCTGGCTGCTGAATTTCACTGTCGGCTGCCAGACAGATACTGTTCAAGGCAGGTGGATCAATAAGAAATGAGGTCCGCTAACACAGGCATCGTTTCAGAGATAATGCCCTAAGGCATATCACCGTACGTGCCTAGCATGCCTAAGATTGTTTAGCTTCAAGTGTTTGTTCAGTTTTTAAAAACTCTTTCCCCTTTGAGGATCTGTCAGATGTATCATAAGACACTCTGTTTGAGTATAACGCGCATTTAATAGCATTTATAATCTCATGACAAAACTCATTTGAGATCCAGTCTTTGTTTAAAAAAGGGTTTCTAAAGAAACAGAATATTTTGAAGTTGCATGTACATCAGGGCATGTTTAATAATCTGAATACTAATTGGGCGTTAGTTTTGTTTTGTTTTTAAGCAGCATTGCTTAAAGTCAACATGAAATGGTGTTCACAGCCCATATATTATATACTACAGTGGCCAGACATCCCATTTTTCCCAAGACATTCCCGTATTTAAGCACTTTTTCTAGTGTCCTGACTTATTCTGAAAAAATCGTGTTTGGTCCTGTATTTCCACTCTCCTAAAAAATCACCTATGCAGCATTCTCTGTCACTTAGAGTATTCTAATCAAAGGTAGCCAAGGATACGTCTTGTAAAACCAATAATATCACACTGTGTTATTTGAAGTACGTTATTGGATTAAACTATCCAATCACAATCCCCTATCAATAGACACCCAGTTGATTGAAGAGTCCTTTTGAAAGAGCACACAGATTAAATTGCAGCTGGAAAAATGTCAAGGGTGCATGCATTTACATTTAGTGAGGATCTTCAAAAAGTCATAGACAGAGCCTAGTAAAGTGAGGTGTGAGATGTGTGGATGCTCGCTTTTCCATCGCCCATGGAGGCCGCACCGACATCGCGCAGCATGTTCATAGAAAAAAGCATGTGGGTGCTGCTAAAAGTAAATCAAATCCAAATCTGACAATGTGCACGCTAGTGAAGAACTTTTTGCTTATCATTCTGTTGTGTGTTCATGACCTGAGAAATATCTTGCAGGCCAGTCTGGAGGAATCATTCATACCCTCTGACATTAAAAAGCAGTTGGATGCCCTGGTTGAAGCTGGTGACGTGAGCAGATGATTTATTTTGTGCATTGAGAGACTTTATTCAGCATCGGTGGATTACCTCTAAAATTGGAATCGCTCATTGGAGAATGCAGAAAATCTTGAGTAGGCCCTATTGAGAGATGTCCCAGAGTGTAAAGGCATTCAAAGCAGCCTTGAACTCTTCTACTCCAGAATCCCTGCTCTCAGTTTGATTGGTGAAACCATGCTCTTTGATGAGTGGGCTTGCACGAAAAACATTGTTACTCGTCGCATAACTGAGTAGAACATGAATAAGATGGTCGTGTCTGAGAGATGGACAGATGTTTTTCGTGAGCTGTAGAGCAAGACCATCAACTTCGGAGTCTTAGCCAAGGTCGTGGGGTTTGTTTTATGCCTGCCCGGGACATCTGCGTCTTTGGAGAGCGTGTTCTCATTAATAAACGCAGCATGGACACCAGATAAATCTCGACTCAAGAATTCAATGCTTTTCGCACATCTTCATTTTGGACTGGACTGCTCTGCATTTTACGATAAACTCTTGAAAGACAAGTGCACACTGAGAAAAATTGCTACCAGCAAAAAGTGCAAGGTGACAACAGTTACAGATGCGGATGCACCCTCAACCTAGGTAAGGATACATCAATTTCATTTTTGCTGGGAGGGGGTTGTCCTGTTTTCCACAAGCAGGAATCTGGTCACCCTGCTATATATTCACAATAAAACCAGAATCAATAAAGGGTTCATTACAAGTTAAATTCAGTCAACAGCATTTGCAGCATTTTATGGAGGACTTAAGAAACCGAAATGAGAAATGTAAACATTTTATAACAGGGCTTACATTAATTGGTCTGTTTAACAGGTTGATTATTTGAGCTGTAAAGTTGTTTTAATCGTCATGTTTACGGTTGTTTTAGGGTTTATGGTGTTAAAGGATTAGTTCACCCAAACATTTTAATTCAGTCATTGTTTACTCACCCCTGTGTTGTTATAACTCTAAATTACCATCTTTCTTTTTCTTAACACAAAGAGAGAAATTGTGAAAAGAAATGTGTTCTCAGTGATGTCATACAATGGAGATTATAGTGACCACCTCTTCAAGCTTCAAAAGGTCACAAAAGTATAATTCAGAAGTCTAATAAATTATTCCATGAGACTCATGATTGTTATGAAAGCATAAGATAAGGTTTGGTGATGTATCTAATGTATTTTTTAGTAAAAATGTTCACTGGCCGTATATCTCCTGTGTGCATTCATGATATGGCACGAGAGCAACAGCTCATGCAGCCCCCTTGCGACAATCATTTGCTTATCTAAAAACAGGTCCGCCAGAGTGATAGCAACAATAGAACACAACACAGCTGCACACAAAACAGAGGACAGAACTTACTAAACATGTCTGAAGAGTTTTTTGTCAAAGAATTGATACATTTCTTTATTTTATTTGTTATTTTTCGAACCAGTGCCAGTTCACAGCGGACTGAGTTACCCGCGCGAGCAATCGATAGAATGTACCGTTGCTCGTCACTGCTGGTTAGGACAAAAACTCTGATTACCATAGAAAATAAACCTTTTATCACATGCCGTTTGCCGTATGGATAGGACACGGTGTGACTGTGATTGCCTGAAGCCTCCTCTATGTTTCTGTTTTATTTCTGAGTTCTCCATTAAAAAATAAGGCTGGGCATAGAAATGCATCAATTCATCGACTACAAACTCTTCAGACATGAGTAAGTTCTGTTCTCTGTTTTGTGTGCAGCTGTGTTGTGTTCTGTTGTTGCTATCACTGTGGTGGACCTGTTTTTAGATAAACAAAATTAGCTTTCGCTTGAATGTCGTGAGGGTGCTGCGTGAACTATCATGAACGTGCACAGGAGATCAAAGGTCAGTGAATATTTTCCCTAAATAATACATTTGATTTTGGTTTGTTTTGTACCAAACCTTATTGTATGCTTTCATAATAATCATGAGTCTCATGGAATAATTTATTAGACTTCTGAATTATACTTTTGTGTACTTTTGAAGCTTGAAGAGGTGGTCACCATAAACTGCCATTGTATGACATCACTGAGCAAAAGATTTTTTCACAATTTCTCCCTTTGTGTCAAGAAAAATAAAGAAAGCCAAATAGAGTTATAACAACACAGGGGTGAGTAAACAATGACTGCATTTTCACATTTGGGTGAACTAATCCCTAAGTCATCATGGCAACGAAGTTGTAATATTAGATTCAACTTTACACAGAAAAGGTTAGTAAGTGATTTTATCACACCAAAATCATGTTTGCACGCATATTGTTTATGTCTTGTGTCTATATTTCTATATGTATTTTTTAACGTTTACGGATTGACCCTATTTTCTTCCATTGTAAGTGCCTTACTGGATCCGTGATTTTTGCTTTTTTTTAAATAAATGAGGGACAAGTCTTAAATATTTTTGTGGCAATCAACATTATGCCAAAAATGCTGTCGATTGAGCTTAACTTGTCTTGAACCTGGAATATTCCTAATGCCACCAATATCAAGTTTAGCTTATTTTATTTCCCTCCTGTTGCCTCCACTAACATCCACTCAACTATCTACTATCTAATCTATATTATGTACACAGCCAGCAATGAACATAATTATGTAACAGATGTTGAGAAACCAGATCCGATGTCAGAGCAAAAGAGCAATTTGTATGATAAAGACACAATGGAGGCTTTCAAACACAGAGCACTGAAGGGGATACATATGTACCCGTCAGTTCAAAGACACTTAGCCTACTCGTGTTGGAAAGAAGGAATCCTTCCTCTGGTGGTTGGTTGCTATGGATATCTCTCAAAAAGCTCTTAGAAAAATGGCACATCCCACCTATGATGTCAGAGCTGTTGATGAGTGTGTAAAAAGGGAGGGAACTGTAGCCTGTTGCTCATGTTCATCAAATGTTCCGCTGGTCCTCTAGAAGCCCACGGATCACATAGTGTTGGAATTCTGAGGAACAGACTGTGCAAAAGAGAATGAATCTTTGCCTTTGATTTCTAAACACCATGAACACTCTCAACTGCAGATGAACTGAAGCACAACTATGGTAAGTATCTCCAACTAATGTTTATTTTGTTTATTTTATTTTTTTTGCAGATTGGTTTTTTTGTGAAAGGGTGAATTCACATTAATTGAAGAACAAATATTGTATTGAATACAGGTTTTTGTTAAAAAAGATAATGAAAAAAGAGATACAAGTAGATTTTCTAGAGAAGGAATGATGTGCTGTGAATGTAAATTCAGAGTCCTGTGAGTCAGTGAAGTATTGCGTTGGTTCGGGCTGCTCAAATCTGATCAGGGCTGCTTCACTACTCAGATTGCAGTGCCTGTGGACTGAGCTTGAAGAACTTTGAGAGGAAAAAATAATATCCCTGCTTAAAACTCATCCACCTCGCAGCATTTTCATTTATTTTTGCAGATCATTTATTTTCAGAATACTTTCCTATATACTATATACTTAAATAGTATGACAATGCTTCTAATTCAGATTTGTTTGTTTCTGATTTTATACAGTTCCATTACAAATTTTAAAAGCAATTATATTTTTGCAAAACATGTTGATCATGTTACTGTATTTAGCATGATTTGAGAATTTTCCAAAGACCATCTGTCGGGAAAGTGCTCTGTTGCTAGTTTACTCAAAATCACAAAAAACGAATAATAAATAATAATTTGCATATGGAAAATAAAGCCTTTTTTAGTCCCATTAAGATTTTTTATATTGTGACTATTTAAATGACAGTTGCATATATTTTACCCCCTGATTGTTATTACCACAATATTATTAAGATGTTTGTTTTGACATTCTCATTACCGCAACATTAATATATATATATAATATATAAATTGTAAACTATTAGTACTTCTAAGTAGTACATTTACATTTACCTCCTTGGTACTGTTTTTCACTACTTTTTATTGTACAAATTACAATAAAACATCATCTTTTTAAAACATAATTAAAATGAGAATTATTATTAAAAAACAATGAAATAGTAAAGGGGTAAAATCTTGAAAATAATGTCACAATGCATAACAAGAAACAAAACAAAAAAAAGCGAAATGGTCCCAAATATAGGCTTGAGTTTTTTGTGTAAAATATTATTTAAGTAATTTGGGGTTAATTTGGACCATGACATTTTCTTGACAAGTTTCGTGAGAATCTTTAATATTTACTCTCCATTTTACATAATAACATTTCTTATTTTTAAAGTTTTCAAAATCCTAAAACTTTGATTGTGAATCCCAAATGTGCACTCCACTTATATATATATATATATATATATATATATATATATATACACACTCACTGAGCACTTTATTAGGCACACCTATACATCATATTCATTTATTTTATTTGATTATTGTTTTGGATTTTCTCCCATTTTCTCCCCAATTTTGGAATGCCCAGTTCCCAATGCGCTATAAGTACTCATGGTGGCGTAGTGACTCGCCTCAATCTGGTTGGCGGAGGACGAATCTCAATTCCCTCAGCGTCTGAGACAGTCAGTCCGCACATCTGATCACGTGGCTTGTTGAGCGCGGTACCGCGGAGACCTCGCGCATGTTGGAGGTCCATGCTATTCTCCGTGGCATCGACACACAACTCACCACGCCCCCCACCGATAGTGAGAACCACATTATAGCGACCACGAGGAGGATAACCCAACGTGACTCTACCCACCCTAGCAACCGGGCCAATTGGTTGCTTAGGAAGCCTGACTGGAGTCACTAAGCACACCCAGGGTTCAAACTTGTGACTCCAGGTGTGGTAGTCAGTGTCTTTACTCGCTGAGCTACTCAGGCCCCCTGTGCATCTTACTCATGTGGTTATCTAATCAGCCAATCATGTGGCAGCAGCGCAGTGCATGAAATCATGCATATACAGGTCAGGATCTTCAGTTAATGTTCACATCAACCATAAGTATGGGGAAAATGTGATCTCAGTGATTTCGACCATGGCATGATTGTTGGTGCCAGATGGGCTGGTTTGAGTATTTCTGTAACTGCTGATCTCCTGTGATTTACATGCACAACAGTCCCTAGAGTTTACTCAGAATGGTGCCAAAAACAAAAAAATCAAGTGAGTGGCAGTTCTGCGGCTATAAATGCTTTGTTGACGAGAGAGGTCAACGGAGAATAGCCAGACTGGTTTGAGCTGACAGAAAGGCTACGGTAGCTCAGATAACCACTCTGTACAATTGTGGTGAGTAGAATAGCATCAATGCACAACATGTTGAACGTTGAGGCAGATGGGCTACAGCAGCAGAAAACGTATCGGTTACCTAACGTAACCTCGGTTCTCTCTAGATGAGGGAACGAGTATTGCGTAAGCTAGCTTACGCTACGGGAAAGATTCATCTTTTCTGAGATATTGAAGCCAAAAAATTATCCTTAATTTTTGTATCCATTGTCAACGCAGTGCGGCAGCTGCAGACCTTGAGCGGGCTAGCTAGCGAGCTCATAGGTTGCTCTGCGGCAACTGCTGCAGCCTATAGACGAGCTTGGGCGAACTCGCATCCAATGAGAGGCGTCCGCGCGCTCACTGAATCAAAGCCCGCCAAAATGGGCGTGACTAGAGTGCATATAAGCGTTGTTCGTAGGCTGGAACCCTGGTTTTCATTGACTGAAGCGAAAAGTCGCTCGTGGCGCGAGCACGGCCGGCTACGCAATACTCGTTCCCTCATCTAGAGAGAACCGAGGTTACGTTAGGTAACCGATACGTAGCGGCGGTGCCGGTCTGTGTGGAATGTGTCCCATCAGTGCAGCTCACCAGGGGAGCTGTAGCGTATTAAAACGCTAGTAGTTTTGCCTGCAGAGCGGCACTTCCATATTGTAAAATCTGACAAAGGTGGAGGGGGAAGTCCATCCCGCTGCCACACATATGTCGTGAATGGAAATCCCGCTGGACCATGCCCACGAGGATGCCATGCCTCTAGTGGAGTAAGCCCTAATGCCCAACGGGCATGGTAGGTCTTTTGACGCGTATGCAGCAGCAATAGCGTCCACTATCCATCTAGATAGTGTCTGTTTCGAGGCGGCGAGACCTTTGGTGCGCCCTCCGAACGAAACGAAAAGCTGCTGAGAGCGTCTGAAAGCGGCGGAGCGCGCAGTATACAATCTCAGTGCTCTGACCGGGCAAAGAAGATTGGCGTTGCGTTCGCTATCGGGTGCTAGCAGCGCCGATAGGGAAATGACCTGTGCTCTGAGAGGAGTACCAATCACCTTGGGAACATAGCCGTGTCTAGGCTTTAAAATGACCTTGGAGTCACTTGGTCCAAACTCAAGACACGCAGCTGACAGACAGCGCGTGAAGGTCTCCCACACGCTTGACTGATGACAGGGCAGTCAGAAAAACGGTTTTGAGTGAAAGGTATTTCAAATCCACGGATTGAAGTGGTTCGAAAGGGGGCTTTCATAGTTTCGAGAACTATAGAAAGATCCCAGATAGGAACCGATGGGAGCGCTGGGGTTCATCCTTCTAGCTCCCTGAGGAAGCGGATGACCAGCTCGCTTTTACCCCATGACTGGCCATGCAGGGGTTCAGCGAATGCCGCAACGGCCGCCACATACACTTTGAGCGTGGATGGGGATCTGCCCTTATCCAGCAGCTCTTGTAGAAATACTGAGCAGCTGACGACACCCCACATGTCCGTGGGTCCAGGTCTCTGTCGGTGCACCATTTTGAGAACACAGACCATTTTGACGCATAGAGTCTTCTCGTGGAAGGGGCTCTAGCATGTATGATGGTGTTTATTACTACTTCTGGCAGAGCGACGGGTAGTCGTTGATCACCCACGCATGCAGCCCCAGCTCTGGGTGGGGATGCCAGATTGTACCGCGAGCTTGAGAGAGGAGATCTGCTCTCACTGGGATGGGCCACGGCGCTGTCAGTGACAGCTGCGTAAGCTCCGGAACCATGTCTGATTCTCCCAACGCGGGCTATGAGGAGCACCGAGTGACGCTGCTTCCTGATCCTCTGCATTACCTGTGGCAATAGCGAGACGGGAGGGAAGGCGTAAAGTGGGCGTCTGGGCCAGCTGCGTCCTCGCTCGAGAAAAATATTGGGCAGTGAGAGTTCTCTTTGGACGCAAAGAGGTCTATCTCTGCTCTGCCGAATAGGTGCCATAACGCCTGGACTGTTTGAGCGTGCAGGGACCATTCCCCTGGGGAATATTGTCTCTGGACAGTCTGTCCGGGCCCTCGCTCAGGTGGCCTGGCACGCGCGTCGCCCTCAGTGAGCGCAGGTGGCACTGGGACCAACTCAGTATGCGTTTGGCCAGATGGAAGAGGTTCCTGGATCTGACACCGCCCTGACGGTTTAGGTAGGATACCACAGATCTGTTGTCCTAACGGACCAGGACGCGGTGACCCTGAATGACCGGGAGAAAGCGCACGAGCCGCACTCAACCGCTATCATTTCCAGACAATTTATGTGAAGGAGCTTTTCCTGAACTGACCATAGGCCGAAAATCGGAGAGCTCCTCGCAGACCGCGCCCCAACCCGTGTTGGACGCTGCCTGTCGAGATGACTTTTCGGCGCAGATACAGCTCCCATTGTCACTCCCCGCTGATACCATTTGGCCACTGTCCAGGGCTGCAGAGCTGATATACAGGTCTGAGTCACCTTGATGGGCTGGCGCCTGTGGCCCAAGCCCGGCGAGACGCTGGTGTTTAGCCAATGCTGAAGCGGGCGATGTGCAGTAAACCCAGCTGAAGTACTGCTGCGGCTGAGGCCATGTAACCTAGCACTCTCTGGAATTTCTTCAGAGGCGTGAGGCTGTTCATCTGAAAAGATGCGGCTAGTCGCTGAACACGGCGCCGCTGTGTAGATAAGCGAGCCGCCATTGCCACGGAGTCTAGTTCTATTCCAAGGAAGGAAATTGTCTGACTGGGCTGTAGTGAGCTCTTGGTCCAATTGACTGCAAGACCCAAACTGTTCAGATGGCTGAGGAGAACTGCTCTGTGAGACAGAAGCTCCATATGTGACTGTGCCATAATCAGCCAGTCGTCCAAATAGTTCGAAATTCGCAAACCCTGACTCTGCAGGGGTGCGAGCGCCGCGATCCATGCACTTCGTGAAAGTACGGGTGCTAAGGACAGGCCGAACGGGAGGACGGTGTATTGATAAACCTGGCCGTCGGGCTAATCTCAAGAATGGCCTGTGACGGGATTTACCTGAATCTGAAATTATGCATCTTTCAGATCGAGAGAAATAAATCAGTCCCCGGCGCACATGCGCGAGGAGTTTCCTGATTGTAAGCATTTTGAATGGTCTTTTGCAAGCACCTTGTTCAAAACCCTGAGATCTAATATGGGTCTGAGGCCGCCGTCTTTCTTGGGAACAAGAAAATAACGGCTGTAAAGCCCCGACTCAGCTCAGAGAGGGTGGCACTTTCTATGGCCCTTTTGCACAGAAGGCTTGCTATTTCTGAACGAAGCATGCACGCTGCTTCCATGTTCACAGTGGTTTCGAGCTGCGCTCTGAAGCGAGGAGGGCGGCGATCGAACTGTAGCAAATAGCCCTGTTGTATTGTGCTTAACACCCACTTGGATATCCCTGGAATAGCTTCCCACGCTTTGAAGCGTAACGCTAGAGGGTGAATGGCCAATTCGCTCTGATTGCCGCACACAGAGCACTGAACAAAATGTGTGAGCGCGTTTAGTGTGTTTATGCATGATTGCTCGCAGACAGCATGAACAGGCTGTTTTGTGAGTGACTTCCCGATTGGAATGAATGAGGAAAGAGTCACATCTGTTACTTGATGCGCAAGCATAGTCATGGACACGGGACTTACACACAGAGGAATGTTTGCTGGCCGTGTAACAGAGCGGGCAGAGAATGGGCGCCACGACGTATTCGTGGGCGATTTATTGACTCTAACACTCGAGCTGTTCAGAATCGCTTTATGTGAGCGTGCTCTGGTGGGGACACGAGACATGTAGTGCTTGTGTGTAGAGGTGAACACTGGATTGTGGGCACATTTTCTACACATAGGGCTGGTCGTGGTGACAGAGCTGCCAGAGAATGGGCACGCGACACGCATTCGTGGGCTTTCATTGACTCTGACGCCGAGCGGTTCAGTAATCGCTTTATGCGAAGCATGCTCTGATAGGGCCACGGAATGTGTTATGCTTGTGTGTAGGGGTGAACACTGGGTTGTGGGCACATGTTCTACACATAAGACATGTTTGCTCTTTACAAGATTTATTTGGGTCGCCGTAAAACGGCGCTTTGAGTGCAGGCAAGCGGGCAGTGTCACCGGCTTGTTGGCTGCTAAATTCACCACTGTAGTAGCCTGAGAGAAGGGGACTGACATGGGGCAAAGCTTTGACGGTGGTCCGCCGCGGCGGACTGAGCCGCCGCTTGTTCAACAAAGTTAGGAAGACTTCGGTTGCTCTGGTTTCAGCGTTACCTTAAATCGAGGCCCGCGGGGGGGCGGCGGTCTGTGGCGGCTGTCTGAGCGCGATCGAGGGCGGCCGCCCTGTCAACGCTGAGAAGTCTGAGTTTGTTGAGCTGGGCGCTGTGAAGAGGCTCGTGCAGGAGGCTGATCACGTGAGCGGCCTGCAGAGGAGCTAGCGCGACGCAGCAGGAAGAGGTTCATGGCTTGAGTGGCTTTCTGGACTTCTGAGAAGCGGTCAACAATGCCACTCACCGCGGAGCCGAAGAGACCGGTCGGAGAGAGCGGTGCGTTGAGGAACATGGAGCGCTCTGCTTCTCCCATGTCGGCTAGCGTTAGCCACAGGTGTCTCTCGGTCACAGTCAGCGAGGCCATGCACTTCCCTAGAGCTTGAGCTGCAGCTTTGGTAGCCGAAGGGCGCAGGTCTGTCGCGCCAGAGATCAGTAACAGCCTCTGGGTGCCTGCCTTTCTCATCCCACTCGAAGAAGGTCCGCTTGTAGGATCTGTAAAACGCCATGGAGTGCAGAGCAGATGCGGCTTGGCCGGTGGCGGAATAGGCGCGCCAACATAGGCGGAAGTCGCTCTGCAGGCCTTAGATGGGAGCACAGGCTTAGACCGCCATCTCGCAGAGGGCGGGCAAAGGTGTGCTGCTACCGAGTCCTCGACCGGGGATGGAGGAGTAGCCTCTCGGTGGCGCCGCCCACCGACACGCAGAGAGGTGGAGACGTGGGAACGGGACCTGGCCGAAAAGGAGCTGCTCCACCGACTTTGCAAGCTCCGGTGTAGTTCCGCAGGAAGGGAGCGCCCGGCCGCGGGTGTAGAGTGGCGATGGCTTTGAAGAAAGCAGCCGCCGAGATTGTTGGGTGCCTGCTCAGGGGCGGTGACCACTCGAGCCCGAGGTGGTCGACGGCCTGTGTGAGGAGGCGTGTTAACTCCCTTCGACCCGGCGCTGGTCCTGCTGGATTCCTGGGCCGAGGAGGAGGCTTGGGAGCCTGACCACTCTTCGCTGTCCGAGCCATGATGGAACAGCAGCCCTTTTCCTCGCCTCGCCATCCGAGATGGCAGCATTGCAGCCGCCGGGCGGCAACTGCGCGTCCCGGGGCGGGAGGGTGAAAACGATGCTCGAGGGAGAGGCTCCGGCGAGGCAGTCGCTTCAACCACAGTTTCCGCAGCCTTTGGGAGCGGCGCTTCTTTCTGCGCGGCGGAATGTAAGGCCGGCAGTGACTTCTGCTTTGAGCGCTTCGAGTCAAGCCCGCAGGGTCGACATCGGTAGCTCCTCGCAGAAATCGCATCCGCCCTCAGTGAGGGCGAGCTCTGCGTGTCCCAGTCCCAGGCAGAGAGCGCAGATGATGTGGCGGTCTCCGGTGATGAGAATGGCGCGACATGAGGCGCAAGTGGAACGAGGCATCTTGAAAAAGACGCTCGTACTCTTTTGTGAATAGTTCGTAAGAACTAGCTTGCTGTATAAAAAGGATACGTCGTCGGATGGCGTAGCTCGCAGGATGGCTGAAGGTGGCTGAGACGGCCGGCTTCTTCTAGCGCTGTCCACGCTTGCTTGATGCCCCTCGAACGGCGACGCGGCTTCCAGGTCAGCGATGCGAAGAGCTTCGCTGAAGAGATGAAAATCAGGGTTCCAGCCTACGAACTACGCTTATATGCACTCTAGTCACGCCCATTTTGGCGGGCTTTGATGCAGTGAGCGCGCGGACGCCTCTCATTGGATGCGAGTTCCCCAAGCTCGTCTATAGGCTGCAGCAGTTGCCGCAGAGCAACCTATGAGCTCGCTAGCTAGCCCGCTCAAGGTCTGCAGCTGCCGCACTGCGTTGACAATGGATACAAAAATTAAGGATAATTTTTTGGCTTCAATATCTCAGAAAAGATTAATCTTTCCCGTAGCGTAAGCTAGCTTACGCAATACGAGAGAACCTCTCGTAAGAGAACCACATCGGGTTCCATTTCTGTCAGCCAAGACCAGAAAACTGAGGCTGCAGTGGACCTACCGTCTGTGTAAATCAGCAGAAATCAAGATTCATCAGACCAGGATATGTTTTTCCACTCTTTATCTGTCTAGTTTTGATAAGCCTGTGCTTAAGTTTATTACATAAATAGTATCATGGTACTATCTGTGATATAGAATGCTTGAAAATGATTTGCCTTTTTACATTCATATGAGTTAAACATTGTGAAATTACAGCAATAGAATGTGTGATGAGCGTTCAGTCAATCCCCCAATAAAAGCCTAATTAGATCCCATTACTAAGTGACAGCAGTCAGGATGTGTTTCCCAGATAAATCAACCAAATCTGGATAAGGTAACAACAACCAGCCTTTACAGTTGTAACCTATTCTATTCAAGCTATGAGGATTTTTCAAGTAATCACATAAATATCTTATTTACACCATTGCTCATGCGTCCAGACAAGATCTTTTAGTAATTTCTATTATTTTGGGGCAAAATAGTTTGTAGCAGGCAGGTATAGGACATCTAAGTTCATTAGAAAAAATGGTTTGTATCTGTAATAGGAAGTAATAGTCTTCATCATTGACTGTTAATCAAATAGTGTCTTGTTTTTGATTGGTGCAACCTTGCAATTCAAGTTGGTTTATTTTGGTATGTACATTCAATCAACATAGGATCTTACAGTATATTTATGACTTTATTGGACATTAGTATTGTCCATATAAAAATGGCATGATGCAAACAGATGTACATTATGGTCCAAAAATCTGAAATGACATTGAAAACCTGGAATATCTCCTTTAAACCTGTAAATAAAGCAAAATGTTAGAGGATTTTGAACAACGTAAAAGAAGGGAAAGTTTCAACAACTTTCAACTGGGATACCAAATACTACGATATTCTAAAAATCATGTCCATTTTTACTGAAATTATTAGCTGAAAATTTCACTTGTGGTCTTCACGTTTTGGACCCACTGTTGTTTAATCAGAAAAGTGTGGTCCAATAGCCTTTTTTTTGTTAGATAGAAAGCTTACTGTGGGTGGTTTGCTAGAGTTGGTGATATGACACTTAGTCGTAAGTATTATGAAGTACACTTATCTGAATGTATATTGTGGAGTTTCTTGGTTGTTGAATGGAGTTTTGAGCTGGAACATCTATAGCAGTGAGTGGGTACAAATGGTCATTTTCCATAGGTGGGAATGTGCTCATGAATTATCATTGTAGTGCAGTGGTAACCCTGATGGGTAGCTTGAGGTTAAGAATGAGTCACATTTGCATATTATGAATTTCATATCTGAAAAATGACTGACATAAAAATGAGTCTATCCATTAAACTGAGGCAATTATTCATTGTATGCACTGTATAAAGTCGGTGGAAACTTTCTCTGTGGTGTTATTTGCACGATGAGAAATGGACTCTCACTTGAAGCTTATTGAGAAGAGATTAGATTGCCAAAACCAAAGCATGTTTTGCATAAACCTGTAAGAGTTCGCATTGATTTATGGGTTTCTAAACTACAAGGAACAACAGGTTCATGGCCTTTATATATATATATAAATTAATCAATCAAACCAATTCAGAACTTGGTCTGAATGTTTCATTAGCAAATCGATTTGAATTAAAAATATATTTTTTAAAACAATAATATACAGTATACACCAAGGATGTGCCGTTCACTAGGAGTGGTGGTGGTGTAGTGGTCTAAAGCACATAACTGGTAATCTGGTAATCAGAAGGTCGCTGGTTCGATCCCCACAGCCACCACCATTGTGTCCTTGAGCAAGGCACTTAACTCCAGGTTGCTCCGGGGGGATTGTCCCTGTAATAAGGGCTCTGTAAGTCGCTTTGGATAAAAGCGTCTGCCAAATGCATAAATATAAAATATAAATACATCTATTTGTTAAAGAATCATTCAGACCAATCTGTGAACCAGTTTGACTGATACATTTTTTTTTTTTTAAATATAATTGAATATTACTAGATTTTTTTTTAAATAATTCTAATAATAATTTAGAACAAATCATTGAAAAGATCTGACTTAAAAGATAAATTTGCTCAAAAAATGGAAATTACTACGACTTGGCTTTCAGAGATGCTCTTACCCAGTCATCTGGCCATAACAGTTTGGACCTTGTCAAAGTCGCTCAGGTCTTTACTCCTGCACACGTTGGCATTGAGAACTGATTGTTCACTTACCATCTAATCTACCCAGACCTTTACATGTGGCCTTGTTAGGAGATGATCAACTTAATTCACTTCACCTGTGAGTGGTCATAATATTTTGGCTCATCAGTGTAACTGGTTCACAAATTAGCAAATCGATTTGAATAAAAAATATTTTTAAAAATGCAATATATATATATATATATATATATATATATATATGTGTGTGTGTGTGTGTGTGTGTGTGTGTGTGAATTGTTGGAACCAGTTCGCAAATTGGTCTGAATGATTCATTAGCAAATCAATTTGAATAAAACATATTTGTAAAAATCCAAAAATATTCAATAATACAACAAATGACTATAAGGTTAATAGAGGTTAATTGGTCAAAAAGCCTGTGAATTTTGTTTAAAGCTGGTTTATATAGTAGTGCCGTATTTTTGGCCTTTCTTTGAAATTTGAGGTTCAAAGGATAATTCCCAGTTGAGTCTTAGTGATTTAGGATGACAAAAGACTTAATTAAATTCAGAAGTATTTTTAAAAGCCTGGTTTTAATGAGCACAGTCTTTTCGTACCTTTATGTGCAGTGTAATTGTGCACACTACTCCAGGATATAGCAATTATAAATGGCACTTCCCCAGTTTACATAGCTCATGATTAGAGATCTACACATACTGTGCCAAGAAGCAAGGGTACTGACCTTCTGACATGGGTACTAATGTAAATGAAAGCACGTTTAATTATGGCACAATGGTGAGAAGGCAGATTTGCTGACCAACGCAAGCAAGACTAAGCAACCGCACTATCTGTGAAGTGAGGTAAAATTGCTTTGTATTCTGAAGCACTGGTCACTTTGCCTGTTTGGTGTTCTTGGTGATAGTTGTTTGGACAGCAAAACTTGTATTTTCCATGGTTTTAGTTTTGAGAGGGCCAAAACAGTGGCATAGTTTGTCCCAGTTTACCCCAAAAATTTTAATTCCGTCATTTTTTACATGCCATTATGTCGTTTCAAACAACAAAAGATGGATGTGGAACACAGAAGGCCACTAAATCACCAACGCTATATTCCAAGTCTTCTGAAGCCAAGTCGTAGTAATGTCCATTTTTTGAGCGAATTCATCTTTTAAGTCAGATCTTTTCAATGAATTGGTCTAAATTATTTTTAGAAAAATCTAGTAATATCCAATTATATAATTAAAAAAAAAAAAATGAATTTGTCAAACTGGTTCACAGATTGGTCTGAATGATTCTTTAGCAAATAGATGTATTTTTTTTATTATTTTTTTTTTGTCAAATCCAATCATATCTAATTATAGTATTATAATTTTTTCCATGAAACGGTCAAAGCAGTTCACAAATTTGTCTGAATGACTCTATTAATATCTAATAAAATTTTTTTTTAAAAAAATACACCCCCAAAAAATATCAGTCAAACTCATTTAAAAACTTGCCTAAATGATTCATTAGCAAATTGATTTGAAAAAAAAAAATGTTTACATTCCAGGTAATATTCAATCATATACAGTATATATATATATATATATATATATATATATATATATATATATATAAATTAATTGGTCAAACTGTTCACCAAATTGGTCTGAATAATTAATTAGCAAATCAATTTAAATGGAAAATGATTTTTAAAAAAATCCAATAATATATATATATATTGATATATAAAATTGGTCTGAATGATTCATTAGGATTGATTTAAATAAAAAAATATATATAAAACAAAACAAACAAACTAAAAACAATATATAATAATGTTTTTTATTTTATATTTATTTTGTTATTCGTTTGAATAAGTTCACAAATGGGTTTTCATTCATCATTCATTAGCTTTGTGTGAAGAATTGAATACAATTTAAATCTTTATTCATTGACAATCTTTAGCTCAATAGATATATATAGGCAGTAAAAATCACCTTTTACTCTCATTGTATGGAAAACTCAAACATTTTTACTATTACAATATAACATACACAATATCTCCTTTGGTGTTAAGTGAAAAAGGAAGTCATCGAGTTTGAATATGAGAGTGAGTAAATAATGACATCGTTTTTTAATTTTGGTTATAAACTTTCCCTTTAGGGTGTTAACTGCATTTGAGAGCTAACTGAGCAGGAGTTTTTCTTGCAGAGTTCTGTCATTCTTATCCGCACAGAGTTGTTTTATTCCCCATCGACAACATCTGAATGATTGTCGAGTAAATATGTTTTGACGCCCACTCTGCAGGATATGAGTTAATCCTAGAAAGTATGTGAAGGGATCACTGAAGGGTTTATAAGGTCTCCACTGACACCGGGAGGACACAAATTCTTCATCCTAACTCTCGTATCCAGCAGATAAAAAGGCGCCGGCACCTTTTGCAACCTTTTTGAAATTTGATAGAGTCCAGGTCATTTCAGTCCATCTCATCAGCTGAAGTACGTCTCTCTCTGACACTATCCAATAACACTTGATGTTGCTCTCTTTGCTTTTTCTTCCTTTTTAAAACAAATTTTATACTTCTTATAGACCTTATAGAACTAGAACTAGGGCTGGGTATAGATACAGATTCCCAGATTTCAAATTCACAATATCTCGATTTGATTTAGATACATTTGGGTATTTTTTCAGTAATTATTTCAGTTATAATATCCATTTTGTTTACATATGAAAGCATTTCTTTTGTATTTATCAAGTCATTATTCAAGAAAAGTTAGCAGTCAGTAATATGAACAAAGAAACAAATGAGAAGGAAAAGTGAAAAAATTAAGCCTGAAGTTGTAGTTGCTGCTTTGTGTGTGTGTGTGTGTGTGTGTGTGTGTGTGTGGTGTCAAACGGGCTTTGAAAGCCTGCTGTGGTACAGCTAATGGAGATGTCCACTCAAACACTCAATCTGCTGTAGTGACACAGTATTCAGGCTGACACCAGCATCTTCCGTTACAGGCTGCTGCCGTCTGCATTCCAAGAAGTGCTTAGATATAATAGAAATTGCTCACTGAGGCTGTTGATGTCACACTGGAAATGGATCATAACAGCATAACAATGTGTGGTAATCCACACAATCACAGGACAAATTCTTATGTAATGATTATGTAATTCATGTTGAAGTTCTTACAAGTGCATTCCAGCAGTACAGAAAACAATAATAATATTTATTATTATTAGATAGACAAGACAGAGACAGCAATAGAGACATATCAAACTTATATATATTCATGTCTTCTTGTTTGAACTTCCATGCTATCCTCAGTCCATTTTACTGAAGTTGTGTCATTGTCTGGCAGATTACATTGTTAATCATATGTTGGTTGGCTGTACAAGGATTTTAAGATTGGTTTATTATGTGACAAAAGAGATTTAGAGTCTCTTCACATAAAGACATTTACCATAATTATTTTATTATCCTAATATAATGAAGAGAGAGGCTTCCTTATGAACACTCTGCCATAAAGCGTTGTTGCAGTGATGGTTGTCCTTCTGCAAGTTTCTCCCATCTTAACAACATGATCTCTGGAGCTCAACCAGAGTGACCATTGGGTTCTTGGTCACCTCTCTTACCAAGGCCCTTCTTCCTGATTGCTCACTTTGGTCGGGCAGCCAGCTTTAATAAGAGTCCTGGTTGTTCCAAACTTCTTCCATTTAAGAATTATGGAGGCCACTGTGCTCTTGGGAACCTTCAATGCAGCCAAAACATTTTTGTAGCCTTCCCCAGATCTGTGCCTCTACACAATTCTGTCTCTGAGCTCTGCAGGAAGTCCATTTAACCTCATTGTGTTAGGTTTAGGGGTTGTGTTAGGTTTAGGGTTTGTGTTAGGTTTAGGTGTTGTGATAGGTTTAGGGGTTGTGTTAGGTTTGGGGTTTGTGTTAGGTTTAGGGGTTGTGTTAGGTTTAGGGTTTTTGTTAGGTTTAGGGGTTGTGTTAGGTTTAGGGGTTGTGATAGGTTTAGGGGTTGTGTTAGGTTTAGGGGTTGTGTTAGGTTTAGGGATTGTGTTAGGTTTAGGGGTTATGTTAGGTTTAGGGGTTGTGTTAGGTTTAGGGGTTGTGATAGGTTTAGGGGTTGTGATAGGTTTAGGGGTTATGTTAGGTTTAGGGGTTGTGTTAGGTTTAGGGGTTGTGATAGGTTTAGGGGTTGTGTTAGGTTAGGTTTAGGGGTTGTGTTAGGTTTAAGAGTTGTGATAGGTTTAGGGGTTGTGTTAGGTTTAGGGGTTGTGTTAGGTTTAGGGATTGTGTTAGGTTTAGGGCTGTGCTAGGCTTAGGGACTGTGCTAGGCTTAGGGCTATGCTAGGTCTAGGGGCTGTGCTAGGCTTAGGGGTTGTGATAGGCTTAGGGGCTGTGATAGGCCTAGGGCTGTGCTGGGCCTAGGGGCTGGGATAGGTTTAGGGGTTGTGCTAGGCTTAGGAGCTGTGCTAGGCCTAGGGGCTGTGATAGGCTTAGGGGCTGTGCTAGGCTTAGGGTCTGTGCTGGGCTTAGGGTTATGCTAGGCCTAGGGGCTGTGACAGGCTTAGGGCTGTGCTAGGCCTAGGGTTATGCTAGGCCTAGGGGCTGTGATAGGCTTAGGGCTGTGCTAGGTCTAGGGCTGTGCTAGGTTTAGGGGCTGTGATAGGCTTAGGAGCTGTGCTAGGCTTAGGGGCTGTGATAGGCTTAGGGCCTGTGCTAGGCTTAGGGTCTGTGATAGGCTTAGGGGTTGTGATAGGCCTAGGGGCTGTGATAGGCTTAGGGCTTGTGCTAGGCTTAGGGCTGTGATAGGTTTAGGGGTTGTGCTGGGCTTAGGGTTGGGATAGGCTTAGGGGCTGTGCTAGGTTTAGGAGTTGTGTTAGGCTTAGGGGCTGTGATAGGTTTAGGGGTTGTGTTAGGTTTAGGGTCTGTGTTGGGCTTAGGGGTTATGTTAGGCCTAGGGGTTGTGATAGGCTTAGGGGTTGTGTTAGGCTTAGGGGCTATGTTAGGCTTAGGGGCTGTGATAGGCTTAGGGGCTGTGCTAGGTTTAGGGGTTGTGTTAGGCTTAGGGGTTGTGATAGGCTTAGGAGCTGTGTTAGGTTTAGGGGTTGTGATAGGCTTAGGGTCTGTGCTAGGCTTAGGGTCTGTGATAGGCCTAGGGGTTGTGATAGGTTTAGGGCTGTGTTAGGCTTAGGAGCTGTGTTAGGCCTAGGGGCTGTGCTAGGCTTAGGGGCTGTGATAGGCTTAGGGTCTGTGCTAGGCTTAGGGCTTGTGCTAGGCTTAGGGGCTGTGTTAGGTTTAGGGGTTGTGCTAGGTTTAGGAGCTGTGTTAGGCTTAGGGGTTGTGACAGGCTTAGGGCTTGTGCTAGGCTTAGGGGTTGTGATAGGTTTAGGGGCTGTGTTAGGTTTAGAGTCTGTGTTAGGTTTAGGGGTTGTGTAAGGTTTAGGGGTTGTGTTAGGTTTAGGGGTTGTGATAGGTTTAGGGTTTGTGTTAGGTTTAGGGGTTGTGTTAGGTTTAGGGGTTGTGATAGGTTTAGGGTTTGTGTTAGGTTTAGGGTTTGTGTTAGGTTTAGGGGTTGTGTTAGGTTTAGGGGTTGTGTTAGGTTTAGGAGTTGTGTTAGGTTTAGGGGTTGTGATAGGTTTAGGGTTTGTGTTAGGTTTAGGGGTTGTGATAGGTTTAGGGGTTGTGTTAGGTTTAGAGTCTGTGTTAGGTTTAGGGGTTGTGTAAGGTTTAGGGGTTGTGTTAGGTTTAGGGGTTGTGATAGGTTTAGGGTTTGTGTTAGGTTTAGGGGTTGTGTTAGGTTTAGGGGTTGTGATAGGTTTAGGGGTTGTGATAGGTTTAGAGTTTGTGTTAGGTTTAGGGGTTGTGTAAGGTTTAGGGGTTGTGTTAGGTTTAGGGGTTATGTTAGATTTAGGGGTTGTGATAGGTTTAGGGGTTGTGATAGGTTTAGGGTTTGTGTTAGGTTTAGGGTTTGTGATAGGTTTAGGGGTTGTGATAGGTTTAGGGGTTGTGTTAGGTTTAGGAGTTGTGTTAGGTTTAGGGGTTATGTTAGGTTTAGGGGTTATGTTAGGTTTAGGGGTTGTGATAGGTTTAGGGGTTGTGTTAGGTTTAGGGGTTGTGATAGGTTTAGGGGTTATGTTAGGTTTAGGGGTTGTGATAGGTTTAGGGGTTGTGTTAGGTTTAGGGGTTGTGATAGGTTTAGGGGTTATGTTAGGTTTAGGGGTTGTGCTAGGTTTAGGGGTTGTGATAGGTTTAGGGGTTGTGTTAGGTTTAGGGGTTGTGATAGGTTTAGGGGTTATGTTAGGTTTAGGGGTTGTGCTAGGTTTAGGGGTTGTGATAGGTTTAGGGGTTGTGCTAGGTTTAGGGGATAGAATCTATAGTTTGTACAGTATAAAAATCATTATTATATGTCATTATATGATGGTGTAGTGGTCTAAAGCACATAACTGGTAAACTGGTAATCAGAAGGATGCTGGTTTGATCCCCACGGCCACCACCATTGTGTCCTTGAGCAAGGCACTTAACTCCAGGTTGCTCCAGGGGGATTGTCCCTGTAATAAGTGCACTGTAAGTCGCTTTGGATAAAAGCATCTGCCAAATGCATAAATGTAAATATAAATGGTTTAGGGGTTTAGATAGGTTTAGGGGTTGTGATAGGTTTAGGGGTTGTGTTAGGTTTAGGGGTTGTGATAGGTTTAGGGGTTGTGTTAGGTTTAGGGGATAGACTCTATTATTTGTACAGTATAAAAATCATTATATGTCTATGGAAAGTCCTCATAATGATAGGTAGACCAGCGTGTGTGTGTGTGTGTGTATATATACAGGTATATATTATTTGCATTACAGTAATGAGAAAATGTGCTTTATTTTTATGGTCACAATGCAATAAATGCAAATAGCATTAATTATTCTAGAAAAAATTATCATATTATTTAATATTTAAATACATTTGTGTAATATTAATATATTTCTATTTAATAATATTTAAGTGAAATGTATTAAATGTATTTTATAATTTCTTATTTACTTTCTTTTGATTTTAGGATGAAATATAACCCAGATGTGGTTTGTCATTTTTCGTGAGCTTTTCCCAGTAGTGTGATGTTAATCTCTGAAAAGGAGTTTTGTGACCATGTTTGAAACGTACGCCTTCAACAATGCATTAATAAACGGAGCCATTAGTGAACAAATGGAAATCAGAATGACCCCACTGCTAGAATTGAAACTCTTGAACAGGGGAATGCGCAGAGGTTGGGGAACATCAGAATGCGCCGAGCATCAGCCTTTCTCTGCCGGCGATTCTCTGAAAATCGTCCAGGAATAGAAGCATTGTCGTGGCAAAGGTTAAGTAAGGTGAGAAGACAGAGTGCTTTGTCGAACCACGGCATAGTTCAGAGACTGATTTCTGTATGGTGCATGGTGATGAGAGCAAGAGAATGCAATTATAACCCTGAAGATGTTTCTTGTTTCAATATATTCAGCAATTTATTAAATCCACCCACTAATATCTAAAAAAAATCTCTCTCTCCAATTCCTGTTGGAGTTGATGTAAGCAGATGTCTTATGATTTGAGCATAGCTGCAGGCACAGTTGGACCTGAATAGCCTGATGTTGAACATGTGCTGTGTATACACAGCTTGTGTACTAAAAAAATTATTTATACTGCGTCCCTGCAGATCTGTTGCAGAATATATTTGTTGCTGCAAGCTACAAGTGTCAAGGTTACAAATGAGGAGAGCCGAATATTATTCAGTGGCGTTCTGGGTTGTGGAGACAAAATGATTGTGTTTTTTTCCCCTTCATACTGTGTCTCTTTGGTTAAGAATGATCATTCACGCTGAGAGGGATGAGTTTTCCAGATGGCATGTATGAATATCTCCACAGATGATATTTTTTGTTTTTATTTTTTTTTGCTGTGACTTAGTCTGAGTCACTCAATGAATAAAACAATGAGGTATAATCATTGAGAATAACACTTCTATCAGGAAGACCCGCAGACTGAGTGAAATTAAGATTTAACAGAAAAGTAATGTCTCTCTTTGACATAATCCCCGTCTGGTGGTCCGAAGTTGTAGTACTCGGAACCGTCATATCCTGCCGGAGATAGGAGACTACCCCCGTGCAGGACAGGACTCAACTGGTGGTGGTGGGGTGGTGGAGGTTGCTGTGTTAGCGCACTGAAACAGCAATGTGATAGATTGTGAGCAGACTTATAAAGCAATGGCTTACGTGTGATTGGCTAGGAGTTACCTAGCTTATGGTGCGATGATGTACAGCTGCTAGTCTTCACGCTAGAACTACGCTACGCTAACATTTCTGTTCTTTTTATGTTGCAAAATCCATATCCATAACACTTTTAAAAGTCTGTGTTTAATAGTGGTTACTCATTATTGAATCAGAATTTACCCTGTTTACTTTGTTAGTATTACTTTGTGGTCTCATTGCAACCTGGTCTCATGACAAGGCGTAATAATAGTATGAAATGGTAAGAAATTGTATGAGTTGGATCGTACAAAAAAAAAAAAATGAACCAACGAACAACGTTATTGCAATTTATCCTAAGTTTAACCCCTAAACCAAACAAAACCTAAGCATAATGTCTAACCCCTTATCTAAATCCTAAACCTAACAATGACTTAATAGGAAATTCGTTGTGTATCACGGAAGAAAACATCGGAACTAGACAAGGGAAGCGTATTAGGTTATTGACATACATCAGTCATTTTTATTGCAGACATATGGAATGAGTCACAGATGTTTCCTTTCTTATAATAAAGTGTTGGATAGGAGGCTAGTTAAAATTTGAGGCCTCTATTTTCTTGATTTGAAATTCTGTTTGTTGATTGGTTGGTCTCTGGGAATACATTTTGAACTTTTTCTTATGGGTCAAATCATACGATTTCGCCATCTTATACGAATTATTACAAGTTGTCTTGAGACTATGTTGTCTTATTGTGTACGATCCATCAGTGCACATTATTACAAAGTAAATAACGTGCTTCCGTTTCATGCTGACTTTAAATTTCTTCACCGATAACTGGAATGTTGTAGGTTCAAATTCCCCAAGGAGTAATCCATGAGCCAGTGGGACCTAAGCCAGTTTGCTGGTCCTCCAGCCTGGTCTTAAAATGGTTTTAAAGGGGTCTTTTAACTTAACTTTTGGTCAGGCTGGCAGACCAGTTTACAGCAGCTAAGATGAGCAAACCAGCTGGTTTAAGAGGTTTTTTCAACAGGGAAGTGAACTGTAAATCACGTTGGATAAAAACAATCTGCTAAATGAATACTTGCATACATATTACTTACATTTGTTTGAGGAAAAATAGACATGGTCCTCAGTGGCCAAAAGTGGATCAATTAAAGGGTAAGTGGAATGGTGGGAGCTAATGACAAGGGAGTAGAAGTCCTAAAGACATAGAGCTCCAGGAAGCAGACCGGAGGCACCAAAAGAGAGCATGAGATGCGTAGGAAGGGGTGGGGTGCAATTTGCCAAGTGATCTCACCAGGCAACAGTGGAGGATGGTTTTTATCGAAACAAACAAAAATGTTTTTTCCAGCTTAATTATTTAAAGCAAACACTGAGGATAAATACATTTACATTTTTAGGCTTTTGACACTTTCATCCAAAGCGAAATACAGGGCATTCAAGCTATACATTGTATGTGTTTATGTGTCCCCTGGGAATTGAACCCTTGATCCTGGCATTGCTTGTGCCATGCTCTACCAGTTAAGACACAAGATGACATGGTAGCTTCAGTAAATGTGCTTTTCATGTCGTAATTCATTCGTCATCAAAACATTATCGGTTAGGTTTAGGCATTGGTAAAGTGTAAAGATGTCTGTTTTTTTCACCACACACTTGCTTTTTTTAAAACACTTTCGGTTAGGTTTATGTTAAAGTTTTAGGTTAGGGAGGTACGTTTTACTCATTAAAACCCCGACTAAAATTCACCTGAAAAACCTTGCCTGATTACAACACCATTTCACTCGATTTTGGCGCCCCCCGCTGGACATTTCATTAGTAAACTGCAGCTAAACGTGTAATGTTGCCACAGTCACGTAATCTTTATGAGACCAGGCCGGTCCTTTCGGATGTGATGGATATAGTGGAAAACATGTGAAAAATGCAGCCTGATCTCACGAATATTTAGTACTGGTGGCAACATTTTTCTAAAATGATTGTAAAGTTACATGGTTCCTTACATGTATCGCTAGAGTTAAAAGTTAATTAAAGATAATGATGTTTTAACGGTTATGCTCTAGTGGGTTTTAAATCAACAAAACTGATCTCCCAACCCTAAACCTTAAACCTAATCGATAGTGTCAGAAAAAGCATGTGACATGAAAAACGCAATTGTTGAAGCAAGCACGTCATTTTGTGGTGCTTTTATGACACTTAAATCTCATGTGTTGACTCCGGCACTCTTCAGGACTCATACCGCGGTCCTTTGCATCTCAAGTGCAGCGTTCAATCAGTTGAACTAGCATGCAATTTGATCGCACGTGAATAGGCTTGTAAATGAAGTTGGTTATGTAATGCAATTGTTAAAATGTATTGCATTACAAATCACTAAATTAAAAGTGTTTTGATGTCATAAGGTAGCATAGTGTGAGGAACAGGGTGAAAAGTGTATATGAACTGAGAATCTGCCCCTTCACTTGTGATTTGTCTGAAAGAGAATAAAAGGCATTTTTGTTGTAGCGCCTGTAGCAGGGCTGGACTGGTAATCCGGCATACCAAGCATTTTCCCAGTGTGCCGAAGCACTTTGGGGCCGATCAGGGGAGGACTGGCCATTGCTAGAACCGAGGGGTCCACTAGGTCGGCCACAACATGGGCCGCAGTTATGCAGAGCGGACCACAACATGGCGCCACAATATGCAGACAGTGAACCATCCCCCCCCCCCCTTTGGGCCAGTTGCTATGTCAAATCCCAGGCCGATTTGTCTTCCCATCAAGCCACATAAAAATAATTTTGCGTGATTCTATGAGACCAGATTGGCAAAATGACCATCTGAGTGTTTTAGCAGCTGTTTGGTTATGTGGTGTGAGTGTTTAAACAGAGAGGATGTTGTACCCAGAGAAAAGCTTTGCTTTCTATTATGTTTGACATGCAAATAAGTATCAGTCATAGATAATTTGATAAGCCTCATACTGATCAGCCAGAAGTTATTTAACATGTTATACATCATTTTGACATGGTAGATCAAATAATAACACTGATTTTCTGCTTTTGTAGCATTAAGCACAGACACACAGACAAACACAGACAACACAAGTTTGTACTGATGGTAAGCATTGAGGCATTAGAATCTCAAGGGTAATTCCAACACACTTGTGGATTAAATAAGAATGATTAATCATTTATGTCACTGATCAAAATATTAAACTTGTCGAATTTTGCCTGATATCAAAAACCCTCTGGTAAAATCATACTAGAAGCAGTGCTGAGGCTGTTATCGTTCAATTTTGCATGATTTCACTGAGTGTATTTAACACACAAGCAATTTTCTTATCAAGTCATTTTCTCGTTGAATTTCACCTCATTGTCACAGTTTGATTATTCCTGCCTTTCAACAGTCACAAAATCCAGCAATGTAAATAATGATGCCTGTAATCTTCCTGTGCTTCACATACAAAATATCACATTACCAGAGCTTTATACAATTCCTCTCATTCCACTATTTGAGTTGCTCATGATTCACAACCAAAAATCTGGCTTGTGTTATTCAAACATCACTTTTTGTAATGTGTTTTGCACATCAATTGCTTGTAACCTCCGAACCTTCGCTGTTCTGTTTTCTACAAACGACTAAGATAGCGCTGTTAGATTTGGAAAGTATGCTCAGCATGTTACCACCAGAATCACAGTGACTCAGAAGCAATCTGGAGAAAAAGCCCTGAAAAAAAGCTGTGATCTCACTGCGTCAGAGAGAAAAGGAAAGAGAAATCTATGCTTGACACTCTAATCTATTTTTCCATAACAGATCCGTAGATCAATATTAGATCAAGGAATTTTTAACACAAAAATGTCAACTCTATTATCATTTATGTTCCCTAGATGGTGTCTTTCTTAAAACCCATATGATGTTCATGCCATTGTATTCAGCCTGGTCTCATGAACATTGACGTGACCATTGCAACATTTTTGCAAAACGAAACGGCGTACCTTTTTATATGTTTTACTGCAGTTTCCTAGTGAAATATCCAGGGGGGGCGCCAAAAGCGAGTGAAAACGTGACATAATCGGACAAGGCTTTTCAGGTAAACATTATATGTTGGTTTTAATGTGTAAAACATACCTCCCTAACATAACACTTTAACCCAAACCTAACCAATACTGATCTAAAATCAAATTAGTGGTAGACACAAAACAGATATACTTACCTTTAACCAATGCACAAACCTAACCGATAGAGTCCCAAAACAAAATGTGACATTTTCTAATGCAATCTCATCATCCAGTGTCACTTCTATGACACTCTGGTCTCACGTGTCAGCTTGCGTGCTTGGCTGGTCTCCGATGAGTGGTCTCAAACCGTGGGCATCAGAGTCCAAAGTCCAACACTCTATCAGGTGAGCTACAATGTTCTTGGAATAAGTGCGTAAATGTAGGTGGGTCTGTAATACAAGCGTTAAAATGTATTGTTTTTCAAACGATGCATTGTAGTAAATGTTTCGACATTATAACATAGAAGTGTCTGAGAAATAGAACAAAAAAAGTGTTTATAAAGTTATAATACGCCATTGTAGTCATGATTTGTGTCAAAGTGAATAAAACGCACTGTTGTTGAAGTGCTTCTAGTGTTAAATTACACCAGGAAACTGTGACTGTAACGTAGTTCAATGGAAAGGAGGAGGCGAGAACCGGTTTGGCAATATAAATAATATTTTAATGAATAACTTAAACCAAAAGACAAACAAACACATGACGGACATGTCTCTCTCGTCGCACCACCGTCTGCCATCGGGTTAGGGTTAGGGTTTATCCCTCTCGGAGGCTTAATTAGCCTGATAAGGGACCGGGTGTGCATAATCACAACCCGGCACCGCCCTCCGCCCTGCCACAGTGACGAAATGTAGAATTCAGTACATAAAAGTCAAGTTTGCAAAAATGATGTTTTAGTGAAATTCATTCTATGTGACCAGTTGCTGTAAGGCATCAAAAGAGAAAATAAGATCAATAAAAGTAGTCCATTCTGCCCAAGTCCCTTTCAAGGCAAGTCAGTCCACTTGGTGGACATCTTTGGAATGCTCACGGGTAGCAATTTTCTATTTAAACAATCACCATGTACAGCTCTTATCTTCTTGAATAGGGAATAACCAAAATTTCCAAAACGGCTTGTCAAGATTATGATCAAAGAACATATTTCAAATCAGCAGTAAAATCTGACAACAATGCTATCTTAAATTATGCTTCTTTAGCTCAGATCATGCTAAAAAACACAACTTTTCAGGCTGGAATCTAGAAGGCGATTAGCTCTTTTACCTGTAAGGCTGGACTTCCTTTTCTACATCCAGTTTATTGGGTGTTCTAATTTCTCCCATTCATTTTAATACTAGTGCTCCATCTTGAGCTAAATACACTCTGATGTGGCTCATATGCTATGTTTCATGTCTTCCAAGGCTATACAATAAATTTGCATGGTCAAACATTTGTTATTCACAGAATATCTCGCCCACAACTTGCCTTGTTAAGACGTGTTGTGCTAGGTTTTATGTCACTGTCTCTTTATTGAACTCAATGCGTTACACAACAAACTACATTTACAAGCTTGTTCGGGTGCAATCAAATTGCACAGACGTTCAACCGATTGAGTGTTGCACTTGCACTGCAAAGGTACGGGGTACGAGTCCTGAAATGGATGCAAATCGACATGTGAGCCAAAAGTCTTTGAAAGAAAACTTAACATGCTTTTAGCACCATTCAGTGGATATTTCACCTTGAAACTGCCGTAATACATGTAAGAAACGAAAGTATATCATTTTGCAAAAATGTCGCCACATATTTTTCATGAGATTGGGCTGGAATAACCACTTAAATTCAGTCTATTCCTTGCACATTGCTATTTAATGGTTTCAGAAGTCTTTGTATATTATGCATGGGTTGGATGGATTACTTTTATAGTGGTTTTTTGTTATATTTGGAGCTTGAAAGTCCCAGGACACATACTGTCCTTTTGTTGTATGGAAAACTGCAGAAAGAAAGCAGTCATTTGGGTTTGCAGTGATGAGAGGTGAGTAAATGATGGCAAACATTTTCATTTTTGGGTGAACTATACCTATCCCTAACCTACACCGGTTGCCATTTTCCAAAGACGACCATTCCTCTTCTCAACCTCTTCTTCCTGCTGTTGTGGTGAATATGTTGACCCCTGCCTTTCACCTTCCTCTCCTCCACTTATTCTAATATCACGCATCCTTTCATACTCAGCCCTCCTTAAGATGGAGGCCAGCACGAGCTGAAGATAAAGGCAGCGGACGCTTCTTGGCAGCCCAGTGGTTGGCGTGTGCTTAATTTGACAGGTCGGAAACAAAAGGCCAAACGTAATCATTATCGCAAGACGATAGACAGTGCAGGTGCCTAATAAGCATGTCGTGACGCACATGCTTCCTGATTTTAGCAACACGAAGGCCCCTATCACGGCCCCTGACTGGTGCATGAACACGCGGGGCTGAAGACACTGATTTGTGACTTGTGAACTCATTACAGCTTAATCATGGTAATTGATTTAATTAGTTTGGACACTGGCCAAGGAGGCTCTGATGCATCTGGGAGGCGAATGTTTCTCTCCATTGGTGGTGAGACGTTCAACCATCGCTTGGGTCCTCCAATGTATCTTGTTTCATAATTTGGACAGTGGATTTCATTGTGTAGTCGAAAGTGGGGTGTCTGGGTTCAAAATACTCCAATCATGTATACAATGGGACTCTCCTGTTATGTAGGTGACTGTTTGAGTGGAGTTTTGAAAAAAAGATGTTGGAATCACTCAAGTTATTCATTTCTCACACTGTTGCAGACTGTCACAGACTGTTGCATGCCAAGATATTCTGATCTGATCTGAATGTTCCAGATGCTCCTACACTCGTTCATTGAACTTAATACAATTGCAGAAAACTTTTTCGTGTAATTACATTTGTCATTTTGTGTTACATAAGCTCATTTTAATTAACTAAATTCAACAAGGAGCAAAAATCTATTTTTGAGATGAAAACTTTTAGAATAATATAGATAGGTTCATGCACTATGCTAAAAAAAGCTTTGTTCCTGTGAAGAACTGCACCTTATGAGAGTGCGTTTGAAAGTAGGAAAATGGCAGTGGCTGAAATAGCAACAGCTTTAAACAGAAAAGTTCTGAGCCACCTCTAAAACATCAAACCTACAAGTGTCCATTATTTAAGAATTTAATTACATTTTATTAATTTATTTGTCAGGGACCATGCACAAAAAACATTAACCTCACAAGAGAAAAGATGCTTTGCACCAGATTTTGCTACTAGCTAATTTCCATCTGAAATTAAAAACATGCAAATATATGTACATACATACACACACACACACACACACATATACATAAACAGTAAAATACTAACATTGTACAAAATTAATGATGACAAGTTTGAAGTCCTAAAAGCCAATTTTGAACATTTCTGGAGAACATATAAAAATCTACACAAAATTTAAGATCACCGGGTAACTTATTCCATTTTTAATTGCCTTGTATGAAAAGGCAGATTGTACAAATGCTGAATTTCTTTTAGGAATTCTGCAATCTCTCTGTGCAGTAGATCTAGAAACCCTTGTTATCTGTTCTGAGCAAAGCTGTACCAATCTTTTAAAAGGGGGAGGAGCAATGTTATGAACTATTTTAAAAACAAACATTTGAATAAAACAATTACATTTTCAAAGCTTAATAACCCGTATTTCCTTAATATACCGCAATGAAGGTACAGCAAAGATCTCCGATCTAATACTTTTATAGCCTGTTTATAAAATGATATAATGGGCTTTAAAGTTATCACATTTGCTTGTGACCAACAAGAAATACAGTATTTAATATGGGAAATATCATTGCATTCAAATAGGTCTTTTCCACTGCACGGTACAACTCGACTCAACTCGACTCTGCTCGCTTTTTTGGGGTTTTCCACTTTAGATAGTACCTGGTACCTGATACGTTTTTTAGTACCACCTCGGTTGAGGTTCCAAGCGAGCCGAGCCGATACTAAATGTGACGTCAAAACACTTCTAGCGTCACCTGGATTTCCGACCCTCGATATCAACCCGCTAGTTTTCAAGTTAGTAACAGCGACAACAGTTTCATTTGTTCACGCAACTTTTGAATTGTGAAAAAAGAAATGGCTGTGCGCAAAACCAATCCATGGTCAATAAACGAGGTGCAGACGGTCCACTCGTTAGCGATGAGCGAAACGAAAAAGTCTCTCAGGAAGTGTCTCAGCTGTTGGCCGCACACGGCTACCACACGACCTACCAACAGTGTAGGGAAAAGTAAAAAAACTTAAAAGTGACTACAGAACCATCAAGGAAAAGTGGAAGTGGTTCGACCAAATGGACACTATCTAAACCGGCGAGCAATGGGAGGGAGAGTGCCCTGTACTCAGCCACGATGGAGGATGTTACGTTTTGTTTTGTTTTGTTAACTCTATATTCTGCTTGAAAGCTTCACTTTATTTAGTTGACCAGCTACTGGAAGCTTCTAAAACAACCAGGCCAATTTAACTGTAACACTTGTGTAAAAAAAATCCCCATGCAACAACTGCTTAATGCAGCACAATGAGCTAGTAGCTAACAGCTAGCGGTTGTGTTATTGTTTTGGTCAGTTTGTGTCATGTTTAAGATGATGTCACGGCAGTAGAGGCGACGCAACTATGACGATCAGCCTATAATCCCACCCACACTGATGCGGCACTAAACTGCAGTGGAAATGCAAACTCAGAAAAGTAAAGCGAGTAGCGTTGAGGGGAGTCGAACCGTAACATGTAGTGGAAAAGTGCCAAAATAAACCCAGCCAAAGTAAGTAAGAAAGTTTCTAACATGTCTAAACGTCGCTTCAGTATTTAAATTCTTGTACATTATTTAACTTCTGACCATCAACATAAACATACGGAAAAGCTCTTGGTTTACATGTGTTATTAAAATACATGGTTACAGTTTTTTGAGTATTCAATGTAAGATCTGATGACTTAAGCCAAAGTGAAACTCTTTGCATTATACATGAGAGCTTTGTTGCTACTTGATCAGCATTACTACCATGTGCATATATGATAGCATCATCTGCATACATCAAAATACCTACATCATCACACACACACATTTACATTTATGCATTTGGCAGACGCTTTTATCCAAAGCGACTTACAGTGCACTTATTGCAGGGACAATCCCCCCCGGAGCAACCTGGAGTTAAGTGCCTTGCTCAAGGACACAATGGTGGTGGCCGTGGGGCTTGAACCAGCGACCTTCTGATTAACAGACATGTGCTTTAGCCCACTACACCACCACCACACACAGATGGAAGATCATTTATATACATGAATGATACACCACACATGATTTGAGTTGAGATAATGTATTGTTAACCTAAACACACTGAGTACATTCAAGTATTTTCGGTAGAATAATTCACACGAAAAACAAATTGCATTGGATGTAATACATTTGCATTGTTTAGATCAGCGTTTCTCAATGGGGGCGTTTGGACAGTGTTGGGGGGCGGTGTGAACAAGGCAGCAGAGAGGGGGGCGCTCAGGCACAAATGGGGGGCGTTACTCAGAGGTACTCAACAGGCGGCCTGCGCAAAAATCTTTTCAGCTCTTCTCCTTAGCCTATGTCTTCGTCTTGCTCTGATTACTGCTGCCACTTCACCAGGAGGATATGCCAGGAGAGCCGCTTCCTAAGTTAAACATGCTTTTAAGAGGCGGAGAATTTTCAGCGCAAAATAGAGGCGCGCTTTCACCGGCTTTTTCTGTACATAACGCGGAATACATAATTAGGCGCATAATTAGTGCTCAGGGCTCACAGTAATGACCGTAATTAATTAAAAAAAAGTGGCTGTTTTTGACGTCGTTTTTTCTTCGGTTCAGTTCAGGTGGCCGAGCTGTTGTCGTCTTTGTTCATCATTTGAAATCAAATGACCGTTTGTAGGCTATTCAAATTTGAAGCCTAGTATATATTGCCTAATTGAGTGCGCGAACGACCGCTGCTTTTTCATTGGCCATTTAGGTTAGTTACGTTATTGTTCACGTGATTGGTTCATCTTAAAAAATTTGTGTGTGAGCCTGAATTTGTTTGAATTTCTAAATACATTTGCAATACCTTTCAAACAATCCATGTGTTTTTGCATTTTTTCCAAACACAATATTACTCAACTTGAGGCTTTTACATGTAGTTTAAATACAATAAGAAACTTCTGTTTCAGTTTTTTTTTTTTTTTACCAAAAACTCAGGCTTCAGGTATCAGTGTTGCAATTGTTTGGCTGTAATAGTATTTCTGAAGTGTTTTTGTTTTTTTTAGGGGGGGGCGTTAAGAGGATCATGAAGAGGTCAGGGGGGCGTTTGTTCAAAAAAGGTTGAGAACCACTGGTTTAGATGCTCTACTAGCTGCTCAGCAATCCATTTCCCAACACTTTTGACATTATCGGGAGAATACTGATAGGTCTGTAATTACTTCTAATCTATCACCTGCTTTGAATAATGGAGTTACCACAGCTTTTATAAAAGCTCTTGGGAGTACACTCTCTTTCACTGGCTAGTTTATAAGTTATAGAAGTGATTAAAAGAACAATGTGCATGTCAAAGACACCCAATCAAATCAGCCCCAAGCAAACCAAATCCTTCAATAAGAAGGTTTGTTTACCATTAGAAAGTATTTTTTAAATACATTACAGAGGAAGAGGTCCGATGTCATCAGCAACCACTTATTATAATAGCTGGCTCTTATTGATGGGTTTTGTATTTCAAAAGAACCAAAAGAACTTTCAAAAATACAGATTATATGGATGAATGTCCAGGAAATCATTTTCTTACTCCGCATCTTGTTTTCCAGTAAAAATATTGAATCATTTTAAAAACAAGATTAATTTACTTGAGAAGCCAAATGACATAAGATATTAAAGGGGTCATGACATGAGAAACCAAATTTGCCTTGATCTTTTGGTATATAAGAGGTCTTTGTATCATTAAAACGTCCTGCAAGTTTAATATTTTAAGATGTCCTCCCCATTCTAAACGAATCATTTATTTAATCAAGCTCAAAATACAGCTCGTTCTGGATTCATGGTTAGAAGTGACGTGTCGGTTAGAAGTGACGTAACAGCGTTTGCATATGACCGCCTCCAGCACAACATAACTACGCTTATAAGCGCAAGACAGCTACGCTCATTTCAGTATCGCCGCATCGCCTCACAAGTGTTCAGTCGATGGACAGCGAGCTCTGACAGAGACTACTTGTGCACAGGAAAATTACGATGCCACACAGATGTGCTGTTCCTGGCTGTGGTCAAACAAAACCTCTGAATAAGCTGCCGAAAGATCCAGACGTCAGGGAAAAATGGATGCAGTTTATTTTTTGCGGACGACCCAGTCACGGCAGTGTTAACTTAAGCGTTTGTTCTGTACATTTTAAGGATGACTGTTTTGAGAACAAATCTCAATATGATGCTGGCTTTGCCAGAAAACTGTTGCTCAAAGATAAGTCCGTGCCGACTATTCTGGGAACAACGACGACGCAAACTGTAAGTAATCTATTTTAAACTTTAAACTACTTTTTAAAGCGCAATTTCATTCATTATGAATAATCACAGTGTTTTTACTTAGTTTACTTGCATATTGTTCTGGCTGGGGCGTCAATAATTGATACATAGGCACTGACGTTAGCCAATCATAACAGTGGGCGTTAACACTGAAGTCTTAAATGGAAAACGCCCCCAAAACAGACTGTTTGAATCAGAGGATGAGAAACAGGGTGGGAAAAGGTCATAAATCACTAGATTTTAAAAGTTTTTCTTAAAAAAAAATATATTAATACTATAATTGCACCTAAGGGAACATAATAATACAATAAAAAAAAAAACATGTCATGACCCCTTTAAGCATTGTTTTCAGAAAAATAAAAACATCAAATATCAAGGACATTTAGATATTTATACTAAAAAACATAAACAAATACTGATTTTTTATTTTATATATTTTTTTATTCCAGTGTTTAGGTCTTTCAAAGTTTATAGTGCAAAAAGACTGCACTAATAGTTTTCAACACTATCATTATTTTGATTCTGTATGACATTAACCTCTTGTCCGCCACGGTGCACTTACTTACACAATACTTCCTTAGATCCGTTCATCTTCTATTAAGCACACACATATTCACTCAGCAGTCTGCTCATTTTATGTATATATCCATTTATGTAAATTTTTCTATCATTCATCCACTTCTTATTTTACTCACTCAAACATATTCATATTATTATTACTACATGGTCTGTGATTATCAATCAACAGCTTTTTTTGCTCAGTGTTTTGCATGAGTATATTTGCACTCTGTATAGATTAGTCCAGTCTGTTTTTCTTTCAATATTATTTGTATTTTTTTTATCCCTGACTAGATTATTTTTAATTGTATATATTGCGGTGTATTGAATGTATACTGTAATATGACAATTAAAATGTTTGACTAGATTCACACTAGATTCCCTCATGAACTCTGCCTCTATTTCCTGTGCAAATGTGTGGCCATTAAATCCCCTGAAATTACAATTTTTATATTGTAAACATTTCAATTATTATATGTTTAAAACTATGATCATCTAAACAAATACTTATATAAACATAAACCACTTTAATATTTATTGAGTGAAATCGATTTCGAACAATTGTTTTGTTGCACTTTATTTTACAGTATTTTAAGGTTAGGGTTAGGTTTAGGGTACCTAGTAATTACTATAGTTGTTGTAATTATATAGTACATAAATGTAAAACAGTACTGTAAAATAAAGTGTTACCAATTAAAAAATAAATAAACAATCTTTAAATCATGGCACTAAACTATTTTCCCCTAATAAAGTTTGTTCAAAAGTTAGTGTACTTTTTAAGTCGCCTCAACCAAGTGTCGGTGAAGGGCATGCTTGAGATGAAATTTGTAACAAGTGATGTTTGAAGAAAAGGTAAATATCACTTTTGAGCAGAATATTTGTTTTGGGTGTCATTTACAATCAAGCTGTAATTTTACAAAATTATGCAACAAATGTGAAAAATATTATTTCGTTGTGTGCATTTAGGATAAATAAAATGTGAGCTATGAAATGAACCATAGCAAGACAAAGGAGCCGGCCATTTTATCTCAAAAACAATTAAAAAGGTCATTTCCACCAGCGTCATTTCCACCAAAGAATTCTATTAATCACAAAACTGAATTTGAGATGTGCTGGAAATTACCATTTCTAGAAATCCATAGTGCTGCAAATGCCCAAAGTTGAAGAAACATCCATATATGAAATGAACTGTCCTGCGACAGAGTTTATAAAGTAACCTGCAGCACATAGAAAGTAACACCGTGGAGGCGAGGGGTGGTCGAGTGTTCATCTGCGGAGACAGGAAGAGGTAAGGGTTTTCGCCTGAGATGAATTGCTGGTAATTGCTGTTTCTTTGTTCACAGTGAGAGACGGGAATATAAAAGGGGCCAGACCTCAGAGTGAGGGAGAGAGAGCCCCAGCTGACAAGCTTCATGTGTGTTGGAGCTGCCATTCCCGTTTGAGTGTTTATATGTGAAGCTTCACCGTTACGCAGAAACGCAAACGTGTTTGTGTGTAAATAAATTGACCTTTTGAGTTGGATTCGCCGTCTCCTGCTCCCTCATTCCTCGAATCTGTTACAATCACAAAAGAGATAAACCCTTAAATGCATACCTCAGGTCTTTAGTTACTCGGGACCCCCCTGTGCCTTAATTTTTGGAGTTGTCATGGCAAATCTTTAGTATTCCTCTATCACGGTAAATGGTCTGTACTTATATAGCACCTTTTTAAGCCTTAAACGGCATTCAAAGCACTTTACACTGCATCTCATTCACCCATTCACACACACATTCATACACCAATGACAGCAGAGCTGCTATGTAAGGCACTAGCCTGCCATTGGGAGCAACTTGGGGTTCATTGTCTTGCCCAAGGACACATGTGGAGTCGTGTGGGCTGGGATTCAAACCACCAACCCTGCGATTAGTGGCCAACCCACTCTACCAACTGAGCCATTGTTATTATTATAATGGTTTAAGTACCAAAAGTGTGTTGGGTCATTAGTGACCCTAGGTATGTAAGAGTGTCGTTATTTATGTAATTTTTTTTACACTTCTATAAATTATATTTTTAGGATTATTTCATATAAGTTTACTATCACAGGCAATCTATTTCTGTGTTTATTACAAGAGAAATGAGTAGTATGTGCATACACATAAATACTGTATCATGTTGACAGCGTTGTTGAATTATCTGTATCACATATGAGTTTATACATATACATTATGCATGTTATTTCTTACTCAAGGTGGTGCTGTTGTCTCAGTGATTGACTAGATTTACATTTGACATTGCCGTTAGATGAAGAAACATGGAAGTAAACTATAGCAAGTACAACACATGAACAGTGTGATATGACTATTGTCATTTGGGTGTACTACTGAAATGATGTAAGTTGTGTGTCTGTTTAGACACAATAAGTGCGTGTAGATTATGTGTAGCTCAATATGTGTTTGACAACCAGATTTCATGCGTCTCATGAAATTTCAGTGTGAAAGAAATGAATAATGTTGTAGATTTGTCCTGAATTGTTGCATTTTCCATTTGATATATGAAAAATGAAACATCAAAATATGTCAAAATATATTTAATTCTATTATTTTCTAATTTGTCTTGAGAATATTTTAAACATTTGACACTATCTGGGCATTTTGTAGATCCCTTTGATATAGTGTAACGTTGTTAGCAGTAACAGGCAGACGAAGACGGTGACCTTACATCCGACAAGGGCATACATGAGGGCTTAAATACATGAACAAGGGGAAACGCATGACAATGACAACCAATCAACAGAAAGAACTAAAACAAGAAAACAAGACTAATAAACTTTAACCAATGAAAAGACAAGACTGCTAGCAAGATACTCAAACAATGAACCAATGAAAACAAGACACCAGAACCGGGGAAACACATGACAGGATCACGTGAGGGAACAGGAAATCACATGACATGAACCAGGAACTGGAACTAAACATTCAAAATAAAAGAAAACATGAACAAAAACATGAACAAAAACACGTTTAAACGTGACAGATTGATACAGTATAAGTGCTGGGTCTATAAAGACCCGATTATGTTTGGTGAAATTCTCATGCATTTTCAAGTAAGGGTTAATAAAGACTTGACTTGGATTTGGCATTGAAAGACTTGTGAACATCTCTGCTATTGTCTAATTTATGTATACTTTTGTACCGCATCAATTTCCCACAGTGGATAAATAAAGTAACATCGGTAACAGTTTACAATAAGGTTGAATTCGCTAACATTATTAAGCTACATTAGATAAGATACAGTCAACTAATAATGAGCAATACTTTCACAGCACATATTAATCTTTGTTCATGTTAATTGTTTTACATTAAAAGTTGCATGTGTTAGCTGTTAATTAATGCCATATTAACTAACAAAGGTATTTTCCTAAATTCACTTTAAAAACACAAAAATTAATATAGGTTAATAAATGTCGTAAAAATATATTTTCATTGTTAGTTCATGATATCCTAACCTAACCTACCCTATCCTATCCTCCTTGTTGTGAAGGTCACACTTTTGAGAGGAATCGCTGGACTACAGGCATGTGACAGCCGCTAAGGTGGAGGTGGCTGGGTGAAAGATGACTTTACTGGCAGGGGATGGTTCTGATTACGACTACAGTGCTCTAAGTTGCACCTCTGACACCTCTCTGAACCCTCCACCAATCCAGGAACAAGAGGCCCTAAAGGGCGTCTATTATAAACGTGCACAACGACTCCCTGTAACTAACCCCAACACTGGCACTGATGCAGCTCATCCTGACGGCAACCTGCTGTCAAGCGCCCAGCGGCTGCATGTCATCATCAACGTTGGCGGCCTCCGGTACCAGCTTCCCTGGACCACTCTGGAGGACTTTCCTCTCTCACGGCTGGGCCAGTTGCGCCTATGCAGCAACTTTGACGAGATCATGCGGGTATGCGACGACTACGACGTCATCCACAATGAATTCTTCTTTGATCGCAGTCCCTGTGCCTTTCGGACCATCCTTACCTTCCTGCGTGCTGGGAAACTGCGTTCTCTCCGTGAAATGTGCGCCCTGTCGTTTCAAGAAGAGCTGCTTTACTGGGGTGTTCCGGAAGAAAGCTTGGAATGGTGTTGCCGTCGACGCCTCCTGCAGCGTGTGGAGGAGTGTGATGAGCTAGAGCGGGAAGCAGAAGAGGATGAGGAGGAAGGGGATGACAGTGAAACTGGCTTGGCCAGGGAGTCCCGGCTAGGCCGCTGTATGGGAAAACTAAGAGACATGGTGGAGAAGCCTCACTCTGGCCTGCCAGGAAAGATCTTCGCCTGCCTATCAGTCCTGTTTGTCACTATAACAGCTATCAACCTATCCATAAGCACCATGCCTGCTATGAGAGAGGAAGAGGAGACTGTAAGTATAAATTTGTCCACTATGTACTGATTATCATTGTTCCATGTCTGCCAAACATGTTGAGTGGTCCAAACATCATCTGCAGCCTGAAACTGAACTTTTAATAGAAAGTTTGGATTGAATGCACTTAGCAGCATAGAGAGCTATAGGATGTTCCCTTACTCCCTGTATTGAATTACTTAACCTCCAGTGTGCTGTCTGTCTGCACTGGTCTCAGAACAGATTGAAATGCACCTTATTTTCATCCTAACTCCATATAAAGCCTCTTTAAGCAAAAATGTTCAGCTTTTGGATGGACCTATTGATTCTCAATGTGATAATACACAGTAAATATAACATTTCTAAGGAAAAGATGCAGTAAAGTACACATTTGTGTACATTGTGTTTAGCAGTGTGGCTTTTCACAATAAATCGCTCAAATTTACCAAATGGCATATCGGATGAAACTAGAAGCTCTAATCTTTTGACTCAAATAGGTTTCAATGTAAAAACTTAATTAGGTTTTTTACCAGATGTAGTTTTGTCTAGTTTTGTTTGAAGACAAACTTCGCTGTGGTCAGCGCCATGTTGTTTTGGCACATCCGTACGTCAAATGTTTAACCCTTTACTGACAGCACAGAGTCTCCTGAACTGAGATCAGTCAGTTTAAATTAATTAAAATGATGTGTTGCATATAGCAAAGCCAAAATACAACGTCCACGTATGTGTACGTGGGGCCGCACGAGGTTAATGCATTACAGAGGAAGACATCCAACTAGCCAAGCATCTAACTGGAACAATATGAGTGTTTTATTCTTGCACTTTAAAATACTTCAATTCAGAGCTCTTTAGTTCTGCGCCTGGAGATCAATTTTCTGCAGCTTTTAGTTCTAACTCTAATCAAACACACCTGAAGAGGCAAATCAAGGTCTTTGGGTTCACATTTGAAAATTGCATGCAGGTGTCTTAGAGCAGGGTTGGATGCTGTCTTCAGGTTTTCCTATGAAGCTCCTACTTATTAAAAGTTGTAATTATGGTGCGATGTCTGTCAAGTGATTTTGTTTGAAATAAAATGGATGCGTATTTCTTTCTGCCGATTTCTTTAACCGACAAAGACAGGAAGCTTTTGTGAATGAGAATGAAAAGGATATATCTAATGTTTTATCTGTATATTTTATCATTCCAAGAGATTAATGGGAAATGGAGTTTGTTTGCACATGAACCAGTTAAATGAGTGGTGTTCTCTGTCAGCTGAATAGCTATTCCTAATCAGCAGTACACAAAATACGCACAATCTAAATTCACAGTCAACTTTCACTATGAAAATGTAATTAAGGGAATTAGCTTCTATCATGGTTATTTATTTGAAACGTCCCCAACTCAGAAAGTCACAGCTCAAAGAAATCCAAGTTTCCAACTGGTAATTTTGTTACATCGTTGGCACTCTTGTGGGTTATCTCGTAAATATTATTTATTCTGACATCACATTAAAGCAGCAATAGATAGCAACAGACTAAGCACCCCTATTTAAATTCCTCGAGCTCCATAAAGCACTGGTCAAAACATTTCTGCCTAACAACAGGTAATCTGTTCAAGCAGACGGTTTGTTACAAAGAAGGTCATCCTTTTTGCCTAAATAATTTGTCACAATTACACTGACTCGCACATTAAACAAGCTCTTTCACTAATTGAATTAAGACATCCATTGTCTTGGCTGACATGAATCACTGGAATAATTCAAATGGCTTCCCCTTGTACAGAGAAAATGTAATTAAGCATTATAGAACCATACTGTTGCACTAGCATGACAGATGCTTCTTCCATTTACATGCATTTTGTCCTATGTGTATGTCACAGGCTGTTTATAGCGTTCTGTTATGAGAAATATTAAACTTGTCCAAGACTATGCAGGAATACTCCCTTATAAGTGCTTCGAACCTGTCTTATATTATTACAAAAGCAATGCACATTGCATATTATCCTGTTGCTAAACATATTCACCCACAAATCCAAATCATACCGTCAATTCTATTAGTATTTATTGTTTTTATCTATTTATAGTTCTTCTAGTCACTTCCTGGCAACATTAGGATGAGAGATTATAATTTGCTTTTAATAATCTTAACCTCCTGAGACCCCCAGATGACCGCTGTGTGTATTTTCCATTTCCCTTTTTGATTTGTAAATGGTACCTAATTTGTAAATAATAACCTAATAAACATGCAAAAAAAACTTGTTTTGCTAGTGCAAATAGTTTACCTAAAAATGTATGTCCACATATGTGGACAGTGAGACTACGTTGTGAAATTTGAAATAACACTAAGATATAGAAAGACGGATTATTATGTGTCCAAGGGTGTTGGTAATTCATGTTTTTGAGATGTTACAAACATTACAGCTGATTTTCTGTAAAGCTGAATAAATCATTCTTATTCAAAATATTGGCCAGCATCATCCATTCACAGCCAGCCGTGTTAAAATAAAATATTTTCCACGCTAAAATGTCTGATTATCATTGTCCCATGTCTTCCAAACATGTTGAGTGATCCAAATATCATTTGCAGCCTGAAACTGAACTTTTGACCGAATTTTAGGATTAAATGCACTTAGCTGCATAGAAAGCTAAAGGATGCTCCCTATTTAGTGAATGACTTAACCTCCAGTGTGCTGTCTGTCTGCACTGGTCTCAGAACAGTTTGAAATGCACCTTATTTTCATCCTAACTCCATATAAAGCCTCTGAAAGCAACATTTTTAGCTTTTGGATGAGCCCATTTATTTTCAATGTGAAAATGCACAATGTTAATTAACAGAATCGTATTGTACAGTGATAACAAAATAAAATATAACAAAATGTATATTAAAATGAAGAGAAATGACCCACAGATGTGTTCCGGTATGAGTTTCCACATATGTGGACATCATGTTTATCAGAGCGCTGATGCATGAAAAAGTTTTAATGCATCATTTCAAATTAAACAAGAGACTCTATTCTTTACAATCAAACAGGTTTCAATGAAAAAACATAAAACTATTTCTTAACAGAGGCACTTTTGTTGGCACTGCATCTGTAGAAGCGCTTCAAGTAAATCGACGTCATGTTGTTGTGTCACGTGACTCGGTGAGGCAGAAGTTAACACAGTCTAGAGTGTTGTGAACAGTATTCAGTCGGTTTTTATCCATTTAAATTAAACATTGCATATAACAAAGTCAAAAAACACAGGGTTGCACAAGGTTAAGTGCACCCAAAAATGTTGGCATCATTTACTCTCCCTCATGTTTTCCCAAACCTATTGGACTATTTTTTCAGTGGAACAAAAACGTAGACATAAGGCAGAATGTTGTTATCATATATTTGTATTTTATTGACAAAATATGCAATCAAATTCAATGGTTACAGAGGCTATCAGTCCCTAACATTCTGGTTAACAGGTTTGGAACAAAACGAAGGAGACTAAATAATGACATCATTGACATTTTTGGGTGAACTGTCCCTTTAAAAATACTTATTTTGAAGAGCAAATTTTAAATCTCTAATCCAAATGTTGCCAGGAAGTGATTGGAAGAAATATAAATAGATAAAAACAATACATATCATAATAGAATTGACCATTTTGTTCTAGCATTGACAGTTCCTTTAAAAGGATTTTATACATTTTGGTGGTATTTACACATTTAGTGTGCCATGGGGTTTATTTCGAATGCTGTTTTTAAGGATGCAGCGAATTGACAGATGCAGTTTTATGAAACCAACAATTTATTATCTTTAATTTAGTCAATTATCAGGGCATGCAATCAAGATTTACCCACAAATTTTGTTTCTAAGTGTTCATTTTAATGCACTTAGTCATTGCGACCATTTTCATACTATTCATTTATAGTCACAACATGCACTGCCGAGGTACACTATCAATCAACACATTTTCGTACTTTGGGAAATTAGTTGTCAGTCTTCAAAGTGCAATCTAAGGATTTAATGAGAACAGAAGGCACAGGAAGGAGCGAGGTGAGACCAGGTGATTTCATAATAGGTGGGAAAGTTCTGAAAACACATTTCTCATGTGTCTGAGATGTGGTGGGAGCTGTGGCAATGTGTTTTCATTTGTCACCGGCTTCCTCTAGTGTTCTATTAGCAGTATTGCAACTGGGAACAAGATTAGGAAAGTATCAGAGTGGAAGATAATGGATTTTTAACACATAACCAGGGAAGATGATTTGTCATTTAGCTGACACTTTTATCCAAAGCATCTTAAAGCACTCATTAAGGAACAGTTCAACCATAAAAAATTATAATATTCTGTCATCATAAACTCATCCTGATGTTGTTCCAACCCAATATGACACAAGGGGCTTCCATATGACTCGCATCAACGTTGCTGAATGCATTAAACTCTATGGAGAGGAGTGCTCTGAATAAGATGCTCTGAGTTCAAACAATTTAAACTTTGACCCTGTTGCAGCTGACCTTACTAAGCGTCAGCTGATGACTACCGGATTATTTGCATATATGCAAAGTCTGTCTTAGCAACATCGTGACATGTTTTTACATCACTAATGATGTCTTTTAGAGTACAAAGCAAACTGTCGAACTTTAGAAAGAGATAATTTTTAAGAGTCTCAAAATTGATTTTTATTCATATTTAGGCTGCCTTATTGTTTTGGAGCATCCAGATACTGCAGTTATTACTAATTTAGCCTAAATTCACAACCTACAACCTAAGACCTCAACGTAAAAAGGTCCTTTTTATTATTTATTGCTATGAATGTATCAAAGCAATTGCTAGGACTATTTCTCCTGATTAAAGCTGTCAATTTAACGTGTTAATTCAGTGCGATTAACTATATAAAAAGTAAAAAATTAAGGCTTTTAATCATGTTAAAAATCATGTTATTCCTAACATCAGAGCAATTTAAGCTTGAAGTACCACCTGGGGGCAGTATGAGAGTATTAGAAACACCAGCTGTTCAGGAAACGTGCAGCTGTACAGAGAACAAACTGCATTCAGGCTTGCTTGACACTAGGGACAGCACAAGAGGAGGACGTGTTCTTGCCTTCAAGCACAGCTGGACAGAGCGCATTTCCGAATGCAGGGATTTTGAGAGGTATTTTTCTACGTTTTAAACTTGACACAGCGACTTCAACACCTTGTTATTATAACGCAACCAAAATGAGATGCTCCAAAAGCTTGTGTACATTGACGCGTCCTTAGTAAAGCCCTTGTAGATTATAGACAGATTAACGAATTCAGTTGCAAAAGGGATAGCTGTGAAATGTAGGCCAATGTGGCTCACATTCAATAGTACGGAACGGAATAATATATTGACTTCTAAATGCACTTTTTGTATTGTCTAATCAATGCTTTAATCGTCTGCCACAAAAATACTAATATATAAGTATTTATATATTAAAAATAATATATAAATACATAATAAATACAAAAATAATGCACTTTAATTATCTGAATTATTATATTTAGAATGTATATTACATTTATAATGACTATTTAGAATTATTTAATCATTATATATTGAATAATTGCTATTTGAGGGCCTTTCTCACCAGATATTTACATATTTGATTAATTGTGATTAATTAATTAACCGGCATATCATGCAATGCATTTGAGTAAATATATTAATCGATTGACAGCCCCACTTCAAATACATGTTTCCGATGTTTACTTTGCACAGCTCCAGCTTTCTTGCCCGGCAAATTCGTAAAAATTGCCCTTCCATGGTGAATATATATATATGAATAACTATCATGAGAAAGTGAATATCGCTTCATAAAGTTGGACAGTGCTTTATGCTCTAAAAGTTATCATTAGTGAGGCAAATATGTGTGTTAAAATCAGTTTTGTGTAAAGTCGAACCTTTCATTTCATCATTGCAATTACAGGCTTTGCCTATATGAAAATTGCCATTTTTATTTTTGGGTGAACTGTCCCTTTAACTTGTATTGAACCCGTAGTATTCATTTAAGTCATACAGGTTTTGAAGGACATGAGGGTGAGTAAAATGATGACAGAATTTTCATTTTAGGTAAGTATCTATTCACTAAACTGTACATAGCCCCAACTTATTTATTTTTTAATTTCTCAATTTCAGGGCAAATGCTCTCAGATGTGCTACAACATATTCATAGTTGAGACAGTGTGTGTGGCCTGGTTCTCTCTGGAGTTCACTCTGCGCTTCATCCAAGACCGCAGCAAACTGGCCTTCCTTCGGCAACCCCTCAACATGATCGATGTCATCGCCATTCTGCCCTACTACATCACACTAGTGGTGGACAGCACCTCCACGGGGGAGAAACGTCTGGGCTCGGGAAGCAGTTACCTGGACAAAGTGGGCCTCGTGCTGCGCGTACTGCGTGCGCTGCGCATCCTGTACGTGATGCGCCTCGCGCGGCATTCTCTCGGACTCCAGACACTTGGTTTGACCGCGCGCAGGTGCACGCGCGAGTTCGGCTTGCTCCTTCTCTTCCTTTGCGTTGCTATAGCGCTTTTCTCGCCGCTGCTCTACCTGATTGAGAACGAGGCTGCGGTCACGCAAGAGTTCAGTAGCATACCTGCAACGTATTGGTGGGCTGTTATCACCATGACAACTGTCGGTTACGGCGACATGGTGCCACGCAGCATCCCCGGACAGATGGTCGCGCTCAGCAGCATCCTCAGCGGGATTTTACTCATGGCGTTTCCCGTCACCTCCATCTTCCACACATTCTCACGGTCCTACGTGGAGCTCAAACAGGAGCAGCAGCGACTGCTGCAGCGGAGAACTCACTTTCTACTGCGCAGCCGCATTGCGGGTCTCGGCAGCAACCTGTCGTTGGAGAGTGACGTGCTTTTCCCAAGCGTCTCGTCCGACAGCAGAAACCGAGAGGAATAATAAAGTAACAGTGTGTTGTTCACAAAACTATGATCCAAATCCACGGAGAACGCAAATGGACACGGAATAATAAGCAGCTGTTTTGATCTCTTGAATGTTTGTTGACATATTGTCCGTCAAATGTCCATTTAAAAGATTTTTAATGCTCAATTTCTCTCCTGGTGATCTACCTCCCAGCAGAGTATGACAGGCCCTTCATTTATTCATGTGCAGGATAAAATGCTTATTCTTGATAACAAGAGCGAAGATTTGTCTTGAACATTGATGGCTGCAGTGTGAAGCATTTACCTATGTTTCCATTGATCATAGTACCAATAATGTGGGGTGGGAGGGGTATCTTGACAGTATCTTGATGAAGCCAACATACTGTCATTCTACAGAATTTATAAGGTTTTTCCAAATTTCAAAAATAAGACCAAAATTATCAATTGTAACTCTTTCTATGGCTTTCAAGCTACATCCACTAAACTTGTCACAGACCTTCAGACTGTTCTGACTCATGATGTTATATCTTTTCTGACGGAATAATGCTTTTCACACAGCGGGCGATCAAAACTCCGAAACATCCCATAGACTTACATTGACAGGATTTTTAAACCGGCCGACGGAATGCTCGTTAATTCAAACACCAGCTGTCAAAAAATTCAAATGTAAACAAACCCACCCAAGGCCTGCCATATCATGGCTTTAAGTTACAATACTAAATCTATCAATCGATCTATCTTTATGAAGGTCTACTTGACTGTCTATCTATCTTTTTAGAGCCAACATCAAAGATTGTCTTGAAAAACTTTACCTGTCTACTAAAACGTCAATTCTTGTTATGGAAAATGACGTCATTATTCCCGGACATTCCCATTATTCAAAAATGGAATTTCAACTAGTTAAAAACATAAAGATATCTGTGACTGCATTTTGACTAGTATAATTTCACAATTGTCTATAATTCACTCCTGCAAACAAACAAACAAAAAACGTAATTACAGATGCATAATAAATTTCTTACTAGTAATAAATTATAAATACATAACGTCTGCGACGTACTTCTTACTAATAAAAATAGACATTTATAGACATCAATAGTTACTTTGTACTTGTGCAGATGTGCATTTCTGAAATCAGCAGTTCAGTTACAACTAGTAAAAATGCGGTAATGTTAATTTCAGATATCTTTAATGGGATTTTAACTACTGTAGTAAGAAATCCTTAAGATATATTTAATTCCTCTTCAATGTATTGATATCTGAAATCCATTTCCAGACATCAGATATTCCAAATCTAAAAAGTGAACATTTTTACTAGTTGTAATTCAATTGTTGATATTTAATTGTCGAGTTGGACTAGTAACAATGCAATTATTGGTATCAAAAATGATCATTTTTACTAGTAAGGAGTGCATCGCTGTGAAAATAGTCGCTACATCGCTATGTGAAATTGGAATTTAAACTTTTAAGATTAATTATAGATATCTGTAATCACGTTTTGAACAGGAATGACAGATGATTGTAAATGTTTCCTAGTGAACTGCAGTTACAAATATCAAAATGTATGGCTTTTACTAGTTGAAATCAATTCTAGTGAAATCCTTTACTGTTTGTACTAGTGCAAACATAATTACTGATATACAAAATGAGCATTTTCACTAGTAGTAATTCCACAGCTGATTTCAAGAATTTGCATTATAAGTAAAATTGGATTTTAGAAATCTATGCTTCATTTCCTGCACATGATTAATTGTCAAACGGGCTTGTGATAGCAGAGTTTACTTCCAAACCTAATAAAACATATCTGACCCAATCTGAAGTCGCTAATCAAGGTCTTCAGGTTCACTTGAAATGTATCTAAGAGCAGGGCAGAAACTCAGCTGGAAGATACATCTCCATACTGAGAACCTGAATTAATTCATCAACTCTCTTTTGGCCATCTGCCATCTGTTCAGATAACTGCTTATGTCTTTTCAGTACTCTAGTACTGCATGAGTATCTTACCTTTGTGTATATTTATTAATAACACACACAAATCGCATCACACACTCACATATAACCCAAGTTTACTATTCATTTTTGTGTTGCTGGTATGTGCTGAAGTTTAAAATTCAAATCTATATCTGCTGGTATCACTCCATATAATTCTGTATATCAGGTCATCCGAATTGCTAATAAAACATCTGTCATGAACATATATCAGTATCTCCCTATTTAGGTCATGCAATCACAAGTGTGTTGTCACACATTTGTTTTGTTTTTGTTTTTTTAAATAATAATGATAATAAAACATAATAAAACATATTTGATTTGACTTGCATTCCGAGCTTTTTTGTGATGTCCTTCTTTCTTACAACTAATCAGCGTTGAATACATTGTTGATTGTTGATTTAATGATTATTAAATGATTATCATTAGTGATTTACAAATCACTGTCTGGAATAAAAGTCATGACACAAGTGCCTAGATAAACTATAAGCCTTTTTTACCACGAGGGGGCAGCAATGCCACTTTTCTAACTATAGAAGGGATGGGCCCCAATTTACACTAAAACACACATATATAATGTGAAGATGGAAGAAGGGTTGCAGTTTAGGAGGAAGACAGGAATTGGCCTCTAGGCATAGTCTTTGGTATGTGTATGTCTGTGCTGATGTGCTCTGAAAACCGGATGAGACTTATCATAAGATGATGGGTCACAGAAAATGGCAAGCTGAAGAGAAGCACAGTTGCAGTATGAGGGGAATCCACTGTTCCACTAGTTCAATGGACCCACATATTTAATGAGGAATATGCATCATAGGTCAGGATACCCCTTCTTTATGAAGATACTTTCAAAGCCTTCATACAAATTACTATTTGTTGAGTTATAGTTGTTACTTTAGTTGTTGTATTGTCTTAAATGCTATATATATATATATATTTTTTTTTTATATATTTATTTTATTTATTTATTTATTTATTTTTTTCTTGCCTTCAGAGAAATCGAACAAAATTTATTGAGGTTTATGCTTTAAACAAGAAATATTATGCCAATGGTGTGAGTAAAAAAATAACTAAATTTAAAGGGAAAACAGGTTTATTTTTTCTTAACTCATTAGCAAACAGTTTTTCTTGTGTTAAACATTTTGGATAGATTTCTCTGAAAACAAGACTCGCAGACAAAACAAAGCAAGGTGAAAAGATAAAACAATATTAATAAATTAAATAAAGTAAAGATAAATTTTATATAGGGCCCACTGTACATGAACAGGTACCATTGCAAAAAAACAAAAACACATGAAATGAAATGAAAAAGAAAAGGGCCAGCAATAAACTTTTAGTTATAAAATAATTTACTAGGCTACAAATTAAAATTAATATTTTAAATAATATTTTTTTAACTACTTGCACACCCCAAAGGTCACTTTTAAATGTTATAAAAATTAAATGCAATCTGATCATCTTAATCGCTTTATTTTCTTCTTCTTTTTTAAGGGAATTGACAGAATTTGTGGCATAATATTGATTACCACTAAATATTATTTAGATTTGTCTCTCCTTTTCTTAAAAAAAGAGAGGCAACGATCTATATCTATATCACAGTGAGGCACTTACAATGGAAGTGAATGGGACAATTTTTGTGAAGCATATATTTTTATCAAAGCACATTAATTCTTCTGTTAAAACATAATTCGGCTATACTTTTGAGTATTTTAAAGGAATATTCGACTCGTCCCTCTTCTTAAAAAAAAATTAATAAATAAATCAAGGTTACAGAAAGGGGCTTACAATGAAAGTGAAAGGGGCCAATCTGTAAACGTTAAAATACACTCTGTTTCAAAATTAGAGCCACAAGATGTACACATTATACATGTTAACACGATTTTACTTTGATAAAATCGTGAACTAACCTTTTCTGTGCAAAGTTATATCTAGTTTTACAATTTTTTTCCACGACGGCATAAACCCGTCTATAGATATATAAGTTTTAACATAAGAGTTCATGTAAACGTTTTTTTTTTTAATGATAAGCTTCACATTTCTGCCTTTACGCTTCAAAAATTGGCCCCCATTCACATCCATTGTAATTGCCTCACTGTAACCCAGATTTAAAAAAAAAAAATAATTAATTTTTTACATTTTTTATTGTATCAACATTATGCAAGAAATGCTGTCGATTGAGCTTAGCTTGTACCGAACCTGGAATATTCCTTTAACTGAGTCACCTCCCAATGACGTCCGTGGCCCAGTTACCTTCACTTCTCGCCAGTCAGAGCAATGAAGTGAGTTAGACACCGTCACGTCAAATCACCTGCCCTCCCCGACCACTGCTGCCTCCCCAGGTTGCACTTCTCGTTAAAGTATCAGGGGGTTCATTCGCCATTCGGACGTATGCAGTTTCTCAGGACACAATACGCTAGGCTACTAATCTTTAGACATCCCAGAATATTCCTGATCGCTATTCAACATTGGTACCGGAGTGATATTGTTAGGGGCCGTTCACACCGAACGTGTCCTTACGCACACATCGCACAAGGACTCATGTAAGCACGTGTTTGGTGTGAACGGCCCTTTTAGAATGACGACTCGTGCAGCTGTGCGCGTTCCCAGGCTATCCCCGTCATGAGCGCGCACCGATTGCGCTCACGCTCTCCGTTTCATTCCGCGTATCAGAGCCGGTCAACATTATTGACGATGGAAAGCTGAGCCATTTTCATTCACAGTCCAAAACAATAAAGCAGAGGTCATTCAAGAACAGCCAGCGAACGAAGGGATTTTACGCACGCCACATTTGAGGTTTTGAGTATTTGAGGGGTGAGTATTAACGCGCTAGTTTATATCGTAGCCTATATTGATGGGCGTGTGATTGAATGGCCGCTGTTTTGAAATAGAACGCATGAGAGGCTACTTTGTTCAGATTTCACGTTAATAAAATGAATGCATGGCCTGTTAGGTTTTTAAGATGAAAGTGCGTGTTCAGTATATGCTGGTTGTGTTTATGTTTTCAGTATGTTGGTTTTCTCATCTAAACGCTGGTTTAAATGGATTGTGAGATTGTGTGTTAATCTAAAAAAATAACTCACTTGCGATGTTTTCAGTTTGAATGACGGAATCGAAAATGTTGCCAATTCTAGAGTACCAGAACTTTCGGAAACTACATGCCGACTTAACGTGTGATCATGTTGGAAAGCTCCACAGAGCCACTGTTTTTACAGTTTTTTTGTTTGGAAACCAGCCAGGAACAGCCAACCCTGTACATTTAAAGATAGAGTATATAGAGAAGTGTATCTAATTTCAATGTGGAGGCAGTGCTGTACTGTTAATCATAGGTTTGCAGTCATAGAAAATCATATCAGCAGAGTTTGAGCATAGAACTCAGCTATAATTTGTTGGTTTACAACTTCACATCTTGGTAGAAAGACTTCGCCCACACTTGCTGTCCTTGCACCAAGCCTCCTCATTTCATCATGGAAAAATTCTCTTAGGTAAGTGAACTGATCGTGTGGTTTGTACTAACCAAATCAACCCAGGACTGGTTGTGAGTCTACGGTCCCATCGACCACACACGCCCATCTGCATGTAGTATCACGAACGACCTGCTTGTCTCACTTGTTTTGTGTTCATGTTCTCACTTGTCTTGAATGCTTGAAAGTTGTGAGCATTTGTAGTTTGTATTTAAAGGGATCGTTCATCCAAAAAGGTTGGATTTGTTTTGGTTGGACTACGGTATCCCTTACAGGAGAAGTAGACCATGACAACATTTGAATACTCTGCAAAGTTAGGCCCATTGTGGCTGATAAACCAGCCAGGCTAATTTTTGTTGATCTTTCTGTTGAACATTCTTTGTCCTCTCTGTAAACTTTAATACTCAAGGACTCCAGCTCCAATTCTGTCATTGTGCATCCTGCTTATCATGAGCTCTTTGACAGTCGAGTCCTTGCTAAAGTGCCTCATTATCCATTTTAATCTTGGGGTTTAGTTGAGTGTTCACTACGCAGTTGTGTTTCTTCATTAATGTCAGTATGTATCCTTGATGTGTGTTTCTATACACAACCACCGGTTTGAGTAATTCTTCAAGCTTGAGTGCCGTGAGAAAATTCCAAGGAATGTTGAAGTATCAGGAAACCTATGTACTTGGTGCCTACATATGAACTAGAGTTTTTGGAGTTTACACGTGCAAGATTTGCTGCCATGCTGATAGGGTGTTGTGGATGGTTGCCAGGGCATTGCTGTGCCGTTCATCAGGTGTTCTGGGTGGTTGTTAGGGTGTACTGCATGGTTGCTAGGAAGTTGTTTATGGGCCAAAGTCCAAATATCCCACCTGCAAAGTGATGGCCTCATACACACACATTTGTTGTACGCTTATGGCATGCGTTTTCAGTGGAGAAAAACGCTGCTCTAGTGAGGCGTAAACTTAGTAGTGATGGGAAGATCGGATCATTTTACTGACTTGGATCTTTGTGTCTCGTTCAGCAAAATGAACGCATCTTTATTCGTCATTTCGTTCATTTGAGCAGAATTTAATTAAAATGTTACATTTTCAATAGCCAAATCCTCCCCATCACGTCTACTTGCACAAATTTTGATTATAGTCCCAATAAGGATAAAATGATAATGCAACCAAGGACAAATTATGAGAAACCGAAAGATTAGATCATCTCTGGAATCTTCTTGTCCGGGTCATTCGTTCTTTTTGCACTGCATAGCGTATACGTCTGTCACGTGACAAAAGAACAAATGACTCGGACCAAAAGAGTTGAAGGTGAACTAATTTCTGTTTCCTGTACAGCGCTTATGCGGTTTTCACATAAGAAATGAACGGAGGTTGTGCATTGCGCATGTGCGGCCAACGCAAAATGAATGAATCACTCTCTGCGACTACTCGTTCTTCTGTGTCACATAAAAGCTTCATTCAAAATTAACGAATCGTTCATGAACGACCCATCACTAAAACACAGCAAAATCAATGCGTTTTCAAAAACCAGATTAGTGTGGACGTGGCATCAGTTATATTCTAAGGCCGGATTCACGAAGATCTTCTTACAAAAAAATTATGAAAGCTCTTACAAGTGGCTCGGCATGTCACGTCAAAAGCAAATTGCTCCAATAATGAATTAATGATACTGTCTACAATGGATGCGAGATAGGGTGTTAAAATGCATTTTAAGAAATCGTATGAAGGTATCTATAAACGTTAAGAACATTCTTAAGTTTTTTGTGAATACAAAATATTCATAACTTTAACTTTCTAACTTTTCATTAAAATATTCTTAAAGAAATAAGAAGAAAATAGTGGTTCAGAAGAATTAAATTCCTTATGAACGTTTTGTGAATCTGGTCCCTGGACCCTAGAGTTGTTTTCGGTGTAGATGGGGTGTTACGATTAAATATAAGAGGACGTTTAAGAAAAAAGGTATGAACATTCTAAACTTTTTGAAACGTTCAAATCTTTTATATAAGAAAATATTAAGAAAATGGTTTTAGAAGCATTTTACTTTTAAAGGAAAATTCCGGGTTCCATACAAGTTCTAAATCGACAACATTTGTGGCATAATTTGTTGATTAGAACAAAAATTTATTTAGAATAGTCTTTCTTTTTATATATATATATATATAACATTGTCGACAAAACATTGTCATGGCAACAAAGCTGTAAAATGGCTTTAACTTTACACAGAAAAAGTAAGCAAGTCATCTTTTCACACTAAAATCATGTTAAATTGCATATTGTTTACATTTTGTGGCTATACTTTTGAAATGGTGAGTATTTTAACGTTTACCGATTGGCCCCGTTCACCTCCATTGTAAGTGTCTCACTGTAACCCAGAATTTTGCTTTTTTTTTTATAGAAAAGGAGGGGCAAGTCAAAATACATTTTTGTGGTAATCAATATTATGCCATAAATGTTGTTGATTGACCTTAACTTGTATTTAACCCAGAATATTCCTTTGAGTTTTTCGAGAATTCTCATTGAAAACAATAGTACAAGTAAAACATGTTCCAGTGATGAGAATTGGATCTTAAAAATCTTGTATTGGTTCTTTTACCTGTTTTTTTATTTCTTTTTTTTGAACCTGGATCTCGCCATAGAAGCTGAGATGGCGTAAAACAAACAAGCAAACAAACGCAATAGTAATGAGAGTTGAGATGTATAATGTGCTGAAAACTAATATTACAATGCAAAAATCTTAATCGTCATAAATGTAGGCAATTAGTATAATTTAATGTTTTTTTTGTTTGTTTTTGTTTTGTCAAGATTTGGGGTTAAATATGACCATGGCATTTTCCAGTGGGGTCCCTCCTTCAATGTAAGGCTAGGGGGAATTTTATGCCAATTTTATCATCCACCAGGTGATAAAATCGTATTTCTGATTGCTTAGAAAAGTAATACCGCACCTCTCCTCAACAAACCTTTGAAGTATCGTTCATGTCCATACCACCAACTAGACAAGTTATGCACCAAAGTTTAGTACTTAGGATTAGGGGTTTGTTCAAATTCCTAACCACAAGTATGAGCAATATTGTTAGTGATTCGCCAATAAAGAATTCTCTCATAGCTGCCTTCAAATGTCAGCCTTTCATACGCATTATTTGTGATGGGTAGTGAAATTACACTCTTCCAGGGTGTATACAGTACTTCACAATTGAACTGCTTTGTCTGTTTCTTGTGTGTTTGTAATGAATGAACGAATAGTAACTTATAGGTATTCCTTAAATCTGTTGGGGTTGTGCTTGAATCCTGTTAGATGTTTACCCTATAGTGACTTAGAGCAATTAGCTAATGCATCCAGTCTTCAGTTGTGTTTGCCTGTTGTTCTATTGCAATACCCGTGGCTGTTGACAGTCCTTATGGGTACTTTCATGAGAAAGAACCAGTGCTCTTAATTAGATGTGCTCATAGCAGTATTGAGCTCTCTCAAAGAGGGAGCACAGGGCCCGTGAAGTGCCCCTAATGCCTTTCGGAATGCTGTGAATGCCACTCAGTGAATCCGTGGAAGTTTAAGTTGGCTTCAAATGAGATCATTGGGAAAGCAGCTCTTTCAGGCAAAATTCCTGTTAATTTGTAGCATGCTGGCGTAGTGAGGCCTTTGTCCCCCCGGCAGTGGGACCCTCTGTCTGTGTAGAGTGATACACTGGGCTTTGGGCTCCGCTATTAATGACATGCTTGTTTCCGTTGACTAGCTTTGAGAATTGGCACGCAATAAAAAGTGGCTTCATCTTTTGAAATGCTGTTATGTGAACAAGCGATCGTGAGAGGAAGATTCGTGCCGAGAAACCAGAGGACAACAGAGAACTATTTAAGATTGAAACTAGAGACACACAGTATGATTTTTTTTTTTCAAATCAGTAGCCAAGCTGAAGACAAAGGAACATTTAAAATTTCTCTTAAAGGTGCACTCAGTAATTTTCTCAGTATGTCGAAGTGGCTTACACTGACACCTAGTTGCCTGGATGCTGCATCATTCAAACACAGTAGTTTTCAGTGACCAATGCCATTGTAGAAATTCACTATGCACAGAAATCCTGGATTAATTTAATCCATAAATGAAAGTGTCCAATAACATGGGAGTTTCTGTGATTAAGTGAGTGGTATTGAGCTAACATGGCCAAATGTGATTATTAAATAGTAGAAAGATGTCATTTAATGAAACAATATACAGTCAAATGCACACCAAAGAATGAACACAAACAGGTATACAGGGGTGCACACACACACACACAAATGCAAAATACACTACTAATGCTTGATTTTCATGCAGTGTGTCCAATAGTATCCATCTGCAGAGCCACGGAGCAGTGTGTTTATTGTATAAATAGCTGTGAACTCTCAAATGACCTTTTTCACCATTGCAGCTCGGAGATTTCAGCTTGTGAGTCATGGAAAGCTTGATATATAACAAACCCTTCAAAAACAGGAAGAACTTCAAAGGTCTTTCAAAACAATAGTCCCACTGAAATGAGAGCTCATGAAATTGAAGAAAAATATTTCTATTGTATAAAAGTGGAGTATTCAAAGTAGTCGCTATAATAAGAATAATATTAAATTGTTATATTATTAGTATTATTAGTATCTCTAAGCAATATCACAATAGCTAGTGTACTGAATATAAGCCATCTCTGTTGTGCATCTTTACAGTAGGGTTGTGAAACCCTACTGTACAAATTATATATTCTATTCCCCAACCCTAACCCTAAACTAAACCGTCATAGAAACCTTTTGGCATTTTTACAATTAAAAAAACTTTGCTTAGTATGTTTTTATGTTTTTAGCTGCTTGAATTACAGGGACACTAGGGGTGTCCTCATAAACCACATTTATAGCATAATATCCTCATAATTACTAGTGCGTAACCTAAAACAATTTCCTCGTAAACCACAAAAAACATCTCTCTCTCACACATACACACATACACACACACACACACACACACACACAAGTCTGAGCGGGTAGAATACAATGAAGCTGTCAGTTGAGGACATGTGAGGCGTCTATTTCTCAAACTAGAGACTCTGATGTACTTATCCTCTTGTTTAGTTGTACATCTGGACTTCCACATCTCTTTCAGTTCTTGTTAGAGCCAGTTGTCCGTTGTCTTTGAAGACTGTAGTGTACACCTTTGTATGAAATATTCAGTTTTTTTGGCAATTTCAAGCATTGTATAACCTTCAGTCCTCAAAACAATGATTGACTGACGAGTTTCTAGAGAAAGCTGTTTCTTTTTTGCAATTTGTAACCTAATATTACAACAAAAAAACAAACACAAAGACAATGTTAAGCTTCATTTAACGAACCAAATAGATTAAACTCTGTTTGATATAATGGCAAGTGATTTTCTAGTACCAAATTAACAATTTAGCATGATTACTCAAGGATAAGGTGTTGGAGTGATGGCTGCTGGAAATTGGGTCTGTCCAGATTTGATGAAAAATTACTTATTTTCAATTGGTGGTGCTGTATTTTAACATCAGTAATGTCCTGACTATACATTGTGATCAGTTGAATGCCACTTTGGTGAATTAAAGTACCAATTTCCTTCCAAACTTTTGGTCACCAGTGTAAATCTCTGTCATTTCAAAATAAGAGTCCTTGGTGTAAATTGAACTTGTTTATAGTTAAAAGTCACACATTATGCATCACCATTTTTTGGGATTTATTCATTTTGGACTCTTTGAGCCTCAATGTCTGTCTGTGCCCTTCATAGTAGGAAAAACTAAGACTATTCTTATTCTATAAATCTTTTCTTTTTTATTATAGGCCGATTAATCGGTTATCAGCCTTTTCCACCAGCTTAGTTATCGGTATCCCCAAAATTCTCTGTCCTTGGTCCTAAAAATAGGATTCATCTTATTTATGCAAAATGTAATACATTTTTTTACTTTTGATTTTTGGGGGAAATGTCACTTGGACATGTTTTGTAAAATTTACCCTAAAACCATATTTTGATTCATGCAAGTATAATATGGTATGGTATTTTTTACTCTATACCATACTATATATTTTTTATGTATACAATTGTGTATATAGCTTTGCATTTTTAATTGTGGTCACTCGATAGTCCGAGACCCGTTTTTGGTCAGAGTTTGGGAAGAGTTTGAAGTGGATGACCCCTATAGAACACTGACCAGTTGATCCATCTATGGGCACATCTGATGTCATTTGAATAGAGGACATGATGGTGGTCCATTCAGAAGAACACAGTGCTACTCTGTCCACACGGAGTTCAGTGCCACTTCCTGTCAACCCGAGGCGAGGGAGGCCACAGATGCTTCACATCTCTTTTCAATCCTCCCTCTGTTCTCACCTTCCATTTTTTGACAGGAAAAGAAGGATAGATGGGATTTTAACATGACATGGCCTGTATGATTATGAAGTGCTCCTCAGCTCATCTGTCATTGATGTGGGTAGTGGAACAGGCTTTGTGTGCTAATCCAAATAACATCTAAAAGCTTGTGTATTGGAAGCTTGATGGTTTTTGGTTGTTTTCTTCAGTTAAATCTCTAGGCACTGATGTACATTATGTCTATTATTCATGCCCTCAAGTAGGTTCTCATATGTGGTTTAGAGCCCTTAACTATACATTAAAATCAATATCTTTCAACAGTTCTTCAACTGGATTTTGTCAGTCCATGTTTTTAGGCATTTTTTGTATCAATATTTGGCCATTAGTAAGTTGAGTAAATATTGTGTAAGTAAAATGTGTTCATCAGTTTTGTGTGTCTCATGTGCTATCATTAAAGGTGATGTATATTATTCTTTTGATGTTGAAATGCTTTGCTCTATCCCAGTTAATACAAAGACAAGCTATTTGTAGATTGATTTTCTCAGAAAAGTGTGGTGCTACTGTGGTGCTAATAAAATATTACTCTTTATCTAAGAATCCTGACCAGCCCGACACGACAACATTGGCTTAATCAATGGCATGAGTTTGGTGCAAGACTATCTGCTTGTCTGGCAAATGAAGACAAAGGGTACACAAAGGGCTCCGATTACACATTTCACATTGGAATTATGTAATGCATATCAGTGTTTGCTGCACTGCTTTTCAGCAGCTACTGAATCCTCAGTGTTACATTTATTTTTGCTTAGAACTTTTAAGAAATGTGGGATATTATCTTGAGACTAGGGTCCTTGTACTCCTTAGGACATACCGAGTGCATGGATACCAATTTTACCCCCGTCGGCCATATTGCCCATCGGCCATTTTTAATTATGTCTTAAAGGTACTTTTTCAACCTCTTCCTGGGCCGTTTGATTAAATCACATGATATTTAGTATACATCTTCTACATATCCTCCTGAAAACATGTAATCAAAGGAACGTTGATTCGTTAAGTCATTTAGAAGTTATATGCTTTTATGCTTTTCGATGTGGCCCATTATGACTAACTGGCCTGTATCTTGTGAGCGTTGCATTCAAATTTAACAAAACTTGGTACACAAGGACAACAAAGTAGTATGAGGTCACATGTAAAATTTCATCAATTACCGATCACAGGTGGCGGTATAACTTAAGAAAATTATATTTGTGCAACTGTGACCAAAGCAGTTGGTCCACAGGATCTGTTGTTTCAGATTTGATTATTAATATTTTGGTATTCTCCACATGGCCATGATAATTGCCACTTGCAGCTATATGTATTATTATTCTTATTATTAATTCCCCTGCTACAAGAGCTGAATTCTGTTAGAAACATTGATGCATATATTTGCATAATATATTTGTTACCCTCCTATCTAGATATCAGCATTGTATTAGCCATTAAAAGACCCATTTCACAGTATATATATATTACCCCAAATGTATTTAATCTACTTGGTCAAATAATTGTAACTTCACTTTGCACATTTTGACTAAAATCAATCTTTATTTTTTCTTATTCTAAGTAATCGTTTTTTTTAATCTTGGGAAACACTACCACGGTTTATAATTAAATGGTTTTGTTATTTTAACCTCATACCATGACATAACTAATGGTCTGTTCAGATTGAATGTGTTGCACTAAATAAAGCTAGAATAGACAGAACGCAGGTTCTCCAGATGTGTTTTTAACTTGACACGCTATTTAAAAAATGCTACGCTCCTGCACAAGTCACTAAAAATGTATATGTGGTACAACGGCAAAGACGTTTGTCTTGTACATGTTTACATTGAAAAATAAAACATTGGAAAACAGCGCAGACCAATAGAAAAACATGTTGGGTGTAAATGGCCCCTAATATTCATTAAAACAGCCTGTAATAAGCCATGTTCCCACGTTAAGAGTCTACCGATTTGACCTCCCTGTCACCTTTCATTATGTTGTGTATCAAAGATCTTGCATACATATGCCCACATCTTGAAGCGTGGGAAATAGTGCAAGTCTCAAGTGCGTCTAATCAACCGAGAGAGAGAAATTTTTGCTTTTGAGGGTTTCACTTTCTTTGGAGAATTGCATCATAAGACACCAGGGAAGATGCTAGTGCTGGGTTCTCTCAGTTCACAGTTTTATTAATATTCATTTGTGCATTAATATTAAAGAGTAGATTTAATCTGACGTCAGAAAGGTGCATTGCGGTTTTTTTAATGATAAAATACTTTCTCCAATCCAGTGTTAATATCCGGAGATAAATATACGTTTATAATTGTTTTTTCAAACCAATAATATACAAGGGGATTGTTTGGGGAAACCTATTTGAAAATAGTGATTGTTTTTGCAGTTCTGTTCGGTGATGCTAGTGGTGCAGAAATGAAACGCTTCACCTTTAAGGAAAATGTGTTGTAGCATATGAGATTCCTATTCGAAAGACAAGAAATTCCCAAACGTTTGAGTGACATTCAATGGAAATCCCCTTTAAATGTGTGTACGCTGACAAAGCTCCATTTCAAAGGAATTTCTTCCCTTGTGTTGTCTGGCAATGCCATTTGAATATTAAAACAGTAGTGCGAGCATTAATGGAAATCACTTGGCTGTTTGGTCGCTTGCCTGATATCTGTTATGGAAATGTGGAGGGTGGGAAGCTGTTACAAGTTGTTAATGGCCGTGCATGTCTGGATAAATCACAAGTCATCTTTGGGTCATTTGAATGTTGGTTTCTTGTGTTGAAAAAGGAAAAGCATTGATTTATCTTCAATTAAGTGTTCAATTTCAGTGTTAAAATACTTAATCTAATTCCAGTTTAATAGAGTTAACTATAAGTAATCCATTGCAAAAACATTGCTGTGTTTGTTCGAGCATCCAACCCTGTTCAACACAGCAACATTGGCTTAACCAGTGTTCTGAATTTGGGGCGGGACATTTTTTTTTGTTTGACCAATGGAAGACGGGGAGACTGCTTGGAAAACCTGTATGAAAACAGTCTCTCTCTCTCTCTTTTTTTTTTTTGCAATTCTGCCTTTTAGCATTCTGAGGGGCTTCATTAATATTCATGCAATGTGTTTGATCATTGTTTTAGCACACATCTCCCCTGTTCCCTAACTGAAAAGATTGAGCAGTCTTTGTTCAGTCAGTCCATTTCCTCTATTCATGTCCAGAGGAAGTTCAGAGGTGACAGAATGTGGAAGCTGGTCTATTTTGCTAGTGATCAGTAATCAGCTGAATCTTAGTCATCACTGTGGTGCTGGATGATGCCCGGATTTGTTTTCAGAATATGATCATGGCATCAATTTCAGTGAAGACATTAAGAAGCCGATATAGATGGCAAACGATCCGAGATTGATTATAGACTATAACATTCGGGTTCTAATAGTAAATATCCCATTTAGTATCAAATTATTTTTAGCGAACGGAAATACCTTTCAAGCAGGGCTGGACTGGGAAGAGAAATCGGCCTGGGATTTTACATGGCAACTGGCCCAACTGTTGAGCGGGGATAAGCCAAATGTTGTGCATTGGGCGTGTTCGCTGTCCTTTTCTGCATTTTGCGGCGCCATTTTGTGGTCCGTTCTGCATAACGAGGCCGCTTATTGTTTTTTATCGCGGCCCATTCAGCACATTTTGCGGCCGGACCACCGGCCCGCTCTGTTCTACCGATGGCCATTATGCCCGAGATCAGCCCAAAAGTGCAGGGAAAATTGCCGGTATGCCAGATTACCAGTCCAGCCCTGCTTTCAATAATATCAGCCATAAGTGATTAATCTTCAACTATATTTAAAAAACATTGTGTTTGCCTAATTCCTGATGAAGTACTACACCCACAATCCTTTCGCAATCAGAGAAGTCACTGTTACATGGAAAGGGAATTTGTGGCAAGCAAGAATTGTAGAAAGTTTACCCATTTTTTAAAATATGTTATTTGCTTTAAATCAAATGTTGAAATGTTGTTATTAATCTCTGAGCCGGTTGGTTTAGTTCATAGCTCAGAACTATTTCTGTTAACTATAGGTGTTTTTGAAAAGCAATTGGATACATTTAATCGAATTTTTTTTTTTCCTGGAACCAAGACCTCTGAAAAAATGGGCATTCACTTTTTATTAAAGTTTGTATGTTTGTTGTGCTGACAACTAGTGGTGTAGATGCAGCATCACGCAAAATCCCAAGTTCTTTGTTACTAATGTCATTTCTATTTGCAGTCAGCAGGGTTGGTAGTCTCTTAAAAATGTTTTCCACTACAGATTACATAATACATGCAGTAAAACGTCATTTGTAACATATTCCATTAGATTACACAATGTCAGTAATGTTCTCTAAATACTTTGGATTAATGCTTCAGACCTGGCAGATTTATTCACCTGTTTTGACTATAATCAAGTTAATATAAAGTGACATAAAAATCTGCCAGTACAGTAAGACAAGATACACTTGTATGAAAAATACATTCTCTAGAGAAATAAAAATATCTAACAAGGTTTAAGTAAGTGTGTCTTGTTACAGAAAAAAAATACAAAAATCTCATATCAAAGGTCTTACTAGCCATTGCCATTGGGAGCAATTTGGGGTTCAGTGCCTTGTCGAACGGCCAACAGTGCGATTAGCGGCCGACTCGCTGTACCACCTGAGCCACAGCCACCCTTTTATTATTTCATTCTGATTAAAAGTTAAGCAGCAAACAAATACTGAGTGCACCTTTAAGTTGTTTCGAGACATTTGATGACATCTTGACTCTTTTAATAAAACAAGAAGTGCTTTTCCTGGGAACTGTTTGCAAAGAAATTTCTACTTTGAGGGTAGAGCAATAACAAGTATACTGCATAAATGGAATGTCTGCCCTATGGGCTCATCTGTGTTTGAATGTAAATTACTCCAACCTGCCCTGGGTGTGTAAGAGACGTAGAGATGTCAAGACCCGTCTTTTCATGCAGCCTGCATTCCAGAACTACAGCAGGGATGAGTGATTTACCAATATGGTGAACATAGACTCACATAGACTGCAAACCAACTCCCTTTATAAGAGCCGTGCACTGAAGTGTGCAACGATTAGTAATTACTAAGCCTGCATGGGATCTGTGTGCATAAACATGCATATTTACGCAGATCCTAAATGAAGATTCTAAATTCGAAACATTTCTTGCCCTTTTGTATGTTTTATATATTTTTTTTATTATTTCTTTATTTTATTTTTGTAAGGACTATTTGTGTATGAGTTTGGGATGTGAATAATTAATGACAGATTTTTATTTTTGCATGTACTGTTCCTTTAAATCCATTCAGCAGAATTCCACAGATTCTATGGGCTTAGTAATTAGTCGAAATGACCTGTTTCTTCAACCATTTCCCTTTTAACAACACATCTTGCACAGCAAAATAGGAGCTTTGAGGTGCAAGAATTTTGCTCCCAAGTCAGAAGTTATTGACCTGTGCTGGGTTTAAGTCAATGCTGACCTCTGCCAAATATTCCCTTTATGATGAAATTGCCTGAACAGAGGGATGCAAAGAGGGACTGAGAGTTGCACATCAAAGAGTCCTCTTCCTTAGAAGGATTTAGACTTCGATGTAACGCTTATCTCTCGTAATGTGCCGCTGGATAACTGTGATGCACTGTGTTTAATCTGCTCTTTCTCTTCGGCTGTGTTATCTTTTACTCTACGCCTCCGTGGGAAAAGGTTTCACCGCAGTTGAAAGAGAGAAAATGCAAGAAAGGACGATACAGTGAAGAAATGTGTTCGTGAAAGTAGCATTGGCTCTAGAGCTCTGTCCGCACTCTAGGACCAATTCCATTCGGTTCCATACTCACTATGGCAACGTCCACACTAATATGTTTTTGTTTGAAAACGCATTGATGTCGCTACCATTCCAGTGTGGAGGCGAGCCAGAAATGTAGCAAAATCAATGCGTCAAATGAAAGCGTATTAGTGTGGACGTTGCCCCAATGAGTATGGAACCGTATGGAAAACATGGCTTGATTCTTTTTTACACCAATTTTACTATGTTGTACATCTTTCCTCCACCGAAAAACAGAGACTTTCGAAAACTATCCTCATTACTGCATACTTCGGAAAACAAAGACCTTAGGAAACTGAGAGCTTTTAAACGAAAAAAAGATGTTTTCCACTTTTAAGACCTTTTCGTTTGAAAACGCATCAGTTTTGTTACTTTTATGCCTCTCATCCACACTAGAATGGCATTTTCTTTCACTGAAAATGAGGACTTTCAAAAACGCTCTCCATAAGGGCATATATTGGAAAACGAAGGCTGTAGGAAACCGAAAATGGAACTTTAAAACGGAAGCGATGCATTCCACTTTTATTTGTTTTTATTCGAAAACACATACATTTTGCTATGTTTACACCTCTCATCCACACTAGAATGGCATTTTTCTCCACTGAAAATGGGGACTTTTGAAAACGCTGTCCATAACGGCATACTTTGGAAAACAAAGACCTTAGGAAACTGAGAGCTTTTAAACGAAAAAAGGATGTGTTCCACTTTCATTGGTTTTCATTTAAAGACACATCATTTTCGCTATGTTTACGCCTCTCATCCACACTAGAAGGGCATTTTCCTCCACCAGAAATGGGGACTTGCCTTAACACTTTTATACAAGGAAGAATTGAGAAACTAGTTTAACTGAATGAGCAAATAAAAAACACATTCAAATCATCACAATATTCAATGGATTCTATATAAAATCCTAATGTTCAATATATATTGCTCAGCCCTTAGCACACTAAACATCTATGTGCAAACTGATTGGAATCGTCTTTCTTGCTTTTCTTTTGTTCTTTTGGGAAATCTTTAAGGGAAAGATAAACCCCCAAAGGATTCCTCTATCTCTTCCACTGTCTCACAGTATCTCTATTGCACACTTCCCCCAACCACCAATTCTCTGTAATACTCATGGCCACAGATGTCTGGTCTTTGCAAACACTATGACCATATTTAGATGCAGGAAAGACGAGTGCTAGTATGATTGTTTACAGATGACAGCATGAGACCATAAAAGAGTGACTCGCTAGCGTTGCTGTAGGATAATGAGCGCTGAATTCAAACTCAATAACTCAGTTTATTAATTGGGAGTTCTGATGTATTATAATTCTGCTAGATGGCAAAATGTTAATTCAGTGCCGTTTCATATTTATTGGTCTTAAGGACTCACAGGTTGATTTATCACAGCCTTAAATGATCAAATTTCACCCAAAATCATACTTGCATAAAAAATGTAGCATTTTTTTCTGGAGATTAGCCCCAGGAAACCTCAGATTTATCTTCAGGTTAGAGATGTTAGTTCTCAAGATAACTTTGTCCCAGACTTTAGAGAATGTGATATGTTTACACTATACGCACATGCTAACACCTCGTTTTGAGCTCGCCATAGCCAAGAGAATTTTTTTGTCATGAAGCAGGTTTTATTTTTACTTTGACTTTCTGCATAAATTCCACTACATTTTAATACGACCCAGTAACAATGACATATTTGGTTGTTATGAATCAATGGTTGGCTCATTTCCATAAAATTTGACCGCAAGGGTCCTAGTTTGGAGGTTTTACAGCTGTAGTTGTTTGCCCTATGTAAGTTCAACTTTACTACTTGTGCTAAACTGCAATCTTAAAAAATGCATGACCTATTATGCCATACCATGATAGGTCACCAGTCACATTTTCTTTAGAAGTCTATATATTGCTTTGAATTATGATCTTGCTCTTTGGTGATTTCTCACAAAATAATGTCCACACCAGTCTATGTTGTAAAACATGTATATAGCTGGTAATGCAGTGATTTATATCTAATGACCCTGTCAGTGGTAACAGAGATTATAGTAGGTGGGTATTCTAGAAATTACCCCAACGTTTTTTCCATGATTATTCGATTTGCCACCATGCAGTGTTTTCCTCTTTAGCCCTTAGTTTGTTCAGGGACAAGATTTGTTTTGTGGCTTTTAGCATTAAAAAGTACAGCAGACGTGTTATTCAAATGTATACCTGGTTGAATGCGGTTGAAAAACATCACAACATCAGATCATTGTAAATGGTCCGTCCAAAAAAAGTCATAATTTACTTGCCCTCGTGAATTTCTATGTATCTTCCATATTTTTGTGGTCGCTTGTTTCCTTGCATTTACAATGAATGGGGACTGGAGCTTTCAAGCTTAAAAAAGAATGCAGGAATACCATAAAAGTATCATCTGTATTTATCTGGGAAAATATTACTTAAATTTCGGTCTGTTTCTCAAACAAAGCTATCGTATGACTTGTATAAATATACTAGTACTGTATGAGTCATATAAACCACTTTTAAGGTGCTTCTGCATCATTTTTGGATCTTGAAATCTCTAATCCCCATTCATTGTAATTGCATGATAAAGAGTGACCAATACATTTTTCAGAATTTCTCCTTTTGTGTTTCCACCGAAATTCTTTTTTTTACTTTTCCCATTTTTTTATGTAATATGTGAATTTTTTCCAACGCTGTGTCAAGCTGAAAAGAATTTAAACTTTAAAAAGCGCATCTTGAGTTTTTTGCATTCTGTTCTACCCCTAGATTTTTTAGCACAAGAACATGTTCGGTCTGAATGGCTCCATATTGGTTTGGAATGACATGAGGTTGAGTAAATGTTAGCAGAATTAAAATTTTGGGGTGAACTATTCCTTTAAAATACATTGTTTTTGAATGGCCATGGTTTGCATCTAGCCTCTTTGAGCTCTGTTGAGACTTATATCACTACTTGGGTGTGGGGAAGGGGCAGAACACGCTCGCATGTAATGCAGTAAGGAAACGAACGACTGAAACTCGGATTCATTTACTTGCAAATGTATTAATACATGCTGTTGGTGCGGTGGGCCAAAATACAAGCCATATGCTTGATCTGCCACACATGCCTGATTGCAGTGATGCCCAAGAGAAAAGCTTTCTCTCTGCACAGTAAGTGGCCCAGATATTGTCCATTCAGCCTTAAATGATTCCATGTGCGTTTACAACTGAATAAGGAATGATAACAGGTTTTTAGCAAAATTTATAAGCTTTTTTTCATGAGTGGTATTGTTAAGGCATCTAGTATTAGGGTTAGGGATTAGAACAAATCTGGAACCCATATAACTGTAAGTCATCCCATTTAAGCATGCAAGTCATCGTGCAGGGTTTGTTCTACTTACGTGAATGATACCTCAAATCGCGGCGTCTTTACATTTTATGCAATTTAATAAAGCCAATATGTTTATTAGAATGTGCATTCCAGTCTGATCTCATGAAAATTCCTGGACTGTACTGTAGTTTTTTGTAAAATTACATTGCACGGTTTCTTACTCGTATAGTGGTAGTTCTGGGGTGCTAAAAGTGAATTAAATGCTCTGCCAAACCGATTAGTTTTTTAGGGTGATGCTCTAACAAGTTTTTAATCAACAAAACTGACCTCCCTACCGTAAACTCAAGTGCATTTTGGGGCTGCCATCTGCAATTTTTTATACTCAAATTTAAATGCTCACCATTTACACATACTGTCGACTAATTGCAAAAAATTGGTCTAATTTTACAGAAAACCCCACACATAAAAAAGACTCTTATTTAAAAGATTATTATTGTTTACAATTTTATTAGAAGCATGTAATTCTGGTTCTGTTTGCTCGTATCTCCCAGTAAAAGTTTCATTCCTCTAGATGGCAGAAAGTAAATAGTAAATGGTCTGCACTTATAGAGCGCCTTTTTAACCTTAGCGGTATTCAAAGCACTTTACACTGAGTCTCATTCACACATTCGCACACCAATGACGGCAGAGCTGCCATGCAAGGTGCTAGCCTGCCATTGGGAGCAACTTGGGGTTCAGTGTTTTGCCCAAGGACACTTCGGTATGTTGGCCAGAAATCGAACCACCAACCCTGCGCTTAGTGGACAACCTGCTCTACCACCTGATCCATAGAGTTTTAGGGTTAAAGCTAAACCTAACCCTAAGTGCCATAACTGCAAATGTGACATGAAAAACGCAATTGCTGAAGAAACCACTTCATTTTGTGTTGCTTTTATGACACTTTCGGCTCACATGCTGACTCACGTGCTATTCTATTGGACTCGTACCCCTGTCCTTTGCATTGCAAGTGCAATGCGATATCTGTTGAACTACTGCTCTATTTTGACAAGGCCAATGCCAACATTGTGTCTGCAAAGTTCTGTAGGCTGTCACTGGCGCCGCTCACAATTTCTTTGCCATTTATATAGATAATGGAAGCAGAGGGATAATGATATTCAACCTTTGCTTCCCAAAAGAGCACCGCAGCTAGCATGTGTTCTAACTGTTAGACCACAGCTTTGATTGGCCTACAACTTTTGGAGCTTATTTATTTTCACACAGACATAATAAAAACCCACTAGCTGTGGACAAGCCAAAGGTGCGCAGCAGCAATCACTTGATTTCTATTGTGGTTGCTCAAGGAGTCATTAATACTGACCTAATATTATCACGTGTTGAAAAGCTGCCCAACTGATATAAATGTTTATCTGAACGTCTTGTTGTTTGCATTGATCCTTCCACCTCCCTCCGAGATCAGACCCTCTCCTCCCTATTCATCTCCACAGACAATACAGGAATTTGAATAATCACTTCCATGACAACCCTTGACCCGCTCCCCTCAGATTAAGTAAATATTGACTTGAGCGCTTCCCGCCTTTGTGTTACTCGTTGACCGGGCGAGCTCAGGGAGTCAGAACCCGACAGTGCGTGGGGCTTGTTTATCATCACAGCTCTTAGAATGAAATTAAAATCAGTTTATGTGGCTTCTTTATTTACTTGACAGTGCGCATTTGACAATGTTCAGGACCAGGGGCAAAAACTAAAGGGATAATTAACCCATAAGTTACAATTCTGTCATCATTTATGTACCCTCATGTTGTCTGTATGACTATGTCTTTAATGGGGCTTAAAAGATGATGTTTGGCAGAATGTTAGGGACTGAAATTCTCAATCACCATTTATTATAATTGCATCTTTTGTACATTACAATGAATGTGAATGGTGACTGAGGCAAACATTTTGCCTAATAGGTCACTTTTTGTACAGAAATGTATATGGTTCAGAACAACATGGGAGTGAGTAAATGATGATACATTTTGGGCTGATTTGTCTCTTTAACCGGACAAAAATGTCACCGATAACATTCTCATCTCGGTTTTTGGAGGGGAACATTATCATGTTTGCGTAATTAATGCACGCGCAGCATTGTAAAGCCCGTTTAATGATTTACTGAACTGTAAGTGATGGTAAAACACGCATGAAGATAAGAGTCGGAAGGTATGTAAACATGGAGCCTGAGCCATATCCTCTGCGGTCTATTTCTTCGTTAGTGAATAAACATGACTTTAGTGAAGAATAGTTATTATTCTTATTAATAAGTCTTATTCAGAGAGAGAGAGAGAGAGAGAGATTAAAGATATTACACATTCTTTTGGGCATGTGTAACCATACTTTAATTGATATTCATTGTGAAACCATAGTGATAAAAATGTAAAATAAAAACTATGATAATAAAAATCTGTGGTTATAGTTTTACTATACTAATATTGTTTTACAATAGTAATATTGTAGACTGTACTAACCATAGTTTTTGTACAAAATAGTTATTCTATACTAATATTGTAGTAACCATGGTTACCATGGCGGGAAACCATGATTTTAAAACCATATAGCCTACTTTATCCATATAGTAACCATGGTTTTACTATAGATTAACCATGGTGATTCTTGTGGTTACCATTGGTCTACTACAAATACTGTAGTTAAACCATAATAACCACAAAATTATGATTTTTATTGCCATAGTTTTCATGTTCCTATTTTATTACAGTGGTTTTACTTATAGTATTTGCTTAAGGTTCAAATAGGAGTGCAGAGCTTTTTCAGAAAGCCCTGTCCCGCAGGGGTTTTCAAACTTTTTGATGTCAAGGACCCCAAATATGAGGATCATCTTGCCAGGGACCCCTCAGACTGCTATCAGGTCCTTGAATAACGTTACGGCTGTACGTTAATGGTTAAATTAATAATCATGATATTTTTTGGCTTAATTTTAATCTTGATTATTAATCACAATTGTTTTGCCCTTTTGGAATTATTATTATTTTTTTTTCATTAGAGGGCTGCACGATTTGGACAGAAAATACCAAATAAAATGACAATAAACAGCAGCTCTCATGTTGGACAAGGTGTAAAAACTTCAAACTAGTAAATGATTTGACCAAAATTAAGTCACGCCGATGCTTTACTTCCAATATAAGAATTACTCTGTTGGGCTTTCACACATAAGTTCTCTAAAAATAATGTATTGTTATTATCGTCACTATCATTATTGTTGCAATAAACAATAGTAATATATATCTGTACTAATTTAGCAGGCGGAAATGCTATCCGTCCTCAAGCCATTATTTTGACGAGGTGTGTGTGCATGTGTGTGTGCATGTGTGTGCATGTGTGTGTGCATGTGTGTGCATGTGTGTGTGCATGTGTGCATGTGTGCATGTGCATGTGTGTGCATGTGTGCATGTGTGCATGTGTGCATGTGTGTGTGCATGTGTGCAGGTGTTGTGTCAACAGATTTGACAGGCTCTGGTGCTCCATCATAACATGGTAAAATGCTCCCATCTCCTCCTCGGTCCACAAAATCACTGTGCCATGAGTGTATTTGTTTTTTTTTTTAAGCACTTTTAATGGTCAAACATACTTGACATTATGCAATTTAAGTAAATCTGGAAAAAAAATTACACGGTCAGCACACATTAACAGCACGCACGAACCGAACCGATCTCAGAGCAGAGCTGTTCTGATCTTCTGTGCATACTACATAATGAGATGTTGATCGAGCACAGAAGTGCTGTATCACCAAGTTTAATCAGCTTACTTGCTGCCTAATCTTAATGGATTTTAACTGACAGCGCTGTTGAATGAATGGAACTTTTATGGAAACGAGTCTCAGAACAGTTGAAAGACACATGATTTTCATCCTGCATCTGTATACAGTATCCGAATTAAGTGTTTTCCATCTTTCTGATGCGAGCCTCAGTGCGGAAGAAGTAATCCAAAGTATTTAGAATATGTTACTGACCTTGAGTTATCTAACGAAATATGTTACAAATTACATTTTACAGCATGTATTCTGTAATCTGTAGTGAAATACATTTCAAAAGTAATCCTCCCAACCCTGGTTACCGTAGCCTTCTGTCACTTTGAACCAGTCTGGCCATTCTCCGTTGACCTCTCTCGTCAACAAGGCTTTTTTGTCTAACTGCCGCTCACTGGATTTTTTTTTAACATTTGGAGTAAACTCTAGAGACTGTTGTGTGTGAAAATCCCAGGAGATCAGCAGTTACAGAAATACACAAACCAGCCCATCTGTCACCAACATTAATGACACGGTCCAAATCACATTTTTCCCCATTCTGATGGTTGATGTGAACATTAACTGAATGTTAATGTGGGAAGCTCCTCCCCCATATCTGCATGATCTTATGCATTGCACTGCTGCCGCACGATTGGTTGATTAGATAATCGCATGAATAAGTCAATGTACAGGTGTACATTATTAAATGGCCGGTGTGTCCATATGAGGCTTTCATGCATATATCAAATGGAGACTAATCCAGTCAGACCACAAGCTACTGATTCAGAGTCTTGTAATTCCTGCAGTCCTGTCTTGGAATTTGTGTCTGAGTTGGAGTTGAGCCGCAGATGGAATGTTATCAGGGCTTAGTGATTACCGAATAAATGTTGATAATCTCAGTCCAGAACAAGCGTTAGGATTAGAGCATGATTGGTATGTGGCAACATGGGGCAAGTTTTTTCAACTTCCCTTTAAGTAATTGTAGTCAGCGTATTAATATAAAATGTCCCGAACACTCCATACATTTATGTCCACATGCATCAGACTTGTTAAATAGTCAGCAGAGTTAAAAAGTAGTAAACAAGTCATTTAAATTACATATTGGTATTGCAGTCTTGATTAATCTGATAAGTAAGTTTAAAACTGAGATATCATCAAAATTACGTGACAGGGTGACATTTTTTCAAAATGATATTAGGTGGGTCCTTGCACGTATTTTGGTGGTTCTGACGTGAAAAGTCTAGTGTCTCTGCAAATGAGTAAAATTGTCCCAAACAGATGAGGTTTAAAAGGTTAATGCTCTATTTAACCTTAAATCAACAATACTAGAGATAGACCGATATATCGGTTTTACTGATTAATCGGTGCCGATAGTCGCTTTTTGGAACTATCGGTTATCGACAAAAAACGATGCCGAAAGTCTTTTATTTTTAAGCGAGGCCTTGCAAAGAAAAATGCGACTATATGGAAACGTCCCACGTTAACTCATGCATCGCATCTCCATCTTCATATTTTGCGAATCATAATAATGTATATGCTATAAAAATCTTAATTTGGTAAATATAACATATAAAGCATTGTTACGGAGCCAAGTCTCTGTCGTTTCAAAATAAGAGTCCCCAGTGTGTTTCAGGCTTGTCATTGTTTAAAGTCTCACGTTATGCACCCAATCTTGGGATTATTCATTGAAAAATAAACTACATCTGAGATTTTAGTAATTTTGGTCTCTATGGCTGTGCTGACTAAGAAAATGTTGTAACATCCTATCAGTCGATTTTTAAAACTATCAGTCTATTAATCGGTTATCTGCCTTTTCCTCCACTCTTAGTTTGATCCCATGCTCTTCAGGACCCATACACTTTCCATCGCTAGTGCAGCACTCTATCAGTTGAGCTGCTGCACTATTTGATTGCGCTTAAACAAGCTTGTAAATTTAGTTGTTTATGTAATGCAAATTTAAAATCTATCCAAATTGTTTTGATGTTAGAACATAGCATTTGTGGCATAATGTTGATTACCACAGACAATAAGTCTACTCATTTTCTTTAAAAAAAAGCAAAAATGTATGTTACGGTGAGTATGGGGTTCCCACACGTCCTGGAAAACCTGGTATTTTTCAATGCAGCTTTCCGGTCATGGAAAACTTATGGAAAATTTGAAAAATGCAGAATTGTCCTGGAACATAATTATTTGTGCTGGAAAATGTTTTATTATAATAGAACTGTTTGACTGTGTTGCTAATGAGGTTTTACATGCACAAAAACATGGTAATGATCAGGACTCGGAATAGCATTTAAATACACACATTTGTATCGTATTGTCACTGTATTGTCACTGTATTGTCACTGTATTGTCGTCTGCGCACTGTTGATCAATGTCAACGGTTAACTGTCATGAATGAATCCCAGTCATACAGTATTCTTTCTCTGCTTATCTGCTGTCATCTCTACTTTTCTCTGATGAAATATTATGAATATTGATATAGAACAAAATATGATTTTGCGTTCCAACATTGCTGTTGTGTTAACCACAAAAACATTTGAGTTATAAACTTTAGACAACAATGACTGTCGGACTACAGATTTGTATTTTTTCTAATTAATTTCTATAATTTCTGAGCCACATCCAACCCATGTAGCGAACTGCTTATCTGGAGTGGTGAGAAACGTCTGAAACACACGGAAACAACAAAATAAAAGCTAGATTTAAATGGACACATGTACTTTTGGGCACAAAAAGCATCCTGGTAATGTCCTGGAAAACTGTGCCTTGAAAAGAGTGGGGACCCTGAGTGAGGCACTTACAATGGAAGTGAATGGGGCCAATTTTTGGAGGGTTTAAAGACAGAAATGTGAAGCTTATAATTTTAGAAAAAGACTTGCATTCATTCTTTTGTTAAAACATATAATGTAAAGTTATTTATATCATTATTTTTATGGTCGTTTAAAGGTTTTAAGGTTTACGTTGTTAGGTCGTCATGGCAGCGAAGTTGTAAAATTGGATATAACTTTACATAAAAAAGGTTAGTAAGCTATTTTATCACACCAAAATCATGTTAACACACATATTGTTTACGTCTTGTGGCTATAGTTTTGAAACCGTGAGTATTCTAACATTGACCCCATTCACTTCCATTGTGGCACACTGTAACACAGATTTTGGCTTTTTTTAAAGAAAGCTTTTGGTCCCTAGATATGGCTCTTTCAATTAATTATGAGTCTATGTGATTTTTTTTTATTGTTTTTTTATCTTGACTGCAAAAGTCATCTCTGATCCATTTGCTTTTGATGTTTCTTCTGATGTCCTTCAAATACATGATCTGTTCTTGGATGTTCTTTACGTACTCCACCTCAAAATATAGCAAAGATCACTTTACCACAAAGCTTTTCAAAAGATTTCTTGTTCACAATTTACACACTATATGTTATTCACCACAAATGTTGCCTATTTCGCAGACCAGATCTAGTTAACCACAGCTAACTCTTGCATCTGAATGTACAACTGTGCTACAAGATAAAAACAGTATGGCTGTATCATTTAAACTTGACCGTTCGAATGAAAAGAGAGGAAAACTATTTCTTTTTTATCCCATTTGGTTCTTTGTTTCACACATTTATTGGGCACAATTTCAAAGTATTGCTGTATTTTACCTAAGGGTATTGCAATGCCAATAACTGATATTTTAATTTACAACCATAATGCTAACTAAGAATGAGTTACATATATAAGTCTTTGACTTAAAATATGTTTTTGGGACTTTTAGAAAATATTGCAATATATCGCAGTTTTGAATGGCAAGACACATCCCCTATAGCCACAGTATATAAAAAGATTGATCATACGACATTGCTCTTGGGCGGTAAACACTGCACAACATGACCGAACATCAGCTGCCCAACTTTTCTTTTACTCAATCTTTTATTTATTTATTTTTCCCCTGCCACATCTGTGACCTCATGTTCTGCTGCAGTGTGGTTTCAGGTGCTGTTTCAGTTCATCTTTTCTCAGCAAGGGAATTAAACAATCTTAACAATGTTTTCTCTGGATTAGACACTGTTGTACAAATCGTACCAAAGGAGCTTATCCACTGTTAATGAAAATTTTGATGTCGACCATGCAAATGCAGAAATAACATGATGGTTATCTTTGGCTGTCTGGCACCTGTTGGCCCGACAGTGATAAGAAAGAGGAAAGATGAAATTGTGCTTGCCTTAAATGTCACAAATGTAAAATGGCAGCATTGTGATGTAGGGAATCGAGACTTTAGGCCACGTCCACACTAATACGTTTTTGTTTGAAAACAGATCTTTTTCTCTATGTTTTGACACAACGCTTTTTTTGTCCAGCGAAAACTCAAAAAAGCTCTCGCAAGTGGATACGTTTGAAAATGCTGTCTTCGCATTGTAGTGTGGGTAGGGGAAACGGAGATATCTGAAAACAACATATTTTACATATTTGTTGTCTTTTGACTCAGTCATGTGATCCATTCAACCTCAAAAAATCAAGATGGTGCCCCATGTTGTAGGTTTGTTAGTTTTTTCTCCTCAATTTGGTTTACCCAATTCCCAATGTGCTCTAAGCCCTCATGGTGGTATAGTGACTCGCCTCAATCCGGGTAGCAGAGGACGAATCCCAGTTGCCTCCTTGTCTGAGACCGTCAATCCATGCATCTTATCACATGGCTTGATGTTACCGCGGAGACATAACACGTGTTGAGGCTTCACGCTTTTCTCCACTGCATCCACGCAGAACTCACCACGCACCCCATCGAGAGCGAGAACCACATTATAGCGACCACGAGGAGGTTACCCCATGTGACTCTACCCTCCCTAGCAACCGGGCCAATTTGGTTGCTTAGGAGACCTGGCTGGAGTCACTCAGCACACCCTGGATTCAAACTCGTGACTGCAGGAGTGGTAATCAGCGTCTTTACTCGCTGAGTTACCCAGGCCCCCTACTTTGATAGCATTGTTAAAGATAAATGTTACTTTGTTCAACCTTCACATTGCATTCCTTCAGAGGCGACGCAAACTTTACTCAATTGTTGTCCGCTGACAGAGCACAAGGACAATTGCATTTCAAACCTTACATGGAACGCTGATTTTCCGAATGCACAAAAGATTTCATACATTTCAGTGTGGATGAGAAACGTTTGGAAAACTGTTTAAAATGCCAGTGTGGACCGACAGTGTTTAGAAAATGAAAACACCTTTTCAAATGTATCCGGATTCATGTGGACATAGCTTTTGTAACTAATTATTTTCCAAAGGCTGAATGTTTGAATTTTGTATTATTGCTATTCATTAGACTTTATTTGCCTTTATTGGACCATTAGCGGATGGGATTGGACCTTGATGCAAGTAGGACTTTTTCTACTATTACTGTTTATGATGCATGCTCAGATGTATCAACTGCAGTATTGCTATGGCTTTTTTAAATCAGTTAGCAATTTGAATTCAAATGCAATAATTTGTCTTTTATTTGTATTTGTATTAATGTAGGGTAAGCCAATAATGTGGCAAATATTGAACAAGTATTATCATGCATCCTGTTACATGACAATTCATAAACCCAGCAGACAGTCGAATAAAGTCGAGTTCAAGAACAATAACTTAGTCCAACATCTTATGAACAAGTCAGGCCAACAGAAGAGCTGAGTAGTAATTCCAGTTTTTCTGACGCTCCAATGAATCATGTTGGATTTGTAGTTCTTTGGCTTTCCTCCTGCATAATTAAGCAAATCCGAAGCCTTTCATCACGGGCCGGACTCGCCCTCTCTCACTTGCTGTCTGCAGGTGTTTTCCGCAGACTCAGGAGGTCCAGGCGACAACATTCAAACCTGCTCCAAAACAGATTAAACCAACCTAAGATGGTTTTCTGGTTTTAGCTGGTCTCCCAACCTGGTCAGGCTGATCTGGTTGCTGTTTTATGGGGTTTTGGGCACTTTCCAGATGAAAAACAGATTAAACAAGCCTAAGCTTGTTTGAAGGTCTAAAACCAGCCTGTCCAGTGTAGGAGACCAAATGTTTGCTGGTTTAGAGGGGTTTTGGGTACTTGCCAGCTGAAAAACACATTAAACCAGCCTAAGCTGGTTTTAGCTGGTCTCCCAATCTGATCACACTGGTCTGTTTTTCTAGCTTTAGAGGGGTTTGGTGCACTTCTCAGACGCAAAACTGATTTGAGTGGCCTAGTTTGCTGGTCTTAGCTGGTCTCCCATCCTGGTCTGTTTTCTGTTTTTAAAGGGGTTTGGGCCACAGCGTGACCAGGCAGACCAGTCTGGTATATGCTGGTTTAAGCCGTTTATTTCATCAAGAACATTAGCTAACAGCTAACAACAGTCTGAATGCATGGGAATGTAAGTTTCTCTCATAGTTTAATCACCTTAATGCAATCCCAGATGTGTGACTTTCTTTCTTCTGCAGAACACAAGAATATCTCAGTTCTGTAGGTCCATACAATGAATGGTGACCGGAACTTTAAAGGTCCAAAATGCATATAAAGGCGTTATAAAATGAATCTAGATCTTCAGAAGTGATATGATAGGTGTGGGTGAGAAACATAATTATTTAGGTCCTTTTTTACTATAAATTCTCATCCCTGCCCATTAGGTGGTGAAATGCAAAAGAATGCAAATCACCAAAAACAAAAGAAGAATGTGAAATTGAAAGTGGAGATTGTTGGTAAAAAAGTATGTAAGACTTAAATAGTGATCTGTTTCTCACTCACACCTTTCATATTGCTTCTGAAGATATGCATTTACCTCTGGAGTCACATGGATTACTTTTATGCTACCTTTATGTGTTTTTGAACCTTCAAAGTTCTGGCCACCATCCACTTGCATTGGATGGACCAACATAGCTGAGATTTATCACAGTGAATAGTTGCAGTATCAACACTATATAATTTTAGGCTTGTTAGGTTAAGAACAACAAATGCTTTTGTTTTATGTGACTGAAGGAGCCCAGCTGAGCTTTCATAAGCTATTTTTATTTTCATATGACCAGGAAACAATGAGTACAGGATAAAAATGAATGTAAAAAGAAAACACAGCAGAAAGCATTTTTTCATTAAACAATAGTGTGGCCATGTAAAATAGATTGCCCATGCAATCACCGCTACTACAATTATACGGTAGGTTGTTGATGGCAGAAGCCAAGGTGTTGTTAGGGTGTTTTTGGTGGTTGCTAGGGTGTTCTGTGGGATTTGTAGTGAGGGATTGCAATCTACAGTTGTCCCTTCATATGGCACAGGTCCTTCCTTTGTAAATTTAGAATAGTGCATTTATTTTTCACCCGTATTATTTTCCACCAGGCAAAAATCTGAAGTCTGATCTCAAAGGAAAAGTAAAAGCATAGTCTTGTAAAATCCCATACCGTAAGTATGAGCAATAGTATTAGTGATGCTTGCTTAATCACACAACACTAACCAGAACAAAAATAGCTGGCATATTTGAAATATACTGTATTTATGGAATATGACCTTTATGCAATCAGGGGAAGTGATTGTTTCTGCCTTTTTAAAAGTGTCACTAATAAAGTGTGTGTGTGTGTGTGTGTGTGTGTGTGTGTGTGTGTGTGTGTGTGTGTGTGTGCGCGTGCTGCGTGTTCAGGCATGTTGGCTTCCTTTGTATGCTTGAATTTGTCACCAGCCTTGTATATGTAAAATGTGTGCGTGTACCAGCTATCCCTTAGTTTAAACGGGCTTGGCTCAGAGACCCAGCTGCTCTTCCATGCTCAGACGTGTCCGGAGGGGGAATATCGACCCAACACACTGACCCCCACCGCTCACTGTACTCCACTGTCTCTCACACCACTCAAGAATCAATCCACTGACTGCAGGAATGAGACTGGGGGGGTGTTGGGGGTTGTTTGGGTTCATCCTATCTGAAGGAATCTTCTCAGCTGTTAGGTAACAGCACACACATGGCCCCTCACCCCGTTTCCAGTTTTGACATGAGGCTTTTCATTCTCATAGATGAGGGGTGGTTATGGCTTGAGTGTTTTTAGGTTTTGTTTCAATCTTGGTGATCGTTTTTGCTTTAATTGTATGACAATTGAAATTGAGCAGGACCAGGAGGAATGAACACACGTTTACACGTTTGCAGTTGTTTATTTTACACATATAGGCTGATTCTATGCAGTAAATCTGTTTTGCTGTTCTTTAAACCCTTTCTTTGCATGCGTACCACTGATTGTAGGTTTGCAATGTTTTTGGCAATGTTTAGGTGAACATTTTTTTTTTACAAAATATGTAAGCTCATCATAAGTATATAGACCACATTTACTTTGTATTAATATAAAATTGCAAATTCTCAACACACGTATTACATGTAAGAAAGCATCAAAGTACTGCTAATATTTTTTTCTTACGCTTACAATTTGATTTACAGCTTTACAAAACCTTCTGTGCGCAAGCAATTTGATTTTACGCTTTCACAAATCTTACACTTTTTGGTTTATAATTTATTTAAAAATAAATTTGTGTTCAATTATTCCAGGATTATTCCAAGGTTTTTGCAGAAGGCGAATTCTGAAACATCATCTAAATCTGAACAGTATTTTTCTTACGCCTTTTTATAGGTTTTTGAAAAGCGCATATGCACCGGAGGAATCCCAGAGTATGGCATAAGAGGGGAATCCCCTACTGCGGCACAATGCCAAGGCTGGTCGTGATAGAAAGTTAAGCAAACAAACACTGCAGCAAAGCAAAGCAATTGAGAAGGAAAAACTGAGATGTCATCCTTAGACAGCATGCTTATTATTCATGTTCATTTTAAAGTGCCAAAATCTCATTCTGTACCTTCACTTAATTTAATTGAGATGTGGTATTGTTAGTCACAGGCAAGCGCGCATTCATTTTATCCAGTCCCTTAATTGGTGTGCAACAGAAATCTAATATCCTGTCTGAGTGCAGCGGGAGAGAACTCAAACCCAAGTTTGTGTTTTGGATTAAATTGGATGATTCCCCAGTCTAATCTAAGATTTACGAGGTTGAGATATGTTTGAGTCTTAAGCAATCTCTAGCAGAAAATAACATCATAAGTTCACTCTTTCTACTTGTCTTTCAAATATGTGGGTCAATTTCTAAAATTCTGTTGTTGCATTTTTAAACTAGTAGTGCTTGCCAAGGTATGCATCACTATTAGTATTGGTCATACTTTAGAGCAATACATTTTGTATACTAAGAATTACATTTTGGTGTGTCATTTGTCCCATACCATCTGTCCTACAGAAGTAAATCAAGTCGATTGTGGTGGAGCAAATTGTTTTCTACGCAATCAAACTTAAAATATGTGCCTGGTAGGCGATAAATATGCAGCATCTTGACGTAACTACCATTCTGTTATGGTGTACTGTCAAATGTGGAATTCGTGGATTTTTGTTGTTTTACTATTAAAACAACCCTTTCAACTACAAGTTATTTCCTAACGACATTAGCTCTCAGCTCCCTCTAACAGAAGCTGCTGACACAACACAGCGCAAATTGAATGAATGAGCTTCCTGTGTCCAATCGTTTTTTGTTAACCATCAAGCATTGACGCTTTACATAACGTCAGAATCCCGTTACACTCTGCTTACACTCTTGCTCATCACGTTTCAGGCAACCTTAATAAGGGCATTTCCAGACAGGACTGCGGTCGTCGGCATAGAGACCCCTGCAATCAGGACCAAACATTCACACCTTGTGGGACAAATCAGATCTGCTTGCATTTAATGACAGTTTTTGTTGTGGCTAGACATTAGTCAGGCATGAATTGGCCTTTGATTACCCAGAGGCCACCCTAATTCATCTCATTGTGGTTTGGTATAGTCAAACAAGGACAACAGTGTTGGTAAATTCACTGTGCTACTTAGTTATTGCATTAATTGTGCTAACAAGACATGCTTGTTATTGCAGGATTATTGTTTCCCTTGATATATGCGCACATGCCTCGTAGACTTAAACAGGGACAGTAGCATCCATGAATTATAAATGTATGAAGTTTGAAGCATATGGTTTATGGTGTGGTAATTAGTTGTTGTTTCTCTTGTTAATCTTTTCTTAAATAGGTTGTGATACGTGGTTTATTTTGAGTAAAAAAAAAAAATCATTATCATTAAAAATCATTGGATTGAATTAGTTTATAATGGATTAAAACAGACTGTTGACATGTGTAATATATGTAAAGTGAAGCAATCAGATAAAAATGACCTATTCAAGCACAAGATTTAAAAATAATGTTGAGTCCTAAACATGAAATATTGGACTGCGACGTTCAGTTGCTATTCCATGGTGCATCTTGGTTTGGTTTAATTTGGTGTTTCGGATTGTGTTTGTGTTTTGGTTATATGTTTTGTTTTGGTCTTGTGTTTTTTGATTTGTGGTTTGCTTTGGTTTTGTGTTTTGTTTTATTGTGTTTTTGCTTGTTTTTACATTTTGTGTTTTGTTTTGGCCTTGCATTTATTTTTTTTAATTGTTGTTTAGTTTTGTGTTTTTGGTTGTTTTGTCATTTTGTTTGGTTTTGTGTTTTTAGTTTGTGTTTTTGTTTAGTTTATATTTTGTTTTGGCCTTGTGTTTTTGTTTGTTTTTTTTATTTGTCATTTGTTTTTTTTGTGTGTGTTTGTTTTGATTTGTGGTTTTATTTTGTATTTTTGGTTGTTTGATTTTGTCATTTTCTTTTTTGTTTGCTTGATTTGTCATTTTGTTTTGTGTTTTTGTTTGGTTTTGGTTTTGCATACTTTGTGTCATTTAATGCATTAGACTTTATGTGAACAGGCCGTCCGTCAGCCAAGAAAAAAATAACCTTATCTTAATCTGTCAAATGAAGTATAGTTTCAGGGTCATTGCAGCAGATATGTCTGATCTTTAAATGGTATAGAGTGCATAGCTCAGCTGTATCCTCATTACTCTAGTCTTGTGACTGTAAGGTGTTTGGCTCTGGCGGTGAACCTGAAGCGCACGGATCCCTAGTGAAAGATTCTTTGCAATGGAACTTCTTCTGCAGGGCTCCGGGGCCCTTGGCCGCAATCTGACCTTGCATTTACACTGCTCGACTGAGATTAGTTCCACTCCGCTGAGCCTGTAACAGCCCCTCTAAGGGACGGAGCAACAGCGAGCTGCCAATCCACTGGGGTTTCTGAGAAATGAGAGTTTCGTCTTGGAGAATTTACCATCCAGTTGGCAAGTGGGGGCTTGCGCTAAAGGGGTTAGGGATGTTTACAGAGATTAAAAGACTGTAAGGTATTGTGTTTGAAGTGTGAGGTTTTTGCTGGTGGATGGGAGTGTCTCTATCTGCTATATTGGGGAGGAGAACTAATAGTCATGATGCTACGAAGGTCTTCTACTAGCCTTGTCTATTAGCTTTGAGGTCATCTATGTGCTAGTTTACTCCTTCACATTGGCAAAGTTAACTTTTAACATATATACACTTTTAAAATGTAGTCGTTTCCGTCGAGGAAAATGGAACAAAGAATTTGATGGCCTCATCTTGTGCTTTACAGATTTTTGTCCAATCTAGAATGAGAATGTTCCTCCCTCTTATACCACCTTCAACCAGCTAGCAAGTAGAAAATAGTGGTTCTCGGCTGAAACGTAAACTAAAGGCAATTGGCTATTTAAAAAAAGGACCAGTCTTTTCATTTGTCCCGCCCAAACTTCCTGTTTCAATAGCAAATAAGTCAAGATTGGATTTTGTTTTCTTTAGCTTGACAGGGGTTCAGCTAGTTAGCTATATTTAGCTACATTTTTGCAAAATAATTGTTAAATGGCTCGTTGGACATCACTAGTTTCTTGGTTAAATAAACACTAGAGAGGTTACAACAAATAATTACTTTTATTTATCGTTTTTTCTCAAATCACGTAAAAACGGCCTACCCTAAAGTGTAGGGGAGCCATGTTTTGTTTTTTAAAATTAATGCTCGATAGTGCATTACCCTTAAAAACGTCATCTGTTTGTAGGGCTGGACTGGGTAGAGAAATCGGGCCGGGATTTTACATGGCAACTGGCCCAAAACTCGAGCAGGGAGGGGGTGGGGTGTGTCTTCGCTCTCGTTCTGCGGTCCGTTATCACGGCCCATTCGGCACGTTTCGCAGACGACCCACTAGGTTCTCCAGAAATGCATTATACAGTCAAGTAATTTTCCAAAAAACAGGCTGGCTTTTCCAGTAACAAGCTACTTTATCCAATAGTAGTGTAACATGACAAAATACTACATTTGCTTTTTTGACAAAATGTATAGATTTTTATTTCTTTTGTTTGCTTTTATGTATTGTTAATTCATCTTTATAGCCAAATTCATTTATAACTGCATTGCGACGTTATTAAGGCGATAATCAAACACGCTCTCCAAGGATACCCACATATATAGCATTTGGGATGCTACTTTTATTTATTTATTTATTTGGTTTACGTAAATTGTCCAGTAAAACATGAGTCACTTCATAAAAGTCACTTTTATTTGCTTGTAGTTTAGCTAACTACGTAAGCAGCTTCATTGTAATTTAACTACTTTAAATCATGAGGTGCTTGTAGCTTGGGAAGAAGCATCCCAGCACTGGCTGTCTGCCAATGTGTGTGTGTGTGTGTGTGTGTGTGTGTGTGTGTGTTGGCAGTCAGAGAGTATGACATGTGAAGGAATGTGTGTGTGTGTTGGGGGTTTTGGGAGGATCTCATTACAGCAGCTGTCAGTGGTGCTGCATGTGAGAGGAAACAGCTGAGGGTTCCTGTACTCAGCTGAAGTAAGGTCAAACTGCCACCTAAAGCTACCGTGGGTCACACAAACTGTGGCCACTTTTTTTACATAACATTTTACTTGAAACGTGCACAGCATTTTATACAGATTCAGTCCAAGTTGTATTTAATTATTTCACTTGCTATTATGATTCTCTGACCTTTTTATTTGTAAAAGTGATCGGAATTCTAATATGAGGGTTACAATTTCTTAAAGGGATAGTTCACCCAAAAATGTAAATTCTCTCAACCTCATGCCATCTCAGATGTGTATGACTGTAATTAATCTGCTGAACACAAACAAAAATTTTAGGAGAATATCTCCGCTCTGTAGGTCCATACAATGCATGTGAATGGTGGCCAGAACGTCGAAGGTCCAAAAAGCACATAAAGGCAGCATAAAAGTAATACACATGACTCCAGTGGTTTAATCTATGTCTTCAGAAGAGATATGATTGTGGATGAGAAACAGATCGATATGCAAGTCCTTTTTTACTAAAAATTCTCCTCCCTTCCCAGTATCACAAATAATGTTAATCACCAATGGTGGACCTTTCCACCATTAACTTGCATTGTTTGGACTAAAGCTGGAATATTCTTATAAACATATTTTCGTTTGTGTTCAATGATTTGTGGTTTGAAAAATCTTACTGGATAAAGACATTTGAATGCAACATGTATCACTGTTTATTTGTGTTACTTAAGGAATAACAGAATATTGCATGCATACTTGGTTTGTGAATAATTTATGAAATTCATGCATAAATCATGTAAACAGGCTAGTCTCTAAAGACTATGCTGCAATCAGATGGGGTGAAGTATTAGTTTGAAGTGTTTTAGTGTTACAAATTGCATTAAATGTATTTTTCATAAAAATACATGTTAAATGGAATAAAAGCAAAAGTCGAACGACACATCCAGTAGTCTTAAGAAAATTAAGGCTTTGAATAGAAGCTTCAGCAAATGATAAAAGGGTATAAAAGTAGTCAACTTTAATACATGTCTCTATGTTCTCCAGGCCTTAGCCATGGGTGGGACCAAAAGCAAACCCAAAGACCTAGGCCAGCGCTCCCGTAGTCTAGATGACGGCACCGGAGGATACCACCACAGTCCCAACCAATCATCATTTACACCCAACCGAAGCCCGCCGGTGGATGGCATCAGACGTGGAACCCAGACGAACGTCATCAATGCAGAGCAGGCGCTGTTCGGAGGCGTTACCTCCACAAACAACAGCATCACCTCGCCTAACAGAGGCCCGCTAGCAGGTAATACACCACAATCTAATCAGGGATGGTTGCATCTGCTCGGTTCTGCTTTTGGTAACTTCAACAGTCAGACTTTTTGAGGAAATAAGCACCGAAATATGAGTGTATGGCCATGAGATTCATGAGTTAGACTATTTTTAGGGCTCTTCCTCAGACAGAACACCTACTGACCGTTAATGGATTGTCTGATGCATAAGGGATGCGTTGGCTAGGGATTTTCCAAAATGGAAAGCTCAAATCGGATTGTGTAGCTTTACACAATTTCTGAAAGTCAAGATTCACAAGTTTGTATCGTTCTGAAGGCCACAAACGACAGTATAAAGCTTCTATAAGTCTCCAGTTCCTGCAAAACCTATTTGTGGTATTTTATTAAATTTGTCCATTTAATAATTGGTACGTAATACTTTTGGATGGACGTAAATTATGACAGCGAAATGTATGATCATTATCCAATAATTTATTCGGTATTGTCTGTACAACCATTTACGGCTACTGCCGCACCAGTATTTGAATGAGCTACAGTATAACTTTGTTGCGCTCTGGACTATTATTATGGTATCTAATCAGTGTTTGGTTAGTTACATAAAAATAGTAGTCCACTACAAATGACTAATGACAAATTTCTCTAAAATCGTAATCCGATGACTTTACTAATTACTTAATTGAAAAGTAATCACATTACTGATTACTTGTAAGTTACTTTTTAAAACACTTTTCCGCTCAACAGTTTAAAAATAATGTCTATATTCCATCCTTGTTCATTGTAACTTATTGGATTACACCCAAGACTATATCTAATACATATAAACTATGAAAAATATAACCTGTGATTGGGTAATTTTACTTTAAGCTCATACAGCTCCTTGGTATTGGTCTTTTCTAGATAATGGTAAATGGTCTGCACTTATATAGCGCCTTTTTTAACCTTAGCGGTATTCAAAGCACATTACACTGCGTCTCATTCACCCATACACACAACAATGGCCCAAGCCAAAGCATGTATGTTTTCGCAAATGAGATTTAATTCTAATCAGATTTAATTCTGTTTTGTATGGCTGTAGTTCAGTTAAATATCCACTATTCTACTAAACTCACTATACTACTCAATCAGTGGCAAGTGAAATCTGAATATTTTCCAGCCAGTGGTTAATCACAGACATCTTTAGCATAGCACAAAATTGGATTGCATATGCGAGTGATTTACTTTCATTGTAGAGAGTTACTCATAGAATTGGGATTTTAAGAATCAGGGATTGTTTAAATGAAGATTAATGGAAAATGCATACTTTTACCCAGCCATAGTTACCGGGTCCCTTGTCTAAGATGGCAGTTCTTGGCCAGAATAAGCTGCGGTTTGGACCAGATTCATGCTGAGACAAAAAGCCTGACTCTACGAGACAGAAATATTTTTGGATGCCAATTGTATTTCTATGAAGGCGTGGTCACATTTACCTTCGCACAGCGAAATTCCGCGGTCATCTCAATGGGAATCCACATCTGGGATTTTTCACATGGAGTACAAGTTTGGTGAACTTTGGCGAATTCGCCACGTTGACCAAAAGGAAGTATCTTAGTTTGGCAATGACCTCTGTGTGGGCGTTGCTTCGTACACAGCTACACTAAATGTCCACAATGGACAAGGATATCATTTTAGCGATGAGTTAATTTTTAACTTCACTCTCCTAGAGTATAAACTGCACCATTAAAAGGAAGTTTCTTGGCAGTAAGTTTTTTGCTGGTTTCAAACATGCTTCACATCCGCCCACGCCTCCTCCTCCCGTGTAATTTCACTGTGCAAAGGTAAATGTGAACGCAACTTAATCTGTGCATAAGCTGTATATGGAATGTAAAAATAAATTCATAAATGAATGAAAAGCAAAATGTGTTAAATTGAATATATAAAAATAATCATCTATATTAATCTCTTTTTTTTTTTTTTCCATAGTCGGCGTGACCACATTCGTGGCTTTGTATGACTATGAGTCACGCACCACCTCCGATTTGTCATTCAGGAAAGGAGAACGACTTCAGATTGTCAATAACACGTAAGGGGAAACACAGACACCCACATGCGCTAAAAGAAAACAGGGCTCTGGAGGGCAATAGACACACCCTAAGTGGCATGTCTCATGTCTCATCTGTCTGGGGTATGACTGTGCTGGCTGCTGTACCCCCCCAAAGCACACACATCCCCCCTCTTCCTCTTGGTAACCATAGGAACTGGCTACCTCCTGAAGGCACTGTATTTGTGTGCGATGACAGCTTTTTGTCCTCTTGATTCCTTTTTTGGTCTTACAGTGCACAAAAAAGCTCAGCTGCTGGTCTTTACCTTCACTTCCTTTCCTTTTCCTCTCTACACTTGCTATTCACTTCCTTATTCCAGTATACAGTGCTACCATTAAGATAAAAAAACGATCTCAGTGATATCCTCTGGTTTCAGAATAAAGCGGATCTGGGGATTTGTTTATTTTTTATGCAGTGTAATATATAGGCCTATGGGGGAATCTGAAAGTCAAGAAACAAATGAATGAACAAATGAATGAACAAGAGAATTAACTCTAAAAAAGAAAGAACTAAAGAAAATAAAATGACTAAAAGAGAAAGAACAAAAGAGAATGAAAGAAAGAAAGAAAGAAAACGAAAGAGAAAGAAAGAAAGAAAATGAAAGAGAGAACGGAAGACCGTAAAGAAGAGAACAGAACATACAAACGAGAGAAAGAAAGAATAAACAATCAAAAGAGAAAGAACAAATGAACTAACAAACAAGTGAAAGTATAAAAATAACAAATTAAATGAAGAGAATGAAAGACAAAGAATGAATGAAAGAAAAAATTATTCAAGAAAAAAGAAAAGAGCAAACGAAAGCAATAACAAAATGGAGAAAGAAAAAAGAATGAAAGAAAATGAGAGGAAGAATAAGAACTAAAGAAAGAACAAGAAAGATTGGGGAAAAAACTAAAGAACAAAAGAAAAAACACATACTGTAATACAAAACACAATATAAACAGACTTATTGTCATTACTGTAATGCAGAAAATTTTTATATATGATTTAAATGATAAAGTATTTATACATGACAATAGTCATTTTTGGACCGCTTTTATGGTGATTTTAATTTAAAAAAACGTGTATTACGTTAAAGATGGAAATTGTAAAGCATCCTCTCTGCATTATGGTAAGGAAGACGTTTTAACAAACATAATTGCAAAATGAGTGATTCATGAGTGATCAGTTGATTCACAGTGGAAAACATTTTAATGTTCCTAAAAATAGGCTAAATTTTCTTTATGCAAAATAAAGAATTTCTTTTGATTTTGGGGTGAAATTTAACCTGGACATGTTTTCATGATTTATTCTCCACATATATAGAAATATGCATTGCACTGTTATACGGTCCACTATTCATAACCCCGTCCTAGAGGCCCTTTAAAATAATCAGCTTTTGAACTAATTATCAAGCTGCTCCAGCTTAACGTGTCCAGTATACATTTAGAGACTGTGACGGGTCTCTAGCTTTCTTTGTTAAGGAGGAAGCGGGAGCCAGGTAAACATCCAACATAAGACTTTTATTTTATACTTTTCAGTGACACAGGAGGGTTTTCTTTTCAGCACAATATCAATAAATGCACACACTATCAGTGCTGTGTGCGTCTTTCTCTCTCCCCTTCGGCGTTATCCCTCTCCAGCTCTCACTGCAACACAAAAAAGCTGTTAGAGGTAATTTCCCACAGGTGTCAATCCTTACTGCTCTTTCTCTCATTTAGACACATTTAGAGATAATCAAATCCAGTAATGAACACAGTAGAGTTCGATAAACAGCATGTTTTCAATGTGCCAATGATGTGAATGACCTGAGAACTGTTTTTAAAAGGCTTTGAGCATGCGGGCATGTCTGTAGCATCTGCTGAGTGCTTTTAATCTAAAAAATCTCTTTAAATCTCCTCTGTTTCCTTTTACATGCTCTCGTTCTTTATGTAGGAGAAAGTTGAACCCCAGGTTGGTAAAGTGGCTCTTGCCTTTCAACTTTTAATATACATTTGTTGTGTTGTTGTATGAGTGTGCTATTTCACCATATTCACTTGTCCACCTGAGATTTGTTTGGCTTTTTAGAGACTGGAAGTGGTCCAGAAACAGTGTCACATGTCTTTAAAACATCTCTCACTTCCATTTTGGTTGTTGTCGTTGTTGGTTCTTTGGTGTGTTAGAGATTGCTATTTTACATTGCTTAGGCTACATCCCAATTTCCATGCTATCTGTACTATATAGTACTGTATGTGAGATTATAATTAGTGTGACACAAATGATAGTTTGAAAATAGTATGCCAAAGGTATCACAATATTTTATTGAAGCTGCCATGACAATCTTTTAATTGCTAGATCTAAAAAGTAGTACTGAATTTAAGATAGCGAATTAAATTAGATGCTAATAAAATCTGTTTCGTACACATCTTGAATTGAAGGTTGGGAGTGCTCTAAAACTATTGTGTGTGTGTGTGTGTGTGTGTGGGTGTGGGTGTGGTGTGTGTGTGTGTGTGTGTGTGTGTGTGGGGGTGTGGGGGTGTGTGTGTGTGGGGGTGTGGGTGTGTGTGTGTGTGTGTGTGGGGTGTGTGTGTGTGTGTGTGTGTGTGGGTGTGTGTGTGTGTGTGTGTGTGTGTGGGGGTGTGTGGGGGGTGTGTGTGGGTGTGGGTGTGGCTCTCTTATGATGTGGTGGCTCTTTAGGATTTAATTGTAACTCATGGTTTTAAATGTCCTTAAGTAATGTTTCTTGTGACATACAAATCAGCCTGATATCTCAATTGTCGTAATTGGTTGAGAAAGGCTTATTAGCTAATTACTAAACGCCCATTGTGATGTCACTGTTTTCACCTATGTGTAATGACTGACTCTATTTACATTGCTCTCCATTGTGAGGAAATTATCCCTTAACAAAGGCTTGTTGCCGAAATGTTGGTAATAAACTTGAGAGTGTGCAGTTATATATTTATCTTTTTAATGGAAAATAATTAATTATCATTAGTGGACACCGTAGGGTCATGTCAACTGTGTTACCCAAGTATTGGCCCTAGAGGGTAACATTTGATATAGTTGACAATTTGACCCATTTTGACTCATAATTTCAATGGCAGGCCTTGCCTGGCCAATCACACGTCAGTGAATATAGTATTTGACAATATGATATTGTATTTAAAATATTGAAAGAAAAAAGAATGGACACTCACCATTTTGTGGTCAAAATGTCCCCCACAGAGGAAATTGACATCACATGATGCTGGTCAAAATGAAACATGGGTTGCACAATATATTTGTGTGATGATATAACATGCTTTCCATTAATGGATAGAAAATATACGATTATCATCAATGGACATTGAAATGTACCCTCAATTATGGAACGAGCCCTATGCGAATTGGGATGCAGCGTTAGCGTGAGCCATCGTTTTCTTCCCAGATTGTTGTCTAAATCCCAACCTTGCTTTTCTTTTTTATAGACCCAGCAAGGAATCACTGTTTCATGTCCTGATTTGCAATCAATAATTTATTAACATGTGAATTTTGAATGGTACCCTCCTTACGAATAATATATTTGTATTGTGAAATATGAATATATGCCCATTTCTGTGTTTGTGTGTAGTATATTTATACATATATGTCATTGTTTTCACCTGGGTGGTTATGTTTTAGTTAAGTTCAATGACTGTGAGCATTTACTCAAAGGCCTGGAGAGTTTCGTGTTGGGTCTTGCTGAATAAAGTCATGTTGCTTTAGCTCAGGGTGTGAGTCACTGTCTGACACCCCACTGCACACACTAAAACACTATCTATTATTTAAACCCCATCAAGACTCAAAAACAACATCCACTCAGAGATATGATTTATTTTTCAATTATATATATATATATATATATATATATATATATATATATATATTAGTAATAAACAGTCAAAAGGGTAGTTCACCCAAAAAAATGAAAATGGTCATCAATTACATTACACTGGCTCATGCTAATCCAAACCTGAATGACTTTCTTCCATGGAACATAAAAGTAAATGTTATTTGTTATTAAATGTGTACATGTGTCAATTATTTCTGCACATGCAAAACGTTTACATTAATGGTAAATGGTCTGTACTTGTATAGCGCTTTTTTTTAACCTTAGCGGTTTTCAAAGTGCTTTACACTGTGAACTCATTCACCCATTCACACACCAATGACGGCAGAGCTGCCATGCAATGCGCTAGCCTGCCATTGGGAGCAACTTGGGGTTCAGTGCCTTGCCCAAGGACACTTCTGCATGTGGAGTCATGTGGGCCAGGAATCGAACCACGAACCCTGCAATTAGCTACCGACCCGCTCTATCACCTGAGCCACAGCTGCCCCCAATTTAAATAATTGATATACAAGGGGCTCAATTTAAGTTTTCAGTGAATAACAGTGAATATTAGTCTGTTCCTCACAGAAATGTATCATGTGGCTTCAACAGACTTCTAACATTGTGTACAAGTCATATGGACTACTTTTACGGTGCTTTTACTGTACTTTTACTGTACTTTTTGGAGCTTGACAGTCCATGGTTACTATATGCTTTCACTGTATAGAAAAGGGCAATGCGTACATTCTTCAAAACTTCTATTGTTTTATTTAACATAAGAAAGAATGACAAGGGTGAATAAATTACATAATTTTTAATTTTGGAAGAACTAACCCTTAAAATTCATGTTTATGCATAATTTTGGCGTCGATACTTTGTCATTAAGGATTTAATGTATTTTGAAGGGCTTGATCTGCATTTTGATTTCTCATTTCAGGTATTTTAATGCAGGAATAATAGCACAGATGTAATGTCAGGGTGTACGTTTTGGGTGGGTGATATAATTGTTTTGAATGGGTCACCAAATCTGTTTGATGTGAGTCTTGTGAGGTCGTACTAAAGGTGTATCCAGCAGACAGTATTAGTGTGTGTGTGTGTGTGTGTCTGTGTACTTATTATGCATGTGTTTTCTCTTAGGGAGGGTGACTGGTGGATGGCGCGCTCGCTGACGACTGGAGAGAGTGGCTACATTCCTAGCAATTACGTGGCACCGTCTGATTCCATCCAGGCTGAAGAGTAAATCCTTCTCTTTCTCCTTGTCTTTATTTTCTTTGTTGTTCTTCTTTCCATATCTCGTCTGGTTTTGCACTCTTTCCCTCTTTGTGATCTCAGAACCCTCCTCTCAGTCTCCCATCCAATCAGATGACTCGATTAAGCCTAGCATGTGTGAAGTGACCAATAGAACGATTCATTCTGCTCCCTCTCCCTCTTTCCTTCTGATATGACCTTCGTGTTCTTCGTTTTTATACTTCACTCATTCATTTTCTCCATTAGTTTCTCCATCATATCATTAGTTAGACAGAAAATCCCTCCTCATGCCCTAAAGACCCTTAGTTTCCTGAACGACTGTTAGAAAACGTTACTGTAATGCTACTGTTTACCTCAGGCCACTATTGCCAGTCTGTTCATATTTTTAATTATCATCTTGTACTTTTGCCTAATATACACACACACACACACACACACACACACACACACACACACACACACACACACGTTATTGCTCATTTGACTGTGGCATTTAACAAATATACACAAGCACTCCTTTGAAAACATGTAATGACTAATTTTTCCACCCTCGTCTTGCCAGTCATCTCAGATTGACTCTGGAGAAAAGGTACGTTTCAGAAGGAACTCTGACCATGAGCAGCAAAGACCAAACCACAATCTTTCTGTTCTTGAAGGGACTAAATGTCACGGGTCATGAAATTCAAACTCCACCGTTAAATGCTTCTTGTTATTTTGGCTTAAAGACTTGGCTTAGAGTTTTAAAAAAAATCCTAATCCAAGGCCAATATTATCCACTGTACCCAAACTTGGTACGTATTGTTAGACTGTTCTGACGTAGTCTCAAACTGATTGCATTTACGGTTTTTGCACAGCGGGCCACCAAAACCCAGAAAAAATCACATGGAATTACATTGATGGAATGTTCAAATGGGTCAAATGTCAAAAATTCAAATGTAAACAAGCCGACACAAGGTCTTGTATCTGCTTTAAAGGTGCTGTAAGTGATTTTTCTCATGGAAAAGTATGCAAAAAATGTTCCTTCTCCCTGAAAGATACGAATGAAATAAGTGTAGTAAGATATCTCACCAGTCTCTTTACAGCTCTAGATTTGGAAAAATGTATCCACGGACATTGACCCATCATTTTGCTCGTTCTCATTTAAAGCGGATCATTGAGGCTATGATTCATAATGTTTGTCATAAAGTTAAGGGCGCTTTTTTGTTGAATTTGACAGCCACAGGAACAAACTATGCTGCTGTTTTGCTCGGTTTTTGTCTCAAAATGATCATTGGAGGGCGGGGTTTTGAAATGAGGGGGCGTGGCTAATTCAACAGCTCCCTCACGTGAAAGCTTCAGAACATTAAAATCGCTTACATCTCCTTTAACTCTCTGTTTATCTGTTTATATATGAAGAAAATAAAATCCCTTTGAGTTAGGGCTGGGCAATACAGCTAAAAAATGTATCATGGTATAATGTTTCATAATCATTTTTTTTTTCAAAGCTTACACACAGCGGTGTTCTGATGTTGGTCAGACGTAAAGAAACCAAAAAACTGCCACACTGTCGAGCTGACATGTCCTTTTTTAATTCATAATCTCCTCATCGCCGGCAGGCACGGCAGTCATTTTCGCATGTGTCCGTGTGTTCTGATGTCACATGGCGATGGCGCAACCGAACCCCACATCAACGCAACTTGTTATTGTCTGTTTGCGTGTCACTCATAGCATGCTCCTTTATCAAGCCATATGATAGGCTGTTTATGATCCAGGGACGGCGCATGCTTGAGGGTTGTTCATGCAACCAATCTTCATGTCTATTTACATTTGAATGCGTTTAAATGAAACTATCGAGTGTTATATTTAATATTTTTTATATCGTTATCGATAAAGGTGTACCGTCGATAAATACCGATACCGTTGTATCGCCCAGCCCTACTTTGAGTTAAGTTTATATTTCTTACTTCATTAGGCAAACAATTGTTCTTATTTTAAGCATAAATCTTTTTAGCAGTGTTGACATCTAGTTTGAATCTTAAAACCTACAAAACCAACTGCATGGTCTGGTACAGGTGGTTTCTTCTCTTAAATCTCTTTCTCTGTCTCTGTCTAGGTGGTACTTTGGAAAGATCACGAGAAGGGACTCTGAGCGACACCTCTTGAGTTTGGAGAACAGGAGAGGAACTTTCCTGGTCAGAGAAAGTGAGACCACCAAAGGTGAATGAATGTGCATTTGTAATTACTCCCAACAGCTATAGATGGATGAATTGATGGATGGGTGAAGTTGTTGAAATTTGTGCCCGTTTTTGAACCGTTCCCTCTGTCATTCATCTTTACGCTCTCTCCAAACATTGTAAGGATCTCTGCTCCACATTTGGATCTGTATAGCCGAATGTTCCGAAACCTAGTAAGTTGCCTTGCAGTCTATTGCGTACTGTATATAGGCAGCTGCTTTCTAAAGGCAGAAGTATATTTACCCTGTCATGCAAAGTGTGTGTGACGCACACTTTCGATATCAGCACTATGGGCCTAATTCATGAAAATGTCTAAATATACAAAATAATTGGGAGTAATTTCCTCATAAAATGGAGCTTCCTGAAAACTTTTCGCCAGATTTGTGAACGCTTTGAACTCGCCAGATATCCAGATAACATGTGTATGTTAGTGAATTCCAAACGTTACGTAAATATAGCGTGTTTGCACGTTCGTTCACAATTATCATAATCCACGCCCATGAAACGGCATATAAGGAAGCCTTCAAACTCACTAGTAAATGACAATTAGGAAGCTTTTAACATATATGCGAACCGCTATAAAAGGGTATTTTTATTTAGTGCATTCACATCGTAAAATATTGATTTTTGCATACACTTGCTACTAGAAAGAAAGTAAACATAAAATAAAAATAAATGGCTGGATGGCTTTATTAAATTAAAATGCAAACCCATATCAAGAACTTCTGCTGAAAGAAGCAGAGTTTGGGAAAAACTATACTTAAAAATTAATGCAAGCACCAAAGAAACCTTTCTAAATAAATTAAAAAAAAAAGGTTAATTTCACTCGTTTAATTATAAGTAAATTTGTCATTACTTATTTAATTTCACTTCTATCAAAATGTAGTCGTGACAGTTTTTCTGAAAGAACACAACATGTCCGAATCTCTTACGCACGATTTACACATGGTCGGAAGCAGGGATGGAAGGGTTACTTTTTAATGTAATCATTACAGATTAGTGATTACTTTACAATAAATGTAATCTGTAACATAATCCAGTTACAGTGATATGAAAGTAATGTAATCTGATTACTTTTGAATTACCAAAAGGGCACATATGTAAATAAAGTCAAGATACAATCAATATAGTCTCTAAAACTTGAAATTATGCCTTGAATACAAACATATCATGTTTGAGTAATAGTGCTGTTGTAGCTGTTATCTAAGGAAAAGAAAGAGGTTCTCTACACCCTACCAAGAAAACAGAAAATGAGCTGTTAATGTAGAACAACTCAGTATTTTTAAAGAAATCAGGTGGGTTCACTGTCTGCTATAGAAAAAGGAAATTTCTCATAAAGCAAATATAATCAGAACAGATGCTCTGAATTATGTCTTGGTTAACATTAAACTAAATCTGACAGGATATACCAGAGATTCAAAAACACTGCCAAGTGGAATTCTACCATGTATTGCAGTTAGTGTGTATAGGCAATTGTAATTTGCACTGTTCGTTAACGTCAGACTGTATTCAATGGTAGATCACTCATCATCATCATCATCATCATCATCACAGTGAACAATACATGCAATTGTATCGAGAGCCAGCAGATAAATATCTGTGCGACGTGTATAATCCTCACTCTCCTGACCTCAAGAGATGCACTAGCAACAGACACTAGGGGCTGTAGCCTTTAGCCTTCTTGTTAGCGCACACGCCTCCCATGCCGGAGACGCCGAGTGGAGTTCCGTACGAAGCGGGTAAAACAGGAGCGTCACAATGGTGCCGTGACCCAGATGGGAGTGAGGTTTAGGGGGTGAGAGTAACCGTAACCTGCTGATAGATAGCTGTGCAATGTGTATAAACCTCACTCTCCTGACCTCAAGATGTGCACTAGTGACTGACGCTAGAGGCCGTAGCCTTTAGCCTCCTTGTTACCACACCCACCTCCCATGCCGGAGATGTCCTGTACAGAGCAGGTAGAACAGGAACGTTACCCAATGTTGCTTTAGAATTTGGTCAAAAGAAGGTATTTCAGAGGTTAACAGAATCATGCAGCCTACCTTTGCAAACAGCCTTCATGTCTGACGTAGGGTTTGGAAATGTAATATTAAACAATAATGCTAAAAGACAGTATTTCCTGCACTACTATTTGGTTGCACCGCTGAACTGATAATCCTGTCATTATTTACTCACCCTCATGTTGTTCCAAACCAGTATAACCCATATGTGTGGAATAAAATGAGAGTGCATGATGACAGAATTGACATTTTTGGGTGAACTATGCCTTTAATATAATATACTGCCTACGTAGGCACCTCACTTGGTTTTGGAACTAAGCCTTTGAGTGCATAAGGTCAGGTTGTATGTGTCTTCTTGTTGAGGTGGAAACAGAGGTCAGAGTAGCGCTTGCAGGGATGAGAAGAGAGCGAAGAATGAAGTAGGTCAACCCGAAGCCGTGCCTATAACCTTGAGCCATATCTCACTTCATACAGTCAGTGAGGAGGAGGGCGGAGCTACAGGCCACATGGATGGACCAAAATGGCCCAGGGAGAGAGAAAACTATTACATGAGACTGAAGAATAGTCAATCCCCAAAGAGACAGCACAGAGAGAGACCACGGTGGGAACGAGGGAGCAAATGAGTGAATAAATGAGCCTTGAGTAGCGCCCTCTGTTCAGCTCTCTATTTAGGCAGTTACAAAACAGGATTTTCCTTGTTCTTTAGAAATAATAGTTTGATATAGCCTACAATGGACAAATGCTCTTAAGATCACAATGCAAAACTCCCTTTCCAGGTCACCTAGACCATTTATTGAAACTTAAAGGAGTGGTCCTGGTTCATAGCAAGTTATGCTCAGTCAACAGCATTTGATTAAATGTGTTATTCAGAAATCACCATGGTTATGAAATTACAACTATGAGCACATTAGCATGTGACCGCCCATGTTTACATATCAGCCTATTTACTATTGAGCAACTTGGAAGGGGGCTTTGCTACTCATTTCTAGGACCAGACAGCATTGTTTTGCATTGTTTGCACTAATTGTTGGGGGGAAATATGCAGAATTCTGCAGAAAACATGCTCAATATGTGTTAAACAGAGCTAATCTAAGAGTACTACGCTGGGTAAAGAGTAATTACATAGAAAAACATTTTTAATTCCCCAAAGCACCTTTTAGTGAAAAGTTCTTAAAGGGTTCATGACATGAGGAATACAATGTTCTTTGATCTTTTGACATATAAGAGGTAAAACATACTGCAAAATTAGCATTTGTTGAAACCAAGCTGCCATATGACTCGTTCTCTATTTCTGCCACTTTGTGATGTCACACTGTGGTAGACATTTGCATCTTACCGCCTCCACAGCAACACATCAACGCCTACTTTACCTTATTACTTCCGTAGCCCACCCAGCAACAGTGAGATGACAAGAAGAGAGCAGGCCAGTCAAGATCAGAGAGTCATGGGCGTAGATTTGACTTGAAATTGGGGAGGGTGCAACTTGAGGAATTTTCATGTTTCTATTGATCATGGTATAAATATTGGGGGGGCTATAATTGTTTGTTTTGATTATTGGGGGGGGGGGTCCTCCCTGGAATATACACCCCTGCTGAGAGCCAATCAGAACAGTGGGCGTAAACCATCAAGTCTTAAAGGAGAAGTAGCATCAAAACCGAGTGTTACTGACGGAGTCAGAATGAGGGTGGAAAATTATCATGTTTTACAAATATATGACTTTTTTTTTTTTTTGTGCAAAAAACATTACTAATATTATAAGTGTACCATTTTTAAATAATAATCAAAAGTCCCCTTTAAAATAATATTTTTTGAAGAACCGTTGTATAGAGCCGTTCAGCCGTGATGCCAATTTGTAGGCAAACCCAGAAGTCTAATTCGCAATGGGTTCCCTCTGGATGTTCCTATGGGTTTTATATAATGGGGTTTTTGAACTTATGAGTAAACAAAGGTCTGTGAGAATCATTACTTGATGAAATGTGGATGTTTTGTTTGACAACATAAATTACACATATTTATATAATTCAATACAGCTTCAAAATTCACATTTGATTGTATGTAATTTATGTTGTCGAACAAAACATCCACATTTCATCAAGTAATGTTTCCCACAGACCTTAGTTTACTCATATGTTCAAAAACCCCATTATAAAAACTCATCGGAAACTCTTCCAGGTTTGTGGTCTACAAGCTGAACAGTCTTGTCTAAATAACTTTTTCCACTACAAAAAAACCTTTTGTGCAGTGCAAAGGTTTCAAGGGTTTTCATGCATGCCAATGGAAAAACGGAAGTAAAGATTAGCATTAACTTCTATAGCGGTGAATGGAAGACCAAAGCAGATATATTTTTTGCATTCCCATTTGCTACAACAGCAAAAGAAATACTCCACTATTACGTTTCCACAACCTTCCAAAGGTTTACTGTCACTCCCTCAGTTGTTGTATATGAAAACTTGTGGTAGCTGTGGTAACAAATTATTTAAAGTAATTCCAAGGTAATATAATATCTATATATGTATATTAAAAAGTGTGTTAGAATTATGCTGATAAAGCGTAAATGCATCATTGCATTCTGTGAAAAGGGTCCACACAGAACCTTTATTTTTAAGAGGTTAGTCAAAAGCAAAGGATACTTTATATATACTGTATAAGTTTTAAAGGTACAGTAGCAAAAGCAGCCTGTTGAATTCTATGGATCAGAGAGAGGGTACAAAATGGTTGTGAAAAACCAAATGATACAATTTTTGTTGCAAGAAACCTTGACTAACTTTATAAGTGGAACTTAGAAAATAAAACGTAGATTATGGTTTCACCGCAGTAACTTGGACAGTTTCCAAATCTGAAACATTTAGGCCGGAGTATCTTTTTCCATGTCTACCAGACCCATTGACTCAGTTCATTCCTCAAATCTTTCTCTCTTTCTCTTTAGGTGCCTACTGTCTTTCTGTCCTGGACTATGACAACGTCAAAGGCCTAAATGTCAAACATTACAAGATCCGGAAGCTGGACAGTGGGGGATTTTACATCACGTCACGCACACAGTTCAGTACGTTACAGCAGCTGGTGAACCACTATCGTCGTAAGTTGTTTTCTCACACAGCATCCGCTCTTGTCTGGGTGTGCATGAATGAGAAGTGATACAGCCTCTTAGTTCTTGAAATGAAAGCTTGTGTTTTTGCAAAGTAGGAAATTGTAGCCATGTATGGTGGGTAAAACTATAAATATGGAATTGCATGCTAAGTTTAACTTTTTTCCCATGTACGTACATAATGGATGTACATAAACCATTTGTCACTGATGTAAAAATGTTTAGCCGCAACAGAGCCTCTCATGCATACTGTTGCTTTTTCCTGTCAAAATGTTTGCTCACTTTTTCAAGGATATTTTTTTTTCTTTTTTTTTTTTTTAAATATCAGTGTAATTGTCCTGCAACAAGGTTCATACTGTAAAACTATAATGCGGCACTTATGCCAAAAATTGTTTCAAAACTAGGTTTAAGACTTGACTTTGATTTGGCCTTGAAGATTTAAGACTTTTAAAAACAGATGAACGAATACTGTTGCAGTAACATTGCAAACCATTTCACAGCTAACATTAATGCCTTATCTCTGTCACAGAACATGCAGACGGTCTGTGTCACTGTCTAACTGACGTGTGTCCAGTCCTGAAACCTCAGACTCAGGGTCTCGCACGGGATGCTTGGGAAATCCCACGAGACTCTCTGAGATTGGACGTCAAACTGGGCCAGGGATGTTTCGGGGAAGTCTGGATGGGTAAGACTCCCTTAATCAAAACTCAAGCTTTTTCAGTTAAAGGGATAGTTCACCCAAAAATGAAAATTCTCTCATCATTTCCTCACCCTCATGACATCACAGATGTGTTTTTAGAAGAATATCTCAGCTCTGTACGTCTATACAATTCAATTGAATGGTGGCCAGAAATTTGAAGGTCCAAAAAGCACATAAAAGTAGCATAAAAGTAATCCATATGACTCCAGTTGTTTAATCAATGTGTTAAGAAAGGATAACGATAGGTGTGATTGAGAAACAGATCAATATTTAGATCCTTTTTTACTATATATTTTCCTCCCTGCCCAGTAGGTGGCGATATGCACAAAGAAAGATTTATAGTAAAAAGAGAATTTAATATTGATCTGTTTTTCACCCACACTTATCATATCACTTCTGAAGACATGGATTTAACCACAAGAGTAGTATGGATTACTTTTATGCTGCCTTTATGTGCTTTTTGGATTTTCAGAATTCTGGCCACCATTCACTTGCATTGTATGGGACCTACAGGGTGGAGATATGTTTCAAAAAATCTTTGTTTGTGTTCAGAAGAAGATGTAATACCCATCAGGGATGACATGGGGGTGAGTAAATGATTAGAGAATTTAACATTTTGGGTGAACTATCCCTTTAATCATTCATCAGAGCATAACACATATCTTACGTATTGATAATACAAGAAATATGCATTCACAATAAAGACTAAGCTTGTTTGTCAATACCCAAACTATACTGTTGTGAACTTGCCTACAGTACTGTAGATTTAAAGGGATAATTCCATTAAAAAATGAAAATAGTCAAAATAAATTGTCACTCAAAAAAACTTTTTTTTCTTCTTGGAACACAAAATGAGTTATGTAGTAGAAAGTCCAAGCTGCTCTTTTCCATAGAATTTCAGTAACACTTTATTTTAGGGATCAAAAATTAGACTTGTATAATTACACTTGTAAGTGACTAGTTATGGACTTGTTTGGCGTTATAAAGTATTTATTAAGCCTTTATTGCCTGATTTCTTGCTTTATAGCCGCTTTACATTTGCTTTTGTCATCATAACAATTAATTTATTAGCTAAAAACAAAACATACAGTAGCTAGTATGATGCAAATGACATCCTTTATATGTTCTCAGTACTCTGTGTACATGTGCAGCTTATAAGCATAAAATACAGACAAGTATTTCAGCAACGCAGGGAAGGTTAGGGTTAGGGGTTGGTGTAGGGTGACTGTGGGACTCTAAATAAACACAATAAACATGTTGGTACCCCTATGCTGTATGGTACTATTTAATTAGGGGTGCAAATAGCATCTAACACTATTTGCACTTAGTGTAAAGAAGATGCTTTTTGTTGCTATTTACACTAAGCCAAAGTCTCTGCCTTCTATACAGTGTTTGTTTTATACTTATAAGCTGCACATTCACACAGTGTAATGAGAAGCTATACAGGATGTATTTTGCACCTTACTAGCTATTGGTATCTTATGTTTTTACCTAATAAGGTCATTGTTAGGCTATTAGAAATCAAGGCTTGATGCATACCTTATAATTCTAAACAAGCCCGTCACTAGTCGCTTATAAGTTAAGCTATTAGTCATTAATTGCTGTCTAATTTCTGATCCCTAAAATTAAGTGTTACCACAATATCTGTCGTCATATGCTCAATATCTTGCCCTCCGGGTTAGATCTTAAATTACTTTTCAATAAAGGCATTAATGGAAAGGAGGAGGCGAGAACCGGCTTGACAATAGAAATAATAGTTTAATAAGCAACTTAAACAAAAAGACAAACACACAAAGGTGTCGGACAGCTGCCGTAAATCTCTCTCTGTCTTGGTTGCACTGCCATCTGTGGTCGGCCTTTATCCCTCTCGAGAGCTAATTAGCCTGATTAGGGGCGGGGTGTGTAGCATCACGACCCGGCCCCACCCTCCGCCCTGCCACACTTTCATACTTGCGAATTTTAAACTTGCCAAGTTCGCAATAAATGCAGACATTGTTGTTCACACAGCTTGAAGCGTTCTTATCGTCTGAAATACCAACTGTTTGTTTTTACGTGTCAGGTACGTGGAACGGCACGACACGTGTGGCTATTAAGACTTTGAAGCCTGCCACCATGTCTCCTGAGGCCTTCCTACAGGAGGCGCAAGTGATGAAGAAACTCCGTCATGAGAAGCTTGTGCAGCTTTATGCTGTCGTCTCTGAGGATCCTATTTACATTGTCACTGAGTACATGGGACAAGGTCAGTAGTGCTGAAGTCACTCTGCCGTACAGAGATTCAGATAACTACATTTGGGTGACTCACGAAACCTGTTATAAACATGACCAGGTCATGCTTCTCCCCAAATATCAAAGGAAAAAATGATATATATTAATGTGTGGATGTACAGTATACCTAGATGTGTTTTTGTGAGATTCACAGCTTATTTGTGAGGTATGCCATTAAAAAGGTGTGAATGAAGATGCCATGGTGTGACTTCTGTGTTCACAGGAAGTCTGTTAGATTTCCTGAAAGGTGACATGGGGAAAATGTTGCGGTTGCCTCAGCTCGTGGATATGGCCTCCCAGGTGCTACACATTTTTATTAATACACTTGCATACAATTAACTAGATTTTATAGTTAGGAATAGTTTTGCATGTGCATTGCATTTCAAAGGCAAGCATTGCCATTTTTATGGCTTATATTTACAGTTAGGGATTTGAACAAACCTGTTGTGGACAATAACATGGGCAGAAAAAGCCTGTAGATTTACATTGAAGGAGGGATCTGAGCTGAACTATGGAACAGAATATCATAGAGACTTGGGGCTGGGCTCTTTTGTCTTGGGCTAGTTTGCAACTTCGATACCTAGCCATCCAGAACACCCTAGCAACCACATAGCAACACTCTAAAAAACACTCTCACGTGGCAGTGAGATTTGCATATGCAAGCACCACTCACATTGTCTGTACAAATCTAGATATATGCTGAGGATGCTTTAGAGAGCAGCACTGAGGCCGGCAGGATTGTAATGCATGTGTTATCCTCAGATTGCCTCTGGAATGGCATACGTGGAGAGAATGAACTATGTGCACAGGGACCTCAGGGCTGCCAACATCCTGGTGGGTGATAACCTGGTGTGTAAAGTGGCTGACTTTGGCCTTGCCCGTCTCATAGAGGACAACGAATACACGGCCAGACAGGGTGAGGAATATAAATGACTGAGGAATTTTTACAGTTAATGTACATTTATGCATTTGGCAGACATTCTTATCTAAAGTGACTTATAGTGCATCCAAGCTGTACGTTTTATCAGTATGTGCATTCCCTGGGAAACGAACCTGTGACCTTGCCGTTGCTTGTGCCATTGCTAGTCTCTTTCTTTAAATTTTCTCCCTCTCATTTTTGTCTTTACACCAATTACTTTAAGTCTTTTATTTCGTGATTTTATACTTAATGCTGTTTCGTTTTATAAACTTTGGCCTTAATTAAATCAGTTTAATCCTTATGACATACCTCTATTAATCTTTATTTCAACAGGAGCAAAGTTTCCAATTAAGTGGACTGCGCCAGAGGCGGCATTGTATGGCCGCTTTACCATCAAATCTGACGTGTGGTCATTTGGGGTCTTACTCACTGAGCTGACGACAAAAGGCAGGGTGCCTTATCCAGGTAATACTGCTTTCCATCTCTCTAGTTCTTGTCATTTATTAGGAATAATCACTTACCAAAGAGTCACTGGTTTTAGTTTATACTATAGTTTTCTAAATGCTGAACATAACAAGAGAGCATAAATTACTGTATACAATTTTCCACATAAATCCAGTGCCAGATTTTCATTTAGAGAATGACGAAGTTCAATGCAACTGGAAAACATGAAAGTCACAAAATTGAAACAACTAAACAAAACAAAATGACAATTTTCCACATAAATCTAAAAACAAAACAAACAAAATTGCAAGTTATTCATAAACAATTTTCCACATAAAACCAATAAAGTATGTTGCAACTAAAAACAAAATGACAAATTATTCGTAAACAATTTTTCACATAAAACATATGAAGTACGATGCAACTAAAGGAAACAAAATGATACGTTATTTGTAAACCATTTTCCACGTAAAACTAATGAAGTACAATGCGACTAAACAAAACAAAATACAATTATTCATAAACAATTGTTCACATAAAACCAATTAATTACAATGCAACTAAACAAAATTATATTATTCGTAAACAATTGTTCATATAAAACCAGTGAATTATGATGAGACTAAACCAAATTTGTTTTATTATTCGTAAACAATGTTTCACATAAAACGCATGAAGTACGATGCAACTAAACAAAATACAATTATTTGTAAACAACTGTTCACATAAAACCAGTGAAGTATGATGAGACTAAACAAAACTAAATTACAAATTATTTGTAAACAATTTTCTGCATAAAACAATGTCAGATTTTCCTTCAAAAGAGGACGAGGACAAATTCAATAAAGTATGATGCAACTAAACAAAACAAAATGAAATTTGTTCCATATAAAAACATAGAAGTTCGCTGCTATTAAATTAAATAAAATTACATATTATTCGAAAACTATGTTCCACATAAAACTAATGTAGTATGATGACACAGAAGTATACATTATTCAAAAATACATTTTCTGCATAAAACGAATGCCAAATTTTCATCAGTCTTGGCAAACAGCTTGTGTCTACACTGTTTAAATTCTCTCATCTTCTCAGGTATGGTGAACAGGGAGGTATTAGACCAGGTGGAGCGTGGTTACCGGATGCCCTGTCCCGCAGAGTGCCCGGACTCCTTGCACGAGCTCATGCTCACCTGCTGGCGTAAGGAGCCCGAAGAGAGGCCGACCTTTGAGTACCTCCAGGGCTTCCTGGAAGACTACTTCACCTCGACTGAACCACAATACCAACCAGGAGAGAACCTCTAGAAAAATCCTTGAAGAACCAGCTCAGTGTGAAACCATAGACACTTGGGGGCTTGCAAATCTTTTCACATGTAACCGAAAACAATATTGATCCGTGGAGGCATCCGGCTGTGATTCCACATTGCAGCCTCTGTTCAGTACAGCTGCCTTGGTTTTAAAGCAACTTATTGGGTTTTCCAATGATCTCCCTTGCATCACTCCCTGTTATTATTGTTGCATGATATTTCACTTGGATGGTGTTTTCATTGCTATCCAACTGAAAGCAAAAAGATCTTGCATCCTTTGACAAATTGCATCTCCATCCATGCAACTCCGCTTTTGCGGATAATCATTGTGAGTCTTCATTTCCGAGGCTCTGTAACCAGTAGCGATTGATCTTTTGCTGTTTTACCTTGACCTCAATGTACCGCCACCTCGCTCCTCCTAAACCCTTTGAGCGGATGCTCCAGATCTGTCACTCATTCTGTCTTCTCCTCCCCCCTTCAATCCATCACTTCTCTTGTTCCATCCCATTTACACCCCCAATACTTCAAGCTCCTTTCGCACTGGGGTTCTCCATAAGTCTATGGCCTTGTTCACTGAATGCTGAACAGTCAACTGTATTCCGTGAAGCCTAAAGAGACACGTCAAAGGGACGAAACTTGATAGCAACATCAGATCTGAAATAGGGGCGACAGCACCTCTGTTGGGAGGCAACTGTGGTTGTAGTAATACGTTCCAATTAATGTCTTCCAATAGAAATCCAGGGTCTGTATCTGAACAAACATGATATTTATGCCTTTAACTGGTAAATATTACATTTTGGTTGTCCCACTGTTTCTTTCTTGTATGAAGCTGGATCAACTGGAATAAAGAATGTGATTGGCTGATCACTGGTCACATGGCATCTTGGCTCTGGCAGATTGGCCGAAAAAACCTTCAGACTGAAATAATCAAAATGAACCTTTTTCCTATTGATATGGATGCATAATGAGTTAGATAATCGTAAATAATGTCGTTTTCATTTTATATAATATATATAAAAATAACTCTTCTAGTACTCCACAAACAACTACTGATATATAGTCAATTTCATTTCAAGCAGATTTGACTGTATGGTCCTTCTATGTGTGCCAATGCAAATGAGAAAAACATTATTTTGTACTGTTTTATTATGTATAAAATGTATTTTTATTAATGTCTTTTTTTGTATCAAAGAGGATGATCATGCTTTGTAACTAGAATTTAAAGGGATGGTTCACCCAAAAATGGAAAATCAGTCATTTATTCACCCTCATGTCATACGTTTATGACTTTCTTTTCCTTTCGTGGAACACAAATGCAAGCATATTTTGACTTCATCAAGCTTTAAATAAGCACAAAACGCATACAAGTACCATTAAAGTAGTCCGCTTTATAATGCATGCGCTATGTTCCAAATCTTCTCAAGCCATGCGATAGCTTTGTGTTAGGAACAGACTGAAATTGAAGTCATTATTCATTGAAAATCTTCCCCTTCTTCCTTTCGAATCTCATTCACATTTCTGTGAATTCAAACTTGGCACATTGCGACAGGTTATAAGGACACACAAGAACCTGTGACGTTTCGCATCACTGATGTCAAATTTCAAAGTATGAGATCAAAAAAAGAAAGTTAAATGGGTTTGAACAACATGAGGGTGAGCAAATGATTTTTGGGTGAACTATCGCTTTAATTATCGCTCAAGAATATTGTTCCAGAGATGCTTGAACTGACTGACTCAAATCTCGTTAAATGCTTGAATTTCACATGTTTTGACTTTTAAATATGTTTTGGCTTTTGGAGACAAAATCAGATACACACAATCAAAGTTGCCAATATTTTACACGCAAAAACAGCACCGCTTTGTCTCTTTCTCTGAGATGAAAAGTGAAGCTGGGTAACAATCTCAAGTCTATTGCTAGTACTTCAATATATATAATATATTCTTTATAGAAACTCACTGTAATGTCCCACAAAAAGCCATCAACCTGATCTGTCCAAAGCTGGTTCTATCAGGAAGACTCGCAGACTTGAGTGATATTTAAGAAGACATTTATTTGATGAGTATAAAACAGAAATGTAATGTCTCTCTTTGGGGTAGGCCCCATCTGGCGGTGCAAAGAAGTTGTACTCGGAACCGTCATATCCTGCCTTAGATAGGAAGCAAGGGTGAGGAGCCTAACCCCATACGGGACGGGGCTCAACTGGTGGTGGTGGGGTGGTGGAGGTTGCCGTGTTAGCAGTAATGTGATAGATTGTGAGCAGACTTATAAAGCAATGGCTTACGTGTGATTGCCTGGAAATTACCCAGCTAATGGTGCGATGATGTACAGCTGCTAGTCTTCCCGCTAGAACTACGCTGCGCTTACATTTCATGTTAGAATCGTGTGTTAAATGATGGTTGTACTAACATAACTGATCTTAGGTCAGCTTTTACAGAATGCTTGTTGACAGACAGCATGACAACGGTCACGTTTGGCCATGAAACATGCACAAAAATAAATTAATCACTGTTGAGACAATGTAGAATCAAATGGATTTCAGTTCAAATGTGGGGATATTTTGTACTGATATGATAATAATGGTTTGGAACTGTGAATAGTTGGTTAAGACAGGTCCTAACAAGTTGTTTAGAATGGCATGCAATCGTGGTACTTTAGTTGGTAGATATGATCTCCATTGACGCCTGTCAATGTTACTGTAAATACTTTCTTATGGTTACTGTAAATATTCTTTTCATATTTATTCATCAGGTTTATGATCAGCAGATGTTTGTTTCACCACTCAAGATCAGCATTATGTGTAGACGTTCATTCCTGTGCGAAAAAAACACAAAAAATAACAACTTTGAGATGCAATGCAAATCCTGTTTTTTTTTTAAAGAAATGCAACTGTAAATAATCTTTAATTAAAGCCACAGTTGCTATTTCAATACCGCATAGAGGCCGCCAATCATGATACCGCAAGCCATCATGTGTTCTGATTCGATCAATATGGAAGCCCGTTTACGCCACATGAATTTTTATTCCATAATTCTGATTATCTCATATATATATGACTTTTAAAATTGGAATTGAAACTTATCTCATAATTTAGATTTTTTTTATATCTAGTAATTTACTTTTTGGTCTCATAATTTACTTTTTATCTCATAATTATTCATTTGAATCTAATAATACGCATTTATTTCAGAATTATGACATCTTCGAATCTAATTATGACTTTTAAAATGACAATTATGATCCCATATTTGTGACTCTCATAGTTATGACTTTTAAAAAAATACAATTATGATCTCATAATCATAATTATGACTTTTAACTTTCTCAGAATTTAGATTTTTTTTAATCTGCTAATTGACTTTTAATCTTAATATTTAAATCTTAATAAAAAAAATTATCTTGTTAAAGCTAATTAATGATTTTATCTGTTTATTGTGATTTAGTATCTCAAAATTACCACTTTTCCTCAAAATTAAAATTACGACTGAATCTAATAACTATGACTTTCCGATGCACAATGTGGCTGAAGTGAGCTTTCATAGATCTGGTCTTTTCGTCACCATGTATTTATGTAAAATATTTCTTCACAGTTTCATCTTTTACAAAAATAATTATTTCTTTATTTCTGACAGGAAAAATGTTTTTATCAGCGTCACAACTTTTAATTGTAATTAATCTGCTGTTGAATTTGACAGGAAGTCAAATTATAGAAAAGTTAAACTGCACTGTACAGTATGCATCACTGTAATATAATATGAGTAAACTAACAATATTTGGTGATGGATTATGGCATGTTGTTTGTCCTCGCTTATGACCTTGGAAATGACAGCTTACATGTGATAGAACTGGAGCAAACAATGAATTAAAGCAAATCACCACATATAATAATAATAATAATAATTAAAACTAAAATCTTACTTTCATGGTCAGATCTGCAAGTAACCACAATATTAGTGCAACTCCATCTAATCTCTTGAGTATTCAAACTATGCAGTTGTTTTCTATGAGTTGCCTCTCCATATTTTAACCGCAGTTGTTCCGATTTTAATTCCAGGTACTTGTTCCCGTCCCATTGTACAGTTCTGCAATGACCTGTTTCAAAATAAGAAATAACACTGAAATGAGATTTGTACTTTAAACAAAATGTATGACAAGGTGTTATCTTTTTTTATAAGTGCAATAAACTATGTTTAGAATGGATTTTTTTTCTCATCTTTTTTTTGTGAGTATGCTCTAATTTTATTTTCCTTGACAGATTAGTGATTATTAGCGTGGTTAGTTTACAGACCTTGTTAATGGTTTACAGCTAATGTTGAAGACCTCACTGTTTAAAGTAGGGTACATTAAATTACTAAGGAATGCTATGGTATTATGAGAGGATGATATTGTTTTATCTAATGCAATGACATTCTTTCATTGTTTCATTAGAATGTGAAGTGTACATCTAAATAAGCATACAAATGTAAAAAAATAAAATTGTAAATACAAAGACATTAATGGGACCATTTTAAAAATGCAGTTTGATCCCATTGGGCTTGTTAGGGCTCTTTAAAGAAAGGAGATTGCATCTAATTGACCTTTATGTTTGCCTATTAACCCAATACATAATGGGATATTCTTCAAATACTCTAAAAGTATGGTAATGCATCTATTATAGAGACTGTTTTGATACTTTTGTAGTTTGAACTCAAATACGCCCTTAATGACAACTGAAAGCACACCGTGTATTGTCCTCTGACGCCATCTGTTGTCATGTTGAAGTAAACTCCATTATTATATTCGGGTTAATCATTGGAAACCTTGGAAAATCCAATGTTACAAAATCATTATTTGAGTAATCTTGAATATTTGACATGTGAAGGATGTCACGTGAGGATAATAGAAATTAAACCCACATTGTATTCACTCAAAATGTATTTGTATCTCCTTTTGTTTCTTATGATATGATACTTTGAGCATATTAAAAGTACAAACTGAAAACATTTTGGGTTTCGTTTCCAAAAGTGAAAGTAGCTGTGCAGGTGCAAGAAACAACGCTTTTAGTGCGAAATAACCTAGTACTAAACACGACCTGTTTTTGTAATTATAACAGTTTAGCGTCATTGTTTTAAAATAATTTCTAAAACTGGGTGTTGTGGGTAATAAAATTAGTAAAAATGCACTGTGGAAGTGAGATTTTTTTAAATTCATTAATTAATGTATTTATTTATTTTGCACACTCCCCGTTTGCCACCCGTTTACCGTTTTTATTTTTTGTTCCTTGTATACAGCAATAATAGTAATAAAAACAACAGTATATTAATATTAATTACGCCATGTTGACACGTTCTGTCACGTACTATAATTCATATTTATGAGACACGCGTACGCCTTGTTCGCCCACAGACGTTTGTCTGCCTTACACCCAATCAGAACATCACGTAATCTTATTAATATTCATGAGCCGTACCACCAGGATTCGGAAATGCTCGTGCAACTTCCACTGATGAGTCAAATCGCTGCAGTGACACAGGTAAACAACGACGGAGCACGTAAACTGAAGTCTAAACGATTCTGAACTGCTTTAAAAGGTAATGTAAAGTTTTATGTGCTTATACTACAATAACAAAGATTTCAAGGTAAAAACAGGACTACTAAAGTAACATATTAACAGCAGTTGTTGTACTTGTGTGATTGTTGAACAGCTCGAATGTGATATCCAAAGTCATTGTGAACTTATACTGAAGTGTCGTGCTATAAGGTTAAAAATAAATTCAAGATGCATTCAGTGTTGGGTGTAATTCATTACTAAGCAATTAATTACTATAATTAAATTCGTTTTTCATTGAGGGAAAAAAGTAAAGTAAGGAACTACTTATTTTTATTTTTTCCAGTAATTTAATTACAGTTACTTCTGATGTAATTGTGTTAAAAATACTGTATAGACTAGAATATTTCAGTTACAGTTAAAACTCTAATGTTAAAATGTATGTTTTCTCATTTAATGCAGCCCCTTTAAATTCTTTGGCCAGTTCATGAATAATTAATTTATTTATATGATTTAGTTTAAAGAATTAAAAGAACAGTTTCATGTCTATCCTTGTATTTTTCATCTGGTCGAGGTTGATAACGGTTTTTGAAAGTAATTAGTAATAAGTAATGCAATTACTTATCAGACAGAGTAATTAGTACAGTAATCTAATTACACAGTAGAAGATGTAATTGATTACTTTTATAGAGTAACTTAACCATCATTAGAGACAATGTATGAATGCAATGGAAGAGCTGTTACTGGGATGATGTGTTTTTTCCAGCATCGCACAGTCAATGTTGTCTTTGTTCGTACATTTAAAATCCTGCAAAACACAGTATTGCCTTGACATAACAGTTAAAGCAGTGTGCTAGTCAAACATTGCACATTTGTTGAATTTGGGGACTCAGGAAATGTTTTACTAGGTCATGAATTCATGTAAACATGCACTCCTCCACTAACATAAAAAGTACAATTTGCATGTATTTCTTGGAGTGCCACGTCTTTACCATGGTATATGAATATAATCATCCAGTACTATGGTATCACCACAATCAACGTTTTCAAGAGTTCTCCTCCCATTCCTTATGTTTCTCTTTTTCTCAGTACTAGAACTATAAACTTACATGATGGTAGTTCTGTTTAGTTTCTTCAAAGGATGCAATTTTGAAGCAATTTAGAAAAATGTTTGCCATTTTAAAGTGCTATCTTTCACGTTTTGTGGAAGAAATGGCTGTTATTCCATTAATCAAGTCCAGTTGTTTCCCTTTTCTTTTCTTTTTTTTTTACTGTTAAAAGCACAGTCTCCTCTCCAAATGCATGACTGAGCCTGTTTCCTGTGATAAAGCCCCTCTGGGTGTTGCTGAATCTTGTAGAGTGACAATGATGTGCACAAAGTGTTGGGTAACTAAAGTTTTACCCCCTTGGAACCTATGACTGATCACCTTGTGAGTGCCAGGGAAGTTATATGCCTTTGGGGGGGCAGGGGGGCATTTCATGTTTATGACCGTTTTTAAGCCAGTATTTAGTTGCGTGCAGGTGAAAATGAAGATAAAAGTGTTCTGAGTCATAGTTTTTTAATTATATCTAGATCTTGCTGGGCTTCTCTGAATCTGTCCTAATCAGAATCAGAATGAGCTTTATTGCCAAGTGTTCTCACATACACAAGGAATTTTTGGGGGTGATAGGAGAAACAAGTGCACACAGAACATCACAGTGAGACACAGAATATAAAACAAGGTGAGAGTATAAATATATAAAGAGAGTATAAATGGACTTTAGTCTTGTTCAGGTATATAGGTGGCTGTACAGCTGCCAACAACGTCTGCGATTAATATTGCGCCATATATTCACTCTAAATGAAGTGTTGGCATACATTTTGTGGAGTTATGAATTATCACCACCAATCCGTGTGGAACACGCTCGTCCATGCTCTGATGACTTTCATTTTGAAACCGAAACGGGATCTTATCAGTAAAGTTTATTACATGCTGTAAATTAGATATGTGGAGATTTCTGTTGGTTATCTTGTATCAAAGGTGTACGATTGGCAGGTTTGATTGGGTTGGATGAGATCAGCAGTTTGCATCTGAGTCACAGGAGCAAACAGTTTTGCTCCCCTCCATGCTGAATCAATAAACACTATCAAGCTGTTAATGAGCCCACAGGGACTGATTTAACTGGACCAAATCCATATATGAGAATGTGATGTACAATTAAGTGCTTGTTCCCCTTATTTTTCACAACTGTAATGTGTTTTTTTTTTTTTTTTTTTATCCACATTATTCACAATTTGGATTATCATTATTGTAATATATATATATATTTATATACACAAATCAGCCATGACATAAAAACCCTCGTGCCACCAAAACAGCGCCAACCGGCATCTCAGAATAGCATTCTGAGATCATATTCTTCTCACCACAATGTAACTGAGCGGTTATCTGATTTACCATAGATTATGTCAGTTTGAACCAGTCTGGCCATTCTCTGTTGATGTCTCACATTAACCAGGCATTTCCGTCCACAGAACTGCCGCTCACTGGATGTTTTTTGTTTTTGCCACCATTCTGAGTAAACTCTAGAGACTGTTGTGCGTTTCAATCCCAGCCCTCATGGGGGCTGCCATTTTTGAATCACATGACCAGCTGAATACTACTGGCTTAATCTCAGTAACCATCTGGTTATTGGACACTTTAACTCCTTTGGGTTAAATTAATCATGGTTGATTGGGAATAGGGAATTTCTACAATGGCATCTGAAACTGAAAACTGCTGATTTTGAACGATGCTTCATCCACACCACTAGGTGTCAAGATGACATGAACAAAGAGTTACTGAGTGTAGCTACCTTTAATTCACCTTTTTCAATTAAAGTTCATTAGAACTAAACATATTTACAAAGGAAGTGAGGATGAGAGCAGGCTTCACTCAGTGTATATAATGAATTTTAAGAGTGCTGGCCTAAAAGATAACATATAAATTGGAAAAAGTAGCCGCACTATGCATATATTGTATATTTACAAAGGAGAAATAGTCATAACTTCATACTTAATTCATGAGTGTCCAAACTTTAACGCTTTTTTGTTCAATTCTGCTTTGTAGTTGCATTTATGCAATTTACCTTTATTCGTGCAGAGTATCCAGAGTTTAACTATGGTATTAGGAAGATCATGTTAATTACAGGTAATAAAATGATCACCATTGTTAGATGTAATTCATTTGTATAAAATAATAATATATGGAATTTGTAATGAAAAACAATATCCTAAACACATCTATAAAAGTGACTTTTATTGCCCTAATATACAATATCTCATATTATTGTTGACTAAAAACATTTATTACAAATATATACACTATTCCTGGCAAAATACCATAGTTACTACTACAGTTAATGTTACTACAGAAACTGTCGGGTATATTTCTATAAGGGTGCTGATTTGTGGAAGCCTGTAATTACCATTGTGAATGGAACAATGTTTTCTTGTTTACCTCGTCACTGTAGTTTAATATGATGGACTGTTTAATTTTGTTTCAGCTAGCTTCAGCACAGAGCCTTTAAGTGTGGGTTTATAACAGAGAATTCTTTGTCAAATTCAAATGGGTCGCACGCGATGTTAAGCTTGGGACAGCACGCTGCAAGCGCAGAGCAGGTTTGTCAGATTAGTGAGACCGGTCCCTCTTTTACACTGCTCAGAAAAGCAAATGCGCTGCGCAGCTTTAGGTAGTGCCATTGTATCACACTCTTGTTGTATTTGCGGACACTAAAGAATCCAGCCTACTGTCCAAACTAAATTATACATGCATGCAGACACTCAAAGGAGTTATCAACCACTTTATTCTTTATTATTCAGTTGTACATAGCATCAAAATGTATTTTGGAATATGAAAAAATTACATAGCTCATAGCTGGCTATGGCCATGATCAAACATGGTCTTGTAGCGCAAGTTTACATAGAAAAAAATTACAAAACAGCATATACGAATGCAAAAACGGGCATCTTCAGTGGTAAACCACGTCCTTAGTGCTTCTTCTTTTAACTTAACACGTCTCACGTTTCGAGCGTCTGTGCTCTTCAGGACTCGTACCCAGGTCTTTTGCAGTGCTAGTGCAGCGCTCTATCAATTGGACTTCAGTACCACACACAGGGTTTTCCTGCATAGAGAATTACTAGGCGGCCGCCCTTGTCAAATTTCGTGCTGCCTCTGGCTGTCTACAAAACTCTGGTGGGTGTCTTCATGGAAAACACTAACAAGCGTTGTGTCTGATAGAAACACAGATCACAGCTTGGTGATATATCTTTATTTCATCCTTAATTAAAGTTCATATAATACAGGAATGTGACATGTAAATAAGCACAAACACCAAAACTGTCATTCTCTGTGCGGTCAGAGCCGCTTCAACCAGTCGCGGAAGTGACCCAATCTGAGCGGGAGTTGAGACCGGGAGAGATTTAAAGCTCCGCCGGCTGATGCGCACTCTAACGCGGAGACGCTCGTCTCCCCCCCCCCCCCCACCCCCCGCTGTCTGCAGCTCGCGACAAGTTGCATCATTGATGAGATCATCATAAGATCAATCTTATGTGAAAAATAACACTAAATTGCCAACATCAATAATATATATATATATATATGCGTGTTTTGGATCGACAAGTTTGACAAATGCTTATCAATAATATTCAATCAAATATTATTATCAATTATGGCTAAAAATGTTTGCAGTGTTCAGTGACTAAAACTACATTAAAATGCCCAGATTTGTCAACTAAAATTTTACTTAAAAAAAAAAAAAAAAGGGGGGATAAGGTTGACTAAATATGATAAAAACTAAAAACACCTAAGACTAAATAAAAAAACAGCTGACAAAATTAACACTAGTATTCAGATGCCAGGTCATTAGGAGTGTATTAACGCAAAGCCAACGTTTACGTGTTTTTAATATCACTTTTTTGATCAATATGGTACCACCTCCGCCTCATTTTGAGCTAGGAAAAGCCCTGCACACAATTGCACTTGAACAAACTTTAAATGTAGTTGGTATGTAATGCAAACACTAAAATATATCGCCTAACTGACATGCACCGTAGTTAAAGTGTTTTGATGGCGTTGTTTGAGGAATAAAATAAAAGTCGTCATTGTAGTTCCTCTAGTGTACTTTTCACCAGGAACGAGCCACATAAAAAAAACTATTTGCCAAAAGGTTGTTATTGTAAAGTGACTCTGATTCATTACAAGTTAATAGAATTTGGGGGGGAAATGTACTTCATTGTTATGAAAACAATGTCACAATGCAAGCGCTCAATAGGCTTCCGTTTCTGTAAAGAAAATCTCTTGATACTTTTCTTTGATTTTGTCGTGAAATATAACCCAGACATGTTCTTGACAGATTTCGTGAGCTTCACTCACTAGATCTGTATTTAAAAACAGACAGTCCAGAATTTTTGATATCTGTGATGAATGACATGTTGTTCCTGTAAACATCTAGACGTGGAGTCGAACGCCAAACAGCTGTTACACAGATCGGCTGCCTTTATGTCCAAACAACAGCAAGACTAGTGTGGATAAATAATTTTTTTTAAACATTTGTTGAACATTGACGTGAACAAGATAGGACTGTTTATTTTCAGGAAGTGTTATGAGAAGGATTATTGTCTGTGTTTCATGCTGCGTGACCGTTAATGATCCAGGAAGTGCTGCAACGTTTGTTTGAAGCTGTTAGTTGGGACACATGGGGACGATTACAAGGTGGCAAAAGAAACAAAACCTCAAGTCATGTGCTGGGGACTACAGTGGTGTTTGCTGTAGTCTAGTTATTTTGAATCGTCTACTCTTGGTGTAATCACACAGGAAGGTAGGAACATGTCAAATCAACGACTCTCAAAGAATATGCTGAGTTTAGTTGGAAGACTGAAGTAACCACACTTTGACGATGCATGTTTATAGTTTTTACAGTCAGTGTTTTCTCTAATTACTAATTGTCTAAATACTTAAAACTATTCCAGCCAATGTTTTTATTGTAATAATTTGGCACAAAAGGATCATAAAAGTAGTCTGTGTGACGAATGTGTCATATACCAAGTCCTCCAAAGGCATAGATTTTGCACAAATGCAACAGGGTTGACCAGGCGCGAGCCGATCCACAACGCGCAATAACGAAGTATACCTGGGCCTTAAGAATGTGGCGCATGAGTCGCATGGACTACCTTTATGATACAGCCAAAAAAATTGCTCTTTGTCAATTCAATCGTGGACAGTGCTTTTCTTAACTAAACATTTCTACGTAACCTCAACACAAACACTTTGTTTAGAAAGCACCTAGTTGAATTGGATAAACCCTACATAATTAGGCATGTCAATGTAACTCAAATATCTTGTATTTCTTTATGTACTAACTAGTGAAAATGAATGTTAGCATGCTAATAAATACATGCTGGTTTGAAGCACTACATAGTGTAGTTTAGCAACTATGCGATGGTTAGCACAGCATTTGCTCAACAATGGGAGCAGTCATTTTTCATGTGAAACATCTAACTGTCCTCATCGTTAGTTTAAGCTCCACTCTTCACCATAAAGGCCCCGATATACTTCCGGAGAAGTACTTCATTCTTCGTTAAATGGTAAAAAGAATTTCTAAACGGCTGAGGGAGGTGTTTAGAGGAGCATTTAAGTATGAGGATGCTCAGTAAAACCTTAACTAATGTGACATTAAATGTGTTATCAATGACGTATGCCTCATTAACGCACTAAACGCATCCATAATAGGCACAGATTACCCTCTGTTTTCAGGGCTGGATTGGGAAGAGAAATCGGCCTTATCGCAGCCCATTACTATCCACTGCCATTGCACTGAGAATACAACATGCTGGGGGGGGGTAGACGCTGACTACTACACCTGGAGTGGCAAGTTCGAATCCAGGGCGTGCTGTGTGACTCCAGTCAGGCCTCCAAAGCAACCAGTTGGCCCAGTTACTAGGGTGGGTAGGGTCATGCTGGGTTATCCTCCTCGTGGTCACTATAATATGGTTCTTGCTCTCGGTGGGGCACGTGGTGAGTTGCGCGTGGATGCCACGGAGAATAGTGTGAAGCCTGCACACGTGCTATATGTCCGCGGCAAAGCGCTCAACAAGCCACGTGATAAGATGCGCAATTGCCGGTCTCAGATGCGGAGGCAACTGAGATTCGTCCTCCGCCACCCGGATTGAGGGGAGTCAATACGCCACCATGAGGACTTGGAGCGAGTTAGGAATTGGACATTCCCAATGCGAGAATTCCCAAAGGGAGAAAAGAAGTAGCTTCAGTAACAAGTCTGCAGGGCCTCATTACTACCAAATGCGCTGTTAAAATGCTCTCTGTTTTAGGAGAATGCTTACAGTAACTTAGCACCCTGAAAACTTAACCTCTGATTCTATGAAAGCTTGAGTTTATCGATTCCTCTTACCCTTTTATTTAAGTTTAAACCAGACATTTCCATTTAAACCTGCACAAAGATATCAGCGACGTTTGTGTATTTGTCTTATTCTCTGTCAGACAGATTGAACTAAATTTCAGAATGCTTATTGCTCACAGAAATTCTAATGTGATGTTAAATCTATTATTGAATATTGATCTAAAATGTTCTCAGAATGTACACTGATCGTGTTACCCGACCACAGTCACACGGTGTAAAGTTACTAAATGTATACTTTGACTTTTCAAATGGGATTGTCCTCCAATAATGATCCAATAATTTGTTTGATTGATTGCTGCATATTTAAGTTGAAAGAAAGTGAACGAATGCAGCATAAAAATGAGGCTGACTTTTTATAAACCCACAAGTTGGAGTGCAGGTGACAGTGAGTGCTTTGTCTCAAAATAGTCCTACTTCAATGTATTTAAATGTGGGTTGCTAGTCTAAATTTGTTAACATGAGACACCAACAACATTTCCCATCGTGTTTTATTTGTATATCTTCCCTTAAGCCTAGTGAGTCACGTGGCATACCAACCTGTTATCTATTACATAATAGCAGGATAATAGTATGAATATGCTTATAGTGTCATGTTTTTAACCTAAATCTTGTTCTGTGACACAATAACAATCATAGCTACTGTTTCTGTATGTCAACTCACAACTTACCGCAGTGGAAAGTTCTTAAAATCAGTTGTCCATTGTTAAAAGTGGTAGAACTTGTTTCCATAAAGTTTAGAGGTTGGTTTGTTTTTTTTAACATTTGTTGGCTTGTGCTTTAGAATTATTGCCTGAGGGGGGGTGGGAGTGTGTGTGTGTGTGTGTGTGTGTGTGTGTGTGTGTGTGTGTGTGTGTGTGTGTGTGTGTGTGTGTGTGTGTGTGTGTGTGTGTGTGTGTGTGTGTGTGTGTGTGTGTGTGTGTGTGTGTGTGTGTGTGTGTGAGAGAGTTTGTGTGTGTGTGTGTATTATACAATACATTCTTTTTCTTGAAAATATTGATGAACATCTCTCTTTTGCCTGCATGTTTTTTGGGTATGCTTTTTGGATATGTTTATGAAAGTCTGGCATGTTAAAGAAACTCACCCAGTGAGTTTCCAAAGAATTTATCAGTGATCGTTTCGGTAATGTATCACAAAATCTAAAAACATTTTTTTTTGTTTTTTCTGTGGACTGTTTGAGTGGTGTTTGCTATTGATACAGATTTTCCGATTCATATGGGTATATTTTGATTATAATGTCCCTTTTGCTTACATATGAATCAAAATTGTCTCCCAGCTAATGCTGTTCATTGTACTTGGGACCTTCTACAAAGGTGCATTATGAAAATATACATTTTTCAAATTATATTTAATTAGTTTTACTCTGGGTAGGGAAGGAGGTATTGCCCCATGTGAAGGAGTTCAAGTACCTCTGGGTTTTGTTCATGAGTGAGCGGACAATGGAGCAGGAGGTTGGCTGGAGAATCGGGGCAGCGGGGGCGGTTTTGCACTCGCTCTATCGCACCGTTGTCACGAAAAGAGAGCTGAGCCGGAAGGCAAAGCTCTCGATCTACCGGTCAATTTTCGTTCCTACTCTCACCTATGAGGTCGTGAATACAAGCGGCCGAAATGGGTTTCCTCAGAAGGGTGGCGGGCTTCTCCCTTAGATACAGGGTGAGGTCATCTCAGCTCAGTCATCCATGAGGAGCTCGGAGTAGAGCCGCTGCTCCTTTGCGTCGGAAGGAGCCAGTTGAGGTGGTTTGGGCATCTGGTAAGGATGCCCCCTGGGCGCTTCCCTAGGGAGGTGTTTCAGGCACGTCCAGCTGGGAGGAGGCCTCGGGGAAGACCCAGGACTAGGTGGAGAGATTACATCTCCACACTGGCATGGGAACACCTCGGGGTCCCCCAGTCAGAGCTGGTTAATGTGGCTCGGGATCCCCCTGCTGGAGCTGCTGCCCCCGTGACCCGACTTCGGATAAGCCGTTGAAGATGGGTGGATGGATAGTTATAAGCAAATCCATGTATTCAATAAATAAATATGAAATTATGTTGCATATAGATTATATTTTGTTACATGTTTATTATTTAAATTGCATAAATTGTACTATTTACAAGTATTTACGCTGATTTGTTGAGTGCGTGCTAAAAATGGGAACTATCTCTTTAAGAAAACCGGCATTTCTGTAAAGGGCATATGTAAATGAGCGCATGTTAATAAGAGAGGCCTCAAATAGATTTATTTAATCCGTGCTATGCATGACTAAAATGAAATGTTTATTTTTTGTTGTTTTTGATTAACAACTGCCTGTAAAGAACAGAAAGGGAATTAAAAGAGACATTATTCAATGACAAATTGGTCCACCAAAATACTACACTACAAAATTCACTTGTGAGTGAAATCTGAACCATTACCTTCCAGATGCCCAATATACATTTTTTTTTTGTTGTATAGCGGAATTTGGTTACAAATGCGAGTGATTTTCTCTCATTGTAGACTGCTGCGCATGGAGTAAAAGATCGATCTTGGGATTTAAGAATCAATAACGTTCAAACGATGATCACGATGCATTGAAAAATCAATATTTTTACCCACCCATAGGGTTTGCCTTTGCAAAACCTGTCACAGTGATGCTGGCAGGGTGCTCACGGTCATGGAAAACCTGGAAATATCACAGAAGTTTTAAATTGTGATGCTTGGAAAAGTGATTTAATAAATCTTAAAAATCGTTGAAAAGTCATGGAAATTTCAGTAGTGAGAATATACATTTTTGAAATTATAAATTGAGTTTTCCTCAAAATGTCTCAGCTAGAAATGGCTCCCAAGTCATAGTCAAGTCATGAATTGTGAATTGGGGACAGATTATTGTTGAGTCGATGAACATATCAAACTAGTCTGAATGATTCATTAGTGATGAATCCATACAAATTGCTGGAAAGGTCATGGAAATGTCATGTAAATTAATTTGTCAAAAAAGGTGGGAAACTACTGATCTATATATATAATATATTGCTCATGATGTCACAACAGTGAATCTACTGCTGGCAGTTTAGAATTCTATGAGCAATCCAGTTATATATATATATATATATAGAGATCAGTGGTGGGAACCCTGTGCTAGGGTGATCTGGGTGGTTGCTAGGGTGTTGCTATGCAGTTGCCTGAGGGGCTGTTCAGACCCCCTTTTGTGTAATTGTTTTGCTATGGAAACATGAGATAGACGGACCTCTTTCACTGTTGCACCACATCTCACTGTAATTGTTAAAGAATCTATTAACTGTTAAAGCTCATCTATTCCTGCATAGCTCTAACAATGCCAAGGCCAAGGGTTCGATTCCCAGGGAACACAAACTAATAAAAGCAACTGCTTAAAAACTATGATAGTCGCTTTAGATAAAAACACAATTAATTAGGGCTGCAACTAACGATTATATTGATCATCGATTAATCTTCGATTATTTCTTGATTAATCAATACATTTTATTTCCTATATTTTATTAACATATGATTTTTCAAAAAGCTGATATGATAAAAGGCTTAAGTATTTGGTTTGATTTACATTTCTCAATTCACAATTCTGTACTCTCATAAAACTTTGAACAAAGCCAAATGAAAAGTTACACTTGGATTTGTTATTATTACTATTATTAGATATCGTTCCTTTACTCGTAAAAACGTAACAAAAAGTGCTCATCATTAAAGAGTAAAATGATCTTTAGGGCATGGAGTGGGACAAAAATCAGCCCAGCAGAGGGCAATAGTGACACGAGAATAGAAATATGAATAACTCTGCCCAGCTGAAAAATACATAATTATGTTAGATACATATTCATGTACACACTGATTACATTAATTTTATATTAAAGTATTTTAATATTATAGTTTTTAAAATAGTATTTAACTGCTTACATGTTTTTAAACTATTTTAATAAAGACAATTGTGTATGGCTTATCCAGTAAAATAATGTTTGTCATAGTATAAATTTACTATGAAATCAGACATTACATGTGGCATTATCAGGAGGACTTTCAAATATTAGCACACTTAGCATTATTATACATTATATTCAGCATTGCATACAGTTTAATATAGTGCAATCATCTGTACATCTCTCGCTGAAAACAGAAACACATCACCTTGAGAGACTTGCATTTCATGGCGCAGCATCTAGCTTTTTCTGTGCAAGTTCAGTGTGAACAGCCCCTAAGTGTTCTGAGTGGTGTTTAGCACGTTGCGATGTGTTGGATAGGAAGTTTTGGGTCATTGCTTGGCTTTTTCTGTACGATTGTTTACTGGTCCAAGTCAAAACAGTCAACCCACAAGTCTCCATTATATTCTGTTCCCTAGATAAGTCTTGTGCCCTCATTCAATGAAAGTCTATTGGATTTGTTTATTAATATTTTTTTTGAGCCCATTTTATCTTCTGCCAGATGAAAAAAAAGCCTGGTCACACATAAAAGTTAAAGCACACCTATCTGTACGCTATTTGTTTATCTTGAAGCCACAACATAACACTCATTCTGTTCAAAATGACACTGTAAACTCTCTTTCTATCTCTACAGGTTATCTAGCAGGCACTAGGCCTCTTCCAACACAATGGCGAACCAGTCAGACTCTGCCAATCCTGGCCATGCTCTCTTTGACTGCTTTGTTAAGGCTCAAACATGTAAAGAGTCGCAGCAGAGCTTCAGCGAGCTTTGTCGCCACCTGGAGTTGGATCCCAGAGACTACAAGCTCTTCTACAGCAAACTGAAGGACAGACTGAACTACTGGAAGGCCAAAGAGCTCTGGCAGAAGATAGACAAGAGAGCTGCCCATCCAGACTATGAAGAGGGCAAAGCATGTCACCAAAACAAGGTGCCATAAATAACCTGATAAATGGCAGATATTTACATCAATACATTTGTTTATCACAGGGAACAGGACAAGGGCTATGAAACATATGCTATGAATACAGCTGTCTCTCTCTGTCTCCTTCAGTGTTTAGTGTTGGGTGCGGGCCCCTGTGGTTTGAGGACCGCTATAGAGTTGGCCCTAATGGGCGCTCAAGTAGTTGTACTGGAGAAAAGAAGGTCTTTCGCCAGAAATAACGTTCTACACCTGTGGCCCTACACCATTCGAGACCTCCGTAACCTTGCCGCAAAGAAATTCTATGGTCGATTCTGCTGTGGCACCCTTGACCACATCAGTAAGAATATTCAAGCTGTATCATTTTTCATAATATATGTGAATCTCTTTAAGAAATGTCCAGGTCATATTTTACTCCAAAACCAATATAAATATATAGATATATAATTCAGAAACTTTAAATACATTACATTTTTGGGGCAGAAATTAAAGCATTGATAAGACAATAAAAAAGGGACTTTAGAAGAAGATCGTTCATTTCCATATTATTAAACAAAAGCCTATCATTGGCCTAAAGAAAGCAATTATTCATAGTTAAAAAGTACTGAAATATTGATATTTTTCACACCAAACGTGATTGTATCGCTTTATAAGGCATTCATTTAACCACTGGAGTCATATGGATGACGTTAATACTGATTGTCTGTGCTTTTTGGAGCATCAAAAATGGTGTTACCATCCACTTCCATTATAAGGACCTACTGAGCAGAGATATCTTTCTATTTTTCTTCAAATGTGTTCAGCTGAAGAAAGGAAGATATATCCATCTGGGATGGTATGAGGATGAGTAAATGATGAGAAAATTTTCATTTTTGGGTGAACTGTTCCTTAAAAGTTGTTTAAAATGTTGAAAAACAGGTTTCAAGACCCCTGTGTTCAGAATTGCACTCATTCCGGTATGTTTTAACACAAGAACGTGTCATCATCTTGTGCCGTTGCTGTCGTTTGTTCTTTGTACTGCTGCGTGTTGCCTATACAGCTGGAGTTTCGCTTACTGCCCCCTGTTGAAAACAGGTGGTACTTCAAGCTTGAATTGCTCAGATGGTAGGGATCGTCCTTATATACATTATAATTGAATTTATTTATTCTTTAATGTAATTAATTGCACTGAATTAACACGTTAAATCAACAGCCCTATTGAATATATTATATATAATTTTTTCATATGTTTTTGAGGTGAATTATGAACCGGACATGTTCTTGACTGGTTCGAGAAAAACGTCTTTTTTTTTGTTTTACCCTTAAATGAAGAAATGTAATACTGATGAGGTCTGTGTTTGACCAGGTATCCGTCAGCTGCAGTTGATTCTGCTGAAACTCGCTCTGGTTTTGGGAGTTGAGGTTCACACAGGTGTAAGCTTTGAACGTCTTGTTGAACCATCAGGAAACACAGGTACAAATCAGCTCTGGTTGGTGACCTTTAATCACATGGTGATGCTGTTATTGGTGGTGTTAGTGTGAAGATGTTGGGAATTCTTGAAAGTTTGCTTAAACTAGGACGAAGATGGATAAGAGTTGCTCATTATTCTTTACTCTTTCTCTCTCTTTCTCTCAGGATGGAGGGCAGAAGTATCACCCAAGCCCCACCCAGCTGCTACTTTTCAGTTTGATGTCTTTATTTCAGCTGGAGGAGGAAGATACGTGCCTGATGGTAAAACATCCAGATGCACAAATTTACATCTATCTGAGTCATTTTCATTAACCTCACAGTACAGAGTTGATTAGCTCTTAACTAAATACATGGAATGCTTTAATATCAACATATTATTGGAAAGAGCCCATTAAAATTGTATTTTATTTGGTTCGATGAACACAGTTTTCTTTCCTTTGTTGATGTATTTCCTATTGAATCTGGAAATTGGAGCACAACATTTTGAAGCTTTTATTTTGACACGGACTAAAAGCTACAAAATATCTTTTTGGATTTCACAGGGTCTTTATACTTTTGATTTAAACAAGTAATGTGTAACCTCACTTCACTTTGAAAATGAAGACTTTTCCCCACTGTTTTTTTTTTTCACCTGTGTGTTGTTAGGTTTTAAGATAAAGGAGCTAAGGGGGAAATTGGCCATCGGGATCACCGCAAACTTTGTTAACCGTCACTCTAAAGAAGAATCTCAGGTACCGGAAATCAGCGGAGTGGCCAGAATATACAACCAGACATTCTTCCAACAACTCCAGTCTCAGACAGGTGCACATGAGAACAGACATACACACACACAAACAAACAAACAAACAAACAAACTCTTTTCCTAAAAAAAAACGTATCGCAATTTTTAAAATGCAAATGTATGAATAATTTCTCCAATTGATGATCTCCTCAATTTTGTCCCTACACTATATTATGTACACACACACACACACACACACACACACACACACACATGCATTTCATCTTCATCGTCCTCTTTCAGAATTCTTCTATTCCTTCTTTTGCTCCTTCTTCAGGCATTGATCTAGAGAATATTGTCTACTACAAAGATGACACTCACTATTTTGTCATGACTGCCAAAAAGGCGAGCTTGTTAAAGAATGGAGTTATAAAGCAGGTATGTTGTACACACTCAAATACACCTCAAGATTATTTGGTATAAAAGCTGAACAGTGCTTTTAGGATGTAGATTCAGTTGAAAAGGCCTGATTTTTTTTCCACTGTATATTGTAGTATTAAAGTACTAAAGTTAATCCCCCGATAATGGCTTTGATCCCACTGCAGTCCTGTGGCAAACCAACCGACCACAGCTGTGAGCATATTGTGATCACTCTCACATAATACATAAACACGAGTATTACTGAATGTACCTTTTTTTTAAAAGTTGAACCAGCTTATCTTTACCGCAGACTCTCAGAAACTGAAGAAGTTCAGATGGCTTGGTGCAAATGGGGAATCTCTCAAAAATGTCTGTGTTGTCTGTCTTGATTAAAAACTTCCCTGTTCCTCCTCAGGACTTCTCTGATGCAGAACAGCTTCTTTCACCCTCAAATGTCAACCAGGAGGCCCTGCTCCAGTACGCCTACGAAGCCGCTGACTTCTCCACTGAGCACATGCTGCCAGATCCGGAGTTTGCATGCAATCACGCAGGCAAGCCAGACGTGGCCATGTTTGACTTCACTTCCATGCACAGAGCAGAAAACGCCTCTCTCGTGAAGGAGAGGAAAGGCAAGAAGCTGCTCATCGGACTGGTGGGAGACTGTCTGGTGGAGGTGTGTTTCAGTCCCTGAACTTTGGACAAATTGGCTTGCAGTACATAACTTTAGTATTCTGTACATGAACAATATGGACAGCATTCATCAAACATGTAATGTTCACATCAGCTTTTAACAGTGTCAGCCAATATTAGCATTTTTTTAATCTACATTATTGACATGATTACAGTCAGATTAGGCAGATAATGGAAGCATATACAGTACTACATGGGCTTATTATTTTTTACAATTTTAAACAGTTAACTCCTATGGCTGGTTACAATAGCCATCTTATTTGTTATCACCTTAACAAAAATAACTAGATTGGTAAAGTTTGTCAATACAAATTTTGATGATGGCTTGACAAAGTCTTGTCTGAAAGATTTAAACTTTAAACTACTTTTAAATTTTGACAGACAGACAGACAGGCAGCAACCTTTAAAGGTGCTGTAAGCATTTTTGTTTTCATGGAAAGGTATGAAAAAAGTTTCTACACTCGGATAGATTTCACTGAAATAAGTGTCATGAGATATCTTACCACTCTCTGTGACAGCTCTAGACTTTTTAAACCAAACAAAAATGTTTCCAGGGTCTGCAGTCTCTTTTTGCCTGTCAATTATTTTATATGTTCTCATAGTGTTGTCGTTGCAGGAAATTATTGAGGCTTAATTCCATATTCTGTTTTGTAATTTGTCAGTTGTTATTTCGCTACTGTTGTGTTTGACAGCCGTGGGAACATGCTTTGTGTCGGTTTCAACAGTATCAGTGAGGTGTTTTGGAAAGAGGGGGGCTTGGCTAAATCAAGGGAACAGTCCCGTGGAAGGTAGAACAGGTAGAAGGTAGAAAATTGACGAGCATTCCATTGGCCCATTTATTTATGGGGGCCCATATGTACACGCAATAATCAGTTGATCAATATATCAATTTAGAAATCAATTCACCTTTTTCCTGAACGCAGAAGTGTTCCACGATTCGACTGTTTTGAGTGTGTGTTGAGGTGTGGGAAAAGCGTAGAATCACGACTCTCCAGTTGGTCAGCTGCTTCAGAAGCCGAGACAAACCACATATTCGAATGCTTGAAACTTAACGTGAAAACGGCTCGAAACTTTGCACTGACGAATCGCAGCTTCTGTAACATCTGGGCAATGATTGATGACAGATTAGGCCCCGTCCCCTCTATTCTCAACTGGAAATCAATAAAAGGAGGCAGGGGCGAGGATCCTACCCCAAAATAGATAAACAAAATACTACCCACGGGGCCTGGTTAGCTCAGCGATTATTGACGCTGACTTCCCTCCCTGGACTCACGAGTTTGAATCCAGGGTGTGCTGAGTGACTCCAGCCAGGTCTCCTAAACAACCAAATTGGCCCGGTTGCTAGGGAGGTTAGAGTCACATGGGGTAACCTCCTCATGGTCGTGATAAGTGGTTCTCGCTCTCAATGGGGCACGTGGTAAGTTGTGCGTGTATCGCAGAGAATAGCATGAGCCTCCGCGTGCGGAGTCTCCGCGGTGTCATGCACAGCGAGCCACGTGATAAGATGCGCAGATTGACAGTCTCAGAAGTGGAGAAATGTCCTCCGCCACCCTGATTGAGGTGAGTAAACATGCCACCTTGAGGACCTATGAAGTAGTGGGAATTGGGCATTCCAAATTGGGGAGAAAAAAATAGTAACCCCAAAAAGAGAAGATCCGGTCAGGTTTGCGAACCAGGTCTCGTGTTTTGCTTTCTGTCTGGAGAAGAGAAAATGAGATGTAAAAACCTAGAATTTACACTTTTGCATGAAATAAACAATATCACTGGCAATACCTTTGCAATAGGATAGGCCATGCTTGCATTTACTGATGGCTTTATGTGTGTGTGTGTGTGTGTGTGTGTGTATATATATATATATATATATATATATATATATATATATATATATATATATATATATATATATATATATATATATATATATATATATATATATATATATATAATATCTCTTGCTGGAGGATTGTCCTTGTTGAGTTTGATTTTGGGCCCTCCGTCGAGGATTCCGTGGTTATGCAGACTCATTGCCAAAAGATGAACAGCGTCATATGAAGCCCTACGGTAAGGCCAGCGTTGGTGTGCAGGATCGTTTGTTGAAAGATAAACAACATTTGATTATGAACCCTCCGACAAGGGTGGCGTTGTTTGGAATATCTTTGCCGAAAGATGAACAATGTAGCGGAAAGCCATACGAAAATGGCGATGTTGCGTGCAATACCCTTCATTGAAGGAAAACAACATTTGATTATGAACCCTCCGACGAGGGTGGGCGTTGTTTGATGGTAATCTTTGCTGAAAGATGAACAATGTAGCGTAAAGCCAGATGAAAATGGTGACGTTGTGTGCAGTACCCTTCATTGAAAAATATCCCATGATGATTATGAGCCCTCCAACGAGGGCAATCTAGGCTTGTACAGTACCTATGCAAAGGAAAACCATGCTTGGGAATGTGGAGGCCCTAGTGAGGAGGGTGGATATGGTTATGCGGTGTACTTGCAGGACAATAGACATGCTTGAATTTGATAATAATGTTGGAAAAGATGTGGTTGAGCAGTGAGAGTCCCCAACCATCATCAGATAGGTATGATCTTATGGCTGATGGTGAGTTGAGCATGTGTGATGATATGAGGGTTGGGTCGAATATATTTCTGGTAGGATGAAGAAGACCAGCAGCCAAGCATCTGATGGTGAGTTCTGATAGTCCTTGATAAGCAGCCATTGTGGCTGCACCAATTCTGAATGAGTGCCCCGGGGTCACTTGAGGGGTCAGATGTGGATTGTGAATTAGTTTGCAGATATATGTAGTGGAGGTGTCGAGGCAGGAGGAGCTGGAGATTGTAGATATCGTTATACTACAACCACACCCTGCTGGGCGAGTCCTTTCTGCAAGAGTTTTAGCTGAATCTAAAGAAGAATGAGGGGCTTAGTCCGGTAGAGGTTCGAAAGGTGTGGGCAGGGGACAAGATGTATGCTGGTGGTGGGACACAGTCGATGGAACGCCTGAAAGGAGATAAAGGGTAGCGATTGAATTGAAAACTGTGAATGTGCTCAGCTGAGAGAATGGGGTTCAGTTGGTGCCATGTCAAATGTCTCAGTGGGGGCTAAGGAGCCTGGAGGAGGACCTGCCTTTGATGATCATGACTGTGGTGGTGGTGTCGCAAAAAACAACAATACGTTTGCGTGCCCAGGGAGAGCCCATAATATGCTGGTGACAACGATGGGTTGAATTTCAAAGATGTGGATGAAGGGGAGCTGGCGCTATTGAAAAATTAGTCTGGCCATTTCCCTGCGAATCATGTTCCTATATAGTAGCTCAAGACCTTCAGAAGGGCGCACATCTGTGTAAAAGACATGCCGTCTTAGGTTTTGTTATGGAAAAGGGAAAATCAGTTCTAGTGATTAGCAACGGGGACAAGATTTGAGGTCTGATCGGCAGCGGTCATCAATAGATACGTTGTCAGAGTGTTATCAATGAAATGGCTAGCGTGAGGAGGCGGCCATGATGAATGATGCACATGGCGAAATGAGGTGACCCAAAGTGACAGGGAGGAAATGGAGTGGTGGTGGCGTAGTGGGCTAAGTGAATAACTTGTAATCAGTAGGTCGCTGGTTCAATCCCCACATTGTGTCCCCACTTAAATCCAGGTTGCTCCGGGGGGATTGTCCCTGTAATAAGGGCTCTGTAAGTCGCTTTGGATAAAAGCATCTGCCAAATGCATAAATGTAAATGTAAATGTGAACTAATGATCTGTCTAATTAATAGAGAGGCAGGGAAGCTTGCAGCTGGGGGAAATTTAGAAATGTAGAAGGGCTATGGTTTTTCAACTGGAGAGTGTATGCCCAGTTTGTGAGAAAAAATGTTAAACATCCAGGTGGAGCTGAGAGTGTCACGGGAATAGAGGAGCAGAGAATAGGAGCGGGAGCTTAATATATTGGAATGATCCGGCATGAGATTTCAGACGGAGATTGAAATGTGCAGAAAAGAGCCGGACAGTGAAGTACAATTTGCTACACGATGACGAAATGAGCAGCGAGGTGAATGGGTAGTACTTTTGGAAGTGTTTTTCAAGCCTTGGATGGGGTTGAAGTATGTAAATGCGAAAGATTTGATGACTGAAGCTTAAGCTCATGATAAAGCCTGTAAAGCCAGCAGCACGACACATGGTCCATGACATGTAAAGCTTCAGTCGACTGAATATTCAGTATCTGCTTTGCAAGAATGCTAATCCGGCACTGTTTTATCCAAGAGTGAACGAATCTTACTTGCCTGCTACTAAATGTAATCTGCCCGGTCTGCAAATATATTTTCAGTGAACGGAGCGAAAAGCAAAAACATTGGTAAATTTAAAAATCAATAAATGCGTTTAGGCAAACATGGTTGTAGAAATAATGTAGAAAGCATTAAGAGGTAGTTAGGCTGACATAGTTGTTCAACTCGGGATGAGCTTTGAAATTTGGAACATTGATAAATCCCCAATGCTTGAAAGTCCCCAATAATTTAAACATGGTCCAAACAGTGATAAAAGAATAAATGATTTACAGAGAGACATAAAATACACATTTCTGCACTGTAATGTTACCTGAATGAGTAATACAATGTAAATATACTGTTAAATAGGAATCACGCCCCTGTATGACTTGATCATATAAAGCAGAAAAATGCATTACACTGGTAATTAAATTATCTGATGAAATAAGGAATGTAATCGTGGAGCCTACCGCTAGGTTTCAGAGGTGCGCAACAACAGTGGTGCTTCCTTATCTGAATGGAGTGATGAGACCCCGTACAATGAGCACTGTGCATCATGACATGCATGAATAATAGATCTTGATTCCCCGATTGGGGTACTGTCGGGCATGCAACACAGTGAATTAATATGCATTGTGAACCTTAACCTCATGGTGATCACGCTCTGAGCGTGTGATCGCCTGCCATTAACTATGAGACCCGAATGCTCTATTGAAATTGAAATATTGGCTCTTGATTTTGATGCAGATGAGGGTTATGATGAACAGGCAAGCGATGATTTTAACAGACTTGGCGAGGAGTGTGCTTCTTTCCACACTGGGTCATGCATTGCAATTGCAGTAGATGTGGTTGCTCGACTGAGGAAGGTCTGAAGATCCGGGTTTGGTGATCGTTTATGCCACGTAGGTTTGATGCGGGGCAGAAAGTTGAGATGAAGCGATGGCATCGTTGGGTAGGGAAGGTAGCCATCCGGAGGTGTTATGTGTACTGGTTCACCTGTGGCCTGGACAGATCGGAGTTGACGGAGATGCCTTTAACATGTGTATTATCATTCCAAGAGGGCCGCGATCTCACTGGCAATCTGGAAATTGCAGATGCGTGTTGCGTCGAGGAGCTGCTGATCCTGGATACAAGGTAAGGAACAGTGACTGATACATGTCCAGAGCTTGATGTTAGCTCGTCGGGGAGAGCATCTGTCTTGACGTCAGACGTAGTGAGCTATTGAATGATGTTGCCGTGTTGGCACACTGAAACGGCAATGTGATAGATTGTAAGCAGACTTCTAAAGCAATGGCTAATTCTTTATTGGCTAGGAGTTACTCAAGTAATGGTACGATGATACGATGTACAGCTGCGAGTCTTCCCTCTAGAACTACGCTGCGCTTACATTTCCTGAACCAACGTGGCTGAAAAAGTGGGCGGACACTGTTGCGCTCTATTCTGGAACTGACCGAAGGTCTGTGCAGAGTTTTTTGGTTTTCGTTTGAAAGCTCTAGGAGGAGTCGGTGTTAGAAATGTTGGTCTTGGTACAGGGATTTTGAAAAAACAAAGTTTGTAGAATAACTGTATATTTGATATTGGCAGAATTTTCTATATCAGTGCATATTCTCAGTCAGCTTGGATTTATCACCTAAACACTATTTGATATTTTAATAATGCGTTTTTATTATAGCTATTTTAGAGATGTTTTTTTCTTGTTTTGTTTCTGCAGCCGTTTTGGCCTCTGGGGACTGGCATTGCTCGCGGATTCCTGGCTGCATTTGACACCGCGTGGATGGTCAGGAGTTGGGGCAAAGGTGTGTCGCCCCTGCAGGTGCTGGCGGAAAGGTATTCAATCTTTGTTTTTATATACCTCATTCACAAGCTCTCACATGACCTCTAAACCACCAAAGCAAAGATCGCTTATGGGTTATGTCACTTTTTATATGCTCAAAAGCACATGGTGTTCATGTGAGGGATGCAAGTTCTAATCCTGTTCTAATGGTACCTTGACATGTGTGTCTTTCACAGGGAGAGTGTGTATCAGTTACTCTCTCAGACAACTCCAGAAAACACCAGCAAGAACTATAGTGCATACAGCATTGATCCGTCCACACGATACCCAAACCTCAAAACATTCTCTGTCAAGCCAAAACAGGTCTTGCTACACACATGCAAAAGCATGCTTGTATTATTATGTATAATTGTGAGAGTTTTTATGAAGTCTGTTTATATGTGTCTTTAATTTAAAGATTCAGCATCTGTATGACAAAGAGGAAAATTGGGATATCAGCAAACCCAACAAGCAAAGGAAACCTGGCATAAAAGCAAAACCTAAACAAGGTAAATGTGACCGGAGTCACTTAAACCAGTGTTTCCCAACCACTGTGCCGCGACAAAATAAATAAATGCATAAAAAAAAAAAATATTTCGGGATCCAAACTCACCTTTTTGAAACCATAATCGGTCCCTTTTGTGATTGTGAAGAGCAATGATTAATGTGCAGAAGTGAGTGATATTTATCCGGGTTAAGAGTCTTTCTCATGACTCGCATCAGCACTGCAGATTACATTGAAGTCTATGAAGTGACTTTACACCGAAGTGTTTTTCACAAACGTTTTTTTTTCACCAATAATGTCTTTGCGAGTACAAAGCAACAATAAATATTTCAAAACTGTCCAAATTTGTGAAGAGACATTGAATGTCTCATCATTTATTTTAATGAAATATGACCTTATCATTAACGATTATCAGAGACCCCAGTTATTGAACTAATTTAAATTAAGAAAATGCTTCGACCTGAATATCCTTTTATTACTTTCTGCTATCAAAGCAGCTGCAAGATTTGTTCTCTCTTCCAAATACATGTTTTCAATGTTTATTGAGCACACCTCCCACTTTTTACATGGCAAACTGGTAAAATCGCCCCACTGTGACGCTTTCTGCAACTCTTGTCACGTGGAGTGATGCGGTGCTTGACGCTGACATTGAACGAAGTGTTGACGCCTCGACTCAACTCATGTGAAATGTGCTTTACAATGACGAAAGAACATTATTGAAACATAAAATTACTATTATTTGTCTTGTAGTGGTCTTTTCTGATAAAAGTTATGCTCAGCAGTTTGAATGATACTGTAGATCTGCTTTGTGTTTATAATTCTTATACTGAAGTCAGTAGATTTGTAGCCATGCACGTTTTAATAAAGGAGAAGGACGTTATTGAAACTCACTATTATTAGACTATTATTGTTGTCTTTTTGGATGAAAACTAATGCTCGGACTGAAGGAAGACTATAGATCTGCTTAAACACTATAAAGTCTCTTGGTAGATTTCGGTCATGAACGACTCAAAATGATTCACTGTCTCACTCATAACACATAAGACGCTCATTTGTCACCAACTAGTGACATATCCAGAAGGGGTCACTGATCTAATCCGTTAATAAAATTTAACAAATTTGTGAAAAAGAAGCAAGCCTCACCAAAATACTCTTTATGTTGTAGCTAATTCTGCACAATTGTAAACTTGAATAAACATGAATCACTAAAATAGCTGGAATTGGTGCTTTTAGCTTATTGACCAGTTATTGTCTTACCTTTTTCGCCCCTCATGAGTTTGCATACCTGTAATTTGTTGTGGCATTGCAAGAACAAATCTACAAATTAGAAATAAAGCAAATTTGTTGTTTTTTCATTACCCATTTAGCGCTCTTGCCACCTGTGACCTCACAAAGCGTAGCCTACCTATGTGACTTGTTTTTTTGCATAGCCGAATTTCAAATATTACAAGTAAACATGCTACTAAGATGGACAGAAAACATGGACAAGTTCTTGAAAAGGAAAAATGTTGACGATGGTTAGCCAATGTAGGATAGTTGTGTGCCGTGGCAGAAAATAGGTTGGGGAAACACTGACTTAAACTGCTCTATTACATTTTTTGTCATTGTTTTATTGTTTTAATAACCCTTTACGGAAATAGAGCATTTTTTATCCTCCCAGTTGAGGTATTCAGTTCCTCACAATCTATGCATCGGCTCTCAAAATACACTTTCACACACTTTGCACTTATGTGATGAACTGAATCTGTGTGTTTAGAGTCTATCCGGCGTCTGGACGAGCTGTTGTCCTGGTGTAAGAGGAACACTGAAGGGTATGAGCAAGTTAAGGTGAATGATCTGAGTGAGTCCTGGAGGTCTGGTCTGGCACTCTGTGCTCTCATACACCACTTCAGACCTGAACTCATGTAAGACCAGCCCTTACCCTGAATGATGAATATTAACATGCTCATTTAAACACAGGGAGACTAAGTTAAAAAAAAGAGTACTGTGATGGTATTCCATGTTAATACTGTGGTACTTTGATATATACTGTGTATATACACTGATCAGCCACAACATTAAAACCACCTGCATAATATTGTGTAGGTCCCCCAAAACTGCACCAACCCACATCTCAGAATAGCATTCGGAGATGATATTCTTCTCACCACAATTGTACAGAACGGTTATCTGAGTTACTGTAGACTTTGTCAGTTCGAACCATTCTGGCCATTCTCTGTTGACCTCTCTTATCAACAAGACATTTCCATCCACAGAACTGCCACTCACTGTATGTTTTTTGTTTTTGGCACCAATCTGAGTAAATTCTAGAGACTGTTGTTTGTGAAAATCCCAGAAGATCAGCTGTTAGAGAAATACTCAAACCAGCCCATCTGGCACCAACAATCATGCCACGGTCCAGATCAATGAGATCACATTTTTTCCCCAATCTGATGGTTGATGTGAACATTAACTGAAGCTCCTGACCCATATCTGCACGTTTGTTTGCACCGCTGCTACACGATTGGCTGATTAGATAATCGCATGGATGATTGTTGGTGCTAGATGGGCTAGTTTGAGTATTTCTGTAACTGCTGGGATTTTCACACACAACAGTCTCTAGAGTTTACTCAGAATTGAGCCAAAAACAAAACATCCAGTGAGGGGCAGTTCTGTGGATGGAAACACCTTGTTGATGAGAGAGGTCAACAGAGAATGGCCAGACTGGTTCGAACTGATAAAGTGTACAGAAACTCAGATAACTACTCTGTACAATTGTGTTGAGCATAATGCTATTCTGAGATGCAGGTTGGTGGCCCGAGGGGGACCTACACAATGTTACGCAGGTGGTTTTAATGCTGATTAATGGCTGATCTGTGTATATAACATGCATACTGCAAGCAGATAGATAGATAGATAGATTCATAAATTATCAGTTACAATATTTAATAAAAGATCAATTACATATGCATCAGTGATGTATTTCTGTCAAACCTGCAGCTCTGCTGTAATTGTCATGTTGTCTGCATGTAAATGCAATGCAAATGTTAATGTGTAAATAAATACGTAAATTACATTCAAATAATATTCTTGCTGCCCTTTCAGTGAAATGTCCCATTTAGATGAGTCTAATGCTACTCAAAACATCCAGTTGGCCTTTGACCTTGTGGAGAAGGAGTTAGGCATTGCCCCAGTCATGCGTGCCAGTGATATGAGCAGTAAAATCGACCAGCTTTCAATGGTGGTCTACCTCACCCAGATCCGCAACGCTCTCACAGAGAAAGAGACACCAGCAGGTAATAATATATACATTTTTCCCATAAGGGGAACTCCTTTTTAAAGATACCTTACTGAATAAATGTTTGAAGACAGATCTATTGAGAGATCTGAGGTTGTTAATCGATAATGTAAGACATAGTCTATGTTATTTCAACTTAATCATGTTTAATAGTGGAATTTGTGTTGAAAACCACTCTACCCATGATGCTGCATAGAAAGATCCTTCAATTAGAGAATCTAGGCAAGCACACAGTGCCAAAAGAGCTATACAGCATTGACTAAATGTACTGTAAATCAGCAAAATTTTTCAATGACTCTGCAACGGATGAATCTCACGAAAACATGTCTGGGTCAATAAAGTTATATTTGTTAACATTAGTTAATGCTCTATGAACTAACAATTAACAAATGCATTTTATTAAATGGCATTAACAAAGATTAATAAATGCTGATATATATATATATCAGCGAGTTCAAGCGGCCGAAATGGGCTTCCTCAGAAGGGTGGCGGGCTTCTCCCTTAGAGATAGGGTGAGGAGCTCAGTCATCCGTGAGGAGCTCGGAGTAGAGCCGCTGCTCCTTTGCGTTGAAAGAAGTCAGTTGAGGTGGTTTGGGCATCTGGTAAGGATGCCCCCTAGCCGCCTCCCTAGGGAGGTGTTTTAGGCACGTCCAGCTGGGAGGAGGCCTCGGGGAAGACCCAGGATTAGGTGGAGAGATTACATCTCCACACTGGCCTGGGAACGCCTCGGGGTCCCCCAGTCAGAGCTGGTTAATGTGGCCCGGGATGGGGAAGTTTGGGGCCCCCTGCTGGAGCAGCTGCCCCCGCGACCCGACTTCGGATAAGCTGTTGAAGATGGATGGATGGATATATATATATATATATATATATATATATATATATATATATATATATATATATATATATATATATATATATATATATATTATTATTTTTTTATTTATTTATACCACGTGTCTGTTGAATGCTTGATTCTGATTGGTTCACAGATGTTCTAAGGTTCCATATCACATCGCCAAATTATTTAAGTTATTTCAAAGAGCCCTACAAGCTACCAACACTAAATAACAATATAAACAAAGTAATTGGATCAAGTAAATCGGTTAAGAACGTCAAACCATGTCTAAAATAGCCAACATTTATTTCAGTTTAATGTAAAAAGAGCCCTCGTGATCCCTCATCTCCCCCGCACTTACACACACACGCACACGAACACGAACATAGAGAGAGACTGGAGTCACTCGCAACCAAAAAATAGAGCCTCACCCCCGCGTCTTGATCAATACAACAATCTCTATTTTTCGAAATAACTTTTAATGTTTCAATATATTTTGCCCTAATCAGACTCGCATAGCTGTAGTGTAAAACACCGTGCTACCCCCCCACTCCCTGTTTCGCTTATATACACACACACACAGAGAGAGATAGACAGAGAGATAAGCAGCGCAAGCATCCATTGCTAGTTCTAACATGACGTTTTCGAATTAGCAACGAAGTCTCCGACTGTATTAAAGCAAGATGCTGAATATATGGCTGAAGAAAATAGTTCCACTCACAAGAGCGTTTTAGGGACAAAACCAGAAAATGTTTAGAGATAAAACCATGAACGATGTTTTAAGGTGTGGTAACCATGGTATAAGCAGAATAATTGACTCCGGCCGTTGCACGTCGTGACCACATTACCACCTCGGGTGTGCATTATTTTTAAACAATTCAACGGTCCGTCCTCAATTATTCCTTACATATTGCATATACAAATACAGTATGTACAAATATGTCATACGTCTTTGGCTGCTGCATTGTGTCTCGTTGTTCCAAAGTCTATTAATTAACATAGGTTGTTATGATGTAGTCTGTTACAATAAATACAAAAGAGGGCATAATCTAAATATAATGCTATATATCATAGGTGGAGCGTGTGTAAGGCTGTGCAAGCTTAGCCTTCCCCTGGCCACGGGCATGACGTTCATATTAATGCTTCTTAGTTATTGATCGGAAATCCATAACACTGCTCGTAGATGCACCAGTAAACCACCTAGGATCACTTTACAAACCTCATATACAAACTTTAATTACTAGCGTAAGGGGAAAGCTCTTGATCAGTGGCCGTGGCCAAATTCATCTTAAAACGTGAATCGCTTGAGTCACTGCGTTCATGGAGAATGTCTTTATTTTTGAAAGAATTGAAAATTTAGCCTAGTGCACTGCTTACATTAATACATATTTATTAGATCATGGTAGCAATGAATGAATGAGATGAATCTCTTTGACTGGGATTCTGTTATAGGCCTATAATTTGTCTGTCATTATTTAACTTAATTGTGAAAATATTTATTTGATTTAGTGTTGAAGTTTAAATGACAAAAACATTTAATAATGATATCAGATGACAGCTGGGTCAAGTTTATGTTCTTGCCCGAGGTAAGGTGTAATCTTGCCTTTGAACGTGCTAAACTATCTGTAAAGGGATAAATTATATTTAATTAAGAACTTAAAGTCACAAACATACACGTATATGATGGACAGGTGTCCATAAATGCTCTCTCTCTCTCTCTCTGAGACCATTTACTTGCACCGGAAGGACAAACAGAACTGAGATATTCTTCTAAATATCTTCATTTGAGTTCAGCAGAAGTCAGTCAGTCATACATATTTAGCTAGCTGGCATGAATTTTCCTTTTTGAGGAACTATCCCTTTAATTGTCATGAAAAGAGATATGACCTGGACTGTTCTTGACAGGTTTTGTGTGAGACTTGTCAGCTAGAACAGGCTGTTTCAGTTAAAATCTCTGCTAACTTGCATCTACAGCACTTATGCAAATCTCGGAATGCATGTTTAATTAAAAGTGCTGTTATATTTGCATATTCATTTAACCTCTGGTTATTTAAGACTATTAATGTTTTAGACAGCGCACATTGTAACCACATCATCACCAGGGTATCTACCTGAAATTAGTGCTGCTGTCTCTTTAAAAGCCATTCCCAGTATGCACTGCTGTGTATGGGCAGTGATCTGCTGTGTGAAGTCTGACAGCTACGGCTGCAGCAGCATACATGCTCAGCTCAGGAGAAATCAGCTGCTTATCACCGAGACTGGATCCCTTTCCAGCAGTTGAACACTCTGCTATACGAGAGATTAAAAGACTGCATCTGCAAAAGAGGTATCGCAGCCTTCAGAGGGGGTTTAGGGGGCTGTGTTCGGTGTTTAGTGTCGGATGCTGTGTTTGTTGGGAGGGGATCTCAGACAGATGTGCTCCAGGTTGAGCAGTCACTCATTCAGGCTTTGGATGTGTGTATTCTGGGGAAGGGGTTGGGGTCTGATACAGCCCATCTCTAACACGACACTGCAAACAGCATATTGAATGTGACGACTCATGTCTGCTCCAGTTTAAAGGGTATGGAAATATATATTTCATTTGATTGATTTATTTTTAATTCTGTTTTTGTTGTGTTTTGTTTTTTATGTGTTTGTTTTTTAGTTTTTTGCAAATTATTTGGTAAATTGCATCTAAAATGAAGCTTATATTTCCTATTGATTTTTCGTTTTGGTTTATTGCGGGGGGGGGTTATAATTGGTATTTCTGTGTTGTGTTCTGTTCCTTTATTTTATTGTTTTGGTGCTGCAAATGTACATTTTAATCTAAGATTATGCTTTACAAATTCAATGAATATGAAGTGCATAATTATGTAATTACATTCAGAATTTATTGTGATTTAGGAGAGATTATAAATAATAAACTAGATAGGTACATTTCCTGAAGAAAATGTGAGTGGTGCTTGCCGTGGCAAAACTCGTCAAACAGCATGTTGTAACTTGAAAAGAAAAAAAATTACGGTCATAAATAAATCAGCCCAGAAGTCTGTACGATTTTCTGGTGCAGAAATATGTGATTTTTTACTCGGTTGCTAGGGTAAGCCCATGTGGTTGCTATGCAGTTACCAAGGTAATACAATACATGGGTCCTTTCCATCCTGAGTGAAATAAGTCAACCCGGAAGTCTGTAGTGTTTTCTGGTGCAGAGATATGTGATTTGTTACTCGGTTGCTAGGGTAACTCCATCTGGTTGCTAGGCAGTTACCATATTGATACTAATGAAGTGTCCTTGCCATCCTGGTTGAAATAAATCAACCCGGAAGTCTGTACTCTTTTCTGGTGCCGAGATATGTGATTTGTTTCTCGGTTGCTAGGGTAACCCCATCTGGTTGCTAGGCAGTTACCATAGTGATAGTAATCAAGTGTCCTTGCGATCCTGAGTGAAATAAATCAACCCGGAAGTCTGTACTCTTTTCTGGTGCCGAGATATGTGATTTGTTTCTCGGTTGCTAGGGTAACCCCATCTGGTTGCTAGGCAGTTACCATAGTGATAGTAATCAAGTGTCCTTGCGATCCTGAGTGAAATAAATCAACCCGGAAGTCAGTACTATTTTGTGGTGCAGAGATATGTGATTTGTTACTCGGTTGCTAGGGTAACCCCATCTGGTTGCTAGGCAGTTACCATAGTGATAGTAATCAAGTGTCCTTGCGATCCTGAGTGAAATAAATCAACCCGGAAGTCTGTACTCTTTTCTGGTGCCGAGATATGTGATTTGTTTCTCGGTTGCTAGGGTAACCCCATCTGGTTGCTAGGCAGTTACCATAGTGATAGTAATCAAGTGTCCTTGCGATCCTGAGTGAAATAAATCAACCCGGAAGTCAGTACTATTTTGTGGTGCAGAGATATGTGATTTGTTACTCGGTTGCTAGGGTAACCCCATCTGGTTGCTAGGCAGTTACCATAGTGATAGTAATCAAGTGTCCTTGCCATCCTGATTGAAATAAGTCAACCCAGAAGTATCTACGTTTTTCTGATGCAGAGATATGTGATTTGTTACTCGGTTGCTAGGGTAACCCCATGTGGTTGCTAGGCAGTTACCATATTGATACTAATGAAGTGTCCTTGCCATCCTGGTTGAAATAAATCAACCTGGAAGTCTGTACTCTTTTCTGGTGCCGAGATATGTGATTTGTTTCTCGGTTGCTAGGGTAACCCCATCTGGTTGCTAGGCAGTTACCATAGTGATAGTAATGAAGTGTCCTTGCCATCCTGAGTGAAATAAATCAACCCGGAAGTCAGTACTATGTTCTGGTGCAGAGATATGTGATTTGTTACTCGGTTGCTAGGGTAACCCCATCTGGTTGCTAGGCAGTAATCATAGTGATACTAATCAAGTGTCCTTGCCATCCTGATTGAAATAAGTCAACCCGGAAGTCTCTACGTTTTTCTGATGCAGAGATATGTGATTTGTTACTTCGGTTGCTAGGGTAAGCTCATGTGGTTGCTAGGCAGTTACCATAGTGATACTAATGAAGTGTCCTTGCCATCCTGATTGAAATAAGTCAACCCGGAAGTCTCTACGTTTTTCTGATGCAGAGATATGTGATTTGTTACTCGGTTGCTAGGGTAACCCCATCTGGTTGCTAGGCAGTTACCATAGTGATACTAATCAAGTGTCCTTGCCATCCTGATTGAAATAAGTCAACCCGGAAGTCTCTATGTTTTTGTGATGCAGAGATATGTGATTTGTTACTTCGGTTGCTAGGGTAAGCCCATCTGGTTGCTAGGCAGTTACCATAGTGATACTAATGAAGTGTCCTTGCCATCCTGATTGAAATAAGTCAACCCGGAAGTCTCTACGTTTTTCTGATGCAGAGATATGTGATTTGTTACTCGGTTGCTAGGGTAACCCCATCTGGTTGCTAGGCAGTTAACATAGTGATACTTATCAAGTGTCCTTGCCATCCTGATTGAAATAAATCAACCCAGAAGTCTCTCTGATTTTCTGGTGCAGAGATATAGTTACTGCTAAGCGGTTGCTAGGGTACTCTGTGTAGTTGCTAGGGAGTGGCTTGGCAGCTGCCAATCATGAATCTCCAAAGGCTGCTTGTCAGTATGAATGATATAAACCAACTCCCATGCCTCTGTGACATTCAGAATGGAAGATATCCCTCTATGGATTTTGGTTGTTAAGGTGCTTCGACAATGGTTGCTAGGGAGGGGCTAGGAAGTGTTGAAGTGATGCATGATTGGCTGTTTGCTGTCCCGAGTCAAGCGAGACCACCCTTGTGTTTCTATGACACTTCTATCCGGAGATATCCCTTTGATCTGTTTCAATAGAAGTCTATGGGACTTGTTGCTAAGGTGCTCTTAATGGTTGCTAGGGCGTGGCTTGATAGCTTCACAATGATCCTGAGAGACTGATTGGTTGTCTGAGTAAAATGAGCCCACCCCTCGTCTCTATGACACTGTGATCCAGAGCTATGTTCAATACAAATCCCTATGCCTTTTCATTTCATGGGCCGTCCTACACCATTATAAGTCAATTGGGGCATTTTGGGCAGCTCCTGCCCCCAGGAGTGCAACTTTTACCCCATATTGAGGTATGCTCTTACAGAGCCTGCCAGCCTCTTCAAATGTGGCAAATCACTGCGTTTCTCTGAAATCCTCAGCTTGGAGCTGTGGCGTCAAAGTTTGTCTCAATGTTAAGTCTATGGGATTTTTAGGCGCTTTTTTGCCCCTGGGGCAAATACCGTACCCCGATAAACTTATAAAAGTCATAGCACATGTGTCCTCAATAGGCCGTTCGATTTGACACCTCATTACGTGGGTCTCACGCCAAGCGGTGCTTGGGACGAGTTAGGTGCGAAGTTTTGTTAAGAGATAAAAATAAAAATAAAAATAAAATAACTAGATAGGTACATTTCCTGAAGAAAATGTGAGTGGTGCTTGCCGTGGCAAAACTAGGTCAAACAGCATGTTGTAACTTGAAAAGAACAAAAATTATGGTCATAAATAAATCAACCCAGAAGTCTGTATGATTTTCTGGTGCAGAAATATGTGATTTGTTACTCGGTTGCTAGGGTAAGCCCATGTGGTTGCTATGCAGTTACCAAGGTAATACAATACATGGCTCCTTTCCATCCTGAGTGAAATAAGTCAACCCGGAAGTCTGTACTGTTTTCGTGATGCAGAGATATGTGATTTGTTACTCGGTTGCTAGGGTAACCCCATCTGGTTGCTAGGCAGTTACCATAGTGATACTTATGAAGTCTCCTTGCCATCCTGATTGAAATAAGTCAACCCGGAACTCTGTACGTTATTGTGATTCAGAGATATGTGATTTGTTATTCGGTTGCTAGGGTAACCCCATCTGGTTGCTAGGCAGTTACCATAGTGATACTAATGAAGTCTCCTTGCCATCCTGATTGAAATAAGTCAACCCGGAAGTCTCTACGTTTTTCTGATGCAGAGATATGTGATTTGTTACTCGGTTGCTAGGGTAACCCCATATGGTTGCTAGGCAGTTACCATAGTGATACTAATGAAGTGTCCTTGCCATCCTGAGTTGAAATAAATCAACCCGGAAGTCTGTACTGTTTTCTGGTGCAGAGATATGTGATTTGTTACTCGGTTGCTAGGGTAACCCCATCTGGTTGCTAGGCAGTTACCATAGTGATACTAATCAAGTGTCCTTGCCATCCTGGTTGAAATAAATCAACCCGGAAGTCTGTACTCTTTTCTGGTGCCGAGATATGTGATTTGTTTCTCGGTTGCTAGGGTAACCCCATCTGGTTGCTAGGCAGTTACCATAGTGATAGTAATCAAGTGTCCTTGCGATCCTGAGTGAAATAAATCAACCCGGAAGTCAGTACTATTTTCTGGTGCAGAGATATGTGATTTGTTACTTTCGGTTGCTAGGGTAACCCCATCTGGTTGCTAGGCAGTTACCATAGTGATAGTAATCAAGTGTCCTTGCCATCCTGATTGAAATAAGTCAACCCAGAAGTATCTACGTTTTTCTGATGCAGAGATATGTGATTTGTTACTCGGTTGCTAGGGTAACCCCATGTGGTTGCTAGGCAGTTACCATATTGATACTAATGAAGTGTCCTTGCCATCCTGGTTGAAATAAATCAACCTGGAAGTCTGTACTCTTTTCTGGTGCCGAGATATGTGATTTGTTTCTCGGTTGCTAGGGTAACCCCATCTGGTTGCTAGGCAGTTACCATAGTGATAGTAATGAAGTGTCCTTGCCATCCTGAGTGAAATAAATCAACCCGGAAGTCAGTACTATTTTCTGGTGCAGAGATATGTGATTTGTTACTCGGTTGCTAGGGTAACCCCATCTGGTTGCTAGGCAGTAATCATAGTGATACTAATCAAGTGTCCTTGCCATCCTGATTGAAATAAGTCAACCCGGAAGTCTCTACGTTTTTCTGATGCAGAGATATGTGATTTGTTACTTTCGGTTGCTAGGGTAAGCCCATCTGGTTGCTAGGCAGTTACCATAGTGATACTAATGAAGTGTCCTTGCCATCCTGATTGAAATAAGTCAACCCGGAAGTCTCTACGTTTTTCTGATGCAGAGATATGTGATTTGTTACTCGGTTGCTAGGGTAACCCCATCTGGTTGCTAGGCAGTTACCATAGTGATACTAATCAAGTGTCCTTGCCATCCTGATTGAAATAAGTCAACCCGGAAGTCTCTATGTTTTTGTGATGCAGAGATATGTGATTTGTTACTCGGTTGCTAGGGTAAGCCCATCTGGTTGCTAGGCAGTTACCATAGTGATACTAATGAAGTGTCCTTGCCATCCTGATTGAAATAAGTCAACCCGGAAGTCTCTACGTTTTTCTGATGCAGAGATATGTGATTTGTTACTTCGGTTGCTAGGGTAACCCCATCTGGTTGCTAGGCAGTTACCATAGTGATACTAATCAAGTCTCCTTGCCATCCTGATTGAAATAAATCAACCCAGAAGTCTCTCTGATTTTCTGGTGCAGAGATATAGTTACTGCTAAGCGGTTGCTAGGGTACTCTGTTTAGTTGCTAGGGAGTGGCTTGGCAGCTGCCAATCATGAATCTCCAAAGGCTGCTTGTCAGTATGAATGATATAAACCAACTCCCATGCCTCTGTGACATTCAGAATGGAAGATATCCCTCTATGGATTTTTGGTTGTTAAGGTGCTTTCGACAATGGTTGCTAGGGAGGGGCTAGGAAGTGTTGAGGTGATGCATGATTGGCTGTTTGCTGTCCGAGTCAAGCGAGACCACCCTTGTGTTTCTATGACACTTCTATCCGGAGATATCCCTTTGATCTGTTTCAATAGAAGTCTATGGGACTTGTTGCTAAGGTGCTCTTAATGGTTGCTAGGGCGTGGCTTGATAGCTTCACAATGATCCTGAGAGACTGATTGGTCGTCTGAGTAAAATGAGCCCACCCCTGCGTCTCTATGACACTGTGATCCAGAGCTATGTTCAATACAAATCCCTATGCCTTTTCATTTCATGGGCCGTCCTACACCATTATAAGTCAATTGGGGCATTTTTGGGCAGCTCCTGCCCCCAGGGGTGCAACTTTTACCCCATATTGAGGTATGCTCTTACAGAGCCTGCCAGCCTCTTCAAATGTGGCAAATCACTGCGTTTCTCTGAAATCCTAAGCTTGGAGCTGTGGCCGTCAAAGTTTGTCTCAATGTTAAGTCTATGGGATTTTTAGGCCGCTTTTTTGCCCCTGGGGCAAATACCGTACCCCGATAAACATAAAAGTCATAGCACGCGTGTCCTCAATAGGCCGTTCGATTTGACACCTCATTAGGTGGGTCTCGCCAAGCGGTCTTGGGACGAGTTAGGTGCGAAGTTTTGTTAGAGATAGAATAATAATAAAAATAAAAAAAACTAGATAGGTACATTTCCTGAAGAAAATGTGAGTGGTGCTTGCAGTGGCAAAACTACGTGAAATAGCATGCTTGAAAAGAACAAAAATTATGGTCATAAATAAATCAACCCAGAAGTCTCTACGTTTTCTGATGCAGAGATATGTGATTTGTTACTTTCGGTTGCTAGGGTAAACCCATCTGGTTGCTAGGCAGTTACCATAGTGATAGTAATGAAGTCTCCTTGCCATCCTTATTGAAATAAGTCAACCCGGAAGTCTGTACTATTTTCTGGTGCAGAGATATGTGATTTGTTACTCGGTTGCTAGGGTAACCCCATGTGGTTGCTAGGCAGTTACCATAGTGATACTTATCAAGTCTCCTTGCTATCCAGAGTAAAATCAGTCAACCAGGAAGTCTCTACGATGTTCTGATCCAGAGATATGTGATTTGTTATTTGGTTGCTAGGGTAACCCCTCCTTGTTGCTAGGAAGTTACCATAGTGATACTTATGAAGTGTCCTTGCCATCCTGAGTGAAATAAACCAACCCAGAAGTCTCTACGTTTTTCTGATGCAGAGATATGTGATTTGTTAATTGGTTGCTAGGGTAACCCCATCTGGTTGCTAGGCAGTTACCATATTGATACTAATGAAGTGTCCTTGCCATCCTGGTTGAAATAAATCAACCCGGAAGTCTGTACTCTTTTCTGGTGCGAGATCTGTGATTTGTTTCTCGGTTGCTAGGGTAACCCCATCTGGTTGCTAGGCAGTTACCATAGTGATAGTAATCAAGTGTCCTTGCGATCCTGAGTGAAATAAATCAACCCGGAAGTCAGTACTATTTTCTGGTGCAGAGATATGTGATTTGTTACTTCGGTTGCTAGGGTAACCCCATCTGGTTGCTAGGCAGTTACCATAGTGATAGTAATCAAGTGTCCTTGCCATCCTGATTGAAATAAGTCAACCCAGAAGTATGTGCGTTTTTCTGATGCAGAGATATGTGATTTGTTACTTTCGGTTGCTAGGGTAACCCCATGTGGTTGCTAGGCAGTTACCATATTGATACTAATGAAGTGTCCTTGCCATCCTGGTTGAAATAAATCAACCTGGAAGTCTGTACTCTTTTCTGGTGCGAGATATGTGATGTGTTTCTCGGTTGCTAGGAGTAACCCCATCTGGTTGCTAGGCAGTTACCATAGTGATAGTAATCAAGTGTCCTTGCCATCCTGAGTGAAATAAATCAACCCGGAAGTCAGTACTATTTTGTGGTGCAGAGATATGTGATTTGTTACTTTCGGTTGCTAGGGTAACCCCATCTGGTTGCTAGGCAGTAATCATAGTGATAGTAATCAAGTGTCCTTGCCATCCTGATTGAAATAAGTCAACCCGGAAGTCTCTACGTTTTTCTGATGCAGAGATATGTGATTTGTTATTTGGTTGCTAGGGTAACCCCATCTGGTTGCTAGGCAGTTACCATAGTGATAGTAATCAAGTGTCCTTGCCATCCTGATTGAAATAAGTCAACCCAGAAGTATCTACGTTTTCTGATGCAGAGATATGTGATTTGTTACTCGGTTGCTAGGGTAACCCCATGTGGTTGCTAGGCAGTTACCATATTGATACTAATGAAGTGTCCTTGCCATCCTGGTTGAAATAAATCAACCTGGAAGTCTGTACTCTTTTCTGGTGCCGAGATATGTGATGTGTTTCTCGGTTGCTAGGGTAACCCCATCTGGTTGCTAGGCAGTTACCATAGTGATAGTAATCAAGTGTCCTTGCCATCCTGAGTGAAATAAATCAACCCGGAAGTCAGTACTATTTTCTGGTGCAGAGATATGTGATTTGTTACTTTCGGTTGCTAGGGTAACCCCATGTGGTTGCTAGGCAGTAATCATAGTGATAGTAATCAAGTGTCCTTGCCATCCTGATTGAAATAAGTCAACCCGGAAGTCTCTACGTTTTTCTGATGCAGAGATATGTGATTTGTTACTTCGGTTGCTAGGGTAACCCCATCTGGTTGCTAGGCAGTTACCATAGTGATAGTAATGAAGTGTCCTTGCCATCCTGAGTGAAATAAATCAACCCGGAAGTCAGTACTATTTTCTGGTGCAGAGATATGTGATTTGTTACTTCGGTTGCTAGGGTAACCCCATCTGGTTGCTAGGCAGTAATCATAGTGATAGTAATCAAGTGTCCTTGCCATCCTGATTGAAATAAGTCAACCCGGAAGTCTCTACGTTTTTCTGATGCAGAGATATGTGATTTGTTACTCGGTTGCTAGGGTAACCCCATCTGGTTGCTAGGCAGTTACCTTAGTGATACTAATGAAGTGTCCTTGCCATCCTGATTGAAATAAATCAACCCAGAAGTTTCTCTGATTTTCTGGTGCAGAGATATAGTTACTGCTAAAGGGTTGCTAGGGTACTCTGTTTAGTTGCTAGGGAGTGGCTTGGCAGCTGCCAATCATTAATCTCCAACGGCTGCTTGTCAGTATGAATGATATAAACCAACTCCCATGCCTCTGTGACATTCAGAATGGAAGATATCCTCTATGGATTTTGGTTGCTAAGGTGCTTTCGACAATGGTTGCTAGGGAGGGGCTAGGAAGTGTTGAGGTGATTCATGATTGGCTGTTTGCTGCCCGAGTGAAAGCAGAGACCACCCTTGTGTTTCTATGAAACTTCTATCCGGAGATATCCCTTTGATGTCTTTCATTAGAAGTGTATGGGACTTGTTGCTAAGGTGCTCTAAATTGTTGCTAGGGCGTGGCTTGATAGATTCAAAATGATCCTGAGATACTGATTGGTGCGTCTGAGTAAAATGAGCCCGCCCCATTGTCTCTATGACACTGTGATCCAGAGCTATGTTGAATACAAATCCCAATGCCATTTCATTTCATGGGCGTCCTACACCATTGTAAGTCAATTGGGGCATTTTTGGGCAGCTCCTGCCCCCAGGAGTGCAACTTTTACCCCATTTTGAGGTATGCTCTTACAGAGCCTGCCAGCCTCTTCAAATGTGGCAAATCACTGCGTTTCTGCGAAATCCTAGCTTCGGAGCTGTGACGCGTCAAAGTTTGTCGCAATGTTAAGTCTATGGGATTTTTAGGCGCTTTTTTGCCCCTGGGGCAATTACAGTACCCCGATAAACATAAAAGTCATAGCACACGTGTCCTCAATAGGCGTTAGATTTGACACCTCATTAGGTGGGTCTACGCCAAGCGGTCTTGGGACGAGTTAGGTGCGAAGTTTTGTGCGGAGATAGAATAATAAAAAGTATAAAAATAAAAATAAGTATGTGAGATTACAATAGTGATGCTTTGCAAGCACCACTAATAAGAATAATAAAAGTATAAAATAAGTATGTGAGATTACAATAGTGATGCTTTGCAAGCACCACTAACTAGATAGGTACATTTCCTGAAGAAAATGTGAGTGGTGCTTGCCGTGGCAAAACTAGATCAAACAGCATGTTGTAACTTGAAAAGAAAAAAAATTATGGTCATAAATAAATCAGCCCAGAAGTCTGTACGATTTTCTGGTGCAGAAATATGTGATTTGTTACTCGGTTGCTAGGGTAAGCCCATGTGGTTGCTATGCAGTTACCAAGGTAATACAATACATGGCTCCTTTCCATCCTGAGTGAAATAAGTCAACCCGGAAGTCTGTAGTGTTTTCTGGTGCAGAGATATGTGATTTGTTACTTCGGTTGCTAGGGTAACCCCATCTGGTTGCTAGGCAGTTACCATATTGATACTAATGAAGTGTCCTTGCCATCCTGGTTGAAATAAATCAACCCGGAAGTCTGTACTCTTTTCTGGTGCGAGATATGTGATTTGTTTCTCGGTTGCTAGGGTAACCCCATCTGGTTGCTAGGCAGTTACCATAGTGATAGTAATCAAGTGTCCTTGCGATCCTGAGTGAAATAAATCAACCCGGAAGTCTGTACTCTTTTCTGGTGCCGAGATATGTGATTTGTTTCTCGGTTGCTAGGGTAACCCCATCTGGTTGCTAGGCAGTTACCATAGTGATAGTAATCAAGTGTCCTTGCGATCCTGAGTGAAATAAATCAACCCGGAAGTCAGTACTATTTTCTGGTGCAGAGATATGTGATTTGTTACTTCGGTTGCTAGGGTAACCCCATCTGGTTGCTAGGCAGTTACCATAGTGATAGTAATCAAGTGTCCTTGCCATCCTGATTGAAATAAGTCAACCCAGAAGTATCTACGTTTTCTGATGCAGAGATATGTGATTTGTTACTCGGTTGCTAGGGTAACCCCATGTGGTTGCTAGGCAGTTACCATATTGATACTAATGAAGTGTCCTTGCCATCCTGGTTGAAATAAATCAACCTGGAAGTCTGTACTCTTTTCTGGTGCCGAGATATGTGATTTGTTTCTCGGTTGCTAGGGTAACCCCATCTGGTTGCTAGGCAGTTACCATAGTGATAGTAATGAAGTGTCCTTGCCATCCTGAGTGAAATAAATCAACCCGGAAGTCAGTACTATTTTCTGGTGCAGAGATATGTGATTTGTTACTTTCGGTTGCTAGGGTAACCCCATCTGGTTGCTAGGCAGTAATCATAGTGATACTAATCAAGTGTCCTTGCCATCCTGATTGAAATAAGTCAACCCGGAAGTCTGTACGTTTTTCTGATGCAGAGATATGTGATTTGTTACTCGGTTGCTAGGGTAAGCTCATGTGGTTGCTAGGCAGTTACCATAGTGATACTAATGAAGTGTCCTTGCCATCCTGATTGAAATAAGTCAACCCGGAAGTCTCTACGTTTTTCTGATGCAGAGATATGTGATTTGTTACTCGGTTGCTAGGGTAACCCCATCTGGTTGCTAGGCAGTTAACATAGTGATACTTATCAAGTGTCCTTGCCATCCTGATTGAAATAAGTCAACCCGGAAGTCTCTATGTTTTTGTGATGCAGAGATATGTGATTTGTTACTTTCGGTTGCTAGGGTAAGCCCATCTGGTTGCTAGGCAGTTACCATAGTGATACTAATGAAGTGTCCTTGCCATCCTGATTGAAATAAGTCAACCCGGAAGTCTCTACGTTTTTCTGATGCAGAGATATGTGATTTGTTACTCGGTTGCTAGGGTAACCCCATCTGGTTGCTAGGCAGTTAACATAGTGATACTTATCAAGTCTCCTTGCCATCCTGATTGAAATAAATCAACCCAGAAGTCTCTCTGATTTTCTGGTGCAGAGATATAGTTACTGCTAAGCGGTTGCTAGGGTACTCTGTGTAGTTGCTAGGGAGTGGCTTGGCAGCTGCCAATCATGAATCTCCAAAGGCTGCTTGTCAGTATGAATGATATAAACCAACTCCCATGCCTCTGTGACATTCAGAATGGAAGATATCCCTCTATGGATTTTGGTTGTTAAGGTGCTCGACAATGGTTGCTAGGGAGGGGCTAGGAAGTGTTGAAGTGATGCATGATTGGCTGTTTGCTGTCCGAGTCAAGCGAGACCACCCTTGTGTTTCTATGACACTTCTATCCGGAGATATCCCTTTGATCTGTTTCAATAGAAGTCTATGGGACTTGTTGCTAAGGTGCTCTTAATGGTTGCTAGGGCGTGGCTTGATAGCTTCACAATGATCCTGAGAGACTGATTGGTTGTCTGAGTAAAATGAGCCCACCCCTCGTCTCTATGACACTGTGATCCAGAGCTATGTTCAATACAAATCCCTATGCCTTTTCATTTCATGGGCCGTCCTACACCATTATAAGTCAATTGGGGCATTTTTGGGCAGCTCCTGCCCCCAGGGGTGCAACTTTTACCCCATATTGAGGTATGCTCTTACAGAGCCTGCCAGCCTCTTCAAATGTGGCAAATCACTGCGTTTCTCTGAAATCCTCAGCTTGGAGCTGTGGCGCGTCAAAGTTTGTCTCAATGTTAAGTCTATGGGATTTTTAGGCCGCTTTTTTGCCCCTGGGGCAAATACCGTACCCCGATAAACATAAAAGTCATAGCACACGTGTCCTCAATAGGCCGTTCGATTTGACACCTCATTAGGTGGGTCTACGCCAAGCGGTGCTTGGGACGAGTTAGGTGCCGAAGTTTTGTTAAGAGATATAAAAATAAAAATAAAAATAAAAATAAAAATAAAAAGTATAATAATAAGTATGTGAGATTACAATAGTGATGCTTTGCAAGCACCACTAATAAAAAGTATAATAATAAGTATGTGAGATTACAATAGTGATGCTTTGCAAGCACCACTAATAAATGTATATTTCAGTCTTTTTCAATTAGATTTTATGGCATTGATGATATTCACAATCTGAATGCATTTTTTTTACAATTCAGTTTATTCAATGTTGTTGGTTTTTTTTTAATCCTTCATTTGTGCCTTGAATCTTTGCCACATTAACTAAATTGAACTCAATTTAATTATTTAGTATTGCTTTGAAAGAGTTGGCGAATTCCTAAAATACTGCTCTAGAAAGTGTTTTTAATCTTAAGCTGAAATAAGAGTAAATATTGTTTTAGGACAGATTAACTGAGAGACTTTCTTTTTCATTCACCTGTTATCATGATTTAATTGTTATTCAGGATCTGAATATATTTTCATATTTATTTATGTGTATTTGTATTCATTGTTGATTTGTTTGATTTATCCTTCACTTGTACTTTGCATTTCTTTGTTACATGAACAAATATAATTTATGCAATTAATACTTTTACATACAAATATTGTATACATTTAAACAAATATTGAAATATAAATAAGATAACATATTTCTGGCAGACTGATTTTTCTGATTGCATCTCACTATTTTCACTCTTCCTGTTGTCCACAGATCGCTCGCCCCACAATAAGACCCTCTCCCTGTCCAGAACCCGAACGGCCATCTTCTTCATCAACAAACTCAAGCATAACTCCCTCCAAAGACGCAAAGTACGCAAACACCAGCATGTTATCATGAACAACAAACCCCCTATCTCATTGAAATCATATTAATGGTGGCCATTAAAGGTCATGCATGGCATGTTGGGTTAAATAGAGCATGCAATCAGTCGTGTTGAAACGAACCACAAGAAAACGCCCTGTTATTTACAAGGCCCTTGCCTAATCAAATTACTGCCACACTGTTGCCACAATGAAGAAACACGGTGTTGAACTCTAACGAGACATAATAAAATAAAAGGGCGTACAGCTGAAAATGATTTTGGTGTTTGCCTACTGCTCATATGCAGTGCAGGATAGCAGTGAAGTCATTGTTTATTTCCGCCGATCTGCTGTCGCCACATTATGCATCCAGAGCTGTAAATGAGATCATGTGACCTGTGTCCTCCAGGAGCGACTGGCATCAGAGCGAGGATCAAGAAAGGAAAAGATGAAGGAGAAAGAAGAGGAGAAGGATGTGAAACCGGAAAATGTAAGTGGTGAAATATAGTTTCTTAATAAAATGGTGCAGCAATGTTTATTGTGAATCACTTAACTCCTATTAAGAGTGAGGTGTGGTTAATCACAACAGATGATGAGCCACTGGTGAGTAAATATGGGTCAAGTGATTGTATACTTCTCCTCTTCTCTCCCGCAGCCTGTACCACCCATGCCATCATCAGATACATGTGGCAGTGAGCTCTGTTATTTCTGTCAGGAGCATTTGTATGTGCTGGAGAGAGGAAGCGCTGAGGGCAAGTTCTTCCACCGGAGCTGTTTCAAATGTAATAAGTGTGCCACCACCCTGCGGCAGGGCGGATATACTTTCCACTCCGACACAGGTGAGCACAGGGCCTGGGGTACATATTAATGTCAGGGTTAAGGTCCTGGATACAAGGTCGGACTAAATCTGCAACTTCTGTTATGCAGTTTTAACTTGCTTTCCTGTTTGTGCACACATGGCGATCTTTAGTTGAAATCTTTTCCTTAAGAACCACAAGCTAAAGTTAGAAAATCTGAAGAAATACTGTTTATTACAGGTGTTAAATTAAAGCATTTCATATTTTATTTTTTATAAAAAAATGGAAATATACCATTAAATATGCATATAATATAGTAATGATGATTATAAATCCTGATTATACAGCTGAATACAAATCCTGACAAATAATACATTTATATATTTTCAGATTTATAATTTGCTGTTATTGATTACATTTGATCAAAATACAGAAATATACCAATACATATATTTGATGCTGTCAGTTGATTTTAAATATTTAATTGTGGATAATTGCATGATTTTAATGCATGAAGTTAAAAGTGAAAAGTGCTTAAATTTTACTAATATATAATGTGCATTCAGAAAGTATTCAGACCCCTACATTTTTATATGCTGCAGCCTTATGCTAAAATGCTTTAAATTATTTTATTTTTTCACATCAATCTACACTCAAAAAAGCAGAAACTAGATTTTTATAACTTTGCAAATTTATAAAAAATTGAAATATCCCTAAAGGGGAAAACTCCACCCAGATAGATTAGTTACGAATCAGCTCCCTTCTGAGTGTTGAGGCGAAGATCTTCTTTAGTGCCGTTTCCAATCGGCTGTGCACCTACTTGGCAAAGAACACCTATATCGACACATCAGTCTAGAAGGGTGGAAGTTCATGGATGCCAGGCTATCTGGAGCATAGCTCATCAGGTAGGCAAGGGAGAATAATTTTGTGGCTTGATCTGGCAAATCAAGCTCACAAGTTGGTGCCGCTCACTCTGATTAAATACCACATCCCCAGCAAGATCAGAGACCTAATCGCTGGTTACTAAAGCAACATCAGGATGATGGTCTCTTTAGGAGAAAGTGTATCAAGCTAGCACAAGGTGGTATCATCACAGGATGCACTATCTCTTTGACGCTGTACTCCTTATTCATAAATATGCTCACAAAGGGCTGAATGGGAGTGGAGAGGGCCCCAAATAAATTCCGCCCAATGGCAACCATCCATCAGGGCATTCATGGATGACCTCACAGTCACCGCGGAATCAGTCCGTGGCTGCTGGTGGATTCTGCAGGGGATTGAGAAGCTTGTGGAGTGGGTCCGGATGCGTTTCAAAACAGCCAAATCAAGATCGATGGTGCTGAGGAAAGGGAAGGTGGAAGACCATTTCCGATTCAACATTGCCATCCCAACAATTACAGAAAAGACAGTCAAGAGATTAGGCAAGGTTTTTGACAGCTCTCTAAGGGACACAACATCCATACAGGCATCCTGCGCAGAGTTGGTTGGCTGGCTGAAATCCGTGGACAAATCTGGTTACCTGGGAACTTCAAAGCCTGGGTTTATCAACATGGCATTCTTCCCAGAATTCTGTGGCCCCTCCTCATCTATGCAATTCCAGTCTCAACAGTCAAAGCCTTGGAGAGGAGGGTCAGCAACCACCTCAGGGAGATGGCTTGGGCTGCCAAAGAGCCTGAGCAGCATTGCACTTTATGGACAACACAATAAACTGCAACTACCCTTCAAATCCTTGGAGGAGGAATTCAAGGTAACATAGGTGGCTAAAGCAGGGATCCGAGGAAGCAGAGACAAGGCTACAAGATGTTGGTGGGTGTGGTCACACGAGGCAGAGCTGGGCTAGGATCCTTTCCGTCTCCCCAAATGAACTCCAGCAGAGGAAAGGAAAGCTGCCGCCTAGTACAGGAGGAGGAGAGCAACAGTGGAAGAGACAAGAACCTTTAAGGTGGTGGGAATGAAGCAACAGGGAGCTTGGACAAGAAAAAAGAATGCGGTCGAGAGAAAAGTGACTTGGACTGAGCTTTGGAAAGCCGAGCAACACAACATAAAATGTCTCATCCAGGCAGTTTATGATGTGCTTCCAAGCCCATTAAATCTGCATATATGGGGGAAAGTAGAGTCACCAGCATGCCCAAGCGAGGAACCCTGGAGCACATCCTTAGCTGCTGTACAAAGTTACTTGGAGAAGGCTGTACGGCTGGTGGCATGACCAGATCCTGAAGACCATCGCTGAAGCCATCAGTGCAGGAGTTGAGTGGGCAAAGAGGGCCCGACTCTCCTAGCAGACTATCACCTTTATCAGAGCTGGGGAGCAGCCAATAATCAAAAAAGCAACATCTGCAGGCATCCTGACCTTTACAAGGGACTTGCAGCTGCTGGTGGATCTCGAATGGCAGTTGAAGTTCCCTAATCATATTGCAGTCACTACCCTGCGACCGGACATTGTCCTTGTGTCTGAGTCCAGTAAGCAAGATGTGCTGTTGGAGCTGACAGTCCCTTGGGAAGATTGCTTGGATGAGGCCTTTCCAAGTATGCAAGATTGGTCAGTAACTGTCAGCAGGCTGTATAGAGAGCGAGGTGTCTCCCAGTGGAGGAAGGATAGAGGGGATTCTCAGTGCGTTCATTAGCCAGAGCCTTCAGCAAGTTGGGCATTGAGAGAGAGAGGAAGAGGAGAGCCATCCACAGTATCACCAAAGTGGTAGAGAGGGTCTCAAGATGACTGTGGCTCAAAATAGCTGATCCATGTAGTCATGAGTAGCTAGCCATCTGGACACAAGCTGGGGTCTGATCAGCTCTGGTTGGGTCACCTGGAGGAGGATGTATTATGTTGAAAGACCAGAAACACAGATGATTCCAGGCACATCACTGAAGCTTTGTCCAGAGGCATCAGTACATGTATGTATATTGGTCACATTGACATGATTATTCAGATCCTTTGCTATGACACTTGAAATTTAGCTCCAGTGCATCCCATTTCTCTGGATCATCATTAAGATGTTTCTACACTTTTATTGGAGTCCATCTGTGACAAATTCAATTGATTGGACAAGATTTGGAAAGGCACACACCTGTCTATATAAGGTCTCACAGCTGAAAATGCATATCAGAGCATGATATGAATGAACTTCCTGCAGAGCTCAGAGACAGAATTGTGTAGAGGCACAGATCTGGGGAAGGCTACAAAAAAAATGGCTCCATTGAAGGTTCCCAAGAGCACAGTGGCCTCCATAATTCTTAAATGGAAAAAGTTTGGAACAACCAGGACTCTTCTTAGAGCTGGCAGCCTGACCAAATTGAGCAGTCAGGGGGGAGGGGCCTTGGTGAGAGAGGTGACCAAGAACCCAATGGTCACTCTGGTTGAGCTCCAGAGATCATGTTGTTAAGATGGGAGAAACTTGCAGAAGGACACCCATCACTGCAACACTCCACCGATCTGGACTTTATGGCAGAGTGGCCAGACAGAAGCTTCTCCTCAGTGCAAGTAAGCAAAAAGTACCTAAAGGACTCTCAGACTGTGAGAAACAAGATTCTCTGGTCTGATGAAAATAAAGATTGAAATGTTTGGCCTCAATTCCAAGCATCATGTTTGGAGGAAACCATGCACCACTCATCACCTGCACAATACCATCCCAACGGTGAAGCATGGTGGTGGTAGCATCATGCTGGGGGTTGTTTTTCAGCGGCAGGGACTGGAGGACTGGTCAGGGTTGAAGTATAGCTGAACACAGCAAAATACAGAGATATCCTTAATGAAAGCCTGATCCAGAGCGCTCCGGACCTCACACTGGGCCGAAGGTTCACCTTCCAACAGGACAGTGACCTTGTGAATGTCTTTGAGTGGCCCATCCAGAGCTCAGACTTGAAAAGTTCGACCTCCAGCACGAAGGTTACTTAATTGAGTTAAGCTCGCGGTAAAGCTTGACTTCACTACATGCTTGTGTCTCATCTCTTTATTTTTACATCAACTGGCATATAGTGAAAATTAATGACGGGATGGCAAAGGAGAACATGTTTGTTTTGAAATCCTAAAAGACGTGTCCAAAAAACACTATGAAAATCTGAAGGTCAGAAATACAGATGTCCCCTACTAAATATTTTGAATAATCAAATCAACATTCTAATTGAATGCATCTCAATCTTAAATAGAATTGAACTTTTAATTATGTAAAACACCAACTGAACTAATCAACATGTTAATATTGCGTAGTTTGACTTTACTCGATTGCCATCTAAATATATTTTACAGCCGTAGGATAATTTATGCATTATACATTTGTAGATGAAGAAGCTCAGCAAATAGGAATAGAGGAAAAACACTAGTATTTCTAAAAGTGAACTCTGCATTAGACATATAGTTTTGACAATCTTATCTAGTTTTGATTAAAAAATCCTGAGAATGTATTTTTAGATTTTTTTTCATTCACAGAATTATAGGGCAAGGTTCATTCAAAGAAGTGCAATAATAGAAAAAAATGGCAATAATTAGGCAATAATACATAGGCCTAATAATGTTTTTTTTTTTTTTGGGTGGGGGGGTAATTTATTATTATTAATTAATGTTTTTTTCTGGTAATTGATTTATTTATTTATTTTCATTTGGTAATTTATATTTTTAATTTAATGTGTCAATTTATTTAATTGCTCAAACCCAGAGAATGCTGCCGATATGTTTCAAAAGTAAGCTATAAAATTATAAAATTTAGTCTTGGGCTAATGTGTTCTAATAAAGCACATTGAAGCTTTTCTTCTAATTTTATGTGTTTATTTTTTGTTTAATACACCTTCTGCATGGAAGGTTGTGATATTAAAAAGCATACTGAAATAACTTGACAGTGGAGAGGTAGTTAGGCACTTATTTTGCCATGGAGCAAACACGGAGCGGAGTTTCTCAAATCCAGGAGCGAGGAGCGGGAAATGGACAATCCGGAGTGGAGCTGGAGCGGAGTGATTAAAGAATACTTTGAGCGCGAAGGGGAAATTGTTGCTGCTCCACTCCACTCACATACTCTGTCTTAAACCCTCATCCTTCACAATTTGAATCGTGGTGTTTTGCTACAGCAATCATGAAGCCGCATTTACATGATTTTTTGCTTTTAACTCCACATGAAAAGCGCTGCAGAGAATGTCTTGTTTTGCTTTTAGAGTTTGCACTGCGCATGTAATGAATCACTGTTGTGTGTGTCAGTTTAATGACCTCGGACACAGTGTAAAGGTTCTGCCTATTCTAACCAGTGTTCAGAACTTGTGTTGAACTGAATCTAATGTCAAATAGGTAAATGCATTAATCACATTAAAGAAAAAATTACGCGTTAACACGTTAAACATATAAATCCTGATTATACACCTGAATATATACCCTAAAAGACTTTCTGAGTCAAATCAGAAAATCTGATTTGCTATAATTGTTTCCGTATTTATAAAATTATTTCTTACAGCCAGACTAACTCTGTAACTTCTATCAAGCTGTTATATATTCCTGTTTTGGCACATACATAGATCTTTAGTTAAAGTCTTTTTCAAAGGAAACAACACTGAAGAGTTTAGAGGAGATTTACAGAAATGCAGTTTATTACAGGTGTCAAAAGAAAACATTAAAAAAATATATATTTGATATAAAAAATTTAAATATACCTATAAATATAATATCATAATTGTATATATTAAAATAATTATTAAAATCATGTTATAAACCTGAATATAAATTCTGAGAAATTATACATTTGTTTTCTCAGATTATTATTTCCTTTTTCTTTTCTTTTTTTATTCTCTAAAACACTGTATAAATAAACTAAGTCTTAAATATAGAAGTGTTATGTTTTAAATATTTTATATAATAATATATTTTGTTTGCTGTTGGCAAATTCATTTGGCTGTTATCTGCGGTCAATCAAAAGCACTGAAAAATCTTGATGTTATGTAAAATATTACATTAGCTTTTAAAGAAATGCATAACTCATGCATTGTTGCACACAGTTTTAATAGGTTACTTTTATCACAGTGCATTTAAATTACAATCAACAGCCTGTGAACTCCTTCAAATAGTCGACTAGCTTGTATAAAGTCACTTCTCAGTTGTTTCACCCGTGAGCAATAATTCATACATGATTCTGCTTTTAAGACGAGTGGAGTTTTTTCAATAATTCATCCTGCAGCTGATAAATGCATGTAAATCCATATTCCATCTAAGACTGAAGTTGTGACAGCATGCCAACATCCTTTTATAAAGAGCTTTCTGTTTACTGTTTAATTTGATGCGTCTACAGGCAGGTTTTACTGTGAACTGCACTCTGAGGCTGATGAAGAGGAAGGTGATGAAGAGCACAGAGGCTCACAGGTATGATGCTCATCAGCTTTAATGAGATGCTGGATTGCCTCTTTATTACTGTCAGATGTGTAGTGTGAGGTACTGGGTAGCATAATTATTTTTTGTGTTGATATTGCATTGAGGGTGTGGGTAACCCTTTAGAATAACATTAATTAAAAGTGCACTCCGTAATATTCACTAATTAAAGTACTCAGAAATGTTAATAATTTAAATTATGTACACTCACATGAGATGGAAGACTCCAGCCATAGCAGTGGCATTAAAAAAAAAGCATTTTAATTCTCTAGTTTTCTGTGAGCTATATTTGTTTACTTTTTTGCAGTCACTTTGTGCGCAATTACCTTGTTTTAATTTTCCTTGATTTCCATTGTTGATATCAGGAAAGGACATCTGCATTAGTAACAATGTTACTGTAATGATATCAAGAATTATCGTTTTTACATGTACATGGCTGATATGTGAAATTGGACTAGTAAGATATTCAATATAGACATGTTATTGGGATTTGAACAGGAGTTAATGACAGATAATTGTGAAAATCTACTTATATAATTGATATCAAGAATGGGTATTTCCACAAGTAATTATGTCATTTTCTTCAAGAACGTCAATAATATATTCTTTTTACTAGTTCAAATGCATTTACTGAGATCAAGAATTAGACCTTTCACTAGTATGAGTTTTAATCCCTGATAATTATAATTGCATTTGGGAACATTTCGCAATGCAACAGTACGTTAAAAACCATATTGCATGGTTAGTAGTTTTTATGTAGAGTATGCTTACGCAAGGTCTAACAGGGTTTCCTAATCAGACATGATGCAATAATACCACATGCAAAGAATGTCTTCCATGCCACGACTGTAACTTGACTGATTGCGCTGTGGCACGCAACATTATCACATTCAGTGTGGACAGACAAATTGCTTGTCGCTGGAATCTTATCACGTCTGGTTAGGACATAGTGTAATTGTTTTGTTTTTTTTCTAGGATCATGCTGAGAATGGCCATAGTGACAGAGAGAATGAAAACAAGACACAGAAAGGTGAAACTGTGAAGATCGGATCCCCATTTCATCCCGTCTCAGTCAGACGGAAGGGCTCGTACAAGATTTCTATTGATCCAGACTTTGAAGAATCAACAGACTGCCTTAAATCCACAGAACAAGAAGACCAACCATTATCCAATCCTGAGGACTCAAAAGAGCTCAATCCAGAGAGCCAATCAGAAACCACAAGTGTAGAAGACCACCAAAACAACAGCAGTCAGTCCATTCCCGTTCCAGCCCCTCGAAATTCTCGAAGTTCACTGTACCCACCGCTCCCTAAACCTCGCACAGTCCATAATGTTTTACCACAAGCTTCAATCACTCCTGAAGACCAAAACCAGATCCCAGAGGAGAAGAATGGTCATCGTGAACTTACTCCAGACCCCAAACCCAAACAATCTTTGCGCAAACTTCAACTGAGCGAAGACGAAAAGACCGACTTGCTCAACCTTAGCTCCAGTCAGGACTCCGATCCTGAAACTCCTGCCTCATCCTCTGCTGCCTCCACTTCCTCTTCCTCCAAGCAGCATGAAGGATGCGAGGAGGAAGGTTACTGGAGCGGAGGTACTGTGGCAGGGAAGAAATTGTTGGACCAGAAGAACCGCCGTTGCGTGAGGCGGAAGAGTGAGCCGCCGACCCCTGTTCAATCACAGGACAAAAAGATCCGGTCAAGGTTCTCCCCCTGGAACCTGTCCTCGCCACGCTTACAGAGGTTCAGTGTGCTCCGATTTGGACCTCCAGGTGGGACACTCAAAATTTGAAATCACTTTTGTTGCTCAATCGGATGATTAGGCGCACCTTCTAGCCTTTTGACTAAACTGCTCTAGGTAAATCTAATTTTGCTGTGAATTCCTTTTTCAGCACAAACTCAAACCGACCATTACGTGTCAGAAGATGACAATGAAGACGTTGATGATGAAGAAGAGGACGAAGAGGATCTAGAAGCAGAAGATCATTTTCTGGATTGTAAAGTGAGTAAAATAAATGCACCCTGACTCCCAAAAGTAGTGTAAAGCCAGCCAATCGGATTCAATTGGATTTCACCTGCCTTTGCTATTTCTGTTTGCATTAAACATCAGATGGTCTATAAACATTTGTTGGAGTGCCATCAGCACTTTTCCACCATCGGGCTAAACGATTCTGAGCACATTGAGTAATGGTTCCAGTGGCATTTCAACTTGAGCTTGGTTTGGTGTGGTAAGATCCTCAGCACAGTTAGATATCTGTATTCAGAACAGAGATCCACAGTGGAAAAAAGAAACCATAGCCATGTCAATGAACGGCATGTTTCTGCAATGAGAACCGTTCGGCCTGATGGTGGAAAAGCACCTGAAGTTCAACCTATCCTCCATATTTAGCACATACTGGCTATTTTGTCACTCTCTAGTGCAGAAACTCTTGATTTTATTAACCCTCACAGCCATAGCTGACGCAGGCTTGCGTTTCATAATCGTGTACAAAAGAGGCACTTGCGGTAAAGCACTCAAGGACATTTTTGACCGTAGGTGTGGTTTATGTGTTCAGGGTAGCCATTTTGAGATTTCCGCGGCTGAGAAAAGAGACCTGATGAAGATGAAAACTCTGGAGCGGAAAGCCAGGACGAGCGAAATTCATCGTTTCCACAAGGCTCAGGTAAACATCAAACACTATCTTCTAAGGCCACGAAACCGGTCCGTTCTGCGTATTAACAGAGTAATTAACTCATGATGGTAATAAATGTACCGGTATGTGCAGTATAAAACTTACTAACAATTGCTGGACCTGTTCGCTCAAGGTCAGCTTTTGTTGAAAATCGGATCTTTTTATAATGTCATTTTTATTTTCTTCATGCTGTCCTGGTTCTGATGTACACAGTCGATTCAGAGGAGGCTGGATGAAATAGAGGTGAACTTCAAAGATCTGGAGGACAAAGGAGTGAAGCTGGAGAGAGCTTTGAGAGGAGCAGCTGGTATGATGATCACATACACTTTAAATGGTTTATAAATGATGAAATATATATTATGTATGAAACTTTGTCATGTTATAGGCCAGTCACAATATATGTTTCCTGTTGGATGTTAGAATGATTTTGAATTATTTAACTATTATAGGGGCCTGGGTAGCTCAGTGAGTATTGACGCTGACTACCACCCCTGGAGTCGCAAGTTCAAATCCAGGATGTGCTGAGTGACTCCAGTCAGGTCTCCTAAGCAACCAAATTGGCCCGGTTGCTAAGGAGGGTAGAGTCACATGGGGTAACCTCCTCGTGTCACGATTAAGTGGTTGACGCTCTCTATGGGGTGCGTGGTAAGTTGTGCGTGGATCGTGGAGAGTAGCATGAGCCTCCACATGCTGTGAGTCTCCACGGTGTCGTTCACAGCAATGTACGGATTGATGGTCTCAGAAGCGGTGGCAACTGAGACTTGTTCTCCGCCACTCCAATTGCCATGCCAACACGAGTACCTAGTAAGTAGTGGGAATTGGCCATTCCAAAATTGGGGCGAAAAGGGTATAAAATAAAAAAAAAAAAATGAAAATAAATAAATGTTTTTTTTACACATTGTTTTAATGAAAACTCAAAACAGAAAACGTTAAAGGGATAGTTCACCCAAAAATGAAGATTCTCCCATCATTTACTCACCCTCATGCCATCCCAGATGTGTATGACTTTTTCTTCTGCAGAACACAAGCAAAGCTTTTTAGAAAAATATCTCAGCTCTGTAGGTCCATACAATGCAAGTGAATGGTGACAAGAACTTTGATGCTCTAATAAGCACATAAAAGCAGCATAAAAGTAATCCATACTGCTCCAGTGGTTTAATCCATATGTTCAGAAGTGATATGATAGGTGTGTGTGAGAAACAGATGAATATTTGCGTCCTTTCTTACCATAAATCTCTACTTTTACTTTCAAACTGTGAAAAAATGTGAAAGTGGAGATTTATAGTAAAAAAAGGACTTAAATATTGATCTGTTTCTCACCCACACCTATCATATCACTTCTGAAGACATGGATTAAACCACTGGAGTCGTGTGGATTACTTTTATGCTGCCTTTATGGAGCTTCAAAGTTTTGAACCCAATTCACTTGCATTGTATGGACCTACAGAGCTGAGATATTACTCTAAAATCAGGTGTCCTATTCATTTTCATATTCATGGCATGAGGGTGAGTAAATGATGAGAGAATAAAATAAATTGGGGGTGAACTATCCCTTTATTTATTTATATATATATATATATATATATATATATATATATATATATATATATATATATATATATATATATTGACAAGGCTGTCAGTAGAGTTTGGAACTGGCACAAGGGTGTGGTTACACTTCTTTTAAGTGGCCAAGCGAACACAGTTATCATCTCAAAATTGGCCAAATATCAGCCGAGCAATATCGGCCTATTACCATTGTACAGACCACTCAGACTGTACACACTATAAATTGTAAATACTTATAAAAGCTGTTAAGAGATAAATTACATACCTGGAGTGAAACATGATTATTCATATGTTTGACAAAGCAATTGTAACTTCATGTGTGGATATATGCGTTTTAGTTTCAGATGAAAGTGAAACGATCGATCAGTGGATGGATCTGGTCCAGGAGAAGAACACTTTGCTTTCTGAGGAGTCGGATCTCATGGTGGCGTAAGTCTCAACACTGTCCGTTTTTCCCAAAGCTCAGGGACTTGAAGGGATAGTTCCTCAAAAAATGTAAATGATGTCATCATTTACTAGCCCTCATGTTGTTCTTAACCCATATGACTTTCTGTGAAACGCAAAAGGAGATGTTAGGCAGAATGTTCGGACTCAGTCACCATTCACCAAATTGTATGGACAAATGATGCAATGGATGTGAATTATGACTGAGGCTTACATACTGCCTAACATCTCGGATGATCGACAGAAGGAAAAAGTCATATGGGTTTGGAACAGCACAAGGGTGAGTAAATAATTACAGAATTGACATTTTTGGGTGAACTATCCCTTTAAATATCCCGGGTAGTAGTAGAGCTTAATGAATGCACATTTTGGTTACTTAAGACACAAAGCCTATGATTCACATTTTAAGGAATTCAAAAAGATCTGTTATTGCACAGAGTGCATCATTTGTGCATTTGTTTTACATTTGTTAAGAAGAACGTGCAAGCCTGCCTGAAATCCAGCTCGCAGTCTTGTTGCCCCTGGCAACCTCTCTTCTGGATGTCTTTTGACGAGCACTAATGCTTCAGATGAATGCGTAGAGTGGCCTTGTTTATTTAACCCAATGCTTTGCATGTCTTTAGCATAGATTTGCTCCTCTATGTTAAACTAAATTACAGGCTATGTGAACGGCAGTAATAATACGTTTGTGTGATTATGGTTTTGTGTGTTCCAAGGTCTCGACAAATGGAACTGGAAGACAAACAGGGCATGTTAGAGATGGATCTACGGCGATACATGGAGATAGATGGTGCGACATTAAAACTAATTCATAACCCTGAAATTAGTCCACTTGTATTTACGTTTGTAAATAATGCTATCTAGTGTTACTTTGTATTATATCATTTTTTTTAAGTATTTTGTGTTGTATTTAGTATGTTATGTATTTTATTGTGTTTATTATTGCTAAATCCAGTTCAAATGTTTCTTATGAATTTGATAAGGAACTTTGATAAATATTTATTATTTAGATATATTTATTTATTGAAAGAGTTTGTCAGTGCAAAAGAATAAATTTAAAATGCATTTTCTTTAGTTATATTAAAATGTATTCTTAAATCAAAATTATGATTACAGTTATTTTTATTGTTATAACATATTATAAAAATTATTTTATACAAATATTTAAAATATGATTACAATATTAATACAAATTTTGGAAGGCCAAAATACTCTAAATGAAATCTTTATGTATTGATTGATGTAATGAATACATAAAAAATAAATAATAATAATAATTAATCATGAAATCACTAAATAAATCCCTTTCATTTTTTGAGGGTTACAGAAAGAGGACATCATACATTCAAAGGTGATGCTAACTGTCATTTAGTGACGTCCCGATAACCGTAATCCTGAAAATGAAAAGACACAAAACTCATGCTTGAATGAAAGATCGACCCAATGAAAATGCAAACTGTGTATTACATACAAGGGACATTTATTTAATGATTTTATGGGGTTTTTATTATCTCATTATGTATTTAATGATCTCATTATATATTTAATGATTTATTAAGAATGTAGAAAACCTGTAAAAACGTCTGGACCAAACACTAAAAAGTTTATTTCCATGTTGCTTCTCTGTGTAGGCTCAAATAATTAAGTCCAAGGAGAGAAAAATCTCTCACACAATGTTCATACAATGTCCAACAATCCAACAAAACATTTTGGACTCTAAAAAAATATCCTATTGTGTGCAAGCTTTTTAATAATGATTATTTTTTATTTAATTCTGAGTGATTTATCCCTCCATACACCACTAGCGGAACCAAATGGAATTGCAATAATAATAACAATACTTCACCTGTCTTCCATTGGTCAAAAACGGGTAGTTCCGCCCCAAATTCACGCCATTAGTTGAGCCAATGTGGCTTTGTCGGGCTGGTTACAGGACGCTCCAATAAACAGAGCAATGTTTTGTTAGCACTACAGTGTTTACATTTTTGGGGGAAATCAACCTTTGCATGACTTAATTAGTTGTCTTTTAACATTTAAATGTTACATACAGCCATTTTTAATACTAATATCATTAATATTACTATAGAATAATCATTTATATTTTAATAGTAAATGAATAATTATAGTTCATTAGTATTCGGTCAGTATTCATTTCTAAATTATTCCTTTTTCAGTTATTCATATGTTTGTGTGAATGTGCATTCGTGCACTTTCTATGTTCTTATATGTAAATGTAAATGTTTGTAGACTCCGAGAAAACCCCTGAGCTGAGAGCGCATGAGGAGCAGATCCTGCAGGAGATGCTGGAAGTGGTGGATATGAGAGATTCACTCGTGGCTTTCCTGGAGGAAAAGAGACTGAAGGAACTCGATCAAGAAATGCTTGGGAACGCAATGCTGGAATCCAAGAGACAATCCACTGCAGTATCACAGGTGCACTTGGCCTAAGAGACCATAAACACGCGCACATGCTTCCCAAAACATCGTATTTGAGTATAAACACACTTAACTAGATCTTAACGATATACAGATTGCATTAGCCTATATTAACATGAAAACTTGCATGCACAAATGCATATTTTGCACACCTTTGTGCAAAGACTCTGTACCTTCAAAACCAAAGACGTATCCTTGGAGATAAATCTCCAACCTCACGATTTGCTGGCAGAAACTTTTGAGAATGCAGGTGCCAGTCGCGACGGTTTCACTCCTATAGAAATCTGCATTAAACAGATACCGAATTCTGATCACTGTACCAAATGTTCTGGAACTACACAAGCGTCGCTGCATTCACTCCCTGGACAGTGTCGCACAAGACCAACTTGAAATCAAATACACGTACTTTGACACTGAAACAGCTGCAGCAATCGTACAGCACATTTATTGAGAGCTGGACTTCACGTGTCACTTGACTTTTATAAGAGTTGTCTTTCAAGGTCATAGATGTTTCAGATATCTAAATGTCCATGCGATTATTATTAAAAGATATTCTAAAGAAAAGTGTATCATATTTGACAAATACTGAAACCTTATGCCAATATAATATCTTCAACAGCACTTGCATTGTACAATTAGAAATATATTATAGCTTTGCAACATTAAGCTATTCAATATCAAAATGAGCTTTTGTGCAATGTACTATGTATTTTCTCCATGTACGTAATTGTATTTTGTTATAACTATTATTATTCATTGTTTTGATATTTTTTTGCATGATTATTGTTTTGATTCTCAGGTGAACATCTGCCTATTTGGAATTACATATAATTGCATAATCATTATTTAAAAGTGTTTTTACATAATACTTGAATACATTTTAGGGAGGCACAAAGGCCTCTACGTATCTGGGATTTTAGTGACACAGTTAGCACATTTTCTTTGTGTATACCAATGAAATTCCCACATTGAGTTAGAACTTGAGAACATTGGTCATTTTATGTGTTTGATAAAGTCAGATCTTTGCAGAACTGAGAATAATTTGTGCCATAACGTTTTGTCAGAGGAAATTTGTGGTTCTTTTGTATTTTGGGAACAGTGGTGTAATTTTGCTGTTTGCTTTTTGTCCCTAGTTGTGTTGCTTTCATGTCCTTAAATATTTTAAGTACACACACACACAAGTACTTTTTCTTTTCCTATGGGGACAAACATTCACTGAATACACTAATAAAATGTATTAAGCATTTTATATGTCTCTGCTCTGAGTTTCAGTGCTGTCTGAGCTTTTAGCGTTAAGAATCATGGGTACACACATGCCACTGTGAACAAGCTTCTCTCACAGAAGCTTCTCTCATTGCACGTTCACTCATGAACGTGCAATGGACATCACTGAAAAATTACCCCCCAAAATCAATCGTTTGCCTTCAGAAGACTTTGTATTTAATGCACAAGACACATGGACTGCTTTTGACACTTTTTGTTTCTTTTTTAAGCTTTACCCCTTAAATGCACGGGAATTTCACCGCCAAAAACTCTTACACATTGAGGTATTTAGAGACCTGAACATTTTTAGAGACAAATTTTCTAAATATTTTCTTGAATATAATAGAATAAAATATATTTTTATATATTTTGATGTTTTATTTTTCATATATCAAAGAGATAATGTGAGACATCTAGAACAGGATTCATTGCTTTCACACTGAAATGTCATGAGATGCAACTGGCTGTCAAACACATTGAGTTACACATAACTCATAAGCTACACATAACACACAAGATACTCATAAGCTACACATTACACATAAGATACTCAAACTACACACAACACATAAGATACTCATAAACTACACACAACACATAAGATACTCATAAACTACACACAACACATAAGATACTCATAAACTACACACAACACATAAGATACTCATAAACTACACATTACACATAAGATACTCATAAACTACACACAACACATAAGATACTCATAAACTACACACAACACATAAGATACTCATAAACTACATATAACACAAGATACTAGTAAACTACACATAACACAAGATACTAGTAAACTACACATAACACATAAGATACTCATAAACTACACATAACACAAGATACTAGTAAACTACACATAACACATAAGATACACTTAACACATAAGATACTCATAAACTACAATTAACACATAAGATACTCATAAACTACACATAAGATACTCATAAACTACACATAAGCTACACTTAACACATAAGATACTCATAAACTACACATAAGCTACACTTAACACATAAGATACTCATAAACTACACATAAGCTACACTTAACACATAAGTTACTCATAAACTACACATAAGATACACTTAAAACTTAAGATAGTCATAAACTACACACAACACATAAGATAGTCATAAACTACACTTAACACATAAGATACACTTAACACGTAAGATGTTCATAAACTACACATAACACATAACATAACATACTCATAAACTACACTTAACACATAAGATACACTTAACACATAAGATACTCATAAACTACACATAACATACTCATAAACTACACTTAACACATAAGGTACACTTAACACATAAGATACTTGTAAACTACACTTAACACATAAGATACTCATAAACTACACATTACACATAAGATACTCATAAACTACACACAACACATAAGATACTCATAAACTACACATTACACATAAGATGCTCATAAACTACACAACACATAAGATACTCATAAACTACACATTACACATAAGATACTCATAAACTACACATAACATACTCATAAACTACACATAACACATAATATACTCATAAACTACACATAACATACTCATAAACTACACATAACACATAAGATACTCATAAACTACACACAACACATAAGATACTCATAAACTACACACAACACATAAGATACTCATATACTACACATAACACATAAGATACTCATAAACTACACATTACACATAAGATACTCATAAACTACACATAACACATAAGATACTCATAAACTACACATTACACATAAGATACTCATAAACTACACATAACACATGAGATACTCATAAATTACACATTAAACATGAGATACTCATAAACTACACATAACACATGAGATACTCATAAACTACACATTACACATAAGATACTCATAAACTACACATAACACATAAGATACTCATAAACTACACATTACACATAAGATACTCATAAACTACACATAACACATAAGATACTCATAAACTACACATAAGATACTCATAAACTACACATAACACATAAGATACTCATAAACTACACATAAGATACTCATAAACTACACATAACACATAAGATACTCATAAGATACTCATAACACATAAGATACTCATAAACTACACATAACACATAAGATACTCATAAACTATACACAACACATAAGATACTCATAAACTACACATTACACATAAGATACTCATAAACTACACATAACACATAAGATACTCATAAACTATACACAACACATAAGATACTCATAAACTACACATAACACATAAGATACTCATAAACTACACATTACACATAAGATACTCATAAACTACACATAACACATAAGATACTCATAAACTACACATAAGATACTCATAAACTACACATAACACATAAGATACTCATAAGATACTCATAACACATAAGATACTCATAAACTACACATAACACATAAGATACTCATAAACTACACACAACACATAAGATACTCATAAACTACACATAACACATAAGATACTCATAAACTACACACAACACATAAGATACTCATAAACTACACATAACACATAAGATACTCATAAACTACACATAACACACAAGATACTCAATAAGATACTCATAAACTACACACAACACATAAGATACTCATAAACTACACATAACTCATAAGATACTCATAAACTACACACAACACATAAGATACTCATAAACTACACATAACACATAAGATACTCATAAACTACACATAACACATAAGATACACTTAACACAAGATACTAGTAAACTACACATTACACATAAAATACTCATAAACTACACACAACACATAAGATACTCATAAACTACACACAACACATAAGATCCTCATAAACTACACATAACACATAAGATACTCATAAACTACACATTACACATAAGATAATCATAAACTACACACAACACATAAGATACTCATAAACTACACACAACACATAAGATCCTCATAAACTACACATAACACATAAGATACACTTAACACAAGATACTAGTAAACTACACATTACACATAAGATACTCATAAACTACACACAACACATAAGATACTCATAAACTACACACAACACATAAGATCCTCATAAACTACACATAACACATAAGATACTCATAAACTACACATTACACATAAGATACTCATAAACTACACATAACACAAGATAGTCATAAACTACACATAACACATAAGATACTCATAAACTACACATAACACATAAGATACACTTAACACAAGATACTAGTAAACTACACATTACACATAAGATACTCATAAACTACACACAAAACATAAGATACTCATAAACTACACACAACACATAAGATACTCATAAACTACACACAACACATAAGATACTCATGAACTACACACAACACATAAGATACTCATAAACTACACATTACACATAAGATACTCATAAACTACACATTACACATGAGATACTCATAAACTACACATAACACATGAGATACTCATAAACTACACATTACACATAAGATACTCATAAACTACACATAACACATAAGATACTCATAAACTACACATAACACATAAGATACTCATAAACTACACATTACACATAAGATACTCATAAACTACACATAACACATAAGATACTCATAAACTACACATAAGATACTCATAAACTACACATAACACATAAGATACTCATAAACTACACATAAGATACTCATAAACTACACATAACACATAAGATACTCATAAGATACTCATAACACATAAGATACTCATAAACTACACATAACACATAAGATACTCATAAACTATACACAACACATAAGATACTCATAAACTACACACAACACATAAGATACTCATAAACTACACATAACACATAAGATACTCATAAACTACACATAAGATACTCATAAACTACACATAACACATAAGATACTCATAAGATACTCATAACACATAAGATACTCATAAACTACACATAACACATAAGATACTCATAAACTATACACAACACATAAGATACTCATAAACTACACACAACACATAAGATACTCATAAACTACACATAACACATAAGATACACTTAACACAAGATACTAGTAAACTACACATAACACATAAGATACTCATAAACTATACACAACACATAAGATACTCCTAAACTACACACAACACATAAGATACTCATAAACTACACATAAGATACTCATAAACTACACACAACACATAAGATACTCATAAACTACACATAACACATAAGATACTCATAAACTACACTTAACACATAAGATACTTATAAGCTGCACATTACACATAAGATACTCATAAACTACACTTAACACATAAGATACTCATAAACTACACATAACACACAAGATACTCATAAACTACACTTAACACATAAGATACTCATAAACTACACATAACAGATAAGATACTCATAAACTACACATAACACACAAGATACTCATAAACAACACATAACACATAAGATACTCATAAAATACACACAACACATAAGATACTCATAAACTACACATAACTCATAAGATACTCATAAACTACACACAACACATAAGATACTCATAAACTACACATAACACATAAGATACTCATAATCTACACATAACACATAAGATACACTTAACACAAGATACTAGTAAACTACACATTACACATAAGATACTCATAAACTACACACAACACATAAGATACTCATAAACTACACATTACACATAAGATACTCATAAACTACACACAACACATAAGATACTCATAAACTACACACAACACATAAGATCCTCATAAACTACACATAACACATAAGATACTCATAAACTACACATTACACATAAGATACTCATAAACTACACATAACACAAGATACTCATAAACTACACATAACACATAAGATACTCATAAACTACACATAACACATAAGATACTCATAAACTACACATAACACATAAGATACACTTAACACAAGATACTAGTAAACTACACATTACACATAAGATCCTCATAAACTACACATAACACATAAGATACTCATAAACTACACATAACACATAAGATACACTTAACACAAGATACTAGTAAACTACACATTACACATAAGATACTCATAAACTACACATAACACATAAGATACACTTAACACAAGATACTAGTAAACTACACATTACACATAAGATACTCATAAACTACACACAACACTTAAGATACTCATAAACTAAACACAACACATAAGATACTCATAAACTACACATTACACATAAGATACTCATAAACTACACATTACACATAAGATACTCATAAACTACACACAACACATAAGATACTCATAAACTACACACAACACATAAGATACTCATAAACTACACATAACACAAGATACTCATAAACTACACACAACACATAAGATACTCATAAACTACACATAACACAAGATACTCATAAACTACACATTACACATAAGATACTCATAAACTACACTTAACACATAAGATACTCATAAACTACACACAACACATAAGATACTCATAAACTACACATTACACATAAGATACTCATAAACTACACATTACACATAAGATACTCATAAACTACACACAACACATAAGATACTCATAAACTACACATAACACATAAGATCCTCATAAACTACACATAACACAAGATACTCATAAACTACACATAACACATAAGATACTAGTAAACTACACATTACACATAAGATACTCATAAACTACACATAACACATAAGATACTCATAAACTACACATAACACATAAGATACTCATAAACTACACACAACACAAGATACTAGTAAACTACACATAACACATAAGATACTCATAAACTACACATAACACATAAGATACTCATAAACTACACATAACACAAGATACTCATAAACTACACATAACACATAAGATACTAGTAAACTACACATTACACATAAGATACTCATAAACTACACATAACACATAAGATACTCATAAACTACACATAACACATAAGATACTCATAAACTACACACAACACAAGATACTAGTAAACTACACATAACACATAAGATACACTTAACACAAGATATTCATACACTTTTTGAGTCTAAACAGATGCATACCTTGATAACATAATTTCAGTAGTACACCCAAATGACAATAGTCATATCATACTGTACATGTGTTGTATTTGCTAAAATGTACTTTTATGTTTCTTCATCTAACAGCAATGTCAAATGTAAATCAAGTCAATCACTGAGACAACACCAGTAACAAATAGCAGGTATAATATGTATGTGTACATGCATATGGGATACTGATAATTCACCATTGTTAAAAATTCATTGGTGCAAAGAAAATCAGCGTGATTTTTTTTGTGCGCGTGTGTACTTGCGTGTGTGTGTGCGTGCGTGCGTGTGTGTGTCCACTACATAAAAGAGAGATTTAGTAATACTAGGTACAGAGGTACAGGGTGTGATAATATACAGTGTTACTTTAAATCAGTTGATCCTTAAGTTTGTTTTTAGTATTTACTTTATATATTTAGTGTTTAATATTTTTTATCAGTTAACAGTTAAATCCAGTTTAAACATTTTCATTTGAATTTGATAAGGTACTTCGATAAGTAGTATTTATTAAAATACAGTTTATGTCAGAGCAAAAAATAAACAAAACATAAATAAAAAAATAAAACAAAAAATAAAAGACTTATATTAATAATACATTTATATAAATGTTTTATTAAAATGTATTATTAAAAATATTAAGAACATGATTACAATATTAATAAAAGTAATTTCTGCACCATTATGGAGGGCCAAAATACTCAAAATTAAATCATTAAATGAATTATTAAATCACTAAATAAGTTAGTAAATGTCCCTTGTATTTCATTTCAGCATTAGTTTGTGTCCATTTTCATTTTGCCTTTATCTTTGGGCTGATTCTTCATTTAAGCACAAGCTTTGTGTCCTTTCATTTTCAGGGTTACAGAAAGAGGACGTCTTATTTTAAAAGATGACGCTCACTGTCGGAGTGACCTCCCAATAACTGTAATCCTGAAAATGATATGAAAAGACACAAAGCTCGTGCTTCAATGAAAAATCGACCCAAAGATACTAGTGTGTTTTTATTGCAAAGGACATTTATTGGGATATATATATTTAGTGATTTAATTATTAATGTAATTAATTTATACAGTTTTTTAGGATCTCAGTATGTATTTAATGATTTATTTTTAATATTTCATACCTTGAGAAGGCTGATAGCTGAAACATTGGTAAATAAATGAACCTGTATTTTGAGTTGTGCAGGTACTGTGTATATATATATTATTTTTTTTTCCTTATTTAAATATTTAAACATTTATTTTATTTTGAGTAATTTAAAGGGGCATTTTTCTACAATTAGCTGATTTATTTTGGATCTGCAAGTGTTGTGGTTGTAGAGGTGCATCCCACAGAGGACATCCTACATTAGTTTTAAAAGGTTCAACAGGACGCTTGACAAACAAGGATCTTGTCAAGCTACATTTGGTTGTCGATGGGTTTGAAAAAACATGAGGTTGTTTATTTTTGGGTGAACTATCCCTTTAGGAATTCTCCTCATCTAGTGCATAACAAGGATCCAAAGACTGAAGTCTGAAATCAACACATTATCTCACTCTCAAACTTATCTTTCAGCAGATCTCGAATCAGTTGAACTTGGGCGATTGATGGCAACAGCATCAGGTCCACTGATCTCAGATCAGTTTGTTTAAAGACGCTGCAGGTTTAGCCAAGCTGGCCTATTTGGTTAGGATCCATTTGATGGGTGTCTTACAGGGTCACAGAGGGTAAGTGGGATGGAGATTATTCTAGATAAGTAAAGACGATAAAAAATGATGATACTAATTATAGGCCTGAAAGGTTATGTGGATAGATGTGATTGATAACTGTTATTTGTCAGGTGATTTTCCGCTTCCATTGATGCACTCAAATGGGTCGTGTTCAGTCTGTAATCGGTCATTGAACACACTGAACTGAGATGTTATAGTGCTAATTGAGCATTATATCTTGGTAACATTTCACTTTAAGCATGTATATTTGAATGTATTTGAGGTTAATTGGAAGTGACACCCAATTAAAATCTTAAAGTGATAATTCGATTTTTCTTTGATTTCTTCTTACATCATTTGTACACAAGTACACCAAATATATATATATATACAGTATATATCCAAATTTTTGGGTGTGTTGGAAATGACGTTACAACTGTGGGACAATGTTTTTAAAGTTGAAAGAAACAATTTTTACACAACAAATATTGAAATGCTTTGTTTATTTCACACTTTATTTAGAGTATCATAGTTTCAAACATTTATGTGGCAGGGCGGAGGGCGGGGCCGGGTCGTGATTCTGCACACCCGGCCCCTAATCAGGCTATTCAATCCTCAGAGAGGGATAAAGGCCAATTTGAGACTGCAGTGGGACAGAGAGAGAGATTTACGGCCAGCTGTCCAACACATGTGTGTTTGTCTTTTTGTTTAAGTTTCGTATTAAAATATTATTTATTTTCTTAGGCCGGTTCTTGCCACCTCCTTTCCTTTAATCCCTTTACACTGGTGCCGAAACAAGGGAAGGAGGAGGGATGCGCCGTAGTAGAGTCCACGCCACTACCATCCACCCCAAAGGAGCAGCCGCGGCCATCCGCCAGAGGACGGAGGAGCCCGTGGCCTGGGAATGGAGGAATGGCCGCCGACCGCGAGGGGAAGGGTTACTGCTGCCAGGGGTGGGGGAGACCCCTACCATCCACCAAAAACGCGACGGGGTGTTCAGAGGACTGCCTCCTATCCATTCGGGGATGTGCAGCTGTCGTCCATTAGAGAGTGGACGAGTGGCCGAGGACTCAACTATGGCGCATTCCTCCTCCTTCCCGGGTTTCTGCACCAGTGTAAAGGGATTAATGGAAAGGAGGAGGCGAGAGCCGGCTTGAGAATATAAATAGGATTTTAATTCGAAACTTAAACAAAAAGACAAACACACAAATGTGTCGGACAGCTGTCCGTAAATCTCTCTCTCTGTCGCACTGCACTGATTAGCCTGATTAGGGGCCGGGTGTGTGGAATCACGACGGATTTCGGATTGGCAGAATGACTGATGAGCTAGCAAGTGAGATTTACAGCAACGACAACAACTGAACTACTGCCAAAGGAGGATAGGAAATAATCCAGACACTGTGTTCATGAAGACATCGATTTCAAGTTCGTTTTATAACACACTGCTATAAATCATGCAGCTGAATATTAAAGAATAATAAGTGATTTCTTTGATTTGAACCATTTAAAGTGCCGTGCTTAAATGGCACCGATTATGCCCCTTTTCACAAGATGTAATTTAAATCTTTGGTGTCCCCACAATGTCCGTGAAGTTTCAGCTCAAAATACCCCACAGATCTTTTATTACCATGTTGAAAATTCAAATGTTTTGGTGGGATTAAAAACGAGCTCTGTGTGTGTGTGTGTGTATGTGTGTGTGTGTGCGTGTCTTAAAATGCAAATGAGCTGATGCTCCCCGCCTCGTATCCGGAATAGGGTTTTGACATCTCTGCTTCGGATAACTAGACATCATAAGCAATATGACTGACAGCGAAAATAGTGGTATAGTGTTGTTCAGCCCTACATGTTTGAACCGGAGTCAGACACTGATGAGGGAGAGACTCATGAACCAGGAAGTTTCTGAATGGTTATTTAATAAATGTATTTATTTTTTGTAGAGATTTTTCAGCAGTTTTGCAACGATGGATGAGCAACACACACACACAAATACTGTTACAACGTTCGCTATGCGCTATAATGAAACAACACACACAAACAAGCATGTCCGTTGGCAGTGTCCATCAACAGTCGTGGGCGGGGCCTGTACAAAGTGATGTCACTTTGTACAGAATCTGCGAACGGCTTGTTCTGAGACAGTGCTTCTGATTCATGGGGATTAAAAACAATATTACTAACTACACTCTTAACCAGCACAAAAAAGGTATTGAAGCTGTGCTTTACAATGCATGTAGGCTTTATGACCAAATCTGAACAAGTGCTTTGAAAAGTGTTCTGTTTTGATAATTTATTATATACATTTGAACTGTACATATTATTGTAATCGGTAAAAACATCAAACTGATCAAATAGCCACTGACCAGGAAAATAAAAATGGCACTCCATGTCAAAAACGTTGACGACCCCTGATCTATATCATACAAAATATTTGAAACGTTTAAATGATGGCAAAAATGTACCCTCTTATTTTTTTCTTATTGTCGAGTTATAAGCCTTTAATTTTGGGCATTCCACTGAAAGAGTTGTGAAACTCTTTCAGTGGAATTTTATAAAAGCATTATTTATTTATAAATTTTATAAAAGCATTCATTCTTCTGTTAAAACACGTGTGTTATGTGAGCTTTTCGGTTGATTAAATCATCGTTTTATAGTTGTTCAGGGGTTTTCGGTGGTCCATCGTCATGGCAACGAAGTTGTAAAATTGGATGTAACTTTGCATGGAAAAAAGTAAGCAATTTGCATATTGTTTACATCTTATGGCTATCCTTTTGAACCAGTGAGTATTGTTCATATTTTTCAATTCATTTATTCTGTACAGGCCAGGGTGTGAAATATTTTTTAAGAGTGATTCACATCCTGTGTGAGTCCCTCTTGCATGGAAACGTGTTTCATATCTCCTCATCCGAATTCCCATTAACGCAAGTCAGCCTCCCTGAAATAGAACTATCTAGAGATCTTCATATCCGTTTATCTGCCTTGCATCCTTCTCCCTCCATGGCAACACGGTACACAGACCGTTTTATTGAGACAACTGTCTCATCCAGGTTCCTCTGCCTCCCAGGATGCATAAGACAACATCTTGAGAGTAAGACAGACTTCCACTTGTGTTCCTGGAATTGAAGCGCCTCTCCACTGCCTAGAGTTTTTCACCGGCAATGCCTTCATATTTTATTAAGCAGCACAGAGCACTCGTCAATAAAAGACATCAACAGAAAGGTAAGTCATGCTAATGAGACTTCTAACTTACAGTATTTGCTTCTGTTTATGCATAATCATACAATCTACACTAGCAGTCGAACGTTTGGACCCTTATGATCGAATAGGTTCCTTTTGGTATTTAAAGCTTTTTGGTTTATACGCTTGTGCTTAAATGCTTGACATTTAGGTTTATAGACGTGTACAAATTGTACCCAAGTTCTTTTGTTTTTGTATTTTTTCTCTAAATGGATGAATTGGAGTGGATAACAGCTACGAAGAGTCCAGTACACATGGCAACTCCTTTAGTACTGTTTGAAATGTTGGCGACACTGTGCTAATCTGTGCATCAGATTGTGTGATGATCCAGTGTGGCTCAACAGGTTGAATGTTATAATCTCACCCTTGAACTTGAGTTAAACTGCAAAATACGGGAGTAGAGAACTCTGATGCGACTAACCAGAAGAGTTTTTTTGTTTGTTTAGTTTTTTTAGATCTTTCTAGTTTTTACTGTACAAACCATCAAGTCTTTTCCATGTTTATACATTGAATGCATGTTAAAAGATACAATGAGCATTTCCTAAAGCTTTCAGTAATCTCATAAGCTCACTCTAATGACTCGGTCAGGTGCATGAACTGTCTCAATACTCTTCCTTCGGTCAATCGTTGCCATGCAGAAATCATGATTGTCACCTGTACAAAGAAACTTTTGCTACATACTGTGAACGTTGCAGTTGACAGTGTAGGCAGGCTTTTTAAAATTGAATACAAGTATTACCACAGAAATTGTCTTTCGACTCGTCCCTCCTTTTCTTTAAGAAATGCAAAAATCTGTGTTCCAGTGAGACTCTTACAAAGGAAGTCAATGAGTAAATCCGTAAACATTAAAATACTCACTATTTCAAAAGTATAGCCACAAGATGTCAACAATATGCATGTTAACATGATTTAAGTGTGATAAAATTGCTTACTAACCTTATCTGTGTAAATTAATATTGAACTTTACACATTTTTGCATTATGATGTAATGTCAACAAAACCTAAAACCCTAAAAAGACATTAAACTATTTAACCCTTCAAAAATGGGCCCATTCACTTCCATTGAAAGCTCCTAATTGTAACCTCGATTTTTGCTTTTTTAAAGATATATATATATATATATATATATATATATATATATATATTAGGGCTGTCAATTGATTAAAATATTTAATCAAATTAATCACACGGTGTCCTGATTAAAAACACATTTAATCGCATATACAAATATTTGCTGAGAAAGCCCCTCAGATAGCAATAATTCAAGATATAATGATTAAATAATTACACATAGTTATCTTTAAATATTTAAAAAATTACATTTTATAAATATATATATATTTAAGCAATATCACATGAGCGAGTGGGCGATATGTCCCTACATCAGCACTGCTGTGATTAGAGTGCCGTGGGTAATTACAGCAGTGCTGATGTAGGGCTATATAGCACTCTTGCTTGTGTGATATTGCTTATATACAACAGTTCAATGAACAATTACATTTTAAAAAATTTGGAAAAACTGAGTACAGTCATAAAAACACATTTGTGCATGAAACTACTTTATTACGCTCCAGATCAGAATCTGCCGTTGCTGGTTCAAAACAAATGATGCGTCCAAACCTCCGTTAGCAATTCAAAAAGTTCACTTCAGGAATAGTATCACGGCTTGTGCTGTTTCTAACAAGTCATTGGATAAACAAGGATAGACGGATGGATGTGTGTGTCTATGTGTGTGTGTGTTTGAGAGAGAGAGAGAGAGAGAGCGAGAGAGATCACCTGTTGCCACACCCAATCAGAGATGCTGTCAGCTTTCTTAAGGTCAGTTTTCTCAGTGGAATATAGACATCCAAGCGGGGTATTCCTCTCTATTTCGGTTTAGCCGGTGCGCAAATGTCATTCACAGCGATGTCCTCCGCCATTTTAAACAGTGTGTATCCAATGTGGAAACTCACAGAGCGTAGTTCTATGTAAAGAATGACTAACGGATTCTTCACCAACTGGCTCATATTACACACAAAAATGATCTTTTGCCACCACCTGCTGGCTAACATAAGTCATTTAAAAAAATTTAATAAAGACAGTAACCCCTAACACATCTGCACTACAATTACACTTTAGTTTAGAACAGCACGAACACAAGCGGAGTGACACACACACAGTGAAACATCCGAGTGCTGATGCTGTCACACCTTCATTACTCATGGAACATCTCTCGTCCAATCAGATTCGAGGACCGGAACTAACTGTGGTGTATATGTACCTGTATATATACATAAAATATTCAGATAATTAAAATGCTTTACATTCTTGTAGCAGAAGAGTTAATCATTGATAAGACGATACAAAATGTGTCTTTAGAATACAATGTATTGTTTACTACCATATTATTGATCATAAGTCAATCATTGGCACACAGTTCACAGCAATCCATTACACAAGTGGAGATTAGTTAGTGAACGACACTAAAATAAACTGAAATTGCTTGCTAAGGAAAGCACAAGTGTTACTTTTGCATACTGAATACTTCCAAATTTCAAATTTTTTTATTTTTTCCGCTGAAAATCGTTCTGCGCTTACTGGAATTGGAACATATGGGCAAGTCTGAGGTGAAATTTCCACAGGGTGGCGCCAAAAGCGAGTTAGTTAATTATTAGTAAATAATGTTATACTGTCAACAGAAATGCATATTTTATACCCTAATTCCCTAATTCAAACCCCAACCCTAAACCTTGTTGTCAGTGGAGTAAAAATGTAATCTTGGAGGGAAAATGCATCCTTCGAACTGCACTCATCTTGCGTGATAATTTTCTGGCTTCCGTAGGATCAGAAATCGTGTCTCTGAGGCTGCTCACGCAACATGATATCAGTAACGCCACAGGAAAAGACAAACACATTTGAATTGAAAATCGAAAATGTCTTTTGGGAGATGGCACTCGTCAGTAACTGGTCAGAACTGGGACATGAGTGATACATCCAAATCATGTGGCTTTTCAAGGAGGGGTGTGCTATTACTTTTCTATGCCACCAAAAAAACAAATTTTGCCAAAACTGTAAAGAAAAAAGACTTATCCAATAGAGCCATATCCAGGGACCAGAATACCTTAGAGACTTTGGGGTGAGTACTTTTGACTTGGGCCAATAAGTAACCACCTAACAACACCCTAGCAACTGCATTGCAAGGCACTGAAAATCACTCACCTTACTGTAGCTACAACATAGCATCACCCTGGCAACCACCTACAACCTACTGTTGCTTAGTAGTGGCAAGTTTTTGCATTGGAAATCACCGCTTACATTTTCTTGAATTATAAAAAAAAACTTGCACTGTCATATTTTAAAGGCTGGGAAGCGCATTGACATGGATATAAAGGAAAAGTGCCTGGGGTTCAGTATAAGAAACCTTGAGGATGTGTCTTGCCACCCACCCCTCCTTCCTCCTTGACAGCATGTGTAATCTCCAACCTGTTGGTTATTTCTGCACCAGTCACCAAGCTTAATCTGTCCAGACTGCAGCAGGCTTTTGGCAGGAGAGTCAGAGCGGAGCCTTTGTTTTGCACTTGCCTCAAGGTAAGTCAAAGGACAGGACACTGGCCCGAGTAAAGACGATTGCTATCGCATTCACAAGAGAACAAGACTGCTGCTATAGAACAGGTTGCGCTTTACATTTACAGTGTTCATGTTACTGAGCTATTACAATGTAGCTGCATATTAATTACAATGTAATTAATGTGTATATATTTGTATTGATCATAACTGCTATTGAATTGAATTGTGTTTGCATGCATTGGCAACATGTAACATGGGCATTGTAATATTAAGTGTTATAGATTTTAAGAGAATAGGATGTTTTGTTTTCATTTAATTGCTTGAATGTGCGCAACAAATGATACAAATCACCTGTAAGTATTTGGCCATTTAAATATTCGTTTTAAAGCCTGTGGTCATTAACATGAGGGTGCATATGAAAGAAATTTCCATACCGGCGATATTGCAACTATTGCAGTGCTTTCACAGGAATGTGCATCAATGCATTTCGGACGCATGTCTTTATCCTTGAGATCTGCGCGCCGTACTCTCTCCTCGCATGTCATTCTCCGTCAATGCTGTCCTTGTTTGCGCTTCGATAGTTTCTGCAAGAGGCAAAAATCGTGCTGGAGTTGTTACAGACCGGAAGGTAAGTTAAAAAACTGGGTCTCTATAAAATAATCACCCCTGCGTATACATGCATCGGAATGCATATTGTTCAGAAAGATGATGAATGCATGCAATTAGGCAGCATCACCTGTGAGGGTTTAAGTTGCACGCGGGATTTGTGTTTGGATGTATAAACCCTTTCAATGACGCGATGCATTAGCGATAATCGTCGAGTTGCATGTTCGTTTTCTCTGGTCTCGTGAGGACTCGCAGGGTGAATATGAGTGGTTAGTTCAGACTCTTGTGCATTAAAGAGGCTGCAGAGGACTGACAAAGCAAGGCAAGTACAGAATGTTCCTCTTTTGTGAGCGAAGGGAAATTGCAAGTGGAATTCAAAATATGGGCATTGATTATTACGCAATGTTTGTTTTTGAAAAGGTGCTTTGCATTACATGTATTTGTATATAGCGATGGGCTTTCAAACGGGGGATCGCAAAACTGGATCGCGCAACCTTAGAGCCCAGTAATATGCTTTGTTTTTTATCATATGTTTAATATTTTTGAAATATTTATTTATTTAAAATAAAATAGAGAAAATATGTACAAATACACATTGCTAAAATTAATAAATATGATTAATAATATTTTATTGCATCAATTATAAATAGAATGATTATGAAAATATAATATTAATAAAATAAAAATAATGTGTTATTCTAATTCTTAATTAAAATATTAAATTTTATTCTGAATTAAAGAATGCATCTAAAGTAATATAAAATAATTCTTAATTTTTTTTATAAGATATTGTACGTTTTTTTTATTTTATACATTTAATTAATATTTGTAGAAATATTTTTGTTATTTAATTTAAAATAAAATAGTACAAATATTTCAAAATAAAAAATAATACAATTATAAGTAATAACATATTATGTCATTAATTATAAATAAAATATTTAACAAAATGTCATATGAATAAAAATAATAATGTTAATTTTATTATATTTCATTTTTATCAGAATGTTTATAAATTTCTAATATGCATCTAGTTTAAATTTAAAATAATTCTGTAATTTGTTTTTACAAAATGTTTTATTTTATATTTGTATAAATAAATAAAATGTAATAAAATGAATAAAGTACAAATATTTTAAAAATTATACAATTATAAGTAATAATATATTATGGCATTAATTATAAATGAAACAACAAACTGTAATATTAAATAAAATAATGTTACTTTTTAATAAGAATTACGATTAATTTTATTCTAATCAGAATTTGTATTTATTTCTAATCAAAGAATGCATCCTTAATTATTTTATGTTTTTAGTTGAATCTGAGAGGGCATAATTCATTATGATAATAAAGAGGATGACACAAAGTTCAGAGGAGGTCTGCCATTCTTTGGCATGAAGCCTGTGGTCCTTTCATTTCTATTATATTATATTATATATTATATATAAGTATATTAGTGGTTGCATTACTATTAGACATCAAAATACTCCAATACATTCTATTGCACTTTTTCTCACCCCATTGTATCCAGTCACTGACAAATTGGCAATACCTTTGGCTTTGCATTTATAAAATGCAAGTGACCTCATGAACTTTGGTGGTAAACTCAAAAGATCAAATGTTTTTAACCTGTCATGTAAGTGCAATGAGAGCAAGATTTACTGTATGAACTTAACAGAACCAAAAGTACTACTAATCCCAGACAGACCAACATTTTTATGTTGGTAAATGCAATTTTACAGCCTCGTCTAGCATTTGAAGAACCCCTTTTATGAAGAAACCTTGGAATAAACAGAAATAGACAGGGTGCATAATGGCCGATCACTACAGATTTTGTGCGCAGTTGATGGGTTTGATTCAAACATGTTACTTTTTTCAGTTTTCTGGGTCTATTTTGTTGAAGTTGATGACAAATACATTCAAGGCAGTTTAAATACAAACCTTAAAATGCTTTTGTCTGTTAAACCGAAGATCCCCTTTTTGAATACATTTGATCAAGCCAAAGTGTTATTTATAAAGTTATTTATTGATGTTGCTTTTGAAATTGTTGATTTTAATAGAAAACTTTTGAAACCCAAACTCCAAGTATTAAGATGCACATGCCTTGGCTGTCTGTAACAGTCTTAAAGCCATATAGGACAGCCAATGAAAAAAGCCACACAGGACAGCCCATGGGAAACACTCAAGTGTTTGTCAAGTGTGGGTCAGGGTAACTGATAATGGGGTTCAAAGGATGCAAAGGAGTTCTGAATTTTGATTGGATTTATACACTAAAGCAGGCCTCATGGCTCCAGGAATATTAGGGATTATTTTGGCTGGCAATAAAGGTATATTCGGCTATTTTAAAACAGATCTGCATCTGTTTTTTTTCTCCTCTAGAAATCCCTGTTGAAGCTCACGCCGAAATGGGCCGAAAGGAGGGTGAACATGACTGGAAAAAGAGCACGGATAACATCCAGGATGTGTTCGAATTCATGGAGGTGCTCGGATCGTAAGTACACGTCTTCTTCATAATTACAGCCCCCCCACACACACACACACACTCACTAACATGCACTACTGTCGTCACCAACAACTACACACATAACCCAGAGTGTTTGCCCAATTGTACCGGATTTAACAGATCATTTCAGAGGTTGGCATGCTAAGCAAGACTTTGGGATGTTCAGACATTTGGGAGTTTAGTGGTTCATTCAGAAAAAGCTCAGGAGCTTTCCAATAGCTTTAAAAGTCACCCATAAATTAAAATTCTGTCATCACTGACTCTGTTTACATGGACACCAGAAAGCAGGTTATTGCGAGAAAACAGCATTCTGGTTTACATGCTTCTGCCATATACATGACGTTTCAGCATGCCACTTTCTGCACAAACCCTGGAATGTGCTTGCTTAAGTGCATGTAAATGTGGTCATTTACTCAACCTCATGTTGTTCCAAACCCATATGATTTCCGTCAAACCATGGACTATAGGGGGAGTGTTTTAGAAAACCTTTTGTCATTATTTTTGCAATTTGTTTTGGTGATGCTTGATGCAGGAATTACACACTATAAAGAATCTCAAAAGATTAATCTTTCAAACATTTCAAATGTGTAGGCCCAAATGTGTGATTTTACACACCTGGTCCCTTATCAGGCTAATTAAGCCTCCGAGAGGGATAAAGGCCGACTGTGGATGGTGGTGCGAGAGAGAGAGATCGTTTACGGTCAGCTGACCGTCATGTGTGTGTTTGTGTCTTTTGTTTATATCTTCATTTAACTATTATTTATATCATCAAGCTGGTTCTCGCATCCTCCTTTCCCTTATATTCCCTTTACATACATTTTTTAAAACTATTGGCCTATTTATCGGTTATTGGTCTTTACCACCAACTTAGTTATCGGCATCTGCAAAATCCACTATCGGTCGACCTCTAGCATTGACCCATCTAAACTACTTAACCGGTCTCAGACTATAAACCAGATGCCAATCCTCTGGCCCTGTTGTCCTGGACGTGTTGTGATCTCATTGCCAACACAGAAAGCTGACCAGACTATGAGCTCATCAATACATTGTCTTTGCTGACTGTACTACCTTCATTAAGCAGAATAATCTTTTGTTATGACTGTTAGGAAACATAGATTGCACAGTTAAGCGGCCGTTTATACAGTGTTGCCATCGGCAGCGGGCAGTTTTCAGAAATATTTGATTCAAGTTCATATTATAATATTTGATTTGAATGCTGTAATTGACCAATCAGAATCAAATATTCCAGAAAGACGTGGAGTCATTTTATTTATTTAAATTATATTATTTTGTTCACTCTTAGGTTATGTATGCAGCTTCTTTAAACTCATGTTCATGAGAGACAACATGGAATATTTGTACTTTTATGCCTTCATTTGTCACGCCGCAGGACCACTTAAAATGAACTAATTAAGGCAAAAAACTTCTGTTACAATTTTTACAACTTTTTTCATAAATGTATTTAATAAAATAAATGTAATAAATTTCCTTAATTTTATATAAAATAAATGATATAAAGATATTTATATTTTCCAGTTATTATATTCAAAGTATTACAATTATAAAATTATATATATATATATATATATATATATATATATATATACTATGATATATATATATACTATATATATATAGTATAATAAATTAAAATAATTATATATATAATATATATATATAATATATAAATATATATATATATATATATATATATATATATATATATATATATATATATATATAATTATTTTAATTTCTTAACTTTATTATAAATATATTTATGAATTAAATATAAATAATAATAAATTGTTTTTAAAATAAATGCTTAAAATAAGTGGAAATGTCTTCCTATGTAACTAGAATGAAATACACGATAAATATATATATATATTTGTATTAACTTTATTATAAATATATTTAATTCATAATATATAAATTATAATGTTTATTCTTTACTTATGCATACAATTTTTGACCTCTCATTAATGACTAAATGGAATATTTGTACTCTTTAAGCATTAATTTGCCACTGCAGGACCATTTCAAATAAACAAATTAAGGTGAAAAGCTCAAAAGTAATAGTGACCAGTTACAGGATCTAAAATGATACATTTAAGCCATTTTAAAGTTGCAAAGCCCATGCCATTGACTTTGTTTATTGTTATGAGTGTGAGTCATGAGCATTCAGGTTACCCTCTATAGACATCCTGGCTGTAGGTGAATCAAGGGTAAAGCTCAGGTTAAGACTCTTTCAGATGCGGACACAGAGTGTGTTAATCACTTTGGCAGACAAGAACAGGGATCACACATTCAGGGAACAGCTAACAGGATGCAGGCAGCTTTTGCGGTAATCTACCGGGCATGGCCTGTAATGTGCCGTCTTTATACTGTTTATACTGTTGGTGGCACTTTTCATGAATAGCCTTTCTTTTTGAACAAATGGAGAGTAAAAGGAGGTGTTGAACCCTCAGAATATGTTGATTGTCAATCTCAGGAGGTCAAACTAAATATTACATGAGCTGTTCTATTTCAGTGAACGATGCACTTATTGAAACCTAAAATTTAGGACATGTCTAAATACATTTTTAAAACACTGATTTGTGTGATTTTTGTCAGGTTTTTTTGTTGCATTAAATAAACATTAAAAATAAATAGACAAAATGTATAATATTATATTTTAAAAATGCTGTATATAACATGAGTAACTGGTTAACAGGGTTGCAGCAATAATCGTTGTGTATAGGGGCTGGCTAGTTTAGCAACAAATGTTGGTTTGTAGTCATTGATAATCTTATATTTGCGATAAATTAAAGAAAATATTTATTTGATCATTACTTTGTTAACAGGGTTGAATGACTGAGCTTGACAAACACAATCAACACTACAATGTTTGTAAAAATGAAAAAACTTGAGAGTCAATTTATTTTATTGACTCGTATAATCCTGTGATAACAGGGATGCACACAATATATGGGACAAAGCTAAATATTAAATTTCTAGTATTTGAAAGAATTTTCTAGGGTGAATACAAGTTAAGCTCAATTGACCGCATTTGTGCAATGTGCAAAAAGAAAGTATCCTTTTCCCCCATACATTTAAAAAAAAGCAAAAACTTACAGTAAGTAAGCAAGGACGGATTATGATTCCTTTTCATTGTTGATGGGTTTTCAAATGGGGATTGCAAAACTGGATTGCGCAACCTTAGAGCCCAGGGCCCCCCGCCCAGTCAAGGGCCCCTGGGCACTGGCCCCGCTGGCCCGGTCGGTAATCCATCCCTGTAAGTAAGTTACAGTAATCCTAAGGCACTTAGAATGGCAGTGAAATGGGCTTGTCCATAAATATTTAACCTCCATGAGACCCGACCGTGACTGCTGTGTGCATTTTTTATTCCCTTTTTTCATTTGCAACTAGTAGCCCCTATAAACATACAAAAAAATGTGTTTAGACCAAACAGTTCTCCTAAAAATGTATGTCCACATATGTGGACAGTGGGACTGAGCTTTGACGTTTGAAGTAACACCAAGCTATAGAAAGTCTGATTTGTATTATTATTCAATCAAATTGTCTATTATGTTTCCAGGAGTGTTAGTTATTCATGTTCAGACATTACAAAAGAAATTAAAATCACAAATAATTCTGATTCAAATGGCCAGCATAATCCAATCACTGCCAACCATGCTCAAATAACATTTAGCATGAAAATGAAATCTAAGTACTAATTACGGTCGCCATTTCTCCCAAAGACAAACTCAGCTGAGATTGGCGCCATGTTGTTATGTCACATGGGTCGGAAGTTTAACCCTTTAATAACAGCCTAGAGTCTCCTGAACTGAGATCAGTCGGTTTAAATTAAATTAAATTACGCATAGCCTAAAGCAAAGCCAAAATATAATGTCCACACATGTGGAGGCGGGGTCTCAGGAGGCACACAGTGTTTCAAAGGTATCGCCACAAGATTATACGATTATACAAATTATACGAGTTTAACAAATGTAGGTGTAACTTGGTGCCGGTAAACCCTGTAAGCAATTTCCATCACATTAAAATCGTTTAACAGAGATTTTATCACACTGAAATCATGTTTACATGTACAATGTTTACATCTTGTGGCTGTACTTTAAAATGGCCCCATTTACTTCCATTGTAAGTGCATCACTGTAACCGCAACTTTTGCTCATTTCATTTTTAAATAAACGAGGGACAAGTCAAAAATAATTTTCTTTGGTATCAACGTTATGCTACAAATGCTGCCAATTGAGCTTAACTTGTATTGAACCAGGAACAGACATTTGATGTGTTTAAAACTAGCCACTTGTTATGCTAGGTTTTTGTTAGATAAAACTTTATCATAACACTGTTGTTGTTGTTGTTGTTGTTGTTGTTGTTGTTGTTGTTGTTGTTGTTGTTGTTGTTTGGTTTGAGAATATCACCACTGTGTTTTGAGACCAAGTTAACATGTTGCTCTCAAATGGAGGGTGCAAATTCAAAACCAAATCTGGGAGCTTTTCGATTTACAAGGTCGTAAATAATGCAAACTCTCAATCCATCCTGCCGTTATCTATTTAATGCATAAACGTGCATGTCTAGAGAAATGTTGCCCACTTCTGTCAAAACCTGCCCTTGCCTCTGGGTGTTACTGCCACCAGTGGGCCAGTGGGCCACTGCCACCAGTGCCCTTGCCTCTGACAAAAAACAAACAACCTAAATTAAACTCCCACAATCCCTCAGCAGCCTTCTGTTGGGGTTAACAGCCATTAAAATGAGGAACTGCATCTAAAATGGGTTTATACTGATAGGACCGGAACTGTTTTGCCTGTCAATTCCATTGCCTTTGTGACCTTCGGTTTGAGCTGTTTTTAGAGGAATTATTTATTAATGATGTATGTTGAGAAGTGAATACTCTCTAAAGCATTCATCTGTGAGTCACTTGTGACCGTGGGTGAAGGTAAACCTACATCTTTCAGCTTTTGCATTCAACACGGAATAAAACAGGCCCGTGGGAATGTGTGTTAGTCGCTGGCAGTGTCAGGGAGACGGTTGTTTTGTGATGGCCTGTTTGTGTGTGGGAGGGCCAGTCTGACTGTCAGAAACGATGTGAGATATGGCACTTCTTTTGTAACAAGCTTGTGATTTCAACTAGAAGAACGACATATTTAACATATTTAACATTCAGTGTTATTACAAAAATAAATGCCTGTATAAAAAAACTGCAAAATAAATGCACTTAATAAATACATTTATTTCTATTATAAATGTAATTTATTTAATAATAAAAATAAATGTAGTCAATTTAATTTAATTATTTTATCAAATAAATTATATAAATATATTATTATTATGATGATTAAATTATTTAGAATATATATTAAAATATATTATATATTATTATATTATATATAATATATATATTCCAAAATATATTACATTTTTATAAAACATTCACTGCAAAAGAATTGTATTTAATTTATTAAATAACTCAAATAAATGTAATAAATTGCATTTACATATATTATTAAATAAATAATCTAAATACATTTATATATTAAAAGTATTGCTATTATTATAAGCAAATTATTTAATGATTATTAATTAAAGTCTAAGTGTCGGAAACAATATGACATATGGCACTTATTTTGTAACAAGCTTGTGATTTATTACAATTATTACAAAAATAATTGACTGTATAAAAAAAACTGCAAAATAAATGCACTTTAATAAATGCATGTAATTTGTTTAATAACAGAAATAAATGTAATACATTTCATCTAAATATTTCATTAAATTAATTATATAAATATATATTAAAATTATTATTATTAGTTTTAAATTAATACAATTATTTAATGATTAGTAATTCTATAACTTAATTCTTTAATTATATTATATTTATATAAATTATTTTACTATCATTAATTATATAATTATAATAATTACATTTTTGTAATAATATAAAATTATATAATTGCATAATTTATATAAAAAAATTATGTATGTATAAATTGCATAAATAATAATACATTTAGTTAGGTATATACTAAAAATAAATGGAAAAATCTGCCAGTATCATTTTATTCAAGATGCAGTCTTAGAGAAGTCTTAATATCAAATGCAGTTTTGCTTCTCAGGTCAATTTATCATGCTCTAAGGAAGGTTAGATTATTTTTTTTACCGGGAAACAAGACATAGACAATGATTAAAAATGTGATTTTTGCAGTGTGAAAATACAAATAGGAAATAATTCCTCTTATTAAACAATGCTAAGAGTATTATATGAATAATGTGCAGATTTGCAGCAGTTAAACCCGTGATATCATATATAATCCCAGAAAACCTGAGATGTTTTTAATAGTCTTATTCAACCAATCCCTGGCTAATTGAAACCTAGCCTCTTTTCGAGACCTTCTAGTGCCAAGTGACCTGATTGCAGGCCTGTATTTGTCGAGGCTGTTACACCTGAATACCTGAGATATATTTGTTTCCGTTGCATAAGGGATTTTACATGTAATCTCCATCCAAGCACAGCTATTCCAGGTTACAGTTGAGAAGAGCATGACGAAAATAAAATTAAGATCTTTACATGGTCTCCTAAGCCCTCCTCCCTTGAAACCCCAATGGTTCCTCATTCAGTGCAAGTCTATGGGATTTTTTCATCTGTAAAGTCAGAATCAAGTTGATTAAACATAATCAATAGTTGACATGTTTTGTTGGTGTTTCTTACTGCATAACGCTGCCTACACTGACACAAATTTGTAGATCATTGTTTCAATATTTTAGGGGCATGTTTACCCTCTAAAATCAGTTGCACTAATAGTAATTGCTTCCGATATTATCTGGCCCAAGCCCTGGCAGTCTTTGTGGTTTTTCCATGTGTATATTTCACATGCTGGCACCAGGACAAGCAATGAATGACAATCGCTGCATCCGGAGGACTTGGCAGGGTTTAAAATGTCACATCCTCACATTCATTAAAACCTGCTTTACTCTCAGGAGGAAACGCCACACGGTCATTACATAAACCCAATCATGCTCTCTCAGATCCGCTGATAAATGCCTACTCCCAGTAATTGCACATCTGACCTTATCACACTTTTATCTCTTTTCTTTCTTTCTTTCTCTCTCTCTCTCTCTCTCTCTAGGGGAGCATTCTCAGAGGTTTTCATGGTGAAGGAGAAGAAAACAGGGAAGCTTTCTGCCATGAAGTGTGTGAAGAAGAAAAACAAAAGGGACCTTAACTTGGAGAATGAGATTGCTGTGTTGAGGAGGTGAGACTGTGAATAAAACAGACACTAGGTGATGTGCGCACACACACACACACACACACACACACACACACACACACACACACACACACACACACACCCACGTATCAGTTGAAGTCAGAAGTTTACATACACTAAGTTAACTGTACCTTTAAGCAGCTTGGAAAATTCCAGAAAATGATGTCATGCCTTTAGACAATTAGCCAATTAGCTTCTGATAGGCTAATTGGAGTCAATTGGAGGTGTACCTGTGGATGTATTTAAGGCCTACCATCAAACTCAGTGCCTCTTTGCTTGACATCATGGGAAAATCAAAAGAAATCAGCCAAGAACTCTGAAAAAAATTGTGGACCTCCACAAGTCTGGTTCATCCTTGGGAGCAATTTCCAAATGCCCAAAGTTCATCTGTACAAATAATAGTACGCAAGTATAAACTCCATGGGACCACGCAGCCATCATACAGCTCAGGAAGGAGACACATTCTGTCTCTTAGAGACGAATGTAGATTGGTGTGAAAAGTGCAAATCAATTCCAGAACAACAGCAAAGGACCTTGTGAAGATGCTGGAGGAAACCGGTAGACAAGTATCTATATCCACAGTAAAACAAGTCCTATATTGACATAACCTGAAAGGCTGCTTAGCAAGGAAGAATCCACTGCTCCAATACCGCCATAAAAAGGCCAGACTACAGTTTGCAAGTGCACATGGGGACAAAGATTTTACTTTTTGGATAAATGTCCTCTGGTTTGATGAAAAAAAATTGACCTGTTTGCCATAATGACAATCGTTATGTTTGGAGGAAAAAGGGTGAGACTTGCAAGCTGAAGAACACCAAGAATGGGGGTGGCAGCATCAAGTTTAGGGGGTGCTTTGCAGCAAGATGGACTGGTGCACTTCACAAAATAAATGGCATCATGATGAAGGAACATTATGTGGATGAATTGAAGTAACATCTCAAGACATCAGCCAGGAAGTTAAAGCTTGGTAAATGTATTTGTCTAAGGTGTATGTACATTTTGACTTCAACTGTATATACATACATATGGTGATGTAGTCTTTTGCTTTACACTCTTACACTCACTTTAAAATCAGAATCACTGCCAGAAAGAGCTTTAGTCAACAAGTATGCTTACAAAAACAATACATTTGATTTTGGTAATATAATTTTCTAGTACTGACGGAAATACAACAATTAGACACAAATAATACAAAAAATTAAAATAATAAAAAAGAAAAACAATTATTAAATTAAATGATCTACAGAGAGGCACAGACAAGATAGTATATGTACAGAAGAGTTATATATACAGAAATGTGAAGAGGGCAATGGGTATGTTCAGATTATTAGTAAACATGAATATATAAAATTGAAGTTGAAATTGAAATCAAAATCACTACTCAACATTATTGTCATTATATTAACATATTTGATTGTCATTTAGGATCAAACATGACAACGTTGTTTGCTTGGAGGATTTCTATGAAAGTCGGACTCATTACTACCTAGTCATGGAACTGTAAGTAACCTCAGTAGTGTATCTTGTATTTTTGCTTACTATATCTGAAACTTTATTTAACTGTAAAACTGATGTTTTTATGGCATGGTAATGAATCGCTTGTATTCCTGCAGCGTTTCAGGTGGGGAACTGTTTGACCGGATCCTGGACCGGGGCATGTACTCGGAGTTGGATGCTAGTCTGGTTATCAGACAGGTGCTGGAAGCAGTCAGCTACCTGCACGAGAATGGCATCGTGCACCGCGATCTCAAGGTACACTGCCATTATACACACAAACGTATGCGTGTGTGTTTGCGTGTTGTTGTTTTGCTTTTTTATTGAACAAAAACTTGTATACAGCCTGAGTGCAAGATGATGAATCTCTCTGCAGCCAGAGAATCTGCTGTACTACAGCCCTGATGAAAACTCCAAGATCATGATTAGTGATTTCGGCCTGTCTAAGATGGAAGACAATGGCATCATGTCCACAGCCTGTGGGACTCCAGGATATGTCGGTAAGAACATCCTAACCCACTGTAAAGAATAGATTAAAAATAGATTACCTGTGAAGCTTGATGACATGTTATTGCTGTTATAAATACCAATTAAGATTAAAAAAGTACATAAAATAGTCACTAAGCCAGCTGGAAAGTTAGCATATGCATCAGATTTTTTAAGCTTGATCTCATGAAAATGACGTGACTGTGGCAAAATGTTTGGAAAATTATGTTGCACGCATTGTGGCAGTTCTGAGATGAAACGTCCACTAAGTGGCGCTAATAGCGAGTTAAACTTTCTCCCAAGCAGATGAGGTTTTTAAGGTTAATGCTCTATCGAGTTTCAATCCAAAAAAACCGACCTCCCTACCCTAAACCTAAACCGATAGTTTCATGAAAGCAAATGCGAGATGAAATACGACGCTTCTGTGAAACTTTCGTCTCTCGTGTCGAGAGCTTGTAAATGTAGTTGGTAATGTAATGCAAACATTCAAATTAGTAAAAGTGTTTTGATGTCATAAAATAGCATTGCGTGAGAAACAGTGCAAAATGTAAGTGTTTATGAGCTGATAATCTGCCATTTTAGTTTTTGATTTGTGTAAAAGTGAATAAAAGTAATTGTTTGTAGCGCCACTAGTGTTCACGTCACTGGAAAACCTGCCGCAATACGTACAACGAACCACGTAAAAATCCTTTTCAAAAAATGTGTTTTTCAAAGCCAGGATGAGATTTTTGATTAATTCTCTTTAAAAACAACACAGAGCAGAATTTATAACGTGTATGTGGCGCATTTCCAAGTTAGTTCCAAGGAAGTCGGGTCAAATTGATCTTGTCTGTATTTTCTCACAGCACCTGAGGTGTTGGCTCAGAAACCCTACAGCAAAGCCGTAGACTGCTGGTCTATTGGAGTTATCACCTACATCCTGTAAGTCCCTCCATAAAACTTGTTTTTTCCAAGGAAGTCATTTTGGTCCATATGCTGTCCACACTACTAAGGGATATGCATTGTAAACAGCACTTTTATTTACAGAAAGCGAAAGGCGGATGTCAGGTACTTTATTTGGAAACCAAACGATTAGAGATTTGAGTAAATATAGCCACTGGTTAATCAAAGACCATGTAGCTGTGCTGTTTAACGCCACTCGGAATTAGCACAATGCACCTTTTGCATAATGACATCAATTCATCAGTTAGAGCACGCGCCCTGATGGATTGTGAATGAAGAAAATAAATAAATATCTTAAACAGTGGTTGCTGGTCAAATAAACTGGTTTAAGCTGGTCTAGCTGGTGTTTAGCTGGTCAGGCTGGCCCCAAAAAAGCATTTCTGAAACCATCATAGACGACCAGCGGCTGTGGCTCAGGTGGTAAAGCGGGTCGGCCATTAATCACAGGGTTGGTGGTTTGAATCCCGGCCCACACGTCTCCACATGCCGAAGTGTCCTTGGGCAAGACACTGAACCCCAAGTTGCTCCCAATGGCAGGCTAGTGCCTTGCATGGCAGCTCTGCTGTCATTGGTGTATGAATGTGTGTGTGAATGGGTGAATGAGTCACAGTGTAAAGTGCTTTGAATACCGTTAAGGTTAAAAAGGCGCTATATAAGTGCAGACCATTTACCAGTGTAACCAATTTGATGTTTAACTGAATATGATTATTCTCCTCTATCTTCTCAGTCTCTGTGGATATCCTCCGTTCTATGAAGAGACCGAGACTCTTTTGTTCTCTAAAATCATGAAGGCCCAGTTCGAGTTTGACTCACCCTTCTGGGATGACATCTCTGAGTCTGGTTAGCATCTAATATCATACATTACCTTCTGCCTCAATCAGATTAATATAAACCTTTTACAAGATTCTGTAAAAACGGCATACTGCAGAATTAGTAATGGTAGTATGATAGTACTGTGTGCTATTTTGAACATACAGTAGTTAAACATTTTAAGACTTAGACTGCCATACAAATTTGTCAATTTTATGTTTGGAATAAGGAGGTTATGATTATGCAGAAAATGTATATAAACCTGTAGGCTTAAACATTTTTGTAACTTTGACCTTTCTAGCAACGGACTTCATTCGCAACATGATGCAGAAGGATCCAAAGATGCGTTATTCTACAGAACAGGCTCTTAGACACCCCTGGTGAGCGAGTTTTGTGTGTGTGTGTGTGTGTGTGTGTGTGTGTGTGTGTCTGTGTATGTGTGTGTGTGTGTGTGTGTGTATGTGTGTGTGTGTGTGTGTGTGTGAGCGTGTATTTATCACTTTGTGGGTACCAAATGTCCCCATAAGGATAGTAAAACCCGAAATGTTTGACCTTGTGGGGACATTTTGTCGGTCCCCATGAGGAAAACAGCTTATAAATCATACTAAATGATGTTTTTTGAAAATGTAAAAATGCAGAAAGTTTTCTGTGAGGGTTAGGTTTAGGGGTAGGGTTAGGTTTAGGGGATAGAATATAAAGTTTGTACAGTATAAAAACCATTATATCTATGGAAAGTCCCCATAAAACATGGAAACACAACGTGTGTGTGTGTGTGTGTGTGTGTGTGTGTGTGTGTGTGTGTGTGTGTGTGTGTGTGTGTGTGTGTGTGTGTGTGCGCTTCAGAATAAAGTGCAGAAGTCTGGTTCTGGAAGCAAATATATCCCATTCATTTTTTCCATAGGGGAACTGACCTTAATGGTAACTTATACATCCATAAAATGATTCTGTTGAAGCCATCGGTTGCGTTATTAAAACGTTCTTTTATTTGTATTATTTACTTTAATAGCAGAATTTGTGGTGAATAACTACACTACCCATGATCCTGATGGAGAAAATCCACCAATCAGAGAGTCGCGGGTAACAAAGCGCACCAAAAGAGCTCTGCAGCGACCGCCCACTTCCATGACATACTGCGAATGATGCAATCGAACTGGTCTCCCTACACTCTCGAACTACACTCACCTAAAGGATTATTAGGATCACCTGTTCAATTTCTCATAAATGCAATTATCTAATCAACCAATCACATGGCAGTTGCTTCAATGCATTTAGGGGTGTGGTCCTGGTCAAGACAATCTCCTGAACTCCAAACTGAATGTCAGAATGGGAAAGAAAGGTGATTTAAGCAATTTTGAGCGTGGCATGGTTGTTGGTGCCAGACGGGCCGGTCTGAGTATTTCACAATCTGCTCAGTTACTGGGATTTTCACGCACAACCATTTCTAGGGTTTACAAAGAATGGTGTGAAAAGGAAAAACATCCAGTATGCGGCAGTCCTGTGGGCAAAAATGCCTTGTTGATGCTAGAGGTCAGAGGAGAATGGGCCGACTGATTCAAGCTGATAGAAGAGCAACTTTGCCTGAAATAACCACTCGTTACAACCGAGGTATGCAGCAAAGCATTTGTGAAGCCACAACATGCACAACCTTGAGGCGGATGGGCTACAACAGCAGAAGACCCCACCGGGTACCACTCATCTCCACTACAAATAGGAAAAAGAGGCTACAATTTGCAAGAGCTCACCAAAATTGGACAGTTGAAGACTGGAAAAATGTTGCCTGGTCTGATGAGTCTCGATTTCTGTTGAGACATTCAGATGGTAGAGTCAGAATTTGGCATAAACAGAATGAGAACATGGATCCATCATGCCTTGTTACCACTGTGCAGGCTGGTGGTGGTGGTGTAATGGTGTGGGGGATGTTTTCTTGGCACACTTTAGGCCACTTAGTGCCAATTGGGCATCGTTTAAATGCCACGGCCTACCTGAGCATTGTTTCTGACCATGTCCATCCCTTTATGGCCACCATGTACCCATCCTCTGATGGCTACTTCTAGCAGGATAATGCACCATGTCACAAAGCTCGAATCATTTCAAATTGGTTTCTTGAACATGACAATGAGTTCACTGTACTAAAATGGCCCCCACAGTCACCAGATCTCAACCCAATAGAGCATCTTTGGGATGTGGTGGAACGGGAGCTTCGTGCCCTGGATGTGCATCCCACAAATCTCCATCAACTGCAAGATGCTATCCTATCAATATGGGCCAACATTTCTAAAGAATGCTTTCAGCACCTTGTTGAATCAATGCCACGTAGAATTAAGGCAGTTCTGAAGGCGAAAGGGGGTCAAACACAGTATTAGTATGGTGTTCCTAATAATCCTTTAGGTGAGTGAATATTTGGCTTTAAACTTCAAATATATTGTTCCTAAACTCATTATGAACCATTTTAAATCATCGTTTTATATATTTTCCATCGGCTTCCATCAGTGGCTATGCTTCAGGGAATTGTAGTTTCATAAAAAGAAGTTCAGTACACAGACTTGTACATTTTTTTTTACCTGATTTTCCAATACTTTTGTTACTTCAAATCAAAGCTTGCAATGTTGTGATTCACCTCAAAGCTGGTTGGTTTGGTTCATGGCTCAGAACTTTTTTATGAAATCCCTACGGAAAAACATGAATGGCAAAATACTTCTGTAACCAAGACAGCTGAAAAAGTGTGTGGGCACTGTTGCGCTCGTTTGTTAGATTAAACTATTTTAGTGAGAATAGGAAGGTCACTTAATTGTATATGTTTATGAATCGTGCCTAAAACTTTTAGTCTTAGATCTCCTGTCTTAGATTAGTGTGTCTGGCCAAAACAGGAAATCCCACTGTTTTCCATTGGCTCTGATTTTTAATCCAGCTTTGTCTTGCAGGATAATCGGAAGGACGGCCCGAAATCAAGACATCTACCATTCCGTCAGCGTACAGATCCAGAAGAACTTTGCCAAGTCCAAGTGGAAGGTAAGGTCATGTTTCGTAACAGGGGGTGAAATCTCTGAGAGAGTTTGTCTCCTGTGGTTTAATCTCAGTTCTTCAGCTGATCTGTGGCCTGATTACACAATTCAATTTTAACCAGGAGTTGTTGATTTTGCCCTCTGTCTTGCCTACAATTGCTCCGTCTGTTTGTATATCTGGAACAGTCCAGTTTTGGTTAGATTTAGACACTGGCTTGTGACATTTAAAGGAGCACAAGTCATTTTCTACATTAAATTTTTCAATTTTTCAGTCCTTCACTAGTGACTACCTTGACCATGCAAGAGCTTTGAAGTCACCGGCAAATATAAGCAGAAAAAATAGGCCTTTTTCATGCAATTAAGGGTCCTCCAAAAAATCTGGCACTACTAAAGTTTCACCCAAAAATGAAAATCCTCTCATCATTTACTCACCCGCATGCAATCCCAGATCTGTTTGACTTTCTTCTTCTGCAGAACAGTGATTATTTTTAAAAGAGTATCTCAACTCTGTAGGTCCAGACAATGCAAGTCAGCAGGGTCCAAAACTATGAAGCTCCAAAAAGCACATAAAGGCAGCATAAAAGTAATCCATATGACTCCGGTGGTCAAATCCATATATTCAGATGCGATATGATAGGTGTGGGCAGAGCTGGACAGGGAAGAGAAATGAGCCCGGGATTTTACATGGCAACTGGCCCAACTGTTGAGCGGGGGGGGGGCTGTCCTATTCTGCATATCGTGGCGCCGTTTTGTGGTCTGTTCCGCATAATGCAGCGGCTCATTTTTGCTTATCACGGCACATTCAGCCCATTTCGTGGCCGACCCACCGGTCTGCCGATGGCCATTCCGCCCCTGAACAGGCATCAGGGTGACGGCCCACCAGAAAAATGCCCAGTATGCCACAATACCAGTCCAGCCCTGGGTGTGGGTGAGAAACAGATCAATATTTAAGTCCTTTTTTACTTAAAACCTCCACTTTCACCACATCTCCTTTTAATGATATAACACGACACACAATAAGTTAATTGCTGTTGGCTAAAAGTAATGTAATCTGGAATGTAATCCTTAAATGTTGTCTATGTGCACCTTCAAAATACACTGATTAATTGAACTAAAGCACTTGTTGCGGCTAATGTATACAATTTTAAATCAAAGTGAGAATTAATGCAAAAATGTTCAAGTAGCAAAACCTCAAACTAAATAATCAAAAAGAAATAATTTGCCCATTGCTTCCTTTTTCTGATCTGCACTACACTGACTATACCAATTATCTCCTATTAATTCCAGCAAGCCTTCAATGCTACAGCGGCCATTCATCACATGAAGAAGTTGCAGCTGGCCCACTCTGAGGCCTGTTTCCAACAAAACCAAATTTCTCCAACTGTACCTGAGATCAAAGTCATCACAACATCCACACCTGAATCTGTCCACAAGAAGCTGGTCGCCAAGACTCCGGAACCGAACGGCAACAGGACCAGTAATCAGATGAACGTGCCGGCTAGTTGCACTGAGTCCAAGAGCCAGTATCACCCAGTTCGGGTCAGCCACAGTGAGACCACACATGTTGGAACCCTCACCATTGCGGAGAAGAACAAGCATGTGTATCACTCTGAACCAGCAGATCTCAATGGGTATGTACTGGTGTGGACACAATATTTAAGATTAAGGGCCATATTAAGATTTCCCTCACTCTTTTGATATAAAACAGATTGATGTAATGTGAAGACATGCCTCTAAAATCCTAAAATACTAAACTGATCATCATTATGTTGATGTTACATGTTTACATTAACATATAACTGCCCACATTTCACATGCCAAGAGTTTAGCATGTCATAATAGAGGTCATGTAATTATTACATTCTTTAAGGCACAGTTGCATAACCCCTGTTAAATTTTAAGGGTCAGAGAGAGGGGGAAAATGGCGATGTAAAGCTAGATTATGATGGAAAATAATCAAATGCTTTAAAAGCGCAGAATATGGCCTCTTTATGTATATATGTTTTAAAAGTCATGATTTAAGGATTTCAAGGAAGCCATTTGCCTCTGTAACCCTCTTAAAAATTCTGTACTTTCTTATTCTCCAGGTACGCAAAAAGAGACAGTCGTAATGGGCAGAAATTGCAAACTGGAGTTTGTTCTGTGATGTGATTTGCCGCAGTGAAATTGATCAAGTGAATTTTGACAGGCGAGTGATAAATTGAGTGAATCTCATGATTTTTTGCATTGTGACATTATTGCATTAATACTTAAATATAATTAATAATAAATTAAAAATAAATAAATTATAATAATACATGTCTTTATTCACTATAAATGAGAATTAAGCATGTTTCTCCCATATTACTGTAATGCCAAAAAAAAAAAAGTACCATGATTTATTTACAAATGTACGTTTCAAATGTACTCGACACTATAAATAATGTAACATTATTGAAAATGCCATTTTTTAATGCATTGTTAGTTTGCCGTAGATGTAATTTGTTACGAAAATATTGTCGCAATGGTTCAAAAATAGGCTTTATTTATTTATGTAAAATATACAATGACAAAATCTATGATTTTGGGGCGAAATGTGACCTGAACATTTCTTTGAGACTCATCCTATGAAGCCTGGTCTCATAGAGTCATGTTATTATAACAAAAGTTCACACAAATCACGAATAAATAGCAGATTAGCAGTTCATAAACGCGTATGGATGGAGCAGTCAGTGGAGTTTAATGCCCCTATAGTGTAAAATGTTGCCCCACACAGACCGTGTAATCTGCGTATAGGGAGTGGTGGCCCTGATTTTAATGTTTGTATTACTTGACCACATTTACAAGCTTGTTTGTGTGTAAATACTCGCATGGTAGCTCAACTGAAAGAGCTTTGTTCTTGCAATTCAAAGGACCGGAGTACGAGTCATGAATAGCACGTGAGTTGATTAAAACCACAAAATTATGTGATTGCTTCAGCAATTGTGTTTTTCATCTCACATTTGCTTTTTGTGACATATCGGTTAGGTTTAGGCAGTGCTGGGCAGATTACTTCTGAATTGTAATCGGGTTATGATTACAAATTACATGACAAAACTTGCAATCAGTAACATAATATCGCAGATTACATTTTTGGGGTAATTTAATCCGATTACTTTTGAATTACTTTTGGATTACTTCCAAACCTAACTCTTTTATTTGATGTCACTTGCATTTCCTATGGAAGTTTCTAGAAGAATGGATAGGTTCCTGGGGCGCGTTACACAAACGTGGTCACGTAATTTCGACATTTTACGAATGCCATCCTTGTGTGGTAAGAGATCAGACCACTATTATTTAGGAATCAACATCACAAAAACATCCTCACAGTTAAAGTGCATTTTGACGCCGAGTACAAAAGCAATTAACGAAACTAAAACTATTTTTACGCCACTAATGCAATTGGATTACATTGTGAGTATGAAATGACGTGTTTTGGGGCATTTTAATGCGTTTGATTGACAAAACCCTTCCAAACACAGCAACAGTGTTTGTTATATTACACACAGAGTGATAATTCAAATAATACTTAAAATGTGTTAGAAAGTTAAGAAAACATGCAAAAATATCTTCAAATGCTTCTTTAATTTTGACAACCCTCCCCCTTTTCCTCTCCTCCGAAAACACTCGAAGAGTTACTGAACGTATTCCGTAGTTAGGATGAGTGAAAAATGTCAAAGATTTTTTAAAAAGAGAAAAAAATTCCATATAATAAACAATTTATGGCCGATGCCTAATTAACATGTAATCATGTAATCCACAAGAAAGTAACTGTAGTCCGATTACAAGTATTTTAAAATTGTATTTAATCCAATTATACGTACTTGATTTTCGTAATCTGATTATGTAATCCAGATTACATGTAATCAGTTAGTTCCCCACACTGGGTTTAGGTTTAAGGTTTAGGGTAGAGAGGTCTTTTTTTTAATTATTATTATTATTCAAAACTCAATAGAGCATTAACCTTATACTCATCAGTTTGGGAGAAATTTTAACACACGTCACACAGTGAACATTTCACCTCGGTACTGCCGAAATACTTGCCGGAACAAGGTGTGTCGCCACAATCACATCATTTTCATGAGATCAGGCTGGTACTATTATATATGCAATGGAAATGCTACAGGCACACCATGCTATGCTAATGCTAAATGCCGTTTCTCTTGCTCTCTCAGGTCTTAACCAGCTGCTGGCTGCTTTCTATGGGCAGCTCTGCGACCCAGGCAAGTGTGTTGGCAAGACAGCTGGCCACTGGCCCACAACCTTGCTGAAATACTGATGTTTAGAGGAGTGCCTCCATATTTACAAATGCACACAAAGCACAAATGCAGTGTGTTACACACTTGGTGCAAGGTTTATCACAAATGAATAGATATGAATATCCCTGTAATAGCAGAAATGACATATTGCAGCAGGTGCTGATCTTCAAAGTTTGTATTGTCCCAAGAGAAAACAGTTTCATACTATTTTAATCGATTCATCTCTCTGTATTACAAACATTTGAAACAGATGTCTGTGTTATTGGATGCTTTTGTATAAAGCATTGGAAGTATAATTCAATGCTTTTGTACATGCATTCTGTGACATATGTCTACAATAGCTTGTAGTTTCATGCAATAATGTGTACTGCAGCAATTCATATGCAAATTAACAAGATATCTGGTGATTAAGTCTCTTTGCTTCTCTGTAGGCTGTAAATATAAATAGATGATTTGATTTTATTGCTGGATAAGACACAATCGGAAAGAGATTCCAGATTTGACTAGAGTAAATGTTTATTTAATGCAATTATTATTGTTCTGTGTATGTTTATCTGTGAAATTTGTTTTGTAATAAAATGAATGAAAACTATTTAATGCTGCCTTCCCTCCACCATAATCATAATATCACCCTTGTGCTGTGCACCATAATGCAGTAATATACTTGGCATATATGAACTTTACTGTTATAAATATCTGTAACTAATTGTCTTGCAAGAGATTATGGTTAAGTGTCCTCTGAACTACAGCAAAGGTTGACGTTTAGGTAGGTTCCTATTGTCAGTGCTTAGTGCAATATTTTTACCAATAAACAAACATATACATCAAGTTTTAGTTATTTTACAGGCCTGATTTTTGTGTTTTCTCTTTGTTTGCATTCTTAGTTTGGAATATTGCTCCACAAAGAATGTGCACTATATTCCACTGTATAGACTTTTGAAACCATAATAACTTTGTAAGGAACAGACAAGAATTAAGTTATTATTCACTGAAAATCTTGCCTTGAAAATTTGGTTTGAGAGTCGAGATCCTTTCATTGGATGCAGCTTTGACATTCTGCTGTAAATAACTACCTTTGTAATCCACAAAGAAAGAAAGTCATATGTGTTCGGAACATTACGAGGGTGAATAAATGATGACGATTTAAATTTTGGGTGAACTATCCTTTTTTTTATTTTATTTTTTTTATATTGACCCCAGATCAGGGCATAGGTATAATTTGCTACCGGGATTAACTAATTGTGATAATTGGAACTTTTTTTAGATTGCCCCAGTAAACAAATTATGACTGGCCTAAATCCACCTGTCTGACCTGCACTGGTTATTAACATGTAAGCACTGTGCGGGACACTCACGTGAGTGCAGATTAGCACGAGACTGTCAAGTCATCATCGCTGTCATCCATACTGCTTAGTGTGCTCTACCGTGTCAAGGACGCCAGCTGATGTTATGGTTTGTTTAATGTAATCTATTTATTCTATTCTACAGTATTTATTCTTGATAATGTCACAGAATGAAAAATAAAGGTAATTCTGACTTTGTAATTTGCAAATTTGAGATACACAATATATATATATATATATATATATATATATATATATATATATATATATATATATATATATATATATAACGCATTTCAATTTCATAACAAATTTTCATCATATTTAATTTTTAAAATTTGAAGGCAATTTGTTATGAAATCGAAATGCATGTATTTATCATACAGAAATATAAGAATAACAAAACAAAAAAAACGTATAAAAACATATAAAGCAATTACTAGATTTAAAGTTGTAATTGCAGGACACACATTTGCAATTGCTAGAAATAGTTCCAATTGTGAGTTAGTTTATATCCAGACTGATCTCACAGTGAAATCTGAAACAGCAGATTCAATTTTCATTACTTTCAATCGGTCTGTGCTTACTGAAATACAATGCACTGCCCCTAGTGGTCAAAGTGGTAACTTGTTGGGCGTATGGGCACCTGTGAGCTCCAAGTAGGTTTAGCTGCATGCTGGAGATCTTTAACTTCAAAAAGGTGATGTCACTTCCATACACAGTAAGGGTTAGTGAAAGGGTTAAGTTAAAGGCTCCATATATCTTTTCTGGTGGTTGTGAGCTCCCTCCACTTTTTGGAGCTCTCCCTGCAGGTGAAATGTCCACAGAGGGGCGCCAAATGCGAGTTGTGAAGAGAGTTGTTTTGAGCTGTACAGGCTGTAATACAGTGCAGGAATGCAACTTAATATTGCAATTGCGAGAAATAACCTTACAGTTGTGAGATATACATGTTAAAATTACCTTTTTCTGGCTTCCGTTATTTACCGATGATGTGGTCAATGATTCAGGTACATAAAAAACTTCATAAATAACATCAATATTTTAAATATATTATATTTTAAAGCCTACAGTGCTGCTTAACTAGCATGTATTTTATTCACGGGGCATCATATCATTTCTATAAGGAAGACTCGCAGACTTGAGTGAGATTTAAGATGACATTTATTTGATGAATATAAAACAGATATATAATGTCTCTCTTTGGCATTGGCCCCGTCTGGCAGTCCGAAGAAGTTGTACTCGGAACCGCCATATCCTGCCAGAGATTGGAGGCAGGGGCGAGTATCCTACCCCCGAGCAGGATGGGGCTCAACTGGTGGTGGTGGGGTGGTGGAGGTTGCCGTGTTAGCACACTGAAACAGCAATGTGATAGATTGTGAGCAGACTTATAAAGCAATGGCTTACATGTGATTGGCTGGGAATTACCCAACTAATGGTGTGATGATGTACAGCTGCTAGTCTTCCCGCTAGAACTACGCTGTGGTTACATGTACATGTCAACAGCAATTTAAACATTTCATTCAACAGCATTTTGGGGCACAGTGACATACAGCATATAAATGCACCTATTTATAAGTACATCCTTCAAAATTGTGCTTAAATAAGTTAAAGCAATGGTAAATAAATGCTAATAATCTATCAGTTATCTAGCTGTCATCAAGGGTTTAGATCCCAAATCTACGTGCTTGGCTGTCATTATTCTGCGTTTTGTTTTTGTTCAATGTTGTGCTTCTTCCGGCACCATACACAGTGTGAACAGTCACGTCTGTTGTACCAATTCAAGCTGTGTGTGGTGAACAGCGTTTCTCAACCCTGTCTGTGCATGCAGGACAGAGAGCATGGCACACATTACAGCAAACCCGGTCAAAAGTATTTAATGCGGTCGTGTCCTCAGAGTCACTGCAGCACGTCTACAGATTCAAACCACAGTATTGCCCAATGTTAATTTCCCCTGACCTCATACGCAAACAGCCTCTCAAGAGACACATTAATGATTTAAATACTTCATTTAAAGGACTAAAGTTTCAGTATCACAGAAAGTAAAAGGTCACTTGCAAATTCTGTCATAATACAGCAGAATTCTGTAAAGTATATAGATTGATCGGCCTACAGTATAAAGCAGAAGATTAATTGACCCGTAGATTTTGCAAAGCAGATACTGTACAGTAGTCACAACAAAGTTTTGGAATAACCTTTTATACACAAAGTGTGATGCAAAATATGCATAATAGAATAGAAATCAATGTTATAATTACCTTGATCATTGTTATGTATGAAAAATAGCTAAACAATGGCACACTATACTAGTACAATATCATATTGGATATTGTATTTTAAAGCCTAATAATTCTATATTTAATTGATTTCTTCTTTAATATTCAATGAAGCATAGTTTATCAGTTCTCCAAATCAGACATAAGAGCATGAACAGGGCAGTGGAGTACTGGTAATGTACGTGATGTGGCGTCTTTTATCATAGTCTAATTTCCCGTCTTAAGAGCGTTTCATCTGGAAAGAATCACAATCTAATTAACATCTGCTAAACATCTCAAAGACATCTGATGAATGTCTTATTGACATCAGAGAGGAAACGTCTTATAGCAAAAAAACCTAAAATATACGGTACGTATTTTAGATGTAAACATGCATATCAAAAAAGACATCTGGTTGATGTATGTGTGCTATCAGTGGTACTGTGGTAATTAATTAATGTATTTTTCTTTTTTGTTGTTGTTGTTGGTCTTCTTTTTTTTCATAGTACCAAGTGAATGTCATGTTTTTGTTTAGTTTGTTTTGCATATAAGATGGTTTGTATGATAAATGGTAAGATGGTTTTTGAACATGTGGTAATTTTTCTTGTTGTTGTACATTGTACGATGGCAATACCATGTTTCTTTGGACATGTACCGTGGTAATTGGTAATATCATATTTTTTTAACGAAGTACTATGGTAGTTTAATTTTATGTTGTTGTTGTTGTAAACTGTACCATTGTAGTACCACATGTTTGGGGTTTGGGTGTGCTTGCTAGTTTTGATTATATTGGGGAATCTAAGCCCCAGATATACTTCAAAATACCTTACCTTGTAAATACCAATGTGTAGACATATAAGTATGGTTACCCCTACCATCTGATACCATCTCTGTACCACAGTACTTTTTGTACGGTTTTAATATAGTGCTTTGGTGGTGGAGTCTTGTAGAAAGCTGATTTTATATTCACTTGGGTATTTTTTACATACTGTATATCAAGTTTCATGTCATCTGCCTTCATGTAGATAATGAAGCTTTAACCATCCAAAAGTAAAGTGTTTTACCAGTCGACTATCCATACCACACTTCATCACACCATGAAACTTTGAAGCTGTGTAGATTTAGTTTTAACTTATTACAAGTGACATCTACCAAATCTGGGTCATCGAGTCCTTTTTGTTGAAAATAAAAACCTTATTGTATCTGTTCATACACGCTCCTCACGTGCAGTGATGGTAAACAAGTGTTTTATCCTGTGATTATTCAAAATGATTCAAGTTTCCTCAGCTGTATTGTCTCTGTGATCTTGGCAGACTGCAGTTTAAACATCTCGCCAGCAGCCCTGCAATCATCCACCCCTCACATGAAACAACTTGGACAAAAGTTGCATCTTCTCTCCAGCCTTATGAATATTAATATTTAGTGGGTGTTCACAGATGCCCACTGTCCTTAAATAGGCAGAGCGTCTGTACCTCAAAGCCCACTGAAAACTCAGAAGATAACAAATAACAAGGAGTTATCATCCAAGAGGGTTCTTCTACAGTACGTTGCACAAGTGAGTACAACATATTTTTCAATGAGATTAATTCATATTCATCTCTCTGTCTACAGTGTATCTAATTTGATGCTGCTTTAATGTTGTACAAGCTTACGCTTTTACATTAGGCTTTAAAAATATGCTTTGTGTTTCTGAAGTGGCAACGAAATACTCAAGAACAGATTGATGATATTGCATGCTCTATTACGCTGTGATACTTCATACTAGCAGTATTTACTATTGTAACTCTGTAGTAACTAATTATGTTGGCTTGACAAACCCAACATACTGCTATTCTACAAAATCCCAAAACCAAGACCAAATGTATCCATTGTAACGACTCCTAGAGCTTTCAAGCTAAATTCTCGTAATTACTGTTTTCGCAAATTGGATGACAAAACCCTGAGGACTCCCAAAGACTAACATTGACGGAATGTTCAAACAGCTTTTATTAATTTGAGTTAATAAAGAGAACTAGCAGAGGAAATTGGTTGCCAGTAGCAACGGTTGAATTTGACCATCCAATACCACGATTGACCAATCAGAATCAAGTCTCCCATGCGTTATATATATCACTCATCTTTTGTCTGATCATACTAAACTATATTCAGTGTTGAAAAACATATATATATATATAAACAAGGATAGATGCATGATTGGGGAGGGGACACAATTCTTCGCCGATGAATCTCGTAATTCCAATAATTCCGACATGATATGAACGCACAATAGTGCTTATTATCTCACTCTCCTTTACAGACGTAAACACAAATCAGCAAACCAGAATGGATACTTTGCAAGAAATCATCCCATTCGCAAAGGAAATGCTGAGTGCCGGTCCCTCCCAGGGCTGCCTGAAGGTTTACCTAGTGGGTGGCACTTTCGCCATCCTGGGAATGGTAAGCGGAGCGGTGCAGGTTGCCTCCTCCCTCTTCCCCTATCAAGAGGAGCCTGACTTTGACATCCTAAAGGCCCAGGAGATGATAATGGTGAAACAGCAGACCCATGAACCCCAAACCACCATCCCAGAAGATGACGAAATGGATGCTGTAATGGAGGCCAAGGCAAAGGGACTGCCCATGACCAGACAGAGGCGTATGAGCTTCAGGTTACATGCCTCATAAGCCCCCTGCCCTGCTGCTGCCTTGCGCCAATATCTAGAAAGTTGAGCCTTAAAGATGTTCTGCTTTTTGCACTAAGTCGTGGAACATGACAAAAGGGAACCGTACAGACTTTGAAACTGATCTGAAAGCTGCAGAGCAGCAGAAAGAAGGAATTTACTTGATAGTTTGACTGTTACGTACGTCTGTTTAGATGGTGTAATGAATTTCTATAATATGACAACTATTTATGAATGATGTATAAAAAGTCATGTGAAGAATGTGCTATCTCTGACTGCCATGAAATAAATCCAAATTTGCTCAAAATGTGATTGTGTCAGATGTATAATGCAAGAGTGTCGTTGATGTCACATCAAGCATTGTTCAAAATGTCCATTCATGCATTTGTTGCCATGATTATCACATTAACATGACATGATTTCTAAGAGAATAACACTGATATGACCATCCAATCTTCTTCATTCTCCCTTAACAATCTAGATTGTTCTATTCAGCATTTGTTGGGTATTAGAGCATTTAAAATAAAATGGATAGTTCACCCAATAATGAAAATTCTGCATTTACTTACCGTAAAGTTGTACTGAACCTGTATGACTTTCTATCCTCCATGGAACATGGAAGCATCCATGCATCCAAGTGTGCATTAAACTATTTTAATCAGGTTTACCATTTTCTTTTTATCACGGAGGGTGGTTGCATTCAAACCGGTTAATGCACACCTTGCCGTGGATTACCTGCTTATACCATAGTCACTCACCAGCATTAATAAGTTGAAGCTGTCATTGATTTCGAATGCAAGAATAACAATAAAAGTTTCATATACAGGTCGTCAGATCTGGAGTTCTGTCCATTCTAAATCAGACACAGAGATAAAATAGTGCAATAATATTACATTTATTTGAATGAATTAATGAATTAATTAACTAAATACAAATATGCATGAAAAATATGTTTTTTGGAGATTGCACACTCTGTAAAAACTCTGTGAATTTAAATGCACAATCCAGAAATAACAATAGCCCCATGATGTACAAGGGTTGGCACTCCTAAGAACATGTAAACTTTGTAATTATAACGTTATTGAGGAAAATCAGTCTGCATTCAGAGCGTCAGTCAGCGATGCCTAGTCGAGTGGCGCCCCCTAGCGGGTGTGCTAAATAGCACAGCAATATTCGATTATGTTTATCATTTTACAATTCCTATCATCTTGCCGGACAGTGAAAGACGCCTTTGAAAGTTTCCGGGTACCTTCTCTCCCCCTCTGTGTAAAACATATCTGAATGTCAAACCATACTTTCCTTACAAGCCTTGTAAGTGTGTGAGAGGAAAGTGCAGGTATAGTCCTAATTACTTCCAGGTAGGACTACACCTGCGCTGATGAACACTGGTGTCTTTTTCATTTTTTCCCTGTAGCGCTTCACAGTTGATTTAAAGATGGCATTGCATGACTTGATGTTGTGTTTTGTGCTGTGAAAGTTAATCCCAGCTCTTAGACTCAACAAACACATACAAAAAACACACAATTTTAGCTGCATCATTTATTCAATTGGCCTGCAGTGCTCTATAATACAGCAAACATAAAATTGGAAAAAAGCATTTCTTTGCTCCATAGGCTAAACATGAATAGAAATGGCGCCATCTGGTGGAAAATATAAACATATAATTTTTTGAGGCCTGAGCTCCGGAATGAAAGCATAATATCATAGCATTCATGCTTAAATGGCACTGGGGTCAAATATTGCCATTTTAATGGGTTTCAATGGGTACATTTTTTTTGTCCTGAAGGTCCTATTTTGTGTACACAGTGGATTCTAGATGTATTATAGGAACTGAGGTTGAAATATCAAAAGTCCCCCCAAAATATACACCTTTGGCAAAATGTATGCCGTAGGCATTAACACAGCTAAAATGATCGAAAAAACTAAAATGAAAAAGACAAAAATGTCCCGAAGATCACACAATGGTTAACCCATTAGCTCATTGGTAGATGCAGTACCTGAACTGGATGAATAATAATAATAATAATAATAATAATAATAATAATAATAATAATAATAATAATGATAATCATAACAAACAGATTAGTGAGACATCTACATTTGCAGTGCAAGAGGACTCTAGGGGTAGGATTGAAAAACACTGGTACAAATATTGATTTTCATAGCAACTCACAACATTTGTGTTTTATAATATTTGTTTTTATTCGAAACACATGCCTTTATTTTGAAAGCACAACCGGAAGCGGAAGTAATCGTTCACTCTTCAGGATGTAAACAAACAGTGGACACTTCATACAAATTTGTGTTCAGATTCTCCATGCAGTGTTTGATGTTTTTCCTCGGTCAGCTGAATATGTGAGTATAGATGTATGAGATTCATTTACTGTCGTGTCTCTTGAATAAAAGTCCTCATTCTGTCGCAGAAACTCAAACATGACAGTATTTATGTGTGACGCGTCACACACACGACGCAGCTTTTCTATACTTCATCTGTCTGCTGCAATCGCTGAATTTTGTTCCTGTATTTGGACATTAATGACTTGTAGTGACTCGGTTAGACATAAAACAAGCAATTTTGCATCTGAAAAGACGATTAAGTGGCTTCATGGCTGTATTTGGCTTTTGTGTGTTAAATAAATCAAACACACAGCTGGTATTCTGAATATCAGCATTAAACAGATCTGTGCTAGATGGCATTGTATAAGATATGCCCATATGTGTAATCTATATATTATTAGTGGCAAACTATTTAAAAATTTTACATTTATAACCATAGTTTCTTTCACTGTAACTACAGGGTCATGCCATTTCAAATCAACCAAATTTCAAAAATGTCCCTGAAAAATAAAGAGAAATGATGATGCAAGCCAAAATATGAAATGCCATGCATCAGTATTTACTGAGTAATCCTGTATTTTGTAAAGGAGGGTCAAAATTACAATTTTCGCCTATGAATAGGAGCAAAACTACAGTTTAAAAAATAATCTTAGAACGGTGACAGTGTCGTTATTTTATTTTTACACAGAGATAGGTAGGTAGGTATATTACTAAAATCGGTTGACTTCAGCACCCCTTGGATTTTGTAATTTTTTATCCCCAATTTGGAATGCCCAATTTCCACTACTTAGTAGGTCCTCGTGGTGGCACGGTTACTCACCTCAATCTGGGTGGTGGAGGACAAATCTCAGTTGCCTCTGCTTCTGAGACCGTCAATCCGCGCATCTTATCACATGGCTTGTTGTTCATGACACCGCGGAGACTCGCAGCATGTGGAGGCTTCACGCTATTCTCCGCGATCCACCCACAACTTACCACGTGCCCCATTGAGAGCGAGAACCATGAGGAGGTTATCCCATGTGACTCTACCCTCCCTAGCAACTGGGCCAATTTGGTTGCTTAGGAGACCTGGTTGGAGTCACTCAGCACACCCTGGATTCAAACTCGTGACTCCACTTAAAATCTTATGTCTATGGATTTTTTAAATAATTAGTTCAATGAACATAGATATTTGAGTTATGAGCCCAAAACTTGATATTTCAAGTAATGTTTAGGCCTAATTAAGACAACTTGATTTTTCCAGAAAATACAACTTTAGGGTTTACAGTGAATAGCAAGTCACACTGCATTGTAGCATATAGGGAAACTATGGTAATTATTTCTAAGGACTGATTGACAGTTGACTACAGGGGATTTTTGTGGATATTACTGTATGCTTGCATCATGGACTGACCATGAACAAGATAACTGACCTTGTGATTATATGATGTTGTCTTTTTGTAGGTTACAATTCTGTGTATGTGATGGATAGATTTATGACCTTATCAGTGTAATACAACAGCGCCACCATGTCAAGGAAACAGTCGGGGAAGCCCATAAAAGGAAACCGGAAGTTTGAATTAGAGAGGAAGAGAGATGAGAGGGCCGCTCGAAAAGCTTTGGCCAAAGACAAGAAGAACAGACCTCCGGGAGATGAGAGGGAGGAGTTTGTCAGCTTCTCCAATCAGCTTCAAGCTCTGGGTCTCAAACTCCGAGAGGTGCCTGGAGACGGGTATGTGTGGACATAGATGTGTTCTGATGATCATTTACAGTCAGTGTTATATGAGTTTTTCATGTGTTCTCCTGCAGTAACTGTTTGTTCCGAGCTCTTGGCGATCAGCTAGAAGGCCATTCACGAGGTCACCTGCATCTCCGACAGGAGACGGTACTGTATATGACGACACATAAGCAGGACTTTGAGCCATTCGTTGAAGATGATGTGCCATTCGCTCAACATTGTAAGAGTCTCTAGTGTGTGTGTATGTGCTGTCATAAACACACTTGGCTTTTGTAAGTTTTTTTTTTTCAAAGTCATGCAATAGTTTAGCTATTTTTTGCCGCAAAGCACGCTAACATAGGCATCCGTTGACCAATGAGAATTTCAGACAGGCAGGTCCAGTTAACTCTTTCCAAACCTTCTAAATGGAACTTACACATTTCTGTCCATCAAACAGATGAGCTTTATGTCATTACAGTAATTTGTATTGTTTTCTTTTATCTTTTTCAGTGTCAAACCTCTCCCAGCTGGGCACATTTGCCGGCAATGATGCCATAGTGGCCTTTGCTCGCAGCCAACAAGTGAAAGTGGTAATACATCAGCTGAACGCTCCATTATGGGAGGTGATGGATCAATTATTTATTTATTTATTTTATAGCTGTATTTCTAAAGCTTGTTTTTATTAAAGTGATAGTTCACCCAAATGAAAATTCTCTCATCATATACTTCCCACTCATGCCGTCTCAAACTCGTATGACTTTCTTTCTTCTGCGGAACCCAAACAAAGATATTTTGAAGGATGCATGAGGTGTTTTTGTACATCCAATGCAAGTCAATGTGGTCCAAAACTTTCAAGCTCCAAAAAGGACCTATAGGTGGCATAAAAGTAATCCATAAGACTCATGTGGTTTAATCCATGTCTTTTGAAGTGATAAGATCAACAATGAACAGGCCACAATTTAAGTTTCACTTTAAATTCACTTTAAATCTTGACATCCGGCCCGACTGCAACAATGCAGTCTTCAAAACAGTGATTCTTAGCCGTTGCTAGGTACTCAATTCCCGTATAATTCTACATCAATGAGACGTTGCATTTTCATTTTCTAGTGTTTATCATCAACCTTTTGACAGCTGCGGTACATTTTATAAGTATCCCAAAATAGTGAACCCGCTATCCTATCATTCTGTGGATGTCAAGATTTATAGTGAATAAAGACTTATATTTTGCTCTGTTTCATACTCAAACATTGCACAGCTTCAGAAGACATTGATTAACCCCTTACACTCTGCACAGCATGTTACCGGTCACAAAAATATATATTATGGTATTATTCAGCAACCACTTGCTTTATCTGTACAAAGGTTTACTTACACTAAGTCAACTGTGCCTTTAAGCAGCTTGGAAAATTCAAGAAAATGATGTCAAGCCTTGAGGCAATTAGCCAATTAGCTTCTGATAGGCTAATTGGAGTCAATTGGAGGTGTACCTGTGGATGTATTTTAAGGCCTCCCTTCAAACTCAGTGCCTCTTTGCTTGACATCATGGGAAAATAAAAATAAAACATCCAAGGCCTCCACAAGTCTGGTTCATTCTTGGGAGCAATTTTCAAATGCCTAAATGTACCAGGTTCATCTGTACAAACAATAGTACGCAAGTATAAACTCCATGGGACCACGCAGCATCATACCGCTCAGGAAGGAGACGCGTTCTGTCTCCTAGAGTTGAATGTAGTTTGGTGAGAAAAGTGCAAATCAATCCCAGAACAACAGCAAAGGAACTTGTGAAGATGTTGGAGGAAACAGGTAGACAAGTATCTATATCCACAGTAAAACAAGTCCTATATCGACATAACCTGAAAGGCTGCACAGCAAGGAAGAAGCCACTGCTCCAAAACTGCCATAAAAAGCCAGACTACAGTTTGCAAGTGCACATGGGGACAATAACAATTTTCACATTCTTAGAATAAAGTAGTGAACCTAACTGACCTAAGACAGGGAATGTTTTCTACGATTAAATGTCTGGAATTATGAAAAACATTGTTTAAATGTAATTGGCTAATGTGTATGTAAACTGTAGCTGATCTGACCAATCCTCAAATACTGCTTTTAAATTTGCTGACAAAAAAGGTCAAAAGATCCCCCATAAGTTCTTACTTTTGGGTAGGCCATTTAAGCATTAAATCCTTAAAAAGGCCTTCATGGTGTAAGGGTTATGCTGCCTTTTAGGTATGCTCTTTTTTTTGGCACTTGAAAGTTTTGAACCCCATTGACTTGTATGGACAAAAGTCACTTAATGTATCCTTCAAAATATCTTTGTGGTACGCAGAAGAAAGATAGTCGAGTTTGGGATGGCATGTGGGGGAGTAAATGAGGAGAGAGTTATCATTTATGGTGATCTATTCCTTTAATTGTTTTTTATCCTTTTTTATTTACAGATAAATGGTACAGAGAAGCCATCATGCCGTGAGCTTCACATCGCCTATCGCTATGGAGACCACTATGACAGCGTCCGAAAAATCGGAGATAACTCTGAGAGCCCGGCGCATCTACGAACAGAGGTTTTTGTATATTGCATATATTTAAGCATATTAGAAATTCATAATAAACGAGCATTTTGGTTTCAGTGTGGACGGAGAGATTACCTAAATGTTTTTGTTGCATTTAGTTAGGATGAAGTGCATCATATTAAATGCATCGATAGACACGTTTCATTGATAACTGAATGAAAATGTTCATGTATTTATTTAATTTTTCCAGATGCTCATGCATTAAATAGTGTTCATTTAAAGAGGTCTTACACTTCTGTAGCACTTTTTGTTTTGCCTTAAGTTCGCTTATATTGCAAGTCAAGGTTTCTTGCACACAATAAAAGAAAACAGATTTTCCCACCCTCTTTGTAATTTACTGTTAAACTTTTTCGCTACATGTCTACATACAAATGGCTTTTGCATTGATTGGCATTTTCCCATCTTTTCTTGTGGTAGAATCTGAATAATTCCAGACAGTTTGGAGATGGTAAGAAAGAAGAGCCAAGAGGCGCCACCCCATCTCGATCTGCCTCTGAGGATGAAGAGCTGATTTTGAGTTTGCTCTGTGCTGACAGTCAGTCCATCTTTAAATCACTTTCTTTTAATTTGTCTCTTTTTTTATTCACCCATAAATGAAAGTTCTCTCATCATTTACTCACCCTCATGCCATCCCAGATGTGTCTGACTTTCATTCTTCTGCTGAAAACAATTTAAGGTTTTTAGAAGAACAGTTCTTTAGGTCCATACATTAAAAGTGAATGGTTGCCTGTATTTTGTAACTTCAAAAAGGACATAAAGGCAACAAAAAATTAATCCATACGACTCCAGTGGTTTAATCAATATCTTCAGAAGCGATATGATAAACATATCACATGTGGGTGAGAAACCGATCAGTATTTAAGTCCTTGTTTTACTATAAATTCTCCTCCCTGCCCAGTAGGTGGCGATATGCATGAAGAATGCAAACATTTTGCAAATTTTGAACGTGAAAGTGGAGATTTATAGTAAAAAAAGGACTTAAATATTTATCTGTTTCTCACCCACACTTATCATATTGCTTCAGAAGACATGGATTAAACCACTAGAGTCATATGGATTAATTTTATGCTGCTTTTATGTCCTTTTTGGAGCTTCAAAGTTCTGGCCACCATTCAACTACTTTGAGTGGAACTACAGAGCTGAGATATTCTTCTAAAATTCTTTGTGTCGCAGAAGAAAGGAAGTCATACACATCTGCTGTGACATGAGTGTGAGTAAATTATTAGAGAATTGTATTATTGGGTGAACTATCCCTTTAACTCTCACTGATTTGTGTTGTTTTCACAGGTCAATCAACTGCCACATCACAGAAGTGCCAAAGTGACTGGCTGGAGTCTGAACTGAATAACCAATCAACACAGAGAGACTCTGATTCAGGGACACACCCTCTTTGTCAGGGCATGCAAGCTGAATGTAGTGACAGTGTATCACCAGCAGATGGCAGCAGCTCACACAAACCCAAGGTAACTGAGACTACTACATTGATTTGAATGACACAAATGTATCTGTGCAAATATCAAATGGAAAGAATGGCGATTATAATGGTTTCAGTAATAATGGTGGTAAAGAAATTTAAGGTTAAAGATAAAGAAAATCTCCCAAAGTTTTTGAAAATTACAATAATAATGGTTTCCTTTGCTTTTCAGCTCTCTAACAAACAAAGAAAAGAGCAACAACGCTTGGAAAAGAAGAAACGTCAGGAGGAGCGACACAGACAGAAGGTTTTGCAGGAAAGAGGGTCACATGACCAGAATCAGAATGTACCAGAACCCGTGACTCTTGTGCTGGCACTCAACACCCTGAGCATCTAGATCAAACGTGGGAATAGTTGACTTTCTGTACCGCTACAGTGTAACAAATGAGCAACTTGCTTATAGTTTAAATGTACAGGGAATTGTGTGGAATGATTTGAGCGTTTGTGTCTTTAGCGTGAAGGTGACATGTCAAGATTTGTCGAGCTGTACGCTCTACTTGAGGTTGCATTTTTGTAAGGAACATAGTCAAACATGAACCCAAACTATTTTCTGTTAATCAATCTGAGCTCAGCCAAAGATCATTTGGAAAAAGAGCCAAAAATATTGAGATTAATTAAGATTCATGTTTAAACTGTCAGGGGTTTTGAGTAAGTCATATAGAAAACTTTGGTTCTGCTCCTATTTTCGTGAAAACAAGCTTTTGGTTTGAGTTAATCTTTTTTTTTTTTTTTTTTTTTAATTAAGCATCCTCCATATCCTGCGGTGAAATTCTACAAATAAATGGGAGAAACTTTTCAATTGGGATTTAAATTGTTGTCTGCTATTAATTAGTTTGTTTACTAAAAGGATGAATCTCTTGAAAACGGCATGTGTCCAGGTCATATTACACACCATTAGAAATCATATTTATCAATTTTAGCCCATTTTTTTATTTGCATTAATTAAGCACAATTCCCCACCTCCAATTCTCAATAATGTAATGCAAAATAATTCTTGAATTCTTATTTATGTGTGAGGGGGAAAAAAGGGCTATATATTATTCAAATTTGTATAATTTTTTTAAACAAACTTCATAATTTTAATATTTATATTTTAAATATAATAATTTATATTTATCATGGTTGCATTAACGTTCTTTAATTTATTCTTATTAAAATTAAATAAATAATGATTATATGAAAATAGCTTTATTGTAATACAGTCATGAGAATCACCATGTGAATGTGCTTAATTGTCTTGAAAATACTGTAACATTTCAAAAGTTGGCTTTTCGTTATGCAGAGAATATTAGCACGTCCAGGTCATATTTCACATCTTAAGAAATCATATTTTACTGAAAGAAAATCCCTTCTGGACCTTTAGAGTATTTGCATTGTGACATTTTTCCCCACGTCCAATTTTCATTAATTTGCAAAAACATTCTTGTGAGAAAAAAACAAACATATTTTTTTACATATTTTAAGCTAAATATACATATAAAATGTTAATAATTATATTTTAAATATAATATTTTATATTTATCATGGTAGTATTTACTTTATTTACTATATTGTATTTAAATAAAAGGTAATTATTATACAAAAATAGCTCAATAACAGTAATGAGAATCGCATGTGAATGTGCTTCATTGTCATGAAAATAATGTCACATGACAAAATAAGCTTTTCGTTATGCTATATAGGATTATAGGAAACAAAAGAGAGAGAAAAAACAAATGATCCGGACATGTTTGTGTGAGATTCATCCAAAATCAGAACCATTAAAAATATCATGAAAGCATCATTTGTATAAAATAAATACATATAAATATGTAAATAAAATGATCTGGTATAATTGCTTTTACAGAGGTTAAGAAACAAAGCGATGACACAGACTGAAATGATTTATTTGAAAACATTTTGAAAGCAGTGATATGTAAGACGTGCAGTGAAGCTGGGAATGAACAAGCACCATTTCATAACGCAACAAGCTCAACCTGCCATAATGATGCAAAACTTAAAGATGGAAAACATCTACAATTGTATGAATAGCTTAACAAAAATATTGCATTCCTTTATGATCTGGGAATATGCATGAAAAGCTTTCTCCTTTGGTTTGTTTAGGATGTTGTGATGTAGAAAATGATTAACACCATTAAAACACTTGTACAGAGATAATCTATCCTTGACCTTTATCTGGCCTGCCTGCATATTTCTGCCTGCTAATGAAACTGAAAAGACAACCACAGAGAAAATGCTGTAAAAGATCATTCCAATCTATGCATGAACAGAGGGATGTTAGGAATTCTTAAACAGAGTAAATGTTCTTCGAACAAACTAATAATGACCCATGACCACAAAACATCTGCAGCCAACATCTGCAATACTTCAATCACCATCATTAAGGTCCGTGCAAGATATTCAGGGTTTCAGCACTGACCAAATGTGCAGTTATGGTGAAGAGTGTAACTTAAACAGGGTTAAATGCTATATATTGACATATACAGTGCATCCGGAAAGTATCCACAGCGCTTCACTTTTTCCACATTTTGTTATGTTACAGCCTTATTCCAAAATTGATTAAATTCATTATTTTCCTCAATTCTACAAACAATACCCCATAATGACAACATGAAAGAAGTTTGTTTGAAATCTTTGCAAATGTATTAAAAATACAAAACGAAAACAATAAATGTACATAAGTATTCACAGCCTTTGCTCAATACTTTGTTGAAGCACCTTTTGCACCAATTACAGCCTCAAGACTTTTTGTGTATGATGCTACAAGCTTGGCACACCTATTTTTGGGCAGTTTCTCCCATTCTTCTTTGCAGGACCTCTCAAGCCATTTTCAGATCTCTCCAGAGATGTTCAATGGGGTTCAAGTCTGGGCTCTGGCTGGGCCACTCAAGAACATTCACAGAGTTGTCCCGTAGCCACTCCTTTGTTATCTTGGCTGTGTGTTTAGGGTCGTTGTCCTGTTGGAAGATGAACCTTGGCCCAGTCTGAGGTCCAGAGCACTCTGGAGCAGAGGTTCATCAAGGATGTCTCTGTACATTGCTGCATTCATCTTTCCCTCGAACCTGACTAGTCTCCCAGTTCCTGCTGCTGAAAAACATCTCCACAGCATGATGCTGCCACCACCATGCTTTACTGTAGGGATGGTATTGACCAGGTGATGAGCGGTGCCTGGTGTCCTCCAGACATGACGCTTGCCATTCAGGCCAAAGAGTTCAATCTTTGTTTCATCAGACCAGAGAATTTTGTTTCTCATGGTCTGAGAGTCCTTCAGGTGCCTTTTGGCAAACTCCAGGTGGGTTGTCATGTGCCTTTTACTGAGGAGTGGCTTCTTTCTGGCCACTTTACCATACAGGCCTGATTGGTAGAGTGCTGCAGAGATGGTTGTTCTTCTGGAAGGTTCTCCTCTCTCCACAGAGAAATGCTGTAGCTCTGTCAGTGTGACCATCGGGTTCTTGGTCACCTCCCTGACTAAGGTCCTTCTCCCCCGATCGCTCAGTTTGGCCGGGCGGCAGCTCTAGGAAGAGTCCTGGTGGTTCCAAACGTCTTCCATTTACGAATGATGGAGGCCACTGTGCTCATTGGGATCTTCAATGCTGCAGAATTGTTTCTGTACCCTTCCCCAGATCTGTGCCATCGATACAATCCTGTCTCGGAGGTCTACAGACAATTCCTTGGACTTCATGGCTTAGTTGGTGCTCTGACATGCACTGTTAACTGTGAGACCTTATATAGACAGGTGTGTGCCTTTCCAAATCATGTCCAATCAACTGAATTTACCACAGGTGGACTCCAATCAAGTTGTAGAAACATCTCAAGGATGATCAGTGGAAACAGGATGCACCTGAGCTTAATTATGAGTGTCATGGCAAAGGGTGTGAATACTTTTGTACATGTGTTTTGTTTTTTTGCAAAAGATTTCAAACAAACTTCTTTCACATTGTCATTATGGGGTATTCTTTGTAGAATTGAGGAAAATATTTTAATCCATTTTGGAATAAGGCTGTAACATAAAGAAATGTGAAAAAAGTGAAGCGCTGTGAATACTTTACGGATGCGCTGTATAAATATATATATAATGCTTTATATAACAAGTGACAAAAGATATTTAGATTTCCATAAAAGTGTCTTTTTGCTCCCTTTTCAAAAACTGGATTAATCTAAAAAACAAATACAGTAACCAACTATGTCTCTGATAAATATCACTCAAACAAAAAGCATATGTAAGATATTTACAAAATGATGCTTAAGTGCTGTAATTCTTTATAACTTTTAGCAAATATCTATCGCATAAACATTCTAGTGGCACGTAAAAAACAGTAAATGATCTATGTAAGTTTAGATGTAGGCTAAGCACCAGTGATATGCTGTTCAATACCATAGAAAATAATTTTGCCCTTTCGTTTGTTAAAACAAACAAAACTTGTTATTATTGTAATGCACTTACAATGAAAGTCTATGGGGCAAGACATTTCATCGGGATACATGTTACTTAACATACACCGTTTCGAAGGTGTAGCCACAAGACAAAAACATGAGACTAGGGTGATTCAATTGCTAATCAATCTTATCGAATCCAATATAATTCCCATTATTATTATTTAATGTTGTTTATCCGCTTAGAAATGTAGTCTCATTGCTATAATTACGATTTAGACAACTTAACAGCTCAAATAACACGCACTGTAGGGCAGAAAATTGAATACAAGCTATTTAACAATAAAAAAAAAAAAGAAAAATTGTATTCTGCAAGCTGCACTTGCCCCATAGACTTGTATTGTAAGTGTATTACTGCAAGTGCAATTTTTGTGTTTGTCAACTTATGGATGAGTCAATTATTTTCTGAGGTAATCGACACACATTCTGTGGATAGAGCTGAAGCACAGAGCATGCTGATCATTTTAATAATTCTTCCAATAGTCAGTTTTGAGTTCAGACTCGTTTAGTTACATACTGTATGTGTATCATTGTGTATCAGTTCTCAGTGCATGTTGTGTTGATGTGTATTAAGATCACCATCTATGGGTGTTCAGACAGTTACAGTGTCCTGGACTCCCTTTTCTTCCCATCTCTCCATTTGTGGAAAGTTTTACGTGTTGTTTGTCCCTCCATGTTTCGTGTTTAGAAGAGCACCGCTCAACGGTTTCAGCTCAAAACAGCTGTGTGGAAAAACAAACAAAAGGTGATGATGTCATTTTTACACTATAATTACACTGCATAAGCACATGCACTACTGCATTATCCATTTTAATATATTTTAAGCACAAACATGCCTCCTTTCTATGTAAATTAAGCTAATATAATCCCCTTGATTCACAGACAGGCGTCTCACCTGAGCTGAACTAAGCAGTGCAGCAGAGACCCTCCCCTCGGGCGGTCCGGTATACCGGAGAGACGCAGACTCGGGCGCTATGGGGCACGTGAGTGAGAGTGGTGGACAGGAGGTTGGGTGGTAAGTACAGGGTGGAGCGCTGACTGTGACCTCGCTCCCAGGTGACCCAGTAACCACGAAGACCGTCAGCGCTCCCCTTCCACCGGAGCTGCACTGACTCATTGCCCACTGCGGTCAACTGAAGATCAGATAGAGCGGGCAACACTGAGAGAGAGAGAGAGAGAGAGAGAGAGAGAGAGAGAGAGATTAAGCTTTCCTCATCTTGTTGGGAATTCAGTAGGAGTCAAAGGAATGCGGGAATGATATTGGCAGGAAAAATGAAGGGTGTGGTCGGAGTTGGAGTGCTATTCCACATGTTTTATTGATAATGTCGCGATCTAATATTACATTTTTTAAAACGCATAGTTCTGGTCTTTATTCATGCCATGCTAAAAGACACAATATAGAAACAACTATGATGCTAAAGCACCTCTTTACCTATAGAGACCAACTATTAACCTTAGTTTAGTGTCAGAGATTATAGGCTCTGTTGGAAGAATGGTATTTTATGGAAAAGTACAGTGCTGTGCAAAAGTCTTAAGCACTTAAGATGTTTCTCAAAAGCATTTGAATTAAGATGGTTATTTATATCTTCAGCTTTAGTGTGTCAATAGGAAATATAAATGTTAGACTCCCAAACATGAATTTTACAAATAGAAAAGAATAGAATTGAAGAACAGGACAACCCTGCAACAGATGACATGACCCTCACAGAGCCCCCCACTGAACATCGGGTCAGTCTGGGATTGCATGAAGAGACAGAAGCAACTGAGACAGCCGAAATAGTCAGAAGAACTGTGGCCAATTCTCCAAGAAGCTTGGAACATCCCATCTGCCAACAACCAAGAACAACTGTGTCAGGTGTATCTAGGAAAATTGGTGCTGTTTTAAATGTAAAGGTGGTCACAGCAAATATTGATTTAGCTTTTTAATGTTTACTGGACTTTGTATGACATTAAGAGATAAATGAAAACTATTTATGGCGTTATTTATGAAGACATCCTCACTATGCAACATTCACAAGTGCCTAACACTTTTGCACAGTACTTTATGTCCTACATTTTTTATACCACAAAAAATAATTTTCTTACTCAGTATTTTTTATCTTCTTTTCTAGTTGTGCAAGGTGTGCACTTGGTAATTTTAATCCAATACACTTTTTGTCAAATTCTGCAAATATCTCCTCACTGTCTGCTGCTCTCCGTTCTGTGGGTGGGCTGAAAATAAATCTAGTATCTGTGCACAGCCCTGGCTCTGTAAATGGGACAAAAACAAAATGGATCAGACCGATCCACACATCACTACTCCAGCCAATCTGCAAAAGGGGGTGGTTCTTGTGCATGCACAGGATGGGGGGTGGGGGCAGAGCGAAAGGAGAAGAGCAACGGCAAATCTGACTGATGGAAACTTTCTAAACTCCAAGGAGGAAAAATGGCTGATTTTGGGGGTGTGGTGACTCCAGTGGATAAATCCCTATCTTCTGAAGCGATGCAATCACTTTGGGTGAGAAACAGATCAATATTTCAGTCCTTTATTACTTTCAATCTCCACTTTCACTTTCAGAATATGAAAGGGGTGATTTATAGCAAAACAATAACTGTTTCTCACCATCATATCACTTCTGTAGATATATATTTACACATTGGAGTCAAGTGGATTACTTTTAAGCTGCTTTTATACTATATATTATAAGTTCTGGTCACCATTAACTTGCATTGTTTACCCACCAGTCTCATAAAACCCAGTGGGAAACACAGTTCACCCACCAAAAATCTTTGTGCATGCCTCCCCCAAAGAAAATGTTGTACATTTTAAAGTTAAATGCATCAATCTGGTGCACTTTGAGAGCAAAATTGAGGCTAGACCTATGAAGAACTTTGTGCCCTTGTAAACCATTTTGTGCTCTAGTAGTAATTTACTCATAAACTCATGGTTGTATAGATATGAATGGTGATGACACACCCACAAAGCATAAACAATCCAGAGTTTAACGCAGTTCACAAATGGTCCAAACACAAAATCGACCTGAGCATACATTTGAGCCAGGGCTCGACATCAAGCATTGGCATGTGCTTGTCCTCCAGACAAATAAATTGGTCATCCACTTATATTATACACATATACTGTATTACTTATATATATATATATATATATATATATATATATATATATATGTCTTAATTTCTATTACAAACACCCTTATAACAAGATATGTTTTATTGAGAAGCCAGATTACATAAGATATTAAGTCTTGTTTTCAGAGTCATTTCACTAAATATAATGAGGTTTATGCTTAAAGGAGCAATATGTAACACTGACACAAGCGTTTAAAATGGGTACTGCAGTCCAAATTTCAAATATTGGAGAGAGTTGTCTCCCCCGCCCCCTCCTCCCCAGACTCCAAGCTCATGCGGGTTGCAAGGTTGAGGACACGCAACAGGAACGAGCAAACTGACAATGGCAAGCGACGAGCCTTACACTGTAAGTTGATCGGCTGATGTATACGTTTGCAATGTTTTCATCGTTTGCAAATTAAAAACCAACACATGTGGATTTTTTATAAGTCTGTCAATGTTAGCTAGATGTATTGCTGGCTTCCATGGCTGCAGCGCCCTGTGTTTACCCGGTAACTTGTTTCAAATCTGGCAACCGGGGGGGTTGTAATACTATTGGGAAATGGGCAGTGGGTGGAATCACACAGACCAAAAGACAAACAGAGAAGCCAGTATCTCAACTTAGCATGTTTCCTAAATCTCTGATAACATATTATGATAATTTTATGCTTTTGTACAGTAAATATATTACAGATTACACCTTGAAAAAAAACCCAATATTGGTAATGGGGTATGAAAAATAAACTTGTTTTCCCTTTGAAGGAAGTTTATTTTTCTTGCCCCATTGGCATTTTTTTTCTTCTTATTTGAGTATTAACCCTACAAACCTTTGATAGATTTTTCTAAAACAAGACATTTTCAGGGAAAAATGTATTTTCTTACTCAGTATTTTTATCTTCTTTTCTAGTTGTGCAAGGTGTGCACTCGGTAATTTTAATCCAATACACTTTTTGTCAAATTCTGCAAATATCTCCTCACTGTCTGCTAGCTCTCCGTTCTGTGGGTGGGCTGAAAATAAATCTAGTATCTGTGCACAGCCCTGGCTCTGTAAATGGGACAAAAACAAAATGGATCAGACCGATCCACACATCACTACTCCAGCCAATCTGCAACAGGGGGTGGTTCTTGTGCATGCACAGGATGGGGGGTGGGGGCAGAGCGAAAGGAGAAGAGCGACGGCAAATCTGACTGATGGAAACTTTCTAAACTCCAAGGAGGAAAAATGGCTGATTTTGGGGGTGTGGTGACTCCAGTGGATAAATCCCTATCTTCTGAAGCGATGCAATCACTTTGGGTGAGAAACAGATCAATATTTCAGTCCTTTATTACTTTCAATCTCCACTTTCACTTTCAGAATATGAAAGGGGTGATTTATAGCAAAACAATAACTGTTTCTCACCATCATATCACTTCTGTAGATATATATTTACACACTGGAGTCAAGTGGATTACTTTTAAGCTGCTTTTATATTATTTTTGGAGCTTCCAAGTTCTGGTCACCATTAACTTGCATTGTTTACCCACCAGTCTCATAAAACCCAGTGGGAAACACAGTTCACCCACCAAAAATCTTTGTGCATGCCTCCCCCAAAGAAAATGTTGTACATTTTAAAGTTAAATGCATCAATCTGGTGCACTTTGAGAGCAAAATTGAGGCTAGACCTATGAAGAACTTTGTGCCCTTGTAAACCATTTTGTGCTCTAGTAGTAATTTACTCATAAACTCATGGTTGTATAGATATGAATGGTGATGACACACCCACAAAGCATAAACAAGCCAGAGTTTAACGCAGTTCACAAATGGTCCAAACACAAAATCGACCTGAGCATACATTTGAGCCAGGGCTCGACATCAAGCATTGGCATGTGCTTGTCCTCCAGACAAATAAATTGGTCATCCACTTATATTATACACATATACTGTATTACTTATATATATATATATATATATATATATATATATATATATATATATATATATATATGTCTTAATTTCTATTAAAAACACCCTTATAACAAGATATGTTTTATTGAGAAGCCAGACTACATAAGATATTAAGTCTTGTTTTCAGAGTCATTTCACTAAATATAATGAGGTTTATGCTTAAAGGAGCAATATGTAACACTGACACAAGCGTTTAAAATGGGTACTGCAGTCCAAATTTCAAATATTGGAGAGAGTTGTCTCCCCCGCCCCCTCCTCCCCAGACTCCAAGCTCATGCGGGTTGCCAGGTTGAGGACACGCAACAGGAACGAGCAAACTGACAATGGCAAGCGACGAGCCTTACGCTGTAAGTTGATCAGCTGATGTATACGTTTGCAATGTTTTCATCGTTTGCAAATTAAAAACCAACACATGTGGAGTCTGTCAATGTTAGCTAGATGTATTGCTGGCTTCCATGGCTGCAGCGCCCTGTGTTTACCCGGTAACTTGTTTCAAATCTGGCAACCGGGGGGGTTGTAATACTATTGGGAAATGGGCAGTGGGTGGAATCACACAGACCAAAAGACAAACAGAGAAGCCAGTATCTCAACTTAGTTGTCTTAACATGTTTCCTAAATCTCTGATAACATATTATGATAATTTTATGCTTTTGTACAGTAAATATATTACATATTACACCTTGAAAAAAAACCCAATATTGGTAATGGGGTATGAAAAATAAACTTGTTTTCCCTTTGAAGGAAGTTTATTTTTCTTGCCCCATTGGCATTTTTTTTCTTCTTATTTGAGTATTAACCCTACAAACCTTTGATAGATTTTTCTAAAACAAGACATTTTCAGGGAAAAAAGTATTTTTTTAGCCTGTATTTTTGTCTTGTTTTCCAGTAAACAAGATGCGTTCACAAAATAAGCAAAATAATTTTTAGTAAAATCTTCATACCCCATTGGCCAATAATGTTTCTTGTTTTCAGAGTAAACCTCACTCAATTTTGTTCAATTTATCTTAAACCAAGAAAACAAGAATTGTCCAATGGGGCAAGACAAAAATAACTTTAATTAGGCAATTCACAATGTATTCTCTAAAAACCAAGTTTTAATTTCTAATATGAGTTTGCTTCTCAAGTAAATGAATCTTGTTTTAAGGAGGATGTCTATACTGGAAAACAAGACAAAATACTAATAAATACAATTATTTTAGCAGTGTAATATATCGTCATATTGCTTCCTGTTTTAAAGATGTTTAGATATTTGTGATGTAAAGCGAGACAAAAAATACCGAGAAAGGTTTTTGCAGTGTACATAGTAACTGTTGTATAAACCAATAAGGACTAAGAAATAAAGGCACAGCCAAAATAAAAACCAAACAATTGAAAACCAATTCTCATGGTTGCGGCTTAAGACAAAATCTCAGATTAGCATGAAAGATTGTTGTTGCTTTATTGCGTCGCATCTGGTTTGGGCTTGGTGTTTACCTCAGGATGATCCAGGTGTACTGTAAATAAGTGTGATGTAAGTTGCTGTGGATAAAACCATCAGTTAAATGTCAAATTAATTACATACTAGCTTTGAATGTTTCTGTATGCATGCATGTGCGAAACTCTTCGCCAACTCAAGGGTTTTCTGAGTGGTTGTTAGCACTACTATGTAGTTGCCAGGGTGTCCCAAGTCTCTGTGATATTCTGGTCCCTTGGTATGGCTCGAGTCCCTCCTTTAATGCAAGTCTATGAGATTTTCTGCCTGTTTGATCATCCAATTGCTTAGAAAATAATAGCACACCTTTCTCAATAAGCCCTACGATTTAAGGAATCAATCATGTCCGAGTTTACAATAAAATGGCACATAAATGCATCACGCATCTGTTCATTCTTACCCTCCTGTGTACAGGCTTTCACAGACATGGCTCTCTCTTTGCCGGAGAAGTGTTTTGCGCTCACAGTGACCAGGTACTGAGTGTCAGGATAGAGGTTGGTCAGGACAGTGGAGTTCTGTCGGTTACTGACTTTGATGACCCGAAGCTGTCCTGTATGAAGTGCTGAATACTCAATCTGGTAATCCTGAATGAGGTGAGGCTGCAGCGGACCCCAGCTCACCCGCACACTGTTAGTGGTCGAATCTGACACGGTGACTGTCGAAAGGGTCTGGACTTCAGGCTGGGGTGGATTGACTTTGGATGAAAAGAAGAGAGAGAAGAATGTTTGAGCACGCATGTAATTTGAGCATATGGCCTAAATTAAATTCTAAAGGTCTATTTTTGTCCCTTAGAAATTCTTTATAGTTTTTTCAAACTATATTAATAGATATTATATTAATTATAAATACTTTATATCCAATATTACAACATCATTGCAATATGACAGACAGTGCAACACCTGTTAACCCTGGAAGTGATTTTATCACACTAAAATAATGTTAACATGTATAATGTTTACGTCTTGTGGCTATACTTTTGAAAAAGTGTGTTTTTTTGTTTTATGTTTATGGACTGACCCCATTCACTTCCATTGTAAGTGCCTCTGTAACAACGAGTTTCTTCTTTTTCAACTCGCCCCTAAATAAACATTATGCTTCATATGGTGTCGATTGAATACCTTCCCATGTTCATACAATCCATGATATATAAAGGTTATGCTAGTTCTTTTTGCACCGCTTATTATCATATGGGACATGCTCCATCATATTGAGTCACTTTTTACCCAGAAACACATTTTGAGTTTCCATGCAATAAAGTAAAAAAGAAAGTCTCAGCTTTCTAATGATATCATTATTATGTTTATACACGATACCGATAATCGTATAAAATAATTTAAATGTAATGTATTTTATTTTTTTATTTGGTGCATAAAACTCTGGTTTCTGGGTCAAAGTGACTCAAAATGATGGAGCAGGTAACATATGCCTAAATAATGAATTTAACAATGAATAACATATGTCCATTGTTCTAACGCTTATGCAAATTTTGATTAAAAAGAAACATAAGGAAATAAAAGCTTGTCTATATTCTTTATACACAGAGTAAATTCTAGAGACAGTTGTGTGTGAAAATCCCAGCAGTAACAGAAATACTCAAACCAGCCCATCCAGCACCAACAACCATCCATGTGATTATCTAATCAGCCAATCGTGTGGCTACAGTGCAGTGTATAAAATCATCCAGATACGGGTCAGGAGCTTCAGTTAATCTTCACATCAACCATCAGAATGGAAAAAAAAATATCTCAGTGATTTCTGTGGCTCGTTTGAGTGTTTCTGTAATTGCTAATCTCCTGGGATTTTTACACACACAACAGTCTCTAGAATATACTCAGAATGGGGCCAAAAACAAAAAAACATCCGGTGAGGGGCAGTTCTATACTGAGATGCGGGTTGACGCTGTTTTGGTGGCATGAGGGGGACCTACACAATATTAGGCAGGTGGTTTTAATGTTGTGGCTGATCAGTGTATATTTTTAGATTCAAATTGACAATGTGTTTTATTGTTGGATTATATAAATAAAGGCCTTTTCCATAAATCAAAGAGAAATCAGAATGACATCATCATCTTTGGACATGAACACTGCAAAGTCAAATACTGTAAGCGCCTGCTCCTTTTTTTTATCTCTTTATTTTACATTTTGTTATTTGTGACAGTAGAGGGCAAGCTTACTATGTTGACCCTGTTGATTAATTGATTATAAAAAATATCAGCATTAAATTAATCTAGTAGTGTAATAACCTTGCGTTAGTGGTTAGGATAGGAATGGCTATATGAACTGTAAAACCATCCACCCTGTTATAAGAGGCACACATTTTGAAGCCCCAAAACCCCTAAAGGTATAAAGAGTTGCCTTTTGGAAATACCCCATTTTCCCCTTAAAGGAACAGTTCACCCAAAAATGAAAATCCTCTCATCATGAGAGTGTCTGACTTTAATTCTTCTGCAGAACACAAATTAAGATTTTAAGAAGAATATCTCAGCTGCCTTTATGTGATTTTTGGAGCTTTAAAGTTTTGGTCACTTCACTTGTATTGTATGGACCAACACTGCTGAAATATTCTTCTTAAAATCTTCATTTGTGTTCTGCAGAAGAATTAAAGTCAGACACATCTAGGATGGCATGAGAGTAAATGATGGGAGATATTTTTTTTTTTTGGGAGAACTATCCTTTTAATTACTCATCTGCGTTTTAAGCTCCTCCCACCTGGTTCTGTGGTAAAGGTGGCAGAAAGAGAGTTCAGGAAGTCCAGGTTAGCCTTCGGGGTAAGTGTGACTTGGTACGTGGTGTCTGGACGAAGGCCAATCAGGTGAGCCGAGCTGGCATCTCCAGGTCGGGTGATTCTCTTAAAAGGTTCCAAGCCTGTCCCGGGGCTGGTTCCTGAACCCCCTGGCCCTTCGTTCCCCCCTGTTCGGACAGGCCCAAACTGGATATCATAGTAGCCGGTGCCAGCCAACACTGGCCTCCATTCCAGCATGGCAGTAGTAGTAGTGACCGACTTCACCTGTAGCCTCTCGGCACGAATAATCTCTGGGTTTGATCAGAGAGAGAGAAGGTGTGGTTAGTATTGAGTACAAATTCAAGAGGACCCCAAGACTCGCCACCATTATGCTGGGGCGTTTTGGGTGGTTGCCAGGACATTGTTATGTCTCTATGATATTCTGGTCTTTAGATATGGCTCACGTGCCTTCATTAATATAAATCTATTATTTATTTCGCCCTGTTCAATCATACTCTAGGGCAAGGGTTCTCAACGGGGGCGGTATTTCCCACCCCAGGGGGCGTGCAAAGGATGCCAGGGGGCGCTTAGAGCAAATTAGTAGAGAGGGGGGTGTTAGGATACAAAAGTCAGTCATGATAATCAAAGGTAAGGGAATGATGTAGGGGGGCATTCATCAAAAACATGTTGAGAACCCCTGCTCTAGGTGAAAAGGCTACAACGTCACCTGGTCTGAATTTTTGTGTGTGATATATGCCTTAGTTTATGTAAGTGTCTGTAAGTGCACATATATGTACCTCCTTATATATGCAAGAAGGAATGCCCACTATAAATAGCTACGTCTAGCGCTCCGGGGGGATTTAACCAGGGGTCGAATAGGCCAAAATAATTTCTGTATTAATAGCCCCCATCTCTCATTACAGTGTCTCTCTGTTCCTGTCCCTACTTCCTTCAGACCCCTATTTTCTTGGAGCTGTCTCAAGCTATTTGTGACAGAGTGGACTAACATGGAGACTTCCTTCGTGACACTCCCACATAAGATCACTCGCCCTGTTTAGGAAACTCTCTCATCAGATAATGATTATTGTTATTTTGGATGATTAATGAACTCATGGATTACAGGAGTTTAAAAGGTAATTTTATATGGTAAGCTACAAGTTACGAAGACATGTTGGTGGGGCTCATTTGGATGGTTGGGAATTTTGTGTTCACATCTTGTTCAGTTCCTTTTCATTTTAAAGGAATTGTTCATGCCAAAATCATTTACTCACCCTCGTAACGTTCCAAACCTACATGATGTTATTTCATCTGTGAAACAAAAAAGGAGATATTTGGCAGAAGAGTTTAGCATTTCCTCACAATGATTTTAGCATTTCCTCGCAATAAGTTTAGCATTTCCTCGCAATTAGTTTAGCATTTCCTTGCAATTAGTTTAGCATTTCCTTGCAATTAGTTTAGCATTTCCTCGCAATAAGATTAGCATTTCCTCGCAATAAGATTAGCATTTCCTCACAATTAGTTTAGCATTTCCTCACAATGATTTTAGCATTTCCTCGCAATAAGTTTAGCATTTCCTTGCAATTAGTTTAGCATTTCCTCGCAATAAGTTTAGCATTTCCTCGCAATAAGATTAGCATTTCCTCGCAATAAGATTAGCATTTCCTCGCAATAAGATTAGCATTTCCTCGCAATAAGATTAGCATTTCCTCGCAATAAGTTTAGCATTTCCTCACAATTAGTTTAGCATTTCCTCACAATTAGTTTAGCATTTCCACACAATTAGTTTAGCATTTCCTCGCAATTAGTTTAGCATTTCCACACAATTAGTTTAGCATTTCCTCGCAATAAGTTTAGCATTTCCTCACAATTAGTTTAGCATTTCCTCACAATTAGTTTAGCATTTCCACACAATTAGTTTAGCATTTCCTCGCAATAAGTTTAGCATTTCCTCACAATTAGTTTAGCATTTCCTGGCAATTAGTTTAGCATTTCCACACAATTAGTTTAGCATTTCCTCGCAATAAGTTTAGTATTTCCTCGCAATAAGTTTAGCATTTCCTCGCAATAAGTTTAGCATTTCCACACAATTAGTTTAGCATTTCCTCGCAATAAGTTTAGCATTTCCTCGCAATAAGTTTAGCATTTCCTCGCAATAAGATTAGCATTTCCTCACAATTAGTTTAGCATTTCCTCGCAATAAGTTTAGCATTTCCACACAATTAGTTTAGCATTTCCTCACAATTAGTTTAGCATTTCCACACAATTAGTTTAGCATTTCCTCGCAATAAGTTTAGCATTTCCTCACAATTAGTTTAGCATTTCCACACAATTAGTTTAGCATTTCCTCACAATTAGTTTAGCATTTCCACACAATTAGTTTAGCATTTCCTCGCAATTAGTTTAGCATTTCCACACAATTAGTTTAGCATTTCCTCACAATTAGTTTAGCATTTCCTCACAATTAGTTTAGCATTTCCTCGCAATAAGTTTAGCATTTCCTCACAATTAGTTTAGCATTTCCTCGCAATAAGTTTAGCATTTCCTCACAATTAGTTTAGCATTTTCTCACAATTAGTTTAGCATTTCCTCGCAATTAGTTTAGCATTTCCTCACAATAAGTTTAGCATTTCCTCGCAATAAGTTTAGCATTTCCTCGCAATAAGTTTAGCATTTCCTCACAATTAGTTTAGCATTTCCTCACAATTAGTTTAGCATTTCCTACAATAAGTTTAGCATTTCTGCAATAAGTTTAGCATTTCCTGCAATAAGTTTAGCATTTCCTCACAATTAGTTTAGCATTTTCTCACAATTAGTTTAGCATTTCCTACAATAAGATTAGCATTTCCTCACAATAAGTTTAGCATTTCCTACAATAAGTTTAGCATTTCCTCACAATTAGTTTAGCATTTCCTCACAATTAGTTTAGCATTTCTGCAATAAGTTTAGCATTTCCTCGCAATAAGTTTAGCATTTCCTCGCAATAAGTTTAGCATTTCCTCGCAATGAGTTTAGCATTTCCTCGCAATAAGTTTAGCATTTCCTCGCAATAAGTTTAGCATTTCCTCACAATTAGTTTAGCATTTCCTCACAATTAGTTTAGCATTTCCTCACAATTAGTTTAGCATTTCCTCGCAATAAGTTTAGCATTTCCTCGCAATAAGTTTAGCATTTCCTCGCAATAAGTTTAGCATTTCCTCACAATTAGTTTAGCATTTCCTCACAATTAGTTTAGCATTTCCTCGCAATAAGTTTAGCATTTCCTCACAATTAGTTTAGCATTTCCTCGCAATAAGCTTAGCATTTCCTCACAATGAGTTTAGCATTTCCTAGCAATAAGTTTATTTTGGGTCCCCTCGCCATGGCTTTATCCATCCCTTATGAAAATTAATGGCGATTTTACATTTTCTTTATAGAGATTACTAAAAACTCAAAGAGCCTAATTACGTGTTTTATTTATATGTTATTTTACTTTTTGCCTTGCCAGAAGATGTATGCATGATGTATTTTCTTGAGGAAAATTAGAACAATAATCATAATAACAATAACAGTAATATAATAATAAAAAGAAAATTGGTGCACATCATCAGACTGAAATGTGGCTTTATTTTTTTTACTTTGACTATGTTTGTCAAGTTCAAAATAAAGAGAAAAGTTTTCAATTATAAAGTATTTAATTCACTGACTGGATTATTTAAAATTACATATTGTGACATAGTTTAATATATAATACAATTGTATTGATTTTTCAGATTATTTTAACTATATTGTGATATATATCGTTATCATGATACAAAGTTATTCGTATCATCATATCGCCCAACCCTAGCAGTAACCATGACTGTATTAACCATGTTTTTTGGCAGAAAATATAATTTTAAAAACTATGGTGCATGTACAACAATTAATTATGGTGTTATTATAATAAAACATTAGTAAACCATGTATTTTGGCAAAATTATTATGAATTTTGTATAAAAAAATATTATCATCGTTATACTACAAATAAATCAGTTACAATGTGGTTACTTTAGTAACACCATGGTCAATTTTGTGATTACTATGGTTTTACTACAAATATCATAGTTAAACTATGCTTACTGTAGAACCATGGTACATTTTCTTAAGGAATAGATAAAGCTATTGCAAGGGAACCCAAAAAGAAATATTTGTAAGGATCGCAAACTATTGTGAGGGAAACACAACATTTCATAGTCCCCTTAGGGGTTCAGGCCTGTATACTTTAATTTTATGGAAAAAAATGTGTTCCATGGAACAGAGAAAGTCTTTTTTGGAATGACGTAACTAGGGTGTGTAAATGATGACAACGTTTTCATTTTTGGCAGAACTATTCCATTAATTGGCTTTTGGAAAGCTGAGTGAAACACACCAATAATCGCGTTCCTCAAGTCTTCGGTGATGATGCTTATGTCGTCAATGTCCACAAAGAACAGGTGTTCCTCAGCAGGTGGGCTCACGACATCTCTCAGCACCTGGTAGTTCCCGTGACCGGTGGAAACCACCAGTACAGCCACACCCTCGTCTCGCAGTCTCGCCATTGGCTCCTGCACCGCACCGGGATCTACTCCATCCGTGAGCCAAACTAAAACTCTGGGCAGATCTGGTCTTGCCCCTCCAGGTACACCTTGTTTTAAAACCTGATCCCGGGCCATTAGTAAAGCGTCCACCGTGTTGGTATCACCCTTTAGCTGTCTAGTCCTCTTCAGAGCCTCCTGCAGTCCTTGTTGGGAGTTGTAGGTGTCAAAACCAAACTCAAGGTGGGGCTCGGTCCCCACCTGCAGAAGCCCCACCTTTACCTGATCCAGCCCCAATGAGAAAGGCAGAACTAGTTCAGACAGGAAGTTTACCATGCGGAAGAACTCATAGGAGGCCACACTTCCTGAGGAATCCAAGAGGAAGAGGACGTCACCCTCGCAGCAGTTCAGAACTGGAAAAAAGCAAGTAGACATTTAAAGGTGTAAAATTTGATAATTTGATCATTTTTTACAATGGAAGTGAATTGGGTCAGTCCATAAACGCTAAAATACACACCCTTTCAAATGTATAGGCACAAGACATAAACATTATACATGTTAACTTCATTTTAGTGTGATAAAATAGCTTACCAAACTTATCTGTGTAAAGTTATATCCAATATCAGGATTATAGGTTTTACCAACGTTACATTTACATTTATGCATTTGGCAGATACTTTTATCCAAAGTGACTTACAGTGCACTTATTTCAGGGACAATCCCCCCAGAACAACCTGGAGTTAAGTGCCTTACTCAAGGACACAATGGTGGTGGCTGTGGGGTTCGAACCAGTGTCCTTCTGATTAACAGCCCTGTGCTTTAGCCACTACACCACCACCACTCCACATCATCATGTCAACAATGTTATAATATTGAATATACCTTTACACAAATAAGGTTAATAAGTGATGTTTATCACACAAAAATCATGTTAACACATATAATGTTCACATGTGTCTATAGTTTTGAAACCGTGTGTATTTTATTGTTTATGGACTGGCCCCATTCACTTCCATTGAAAGTGCCTTACTGTAACTGTGATTTTTGCTTCTATTTTTATTAAATAAACAACAGAAGAGTGAACATAATTTTTTGTGGTCCTAAAAAATTATGCCAGAAACGCTGTGGTTTGAGCAGAACTTGGAGAGGTGGTGGCCGTGTAGTGCGCTAAAGCACATAACTGGTAATCAGAAGGTTGCTGGTTCGATCCCCACAGCCACCACCATTGTGTCCTTGAGCAAGACACTTAACTCCAGGTTGCTCCGGGGGGGATTGCCCCTATAATAAGTGCTCTGTAAGTCGCTTTGGATAAAAGCATCTGCCAAAATAAATAAATCTTGTATTGAACTTGGACTATCTCTTAATGCTGGGATAGAAGGAAGCATTTTAACATGGAAAAAACTGTCACACTTTATATTTAAGGGGAAATTAGCTCTGGTTTATCATTGAACTAAAGAAGGGAGAGATGTTCTGAGTGTTTATTTAACACATACTGTAGCAGAGCTGAAACACGCCACATATTCCTCGTACGGAGGAGTCAGTGTGACTGTACACAAGCTACTGGAGATTTGCAGGAGTCCATCGGTCATGAAAAGAGTAATATAAGCAATCTGGTGTTTATTTTTTGGGAGAAAATGCGAGTGGTGCTTGCCAGTGCAAAAAGGCCATTATGCTAGGGTGTTATGGGTGGTTGCCAAGGTGTTTTTATGTGGCTGTTATGGCTTTATGAATCAATTGAGCACATTGCTATGCAGTTGCTAGGGTGTTCTTGGTGGTTGCTTACAAGACCAACTCAAAAGGGCCCATACACAAGTATGTAAGGTATTCTGGTCTTTAGATTTGGCTCGAGTCCCACGTTCAATGCAAGTCTATGGGATTTTTTTCTGCTTGTTTTACGCACAAAACTTGGGACAGTATTAATTCAGTTGCAAAGATTCTGTTGTTTTTATGAAAGCTCACACAAGTTTGGATGCAGTCTTCCCATGCACTACCTCTTTATTGAGCACACATTTCTTTCATGTTTATTGTGAGATAATTTGAGAATTAAGGGCCAAACTGAGATGCGTGTGAAAATGAGTGAGGAAATTAGTCATTTGAGAAGGAGGAAAGCCGAAACAGTACATCCTAAAAATAGGTATAAGAAAACATTGGAAATGGTCAGGATAAGGAACAAGTGAGACCTTTATAGTATTTACAGAGATGGAACTTTTGATTTGGCCATTTGAAGAATTTCCTGGCAGAACAGCCCTTTAACCTGGAGCTGCATGATAAACATAAACAGATGGGGGAAGGAACAGGGCAGCTACTGGATGTTACAACCGGGAGGCGAGCGGGTGGGTGGGGGGCATGGAGAAAAGGGGAGGTGAGAATTGGCTGTTCCATGTGAAGGAAAAGGAGGAATGTAAATGCTACTCCAGTAACCGCTGCACACTTAAGAGTGCATAAAGAGAGAAAGTGGGTGAGAGGGCTCGATAGAATGCTGCCAGTATTTGCCATCTACAGTACAGACAATATAAAATCACTCACCCATGTGCAGTAAGGAGCATTGCTTCAGCCATATAATTTATAACTAAATTATAAAAGAATCTTGGAAATCCAAAGTATTTCTTTGTCAACCACCTTCATTTTTGTGACAAAATAAATAGCCTTTCTTTTAGGCACTGGCTAACAAGTTTACAACAATGAATTACAGTAGGATGAAATATTAAGCTCCCAAAGCAGTGTTCAAGCTCTATTTACCACAGTTTTGTTCTGAGAAAAGAGGCCATCTGGTCAGCTGAACCTGTTTAATAAGCAACCTCTGCCAGATCATTTGGAACGGGTGCGATGGCACTTTGCAGAGACACACCAAGCCAGAATGCTCAAGGCTATTGCAGACTTATTTTCCCTGAGTCCAAAGCATGTGTGGTGCACACCAGTTATCCAATATATGATATAAACTCACTGTGAACTTTATTAGGAACACTATGGTCATATAAAGCGCCCAACATGGCCTTCTGCTGTTGTAACCCATTCGCCTCAAGGTTTGACGTATTGTGCATTCTGAGATGGTATTCTGCACACTACAATAGTCAGAGTCGTTTAAGACTATTCTGGCGCCCTAGGCAAGATCCTTATTGCTGCCCCCTATTGCTGTGGGGGGCGGCCTCCTCTTTAGCGACCGCCTAGTTCGCCTATGCCTACAAACGGCCCTGACAATTGTACAGAGTGGTTATCAGAGTTAACGTAGCCTTTCTGTTAGCTCGAACCAGTCTGGCCATTCTCTGTTGACCTCTCTCGCCAACAAGGCGTTTCTGTCCGCAGAACTGCCGCTCACTGTATGTTTTTTGGTTTTTGGCACCATTCTGTGTAAATTCTACAGACTCAAACCTGTCCATCTGGCACCAACAATCATGCCAAGGTCCATTCTGATGGTTGATGTGAACATTAACTCATTTTATGCATTGCACTGCTGCCCCACGATTGCCTGATTAGATAATGTAGGTGTACGGGTGTTCCTAATAAAGTGCTCAGTGAGTGTATATAATATATGTGCTGCTACGCAGACCACAGTTCAAATTGGAGAAAATTAATTATTTCAACTGAAAAATGTTTTGCATTACTACGACTTCACCTTTTCTTGTGCTCATACCACTTGAACTAGGACCATATGCTTTGAAGAAAAAAAGTGAAATGATTTAACACACGTTCATTTGTTTGCCTTTAAGCTCACATGCATTTAAAGTGTCTCTTGTGTTGCTACAACAATGTTTATCAGAAAGTATGCCCAGATTTTCCCATAATGTCACTGAGCATTTAGTTTACAGTTGAAATGGCTTTGGGAGATACAGCATGCTCCAAAATGATTAAACGGAATAGAATAGAATGTACAATGTAAAACATCACAATGGAAAAATATTGACTCAAGGAATCAAAGGGAAAAATGTACATTAAATCTAAACAATGGTTAATGATTTACATTTAAGGAATGATTACTCCCTCAAACTCACAGTCTAGACTTGAATATGACTTCTCATTTATATATCTATCTATCTATTTATATATATATATATATATATATATATATATATATATATATATATATATATATATATATAAAATGCATGACTTACCTGTCCTGGATTACATACAGAGTCCTGCATTCATATACGAACGACATGACTCACCTGAATCAGATACTGAGTCCTGAATGAAAACATGACCGATATGACTCATTTATACTGTATTTCCGAATCCTAATTTAAAACATGGTCGATACAACTCACCTGAACCAGGTACTGATTCCTCAATTAAAAATGACTGGTATAACAAACTTGAATCAAGTACCGAATCCTGAAGTAGAACATGATCGATATGTTGACATGAACTGAAATGATCGATATGACTCACCTGAATCATTAAGTACATAATTTAAAAAAATATCAATATGATTTATCCGAATCAAGTACGGGGTCCTAAATTAAACATTCCGATATGTTCAACCGATCGATATGACTCAAGCGACTCACCTGAATCAGGTACCGAGTCTTGAGCGTCCCCTGACCACAAGAACACGCTGAAGAGAACACACGCGAGCACTTTTCGGACCTCCATGATGGACTTTAAATCAAAAGTACAGTCAGTTCACTTCTCTACATCGCCCAGCACAACTTCGAATCACTTTATCTTTCCTAAACGTCGCACATTCCACTTTTCACTGCAGCCAGAGTCACCCAAAACCTTTTATATAACTTATGTAATAAAATCGCAGCTGCAGCACCTGCTCGGTTATTCTACATTATTTAAGCGCGAACGGAATAAACGCGAAACCCCTTCCTCTTCCATAAAGAGTTCAGTCCAATCAAAGATAGTACCCGATTGAAACGCACTCTCTCGGCTAATGAAATGCACCAGGTTTCCTTCCGCGCTCCACCTCTCTCTCTCTCTCTCTCTCTCTCTCTCTCTCTCTCTCTCTGATGACCCTTATGATGCAGTTATTTTCTTGTTAGGGAAATGGATTAAAAATAATGTATGAAAATATAAATAAAAAGTATGAAAAATACTAATAAAAATAAAAAGGAGTGATTTGTAAATAATATTCACCCTTTGCTATATTGAAAGCACTTCAACTATTATTATATTATGTTTTACCTTGTGAATTTCATTATTGTTTTTTATTTCATTTATTTATTTACTGTAATTTCAAATCAGATGATTGCAACATACTCCAAAAAAGTTGAGACATGGACAATTTAACACTAATAACAATTTGACAAGTTGAAATAAAAAGACAATGTGAAATAGGAGCTGTGAAAAAGGTGAGGCAATCGTGTCATAGTATATAAGGAGCCTCCAAAAACAGCCGAGTACTTCAAGAGCGAGGATCGTTCGAGATTTGTCAATTTGCCAACAGATGCTTCAGCAAATAATCTAGCCCTTTGAAAACAATGTTCCCCACAGACATTTCACTCTCTAAAGTGCACATTATAGTTAAAAGATTCAAGGAATCTGGTCAAATCTCTGTGCATAAAGGGCAAGACGAAAACCACTTCTGAATGTGCGGGATCTCTGATCATTCATCTGTAATGGATATCATGAACATGGGCTTGGGATTACTTTAGTAAGCCTTTGTTAGTCAACATCATTCGGCGCAGCGTCCTCAGATAAAGTCAAGACTTTACTATGTGAAGGAGAAGCCGTACATCAACACTGTCCAGAAGCGCTGCCAACTTCTCTGGGCTCGGTCTCATCTTAGATGGGAAGTAGAACAGTGGAACTGTGTTTTTTGGTCCGATGAGTCCACATTTCAAATCGTTTTTGAAAAACACAGCCGTCGTGTTGTCAGGTCCAAAGAGGAAAAGGACCATCCAAGCTGTTGTCAGCGTCAGGTCCAAAAGCCAGTGTCTGTATGGGCCAGGGGTGTGTTAGTGCCCATGGCATGGGTAACTCTGTGAGGGCACCATTAATGCAGATAGATATGTACACATTTTGGACCAGCATATACTGCCATCCAGCACTGTCTTTTCCAGGAATGTCTCTGAATTTTCAGCAGGACAACTTCAAACCGCATACTGACTGAATAAGCAAAGGGTGCAGGCGCTAGATTGGCCATCTGCAATTGAGAATGTGTGGTGCATTATGAAGTGCACAATATGGCAACGGAGGCCCTGAACAATTGTGCAGCTGAAGACCTGCATATTGGATGAATGGAGGATGGAAAATTCCACTTTCTAAACTTAACAAACTTGTGTCTTCAGTGCCTAAATGCTCAATAAGTGTTATTAGAAGAAATGGGGATGTTTCACAGTGGTAAACACTCGACTGCGTAAATATGTTGGGGTTAATAGAATAAACATGCTTGTATGTTTTGTTTTACATATTCCATTGTAATGACATGTTTTTGACATATTTACCACAGTAATACCATGTATTTTGAGCATGTACAGTGCCATGGTTATACCATATTTTTCGTTTACATATACCATGGTATTAACATGTATTTTGACATACACCGTGATAATACCATGTTTTTTTTTTTTTTACATCTACCATGGTTATACCATGTTTTTATAACATTGACCATGGTAATATTTATGTTTTTTGAACATATACAGTACCATGGTAAAACCGTGTATTTTGAGATATACCATGGTAATAATACCATGTTTCTGAATATGTACCATGGTAATACCATGATTTTGCACATGGGACCATGGTACTATAATACCATGGTTTATGGATATGTAATATGGTAATACCATGTTTTGGGCATCTACCATGGTTATACCATGTTTTTTTAACATTGACCATGGTAATATTATTATTTTTGAAAATATACCATGGTTATACCAAGTATTTTGACATATACCATGATAATAACATGTTTTTTAAACATTGACCATTGTAATATAATGTTTTTTTTAAACATATCATGCTAATTCCATGTTTTTGTATGTAACATGGTAATATAATGTTTTTTGAACATATACAGTACCATGGTTATACCATGTTTTATTTACATTGACCATGGTAATATTATGTTTTTGAACTTATACCATAGTGATACCATGTTTTGACGTATACCATGGTAATTACATGTATTTATTTTTACATATACCAAGTCAAGTCAAGTGGTTTTTATTGTCGTTCAACCATATAAAGTTAGTACAGTACACAGCGAAATGAGACAACGTTCCTCCAGGAACATGGTGCTACATAAAAACAACTTAGGACAAACACAGAACCACATGAGACTACACAGACTAAATAACATACCTATATAAAGTGCACGTGCAAACGTGTGCAAAAATACGGGACAGTACAATAAATTACTAACAATGAACAGGACAATGGGCACAGTGAGAGACAGTGCAGCGCCGACCAGTACACAGTAGTGCAAAAGATGACAGTTTCTAAAAATGCCAAATGTAAACATATACATACTATGAGATAGTGTTCTATGCACATAGCTGTTATTGAGGTAACAGCCAGTTATACCACTACCATGGTAATAACATGTATTTTGATCATATACAGTATCATGGTTATACCAATTATTTTGACATATACAGTGATAATGCCATGTTTTTTCAAACATAGCATGCTAATTCCATGTTTTTGGATGTAACATGGTAATATAATGTTTTTTGAACATATACAGTACCATGGTTATAAAAACTTTTCCACATGAGACCGTGGTACTGTAATGCCGTGATTTACGGACATGTACTATGGTAATACCATGTTTTTGGACATCTACCATGGTAGTATTATGATTTTTGAACATGTATGTTGGTAATATGTTTTATAATTTGGTTATGTACCATGGTTTTTGCAGACATACTATGGTAATATTTTGGTATTATTTGGAGTACCATGTAAATACCATTGTATATGAATATGGAAGTGATTTAGTTCCATGGGATACTGTATATCAAAGTACTGTAGTTCACAGTGTTTTGCTTTTTTTTTCTCTCTTGTTTCTTTTAGGGAAGGCTGTCCTTTCTTTTTTCTTTAGCTGTGAAAGATTTGGTTTATTTTCAAAATTATGTAACATTTAAATCTACAGGATCTAACTTGATTTTTCTTATCTTTTTTTTGTTTGTTTGTTTGTTTGGGAAATGGTGCTGCTGGTGAACCGAAAGTTATTTTGATAATAACACCTACTTATGAATGTGGATTTATTTAATTTTGATTGCCTGATAGGTATGTACTTACACAAGCACCTCATAATGAGCCTAAATGTGAGTCACTTCAATCGTGTGATAACATGAGATAAACTTTTATAAAGAGCCTCTGAGTATATAAGGAAGTAGTAAAGGTAACCAAACATTATACTGTACCACATAGTTACTGCTGCATATTTCATATACCATGTAAAAAGAAGCAAAAGCTGTGTGCACAATTACACACCTACTAAGCAAACAGATATGCTAGACGTCTGCAGCATTAAATTGACATTCAGTAACTTAACCTCCTTTTTTCCTTTGAACTATCCCTGGGTAAACCCCCATGGAGAGTACAACACCTCCAAAGATATTGAGAAACATGTTTTTCCCTGCTGCAAAAAACAAACAAACAGCTTAAACAGTCTAAATATGAATTGCTGGTCTTAGCTAGTCTCCATGGGAAGACTAGCAAACCATCTTAGGCTTTTTCAGAACTAGCTATTCTGATTCATTTATAACAATTATCATGCAACACGTGAGGACTCATGTACAGCAGACAGTCTTGTTCATTGCTGTACCCAACCAGTCTAGACATGCAGCACCCCCACCCTTGTATGACTGTCATAATTTTTCAGTGTCCAGCAGATAGGAGCTTTTGTCTTTGAATCTTTCATCGAATAAATCAGATGTATCTGTGCACCTGGGAAAATTTTGTTCTGGAATGTGCACATTCCCTTGCAAAGCAAGTGGTCCTGAGATACTCTGTTATACTCGTTGAAGGTGAGGTAATATCATTCCAAAGGGTGTTGAGAGTGGAAATAAAGATTTCTTTTGTGGGAGGGGGAAGAGCGATTTGAATATCAAAAATGCAATAACTAGGTCAGAAAAGAGTGCAACCTTTTCTTCCATCTGATGTGTCTAAACACTTGACAGGTGTTGAATTTCCTGACAGACTCATAAATACATAAATAAGTGTATACGTTTTCAGCCAAAATGACTAATTGCTGTTCAAGTAGATATGGTCTCTGGAATTGCTTGGTTACTTGATCTCGCTAGGGATCGTATTAACTGGATTCTGTCTCATAGGTTAGGATTGGGTATGAGAGAAGGGTGCAGGCATGGCACTCAGAAATAGTGGAGTGGTGAACAGATGCAGAGAGAGGTCCTCAGAGACAGCCATGCCCTGCTCAGTTTTCTTAGTCTGGCAGGGTAGAAATACAGAGTAAAACAGTTGAGAAACCCTGTTGATAGCATATGTTGTTTGACAGCAGATTTCATCACTATAAATAAAACTCCATGGCTCAGCATTTTCTTTATTTAAGTTAATTAAAATGGGCAACCTTGTCCTTGAACTGCCATGTCTTGCTCTGAATGATGGCCTTAGGGGATTGAGTCTTTGTCAGGGTCATAAGGGGTCTGGTATTGGTCTGGATCTTGGAGTTAAGTCTTGGTCTAGGCCTTACAGAATCTAGTCTTGGTCTGGGTCTTAAGGGGACCGTTATTAGACTGGATCTTTGAATAAGGTCTAGGGAGATCTATTCATAGTCTGTGTCTTGGTCTCGGCCTTAGTGTACCTAGTCATGGTCTGGGTCTTAAGGGGTCTGTTATTTTTCTGAATCTTGGAGTTAGGTCTTGTTGTTGTCCATCTAGTCTTGATCTGAGTTTTAAGGTTAGGTCTTTGTCTGGGTTTTAGAGGATCTAGTCTTGGTATGGGTCTTAAGGGGTCTGGTATTGGTCTGGATCTTGGAGTTAGGTCGTGGTCTGGGTCTATCTTGTCTTGGTCTGGGTTTTAAGGTTAGGTTTAGTCTGGGTCTTAGGGGATCTAGTCTTGGTGTGGGTCTTAATGGGTCTGGTATTGGTCTGGATCTTGGAGTTAGGTCTTGGTCTAGGCCTTATAGAATCTAGTCTTGATCTGGGTCTTAAGGGGACCATTATTGGTCTGGATCTTGGATTTAGGTCTTGGTCTGGGTCTATCTAATGTTGCTCTATGTTTTAAAGTTAGGTCTTGGTCTGGGTCTTAGGGGATCTATTCTTGGTGTGGGTCTTAAGGGGTCTGGTATTGGTCTGGATCTTGGAGTTAGGTCTTGGTCTAGGCCTTATGGAATCTAGCCTTGGTCTGTGTCTTAAGGGGACCGTTATTGGTCTGGATCTTGGAGTTATGTCTTGGTTTTGGTCTTAGGGGATATAATCATGGTCTGGGTCTTGGATTAGGTCTTGGTCTAGGTCTTAGGGAATCTAGTCTTGATCTGGGTTTTAAGGTTAGGTCTTGGTTCCGGTCTTGGTGATCTAGTCTTGGTCAGGTTTGGGTTTAGGTCTGGATCTTAGGAGAACTTTTCATGTTCTGGCACTTGGGGTTAGGTCTTGGTCTAGGTGTTAGGGGATCAAAGCTTGGTCTGGGTATTAAGATGTCTGTATTGTCTGTTTCTTGAAGATAGGTCTTGGTTTGGATCTTAAGGGATCTAGTATTGGTCTGGATGTTGGTCTTGGTGTGTCTGGTGTTGGCTCCAAATCTGCCAGCTACTGTAGACTAGACCAAACCAGCCTAAACTAATGTGGTCCAGAATGGAAATTCATGCTTATTTAACTGGTCTTTTGAGCAGGGAAGTAGATGAGTATTGCTTCAACTACCTTTGAATGATTTTTCAGTTTAATTAACATTCAGAGAATAGTTGTTTTTACTAGTTCTTTCAGTGAAACTAAAGCTGCTATTTCAGTTTTGTGCAAAATCGCTCTCTGTAAGTCTCTGCTATCATAGCAACTTCTGTTTATTGCAGCCACGAAGAAGCAAGGAAGTATGAGAAAATGACAGAACTGTTATCTGATATCTGTTATCTGTACTCAGAAAATGAAGGCAAGGAAAGTTGAAAGCTCATAAACCCAGTGACAATAATCAGAAGCATTCGGTACAAGGAGCCTACGAGGCCCGTTTGCTAATGGGGACCAGACAGCAGACATAAATAACGTACTTCCATGCAAAAACTAAAAATGCTGCAGGAACACAGATGGCGTTCCCATCCTCAACGTATTTATAAAAAGTTGTCCGTTCCTCCTCTGCCTTCCTGACTCTCAAGTGTGCTCTTCACTACCTGCGTCATTTGGACTACCCTCTTTGTGGTCTAAATGACCTGACTTCCACTACTCTCCGTGCTCAAGGTTTATCACAAGGTTTGTTTGTGCACAGAACATTTTATGGCTTCCCATATGGGCCCCATGTGTTAATATACATCCTTGTCTTTAATGGGCTGGAAACCTGTGTTTTTTCACCACTGGATGTACATGTGATTACATGTATCATATCCAATATAATTAGTAGGCCTTTGTTGGCTTGAGAGGTAATGGAAAATTTATCTAGGTTTTTACCAAAAAATAGAGCAGCTGTCACAATTTCAGCATTCAGAGTTTCCCAATTTTATGTAGCCAACACCTACTTTACAACTTTTCCATGGTGAGCTTCTACACAGCGTTTCTCTGCCAACTGTAGTTTTGCATCTTGAGAAACCCATCCATTGCAAATTGAGACAACATTTGTGAAACTGCAGCTACCAGCCGTGCAAGAGGTTCCCTGATGTATTTATGGCATTCCAAAAGCTTGGAAAGAAAATCTCACAGTTGAAAAGGAATTTCCAAAACGAAAGCCCATTATATCCATGGAGAAATATGCAGAGACAATGAGCCCCTTGTGTCCTCTCAAGGAACCCACTAAAATGATCCTTTATCTCTAGCATATTTATGCACGATTTGACCATTTTTAATCAAAACCACGTAATGTTCCTGGTTAAAAGCTAGTAAAGCACCCATAATCTTTTTTTTATTCAGTTCATATTTAGTAATCAGCACTGTGACTAAGCCTGGATAAAAGGCATGGGGTGGATTCACTGATGTCAACGTGTGACAGCATATTTTCCAATATGAGGAACCCGCAGCAAAAGGTTGCGTGCATTGATGTAAAAAGATAGGCTCAATCCAGAGCACATTGCAAGGATGAATGCTTACAATACCCCTCCCTTGTCCATTCAGATGTTTCTCTTTTATAGCTCAGGAGACACCAAGATTTCCTAAGTTATGTTTCACATGTCAGTTCAAATGAAATAAATGTGGATAGCATAGCTCAGATCATTTGATCTTGGAATGCGACGTTCATATTGACAACTCTGACTTTTGATTGCAGACACTTGGCAAATCTGAGAAATGAGATATAATTTGTGATTTTCTTTTCAGTGGCCATTACCTTGCTTTTTAAAGAGATTCTTACCATTTTCCTTGGTTAGCCTTAGTTTCCCACATGTCCTTGTGCGTCTCAATGCAATTTAGCATTTTCCTTTCTTGGCCACATTCTTATACAGCTGCGGTTCTCCTTTTATATGTCTCTTTAGTCATAGCATGACCTTTTCTTCCACTTCCCATTCCCAAAAGACTGCCCAGCTGCCTTCTTCCATAGAAACAAACGTATACAAAACACACACAAAAGCTGCTATATATTGCTTTGTACAAGTGCAACCATATTTAAGAAAAGCATGCCTTGTGGCATGACAGAGCCTGTTCTAGCCTTTAAAAAAAGCTAGATGCAGTATGACAAATAGAACAGAATGCAGGTGTCTCCAGATGCATTTTTAGATGTCTATGTTTTTTGGGGGTCATTTACATTGAATTGTCTTTTTTTAATAGTTTTTCTGTGAAGATGAGATAGACAGACATATTTGACCATCGTGCCACCTCTCACTGTTTTTTTCCCCAGTATCTCACAGGAGTGCCACGTTTTTCAGATGCCGTGTCAAGTTAAAAAGAACTTTTATTTCTATTCATTAGCTTTTTTTTTAGTAAGCTTTAGTTCGCTTTTCTAGTTTTGCATTCAAACTTTTTTTCTATGTATACGTGTCTTGGACCGTTGCGCCGCCTTGTTGTTGTTTTTTTAGCGTATCATGCCGGAGTGATGAAATTTTTTTAGACACAGTGTCAAATTAAAAAGATCTTCGACTTTTATTCAAGTTCTTTAGCTTTTATATTTGGCTTTACCATTTCAGTTATAGCATTATTTTTCAAAGTTTTTGCATCCCTTTTTTGTTTTGTATTTCAAGTTAAACATGCACTAGAAAGACGTCTTGGACTGCTGCACCACATCTTGCTGTTTTGTCAGTGTCTTGCTCAGGAGCGCCATGATTTTTATATGCCGTATCAAGTTAAAAAGAACTTAAACTTTTATTTTGGGTCTTTAGCTTTTTTTAGTTAGCTTTAGTCTTTCAGTTCTAACTTTAGTTTTCTAGGTTTCTTTTTTTTGCTAGACAGACGCACTTGACTGTTGCGCCACCTCTCACTGTTTTTTCAGCGCCCCGCGCAAGAACACCGCAGTTTTAGACGCTTTGTCAGGTTGTCCAGAATTTCAACTCTTGTTTCAGGTATTTCACTTTTTTTAGTTAGCTTTAGTTCTAGCTTAGTTCTAGCTTAGTTTGCATAGTTTTTGTGTTCGTTTTCCAATACTTTTTCTGTTTAAACAAGCACTAGAACATTTTTGACTGTTGTGCCACCAATCACGGTTTTTTTCAGTATCCTACTCGGGAGTTCCACGTACTTTGGTGGCAAGTTATTTTAAAATAACTTCAACTTTTAATTCTGTTCATTCTGTTTTTTTTTCTTTTCTAGTTTTTCTATCGTTATGCTAGACAAACATCTTTGACTCTTGCGCCACCTTTCGCTGTTTTTCCAGTGTCCCAAGCTAGAGCGCCACTGGGCCGTTCAAACCAACCTTATTCTTGCAGTAAAAAGCTAGAAACTGAAAAACTAAAGCTAACTAAAAATACTAAAGACCTGAAATAAAAGATTAAGTTCTTGACAAGGCAACTAGCGTGGGATGCTGATAACAGCAAGTGATGGTGCAACAGTCAAAGATGTCAGTCTCGCATAATGATGCAATGACTAAAAACCGAATGAACAACAATAACATTTTATTTAAGAAGATCTTTTAAAATAACATGCCGACAAAAAATTGGGAACTCCTGTGCAGGATGCTGAAAAACCTCAGAGCAGCGGCACAACGGTCAAAGTTGGTCTAATGTATACATAGAAAAACTATTGAAAAAAGCTCAAGAGTTAAAGTTCTTGTTAAGTTGTCAAGAACTTCAACTTTTATTTCAGGTCTTTAGCTTTTTTAATTAGCTTTAGTTTTTCAGTTTCTAGCTTTTTACTGCACAAATTCGGTTGGTTTGAACTTGACATGGCATCATTAAAATACGGTGTTCCTGCTTAAGATGCGCAATGGTCAAAGATGTTCATCTGGCGCTTTTTTACATAGAAATACAATTAAAAAACTGCGCAGGTGGACACAAAAGCCGTTTTGAACAAACAGCCCCATGTATGGTTGCTAGAAATTATTTAAATACTGCTTTTGGGTGTGTGTACTGCAAATTATCTTTTCAGAGTGTTTACTTTATATGACTAAGCGGATGTCAAAAGGGTGTATTTACTTTATACTACCTTTGATTGGATGCCAAATTCCCTGAGAATCCCCCTCACAGAGAGGGCCTGTCTGGACAGATTTGGCTATGGATGTAGTAATGAAAACACATATCTTTTAAAGACAGAACAATGGCTGCTAAGATTGTGTGTGAGTGTGTACAGTATGTGTGTGTGTGTCTCCGCTTAGATCGGAGGTGGAAAAATTTTGCTGTCTTATCTCTCCACAGTTGTGGTGAGCACTTGATGAGAGGGTGATGACGGTAAACCCGTTGCACTCTTAACTTTGAACAAACACACCTTCTTCTTTTTTTTTTTTTTTACCCCTGAGCACCTTCAGTCTTCTGTCTCTGTCTTTTCCTGTTTTCTTGTAGTTCTAGGGTCAATGCATGTGTGGCTGAGCATGTCACCCTCATTAGGTAGAGCTCTTGTGAGGCTGATGGAAATGAAAGGCCAAGTAGTAATAGCATTGTCTGTCAGTGACCCCAAACCTCGTATGTATAAACACTTACGTACAGTACTGTGCAAAAGTGTTAGGCACTTGTGAATGTTGCATAGTGAGGATGGCTTCAAAAATTATGACATAATTAGTTTTCATATATCACTTAATGTCATCCAAAGTCCAGCTGTGACCACCTTTGCCTTTAAAACAGCACCAATTCTCCTAGAGACACCTGGACACAGTTTTTCTTGGTTATTGGCAGATGGGATGTTCCAAGCTTCTTGGAGAATTGGCCACAGTTCTTCTATCTATTTTAGCTGTCTCAATTGCTTCTGTCGATTCTTGTATTCCCAGACTGATTCAGTGTTCAGTGGGGGGCTCTGTGGGGGCCATGACATCTATTGCAGGGCTCCCTGTTCTTCCATTCTAATCCTTTCTCTTTGCAAAAGTAATGTTTGGGAATCTAACATTTATATTTCCTATTGACATACTAAGGCTGAAGATATAAATAACCATCTTAATTCAAATGCTTTTGGGAAACATCTTATGTGCCTAAGACTTTTGCTCTGTACTGTATGTCTTAGAATCAGAGGAAGGAAAAGAGTTTCTCTCAACTAAGATAAACTAACAATGCCAAAATGAGTCAAACTCTCAACCAGAAAAGACTCTATAGATAAGAGAGACACTGATGGTGTTTATGACAAGGTTTTCTGTAACAAGCTATTATATCTATCTGTCTTGTCAGATTATTGTGTTGTGTAAACGGCTAATGGGTATCGCTCAATATGGATGTCCTCTTTATCTATGGTCTTGTAGACCAGAACTGTTGTGCTGGTTTTACATTCAACAGAAAGTTATCTTTGCTTACACAAACTCTCAAGGATGATGATAATTTTATCAGTATCTCTCTTGCAGGTTGTACATAAAAAAAAATAAAAGATGTTTTTACGTAACAACACAAAGAGCATTATTCAAACGTAAATGTGAGATTCTTCACTGACATTTGTTTATATAAAACATAGGGTTTGTATTAACAGGGACATTGGCAGCATTTTCTTCATAGTTCTTCCACTTTCTTATCATTTTTATTAAAGTCTTGACCTTATATTCAAATATTACCTTAATAAAGAGGCGATACCAGGCAGTTTCATGTGGATCACTATTGTCCTCTGGTGGTCGAAAAGTGACTTGTGTCTATGCAGAACCAAAAAGGGCGTTTTCTAACCACTTTACACGATTTTTCTATTTCTAAAGTTTTTTTGAGCAAGTTTTTTTAGTCAGTCCACTCGGCGGCCATCTTTGGATCGCTCTCAGGCAGCTATTTTTCTATAAATGCGGCATACAAGTGCAGTTCCTATATACTTGAGTGGGGAAAGACCGAAATCTCCAAAATTGTTGGTCAAGATTATTATCAGGGAAAATATTTCAAATCAACAGTAAAATCTGACAACATCTGTTCACAAATTGTGTTGCTTTACCTCAGATTTCGCTAAAAATCGCAATTTTTATAAGATATTGCGCATGCACGTTCTTGAGTTGATTGACAGGCGATGTTTGTATCTAAAAGGTGATTGGCTCCTTTACCTGAAGGCGGGACTTCCTTTCTACATCCGTTGACCGTTGGGCTTTCCACTTTCTCCCATTCATTTGAATAGAAGTGGCCTGTCTCTGCTAAATAGAAGCTACCACACTGAGTGAGATTCCCTAAAAAATAAATAAAAAAAAGAGTGAGATTCCCTACTTTCATTGGATAGCTGAGAAACGCTTCGCAAACGCCCACTTATTACTGAATTGATAATCCCTTCTTTCATTGGATATTTAAAAAACGCCTATCAACGCCCATTTTGATAACAATTGCACGTCATTATTACTTAAGAGGACGTTTATTATTTATATTCAGTCTCTATTCAGCTATTTGCTCAATTCAAAAGTTAATGACCGTATCAGACACAACATCAACAATTAATTCGATAGTCATTAATTGAGCCATGCTGAGTGCTGACGTTGCTTGGTAACCTTCTGGTAGCGTCCAGTCACGTAACCTCTTCAGTATTCATGAGTCAAACGTTTGCCGTTCAAGGTAGAATCCAGCCAATCAGTTATGCCTACTGTGTGAACGTCAAGTTGCGTAATTAATATTCATGAGCCAATCTTTCGCTTTGGATTCGTGAATAACGGGACTGAAATGGTCAGTAAGGGGCTTAACCACTGATCTATATATATAACTGGATAGCTCATGACGTCACAACAGTGAAACTACTGCGCCGCCATCTTGGTATTCCCTAACATTCTGTACTCCTATGTGTCTCAATGGGAAATCGTCTGTTTTGGTGAGTAATTTGTACCCATCCAGTCACATTAAAACACATTTCTTATGTCTGCATACACTGTATCACAATGCAATCTTCCTAAATATGTAATTCATTATTTATTTTGACTTTAATTTTCCCCCTGCTTATTCTAAATGTGAGCGTGTTATGTTACTCTTTATTGCAGCAGCATTACGTTCAGCGGCACGACGTACGCACGTGTTTCAATAGAAACAAGTTTAAGAAACTGAGGTAAGATATCAGTAGACATTTTCAAACATATTTTTTGCAGGCTTTAAAGTTTTTATTCTGAATACATAATTATGTTTTGTAGCTTTTGTTTACGTTGAACGTGCATTGTGGTTATTTTCTTAGGATAAATGAATATTAGCTATGCAGCTAACGTTAACTTAGTGAGTTATACTGTTATTCATTGTGGTTATTTTCCTAAGTCAGCTTTTGTGGTCAAGTTGAATATCTAGTTGCAGATCAACACCGGTTACATATGATAAATATAATGTGGGCTTTCATTAATTCTCTGTGTGTGATTTGTACTTTTTGCAGTGCAGGCCTGAATACGGTCAGGCTCACGGGCATCATTTATAAAGTGATCAATTGGAATAGACGAGGAGCAGGGCAGGACTGGTAATCTGGACTACCGGACATTTTTCCGGTGGACCGACAATCTTTGGGGCCGATCAGGGTGGACTGGCCATCGGGAGAACCGAGCGGGTCGCTGTGTCGGCCGCGATAATCTAAAACGAGCCGCCGCGTTAGCGAACACTCCCCCCCAACAACTTTTTGACAGTTATGTCAAATCCCGGGCCGATTTCTCTTTCCAGTCCAGCCCTGAAAAGGTGCACATGGATATTGTTGAAGTTAAACAAGGTAAATTTGCCGTTTGGATTTCAATAAACATCGCACTGAATGCTAGATAAAACTGGAATTGGTTTGCAACAGGAGGAAAAGCTGTATGAGGAGTCAGCCTGGCTTCACTGAAGAGCTGTTTTAACAGAGTAAAAAATATTATACTGTCTGTTTTTATTTGCAATGAAGATACTTTTGCAACATGCAGTACAAGTCTCATAAAATTACTGTGTTTCAGATAGTTATATCATTTAATATTAATAGAAAAATTGACCCAAATATGTAAATTCTGTCATCATATACTCAACCTCATGTCCTTCCAAATCCATGTGACTCTTTTGCAGAACCCCCAAAAATGTATTTTGTATTCCATATAATGAAAGTAAATGGTGAGCAGAATAGCTTGTTTTGGTCACCAGTGGCTTTCATTATATGGACAAAAACATTTTTTAAATGTCATCTTTTGTGTTCCACAGAAAAAGTCATACAGGTTTGGAAGGACATGAGGTTGAGTAAATAGCTGTACGTAAGGTCTTAAGTTGGGGAATAAAGTTCAAGGCTTCAGTAACTACTAGTTAGTTTGCAACTAAGTTGGTGCTTAATTTGGTTGCTCCACCTGTTCTTTAAGTCAATTTTTTTTATGTACTTGGAAGCTTTTGTTATTGAACAAATAAATATGTATGATTTCCTTGAGTGTGCATATGTCAATAAACCTATTTCTGATTATGATTTAAAATATCAGGGATTGTTGAAATAATTAAATGCTCACAAGCTGGTATGTACATGTTCCAGAAATGAATGCAAATGGATAATTCCATTAAGTAAAGGTAAATTAATGTGTGTGTGTGTGTGTGTGTGTGTGTGTGTGTGTGTGTGTATATATATATATATATATACACACACACACATACTACATATGAACTTGTGTGTGTATACTATGCTACATTTTTATATTTGGTTCTGGATTTATTCTAAGAGGTACTGTCTAGTTACAATATCAACACAAAGCTAGTCGTTTTTATTAACTTTAAAATTTGTTGATGTGCATGCACCCCCTAAATTAGTTCACATTTACTATATAATCTAGTCAAAATGGTTAATAATGTTGGCAATTTATGCAGATGTATAATTTGTCAACATTATGAACAATGAGCATCAACAGATTTAAACTATGAAGGCAGAGAAACATTGCATCCTGTAACAATCTGCAGATGGATAACTTTGCTTTAAAAAGGGGTATTAATACACTTTGGTGTTGTATTTTTACTGTTGATTATTAAAGATTATTATCGTTATGGACACTCTACATGGGGATAACGACTAATGTGTGCTTAATATGTACATAGTCATAAATTACAACCTGAGGACTCTTTAGCCGCATCCTTAAGTGAGTGTTGTTTCGCGGTTGAACGCTGCACATGCCGCGATGCCCTCTGTCGGTAGGGAATAGTAAGATGGCCGCCAGAGCACTTCCGGTAGCTTCACCTACTGCTGGCAGTTTAGAATTCTATGAGCTATCCAGTTATATATATAGATCAATGGGCTTAACTGTACAAGAGGGTGCTGTGTTTAACTGATATACGTGTGCTACAGCTGCTGAGTGCACACTGCGCAGTGCTAGGTTTGTTTAAAACACAAGCAGGATAAGATCTAAGCCTAATATGTTTAGATAGTTATTCAAGAAGATCGGCCTTCGGTGTATTTCAGGGTCTTTTAACAGGACAAAATACTACCGTTAAAGTAGTACACTATCAAGTAGCATTCTATGGTGCTAACAGGGTGTGCGATAATGCTAATGATATTAAGAATATTTAAAATAACAAAAGCAACGAAGGATCCCTAAAGAAGCATACAATTAATATCCACTTTGTGGAGGACTTGACTTGACCCAAAAACTTTAATTCATCATTTACTCACCCTCATGCCATCCCAGATGTGTGTGACTTTCTTTGTTCTGCTGAAAACAAAAGAAGATTTTTAGAAGACTATCTCAGCTCTGTAGGTCCTTACCAGGGCCGGACTGGGACACAATTTCAGACCGGGAAATCCTACACCCATCCAGGCCATCCTATGCACCCAAATTAAATTTAGAAACACGGACAACCTTGTCCCCCCCCCCCCAAATTACATTTATTTCACAGTATGACCATAACATAAAAACATAAACAACCAACCTAGAAGTAAAGCAGTCCTAATATCAAATGGGTCTGCACATAACGTCCTGTGCACTGCAATTACAACTGCAATAAATAATGTTATGAGATTGATGTTTTAAATAAATGTTTGAATATAAAAAAAATGCATCACACCGCGCTGCTGTAGCTTTCCTTTGGAACTATTTTAGTCGGTGAAATAGAACAAAAACAGTTAATATGGTTTGTGTCTAAAATGTAAGTAACTTAATAATAAATATTAACTACGCTACTTGTTTATTGAACAATAAATTCAATGTAACATTTTCAATCATGATAATATTCAGCAAAACAGCTCCCTTAGTTGGGTTACGTTAAACTAAATCATATGTTATAAATAAAATAAAAAACAACAATTATAATTTTTACCTCAGTACATTTCTTCTGTGAGTTTTCTGTGTGCACTCATTTGTTTTGATTTCTCCACGAATGTAACGTTAGACGGGTGCTGCTCGCATTTTCTGTTTAACCGTTTGTCTGAGGCGTAAAGTCGAATCGTAGCCTTGCCAGTCAAGACTAACAGATTCATGATTTTATTTTTTTTATTGTTATTAATAATAATTTTATTGAATGACGAATTCAAAAATGATCACTGGTAAAGGTAGTAATGTAAAATAATAATAAAAAAATAAATAAAAAACAATAAATTAAAAAAAAACGCTGGCTGGCAGCAGGCCAACTTAGTTGCCAGGCCAGCGGGAATTGTCCCGGTGCTCCCGATGGCCAGTCCGGGCCTGGTCCTTATAATGCAAGTGAATGGTGACCAAAGCTTTGAAGATTTAAAAGCATCATAAGAATAATCAGTACGACACCAGTGGTTTATCCAAGTCTTCTGAAGCGATTTATTTGGTTTTGGGTGAGAACAGACCAAAATAAAACTCCTTTTTCACTGTGCATCTTGCCGTTGCAGTCTCAAGGCATGATCAAGATTTCAAGCTCGATTAAACTTCCTAGTCCTTAACGCTAGATGGCGTCAGATGTCAAGATTTATAGTGAAAATTTTGTTATATTTTGGTCTGTTCTCACCCAAAACTGATTGGATCGTTTCAGAAGACATGGATTAAACCACTGGAGTCATACAGATTACTTATCTACTGCCTTTATGTGTTTTTTGGAGCTTCAAAGTTTTGGTCACCATTCACTTGCATTATATGGACCTACAGAGCTGAGATATTCTCCAAAAAATATTTGTTTTTGTTCTGCTGAAGAAAGAAAGTCATACACATCTGGGATGGCCTGGGGGTGAGTAAATGATTTTTGGGTGAACTAGACCTATTTTAGTTGAATCCTTTTGAGACTCTCTTCACAGTAACTCTTCATTTTGCACTTTGTAATTTTACAATTTTCTGTCCAGGTCCTGATGGACAGGAACCAGATCACTTTTCACTAGAAAAAGTGTTTGGACCTGAACAACCTGAATTTGTGATTGACTCTAGCAATTTAGGGTTTGTGTTTAGTAAGGATATAATCACTAACTATAAATGAAAATGCTGTCATTATTACTGTTGTTTAAAACTTATATGTTGTTTTTATCTAAGGGATGCAAAATTAGATATTTAGCAGAATGTCCAGCTGTCTTTACCTAACATAATCCTTTTGATAGTTATGCACATTTCCTCCCCAAAATTGTCTATTATTATTTAAAAAAAAATCTCATTTGCATTACTGTGATACAGTAATGAAAATCATCCTGTTCAGACACAATGATTGTGCATTTAACCTGCATAAAGGCAAAAATAATATCTGCTAATAAATATAAACAGCTTTCTCTAGAAACTCATCAGTCAATCATTATTTTGAGGAATGAAGACGATACAATGCTTGCAATTGGCAAATAAAGATTTCATCCAAATGTGTAACTACAGTCTTCAAAGACAAAGAACAACTGGCTCTAACAAGGACAGAAAGAGATGTGGAAGGCCAGATGTACAACTAAACAAGAGGATAAGTACATCAGAGTCTCTAGTTTGAGAAATAGACGCCTCACATGTCCTCCGCTGACAGCTTCATTGAATTCTACCCGCTCAACACCAGTTTCATGTACAACAGTAAAGAGAAGACTCAGGGGTGCAGGACTTATGGGAAGAATTGCAAAGAAAACGCCACTTTTGAAACAGAAAAACAAAAAGAAAATTAATCTCATGTAGGACATTATGATGCTAGAGCTCGAGCCAGGCGTGTGAGCTGTCTACAGCGAGTGAGTCAACAGCAGCTGGAAGAGTTTGAAGGGACACTCTGAGAGAGAATGAGTGAGGGAGGAGGGGTGAGCGAGTGTGTTCAACTTCACCAGTCAACATCTGCTGCCTCTTTATGGGCTTTTTTGGGAGGCTATCAACACATCTCTTTGAAATAAACAGTGGTTTTGCTTAAGGGGTGGATTATTTACTAAATATAATCATCATGGGTGTCATGGGTGTATCAACCATATCTAGAAATGACTTGTGTTGTGTGTAACATCAGAGTTTTACTTGCTTTTCCCTCAATTTTAGGTTAGTTTTTTAAATAAATGCATTTTTTATTTAGCATAATTTTCTTATAGCTGGGAATTTTAATTCTATAATGTAAATCTGTGGCAGCTATAAACTTCAATACCTTTGTTGGATAATGTTGGCATAAGCTGCAAAACATTACTGATTTGTGTCGAATATTTTAGCAACATTGTTGTTTGTAGGCCTAATTAATCAACTTTTATGTTTAAAGTTTAGTTCCAAAGCTTTTAAGTTGTATTTCTTATGAGTGCATCTGTGGTAACAAGGCAATTAAAACCAGGTCGTGCTTGTGAGGGGAACTAATGAGATTTTTAATGACACCTCTCAAGTTTTTTCTGAATGTTCCTGCGGCCAGTGCAAATCATACAGAAGTGCCTTGCTCAAGGACACAATGGTGGCGGCTGTGGGGATCGAACCAGTGTCCTTCATAATATTATAGATAAATCAATGGAAATCCACTAATAATTCTGTCATGTTTAAAACGCTTGAATGTACTTCCTAATTTCAGTTTTTGAATGTGTTCTCTGCTGCCTGTGATGTGGACCGCTCACTGCTGTAGGTATTTTATACATATTGAGTCTTGAGGGTGATTCCTTTCAGTGTGATGCTTTCAATCAGTTTTTACATTCTAATAGAACTTGTTCACAATAACTGACCTTGGTGCACAAAATGGCTCCAGTGAACATTCTAAGAATTAAATTCATATTCTCTCAACAGAGAAGAATCGGCAAGAAGGCGAAAGAAAGAACGAGGTCGCAAACCGTTCCGGTACCTGCTGACCGGACTGGCCACTGTAGATGGAGAATGGTTATTGGTAAGTATAAACACAATGTTTGTTTTCGTCTACTGCAGTCTGCAGGAATGTGTATTTATAAAAACGAATTAATAAAAGGTTCCGTGGAACACAAAAGGAGATTTTACATTTGGCAGATGCTTTTATCCAAAGCGACTTACAGAGCACTTATTACAGGGACAATCCCCCCCGGAGCAACCTGGAGTTAAGTGCCTTGCTCAAGGAAACAATGGTGGTGGCTGTGGGGTTCAAACCAACGACCTTCTGATTACCAGTTATGTGGTTTAGACCACTACACCACCACCACTCCAACTTTTAGGGTGAATGCCACTAAAACACCTCCAGGTCACATACTATTTTACTATTTTATTGTAATTTTATATACTAAAATATTACACTTCTAATATAATATTATACTTTTTACTAATTGTACAAGAAATGGAACATTTATAGCACAGTACATTGTTTTGCTTAGTATTTTCATGATAATTAAACATCTTTTCCTACAAATTCTTATTACCGTATATGTGTCTGTACCGTGTGTGATTTTCATCACTGTAATACTGTACTTTTCTACTGTACAAAACTGTAAAAATGACTGTTATGTTTACTGGTATGTACTTATATTAAATTCAGTACAGCAAACATAATCAATGTATATGGGTGTTCTTCAACTTTCACGTCCCAGGGGTTGATTTATACTCAAACAAGCAGATATTTTTGTTATTTGAAGGTCACATTGACACTGAATTGGAATATCTATTTGTTTTAATGTGTTTTAGCCTTGTCTCAGACCTAGATATTCCCTTTAAGCCCTGAAGGTGTTTTTAAAGATTTCCCATTTTAGTGGCATGCCCAAAATTAAAGACGTATAACTCAAAAAACTAAAACAAGAAAAAAAAACAAAGAGGATCAATTGTTTGGTATCATTTAAAAATGCTATAGATTGTGGTAAATTATGAGAATCTCAGCCTCTCAGGAAGCCTCTTAGGAAGTTTTTTCCTATTTTCCTGGTTTGACATTACATATCTCAGGGTGTAAATAAGGTAACTCAGTTATACTTGACATGATTGAGAACAAAACAAAAGCAGTTTTTCTGAGTTAAATGTTGTGTTGATACAACAAAGCAATCAAAAGTTACATCATTACAAACCTAATTATCCTTGTGTCCAAAAACATCTCCAAGTGCCCAAAAGTATCTCCAAAAAAATAAAACACAATAATTGTACATAAGAACTAATTACACAGCAATGACTAAAGGTATACTCTCTCTCCAAAGCATGCAGGCATGAGTAACAAGATCTCATTCAGTTCCATTCTGTGTCATTTGACCCATCATTCAGTCATCTATGTCATGTACTTGGCACCATCTCCTGGTGGTCATATGTAATTAAAGTGAACGATCCTCTCTGCCCATATTTGGATGACTTCTACCTCTGATCGCAGTGATCTGAATCATAAAGCGTTTGGTGTTATGTTCCATGACAATGGACAACATACTACAGCATTTCTGATTAAGTCATCCGATCCAGAAATGCTAACATGTTTTTAGCCATAATTCACATTATGTGCTGTGTGCACTTTGTGCTTCATGTGGATTATCTAATGATCTATGCATCAGATTACGTTGTGGTTTTTTTTAATATATATATTATCATCTCCTCTAAGTAATATTCTTTTTTAATTAATGATATTTTATTTTCTGTGTACTTTGGTGAAGTTATAAGCTAAAAAGCGACTTATAACAAACACATTTGTACATGTAGCCACTGACGTGCGGTCTGGGTAGGCAAACTAGGCACTGCCTACCCTGCCAAAATTCAAAAATAAAATGTTTATTAAATAATAAACTTGTATTTGGATTTTTACTTTTTATTCTTGTGATTTATATATGCAATATGTGTGTTATTCCAATTGTTTAGACGTTATGATGACAAATGTAGCAGTTACGCATAATCAACTAAAAACAAATGGTAGAATAAGCAGTGCTTTTACGGTCCATTCATTGCAGACGACAAGCGGAAAACCCATGTTGCGCATGCGCACTTCGATCCTGTATTCTTTAACATGTACGGCAAAAAGCACAAATCTGCTGTGCCTTTTGACGTAAATATGTTATGCCCGTAATCATCTCCGTTACGTATCAGACATGGACCAATTAAAATCGAGATATTCCTGGACATTTGCGTAGCTAACGTCATTACACCACAGCTAGCGTACATGCCTAATTCCCGCAAAATTCAAAATGACAGCACCAGCCGTAATCACGGAATTAAGAAATTTTTCCAAGCTCGATTTTAATTCCAAATATGAGTTAATTGCACGAGGGAGGTCTACGCCAGCCTTAGATTGACTAGTACAGCAAAAGGGCCCAAAAAGTATCCGATCATTTCAAACTGATTGGCATGTAAGAAAAGATTGGCTATGTGGCTGCGCTAACAATCAGCGGCTGTACTGCTATCCCTGCCTGCTTCTTTCAACCAGTCAGACTGTTTGGACTTCAGCGGGATATTGTGATTTGAACAACCTGCCCGCAGCTTTAACCAAGCATGAAAAGTCGTCAGCTCACATCCAGTGTCAAATTACACTGAAAACCTTTGGAAAATCTCGGATCGACCTTGCACTTGACGAGCAAAGGAAGCTGAATATAACCTACCACAATGAAAAGGTAAAGGAAAACCGAGAGGTTTTGAAGGATCTGATAAATGCATAACGTTCACTGTTTACGCACTTGTGTGTGTGTGTGTGTGTGTGTGCGTGAGAGAGAGAGAGAGTACACGCACACACACACACACACACACACACAAGTGCGTGTGCGTGAGAGAGAGAGAGAGAGAGAGAGTACACGATATACATCCTGATTTGTACATTTCTTGATATGCCGCGCTTGTGTGTAACGTTCACTGTTATTACGTATAATTAGCTTAAACAATAAATCAGGTAATCTGGCTTTCATAACTCAGTGCCTAGCCTCTTTAAGACATCACCGCACGTCACTGCATGTAGCATATGCCAAAACATGTAATTAGCTATTACTTGCTATATTTTTGTATACTGCTCCTTGGGAGCTTTCCAACGACATATGACATACTGCTATTTGAACAGTTTTAAGTTTTTACAGATTACAATAATATGCGCAGTGCAAAATTATTAATAAATTATCATAACAGAGCACTTCTGATTTAGCTGCAAATTTTAAAGCACTTCTCCTGCTTCTAAGCATTAAAACTATACATATTTTGTATTTGCCAAGACTGTAGTTATTCATATTTTGATCATTTTGGTCTCCACTGGGCCGAAGCTTAAAGGGTTCAACTGTAAAAATCTATGAAAAAAATGCTAATTATTATATGTTATTATATTATTACGATAATTTAAACAAATAGTGAAATAAACACAAACCATTGCAATATTTATTGTGCGAAAATTATTTCAATTATTTTTTCAGAAATAACAACTGTCCCACTATTGTGGCATCATTTCCACCACACCAAACAATTTTACCCCTAATAAAGTTTCCCCAAAAGTTAGTGTACTTGTTAACAGAGTCTCAAAAGTTTCAGTAAAGAACAAGCTTGAGATGAAATATGAGACAAGTGAAGTTTGAAGAAAACTTTAGGGGTAAATGACACTAAACTACATAAAAGGTGTGAAAATATTATATAATTGTGTTTATTTAGGATGCTTAAAATGTTAAATGTGAAATCAGGTTTAGCAAGAAAAAAGTGTCAACCATTTAAATTCAAAAACTTTAAAAATGTCATTTCCATCAGTGTCATTTCCACCACAGAATTATATTGAACACAATACAGAATTTGATATGTGCTGGAAATGACACGAAATGAATATGTACATGCATCACATTTATGTCATTTATTTATGAAAGTCATGAAAAGTCCAATCACCTTAAATCACCTTAAATCTCCTGTGATGCATGTACATACACTGTTGGACATTGTTAGTAGACAAATAAATGTTATTGATTATCATGTATGCATGTCAAGTCACGTCAAGACATTTTTATTTTCACAACACGCATCGTTTCAAAGCAGCTTTACAGAAGATCAGGCATTAACAACAAATGAAACTGTAATATATATAAAGTCTTAGAGTGATCATTGTGTAGTCTGAATAAATATGATTGCAAATTGTGTATATAAATTAAATAATTAAATAATAATTGTATTTATAACCCCAGTGAGCAAGCTGAGGTGACTGTGACAGGGAACACAAAACTTTACAAGATGTTGATTAATGGAGAAACCAGACTCACTGTGGGGGCCAGTTCACCTCTGGCTAAACAGCATGAATATAATGCCAGTATTACTTATTTATTTGCAGTTCAAGTCATGGTTTTAACCAGGTGTTTGTATCAGGTGTGACGGGGGGTTGGCTGTGCCCCTGGTGGCTGCTGGGGCAGATGTGGTTCTGGGAGCGGGTGAAGCTGCTGCGTTGGGATCGGCCACGGGCATTGCCATCATGGCTACTCTGTTTGGAGCCACAGTGGCTGGATTAACAGGTGAGCCTTTTGTTATTTAATAGAACAGATTGCATTATTATAAAATGGATAGTTGAAACTCTAAAATCGAATTTGATGAGCCACATTCAGAGATGTTGTAAAACAGCTGGTCATATGATCTCAATATGGTGGCACTCATGAATATGTACCCAGCATTGTATGTAGAATAAAGCAACCTTTTCTCTAAGACTGATTTAGTAGAGTCTAAAGGTTGACCGATAGTGGATTTTGCCTATACGATAACTAAAGTGGTTAAAAAGGCTGATCGACCGATTAATCGCTTTTTTAAATAGATTAATTGAAAGTTAAAACATGTTCTTCATCTTTCCTTACTGTAATGGGCACAGACATAGAGGCAACGAGTAAAAGCCCAGATGCATGTTTGTTATGCAATCAAAATCCCAATCATAACCAGAAAAACTATTAAAATTTGGTGCATAACACGGGACGTTTAACTGTAAACAAGCCCAAAATACTCTGGGGACTCTTATTTTGAAATGTATGTGCTTCCAAGCTAAACATTCACACTTTCAATCATCTACAATGTACTACAATAGAAATACTATAAAAGTAAACATTGTATATGGGCTAATAAATTCTGTATGAGCAGTAATTCATTAACATTAGATCATCATTTATCAGTAGTAGATCAACAGAGTTTACTTGTCGATTATCCGGTATTCCGGTATTATAAAATACTTTTTCCTTTTCTCTAGTGACACTGTCAGTTAAAAAATCCACATGAACTCAACGATCAATAAAGGTTATATAAATAAATGTTTAATAATATCTGTGATTCAGATGTGTCTTTTTTTATATAACAGTTCGTATAAATAATCGTGAATTAGACCATAAACAGTGATGGTGACAGGGACAATATGTAAATATTCATCAAATTAAGCTTTTTATAGCCTACATATTCACCAGATGAAGGGTTTTGGCCACAGAGGAACATGCAGAGGAACTTTCGGCAACTATCAGTGTTTTTTACAGTAACCAATAGTTCCAAAAAGCAACTATCGGCACCGATTAATCGGTAAAACCGATATATCGGTCAACATCTAGTATAGACTTCATCTCATACGAATCATTTTAAATCGATTTTTTCAACAATACTATTCTAAAAATGACTGAATACAACTTTAACTGGTGAATAAACTGGATAGCAGATAAAAAGATTGGTGATGCAGTTTGCAGTCAGTTCCCAGGTTACATTTGTAACCTTTTATAACCTAGCTGTCCTGCAGAACACATTATAACAGGCATTCAAAATGAACTGATCTCAAGGCTGATTGAGTTGCTTTTCTTTTCATCAGATGTAGTAATGTGTGTGTGTAAATCTTTATGCTCTCTGTTTAGATTTCATTCTCTTTATATGCTATTTTAAATGCATTATCCATGATATACATGGCGTGTCGGTGCCATAGAAGAGTTTGAGTTTCTTCCATTGTGTCCTGGAAAGCATATTCATCTGACTATAACTGTGACAGGCTGGCTCTGCAATGGGAAAATACAGTGAGTACACAATCAAAACAGAATATGCTCAGTTATAAAGACCTTTTTCACAGTAGCGGCATTTTTGATTTTTGACTTGAATGAAAGTGAGGCTGGAAGGCTTAGATTTGCCATCTCTTCAGTGGTATTCTCAGTATAAAGCTCATAGGTCACATCTAATTTTCCGCAACTCATTTTGTCTGGAATTTCTGGTCTACTGAAATTTCTTGGAAAGATATATTTCCTATGTTTCGTCTGAAAAACTATTAAAAAAAAACTCTTTAAACAACTGTACAACCCATTGAAGAAACTGTATGTCTATCCTTTATAGCCTCGTTGTCATTCAAAGATGGTACTGCTGTCAATAAGGTCTATAGGGGTGTTTCTGTCCCAACGGTTGTTTATTTATTTATTTATTATATTAACAGACAGTGGCAAGAAATGTGCTAATTACCACAAAAATTCGTCCCTCCTTTAAAAAATAAATAAATCGAAAAGCAAAAATCGAGGTTACAGTGAGGCACTCACGATTGAAGGGAATGGGGTGAATGAAAGTTAATGGGACCACTTTTTGGAGGGTTGAAAGGCAGATATGTGAAGCTTATAGTTGTATAAAAACTCTTATTTCTTCTGTTAAAACTCATGTATTATTTGAGCTGTAAAGTTGTTTAAATCGTCATTTTCACAGTGGTTTTAGGGTTTGTTGACATTGCATCATCATGGCAACGAAGTTGTAAAATTGGCTATAACTTTACACAGAAAAGGTTATTAAGTGATTTTATTACACTAAAATCATGTTAACACACACATCCTTTGTCTTGTGGCTATTCTTTTAAAACAGCGAGTATTTTAACATTTGCGTATTGGCCCCATTGACTTCCATTGTAAGTGCCTCACTGTAACCTGGATTTTAGCTTTTTTTTTTTTTTTTATAAAAGGAGGGGCAAGTCAATATGTATTTTTGTGGTAATCAATTTTATACCACAAATGCTGTCGATTGAGCTTAACCTGTATTGAACCTGGAATAGTTGCCTCGTTTACGTGATAAAAAAATAAACGCAATTAATGCAGTCCTTCTTTTTTCTCTTCCTGAACCTTCAAACATGTTTTCCCCCACTTCCTGTTTCTAAAATTGGCATATAGAAATTTCCAGAAGGTTTATATGCTTGACTCGACTGCACATCCTAGCACAAAAAAGTATTGTGTGGAGCAGTGCACGCTTGTGCATTATTTATGAGCGAATTTACTGTAAGGAGAATGGAGACTTCACCCGCAAGCAGTGAACCAGGAGTGGGAGAGATATGGGCAAGCTCCCGTATCTCTTTGCATCACCCCAAAAACGCTCACTCATTGTCATCTGAACCAGTGTCAGAAACAAAAACGTCCGAGAGAGTCCCATTGTGTGCATGATAGAGACTGAACGGCAGCCAGAGAAAATATTGGTTTTGAAATTTTAAACTTCAGCAAGTTAAACTTCAGCATTCAATTTGTTTTACATCTGTATGTATAGTGTCTAATAATGCATTGGAAATGTACACTTAAGTTTATCTTGCCAGTAAAGCTTGAAATGAGCTGAATCTCCATCCATCCATCGTCAACCGCTTATCCTGTGTACAGGGTCGCGGGGGGCTGGAGCCTATCCCAGCTAACATTGGGCGAAAGGCGGGGGACACCCTGGACAGGTCGCCAGTCCATCGCAGGGCATGAGCTGAATCTACCCATTTTATTCCATTATTAAAAAAGTCTACTTGAAAACACCAGAAGTTTTTTGGAAACTTTTAAATACAGCAAGTCCACTGATTTTATGGCATGCATACATATACTTGAATCAAAGATTTATACCTGTAAAAAATGGTGTAATTAACTCTATCCACAAAAAACAGAACATAATAACAAAATTTGCATCCTAAATTTATGATTAGATTTTAATGTGTGTTAATCGTGATTAATCACAGAAATCAGTGCAATTCGTTAATTAAATTTTCTTTATTAATTCACAGCCCTAGTAATTACATATGCAAGCATGCATTTAAATGTTTCCTTTTTTATCATTTCTTTAGAGGAGATTGGCTTCTTGGATTCCTGTATAGAAGTTAATCCGTCCATTGTCCGTTGCAATCAATTCACAAGACCGCAAAATAATCAATGTGGATCTTTCATCAGTGGTGAGCAAATACACATTCTTACAAGTATACCTTGGTATTCTGAGTGACTGTTCCTCTAACGCAGGGGTCCCCAAACTACGGCCCGCGGGCCGAATACGGCCCGCCCCCGCATTTGGACCGGCCCTCTGAACAATGCAGAGAAATATTTTTACAATTTAATTTTAAATATGTTTTAATCATATCATATTTGTATTTGATAATACATATTGGCTTTCAAAATAAAATTTCCCTTAGTTATAATTATTAAAGTAGCCAAATTATTTGTTAGATTCACCCGGATTAACGTTCCATCGTGATCGAGCGGGTGCACGCGATCCAGCAAGAAAATTTAAAGTGACAACAAAATGGCCAAACGGTTGGGAAAGAGAAAAGTTGATTCAGAATGCAGGGTATTTAACCAAAAGTGGACAAGTGATTATTTTTTGTTCAATGCAAAGAAATGGCTGTTTGCCTCATCTGTCAAGAAACAGTCTCCGTGTTCAAAGAATACAATCTGCGCCGACACTATGAAACCCGCCACAGAGACAAGTATGCGAGTTTACAAGGCCAAATGAGAGCAGACAAAGTGTCGAAGATAAAAAGTGGACTATCTGCTCAGCAAAATACGTTTGTACGGCAAACCCAGTTGAACCAGTCATCCATTCGAGCTAGCTTTCAGGTAGCTAAACTGATTGCAACCTGCGGTAGGCCATTCAGTGATGGTGAGTTCGTAAAGAAATGTATGAATGCTGTTGCGGAGGAGGTGTGCCCTGATAAGAAAGACGTCTTAAATGCGGTGAGTCTGTCCGCAAGTACAATCACCAGACGAAATGAAGAAATGGGGTATAATATGCCCAGCTGAAGGAAAAAGTGAAAGAATTAGATTTTTTTGCATTAGCGCTGGATGAAAGTAATGACGTGCAGGACACGGCACAGCTGCTCATTTTTCTTCGCGGAGTTAGCTCAAACTTTGAAGTGTCCGAGGAGCTGGCAGCCCTAAAAAGTCTCAAAGGTACTACGACAGGGGAGGATATTTTTGGTAAAGTGTACCAGACGATAGAAGAGTTGGATCTAGACTGGTCTAAGCTGGCCAGCATCACGACTGACGGAGCTCCTAGTATGGTTGGCGCGTCAAGGGGACTGATAGGACGCATGAATTGAGAAATGGAGGAAAGAGGTCTCATGCCCCCTTTACAAGTACACTGCCTAATTCACCAGCAAGCACTGTGCTGCAAAGTTCTGAAGTGGGAATCGATTATGAAAGTGGTGGTGCATTGTATAAACTTCATCAGAGCAAACGGACTTAAACGCAGGCAGTTCCAAGTCTTTCTGTCCGAGCTAGAGTCTTCTCACGGAGATGTCCGATGGTTAAGCCGGGGCAGAGTTTTGAGGCGTTTTTACGAGCTGCTACCCGAAATCAATGTTTTTCTTCTGACAAAGGGCAAAACTGTCCCAGAACTGATCGACACAAAATGGAAATGGGACCTCGCCTTTTTAACAGATGTGACAGAAATGTTGAATGGCCTCAACGTGCAGCTCCAAGGCAAGGGGAAACTAATATGTGACATGTATTCCCACATAAAAGCATTTGAGGTGAAACTAGCACTGCTTGTGGGACCACTGCAAAAGCAAGACTTCACCCATCTCCCTGTTACCCAAAGCCTCTCAGCTGAGAAACCAGTGGTCCCATTCCCAGCTGAAAAGTCAGTGGAAGCGCTGGAAATGCTGAAGGCGGAGTTTGATGTGCGATTCCGTGAGCTACATGTCCACGCTAAAGAAATCCGCCTTTTTCAGAACCCTTTGCTGCTGACATTGACGAAGCCCTGCCTTCTTATCAGTTTGAGTTGGCTGAGTTACAGAACTGTGATGTTCTGAAAGACGCGTTTAAGCCCAACAGTCTCATTGAATACTATACTGCCCTCCCTAACGAGACCTACCCAAACATCAGAAGAAATGCAATGAAGATGTCCACACTTTTTGGCAGCACGTATATCTGTGAGCAAACCTTTTCACGCATGAAACTGATGAAAAATCCGATGAGATCAAGACTCACTGATGAACATTTGCATCAGTCTTTGAGACTGGCTGTGACAGGAATGGAACCTGACATTGGACTTCTCACCAGCCAGAAACAAGCCCATAGTTCACACTGATTAGCCTAATACGCATGAGTAAGTAAATAATTTGATTTCAATAGCAATGAATATGAAAAAATGTCATTACGATAGTAATAATGCTCTTTTAATAGGCTATATATCACTTGATATGTATGGTGCATAAATAATAAATTAATCTAGCATTAGGAGGCATAATACTGTAAATCCATTTAAAATCATAATAAAATCTCCACAATAAATCACTCCGGCCCATGCCATTTGCTGTTAGACTACGGCCCTCCATTATAGAAAGGAAAAATGATGTGGCCCGCATAGAAAAAAGTTTGGGGACCCCTGCTCTAACGTTTATTGGTGTCAATGAGATGCATTTGAATTCTGATTCAAAATATTTCTGCATGTATGAGTAACATTACACAATGTCATGACATTACATTATCATGGTCAAAGTTGAATTTCCTTACAGCTGGTAAAGACTTGAAATCATCCGAATTACAAAATTATTAAAAGCTTTTTGGAGAACACCCCCCTACCATGAATAAAGAGGCCATTGTAAAATTGTCAGCCACAAAAGGCTGATTACTATAATTACTGTCGTAGCAAGTTGCTTGTTGGTATTCAAGTGGAATCCATTTATCCAGTGTTGTATTGGTGCACATATGAAAAAAGACCCATTTCATTTTATGCACCACACAAATGTGAAAATATCAAGACACATAAATGTAAATAGATCCATTCATAAGAGTCCATTCTGACTCACAAAGAGCAACAGATCAGGTCAACTGTCCCCTGCTGCGACCAAACGACTGATTGTAAACAAAGAACACAGGCAGGAATACGAGATAAAGATGATCCATATCTCAAAGACACATCGCACAAGCCTTGACACCAGACTTGACAAAAATGCATGGACATCTTTTATCATGTCATATCAGTCTATTTTAGCTGCTTCGTGAAAGCAGTAATATGATATCCATGTAATTAGTAATTATACAGATTAGTAGTGTTGGGTTCGAGTCCGAGTCTTTAAACAATAGAGTCCGAGTTGAGTCCGAGTCTTTAAACAATAGAGTCCGAGTTGAGTCCGAGTCTTTAAACAATAGAGTCCGAGTTGAGTCCAAGTCTTTAAACAATAGAGTCTAAGTTGAGTCCGAGTCTTTAAACAATAGAGTCTAAGTTGAGTCCGAGTCTTTAAAAAATAGAGTCTGAGTTGAGTCCGAGTCTTTAAACAATAGAGTCTGAGTTGAGTCCAAGTCTTTAAACAATAAAGTCTTAAGTTGAGTCCAAGTCTTTAAAAAATAGAGTCTGAGTTGAGTCCGAGTCTTTAAACAATAGAGTCCGAGTTGAGTCCAAGTCTTTAAACAATAGAGTCTAAGTTGAGTCCGAGTCTTTAAACAATAGAGTCTAAGTTGAGTCCGAGTCTTTAAAAAATAGAGTCCGAGTCGAGTCCGAGTCTTTAAACAATAGAGTCTGAGTTGAGTCCGAGTCTTTAAACAATAGAGTCTGAGTCGAGTCAGAGTCTTTAAACAATAGAGTCTGAGTTGAGTCCGAGTCTTTAAACAATAGAGTCTGAGATGAGTCCGAGTCTTTAAACAATAGAGTCTGAGTCGAGTCCGAGTCTTTAAACAATAGTGTCCGAGTTGAGTCCGAGTCTTTAAACAATAGAGTCCAAGCTGAGTCTGAGTCTTTAAACAATAGAGTCCGAGTCGAGTCAGAGTCTTTAAACAATAGAGTCCGAGTTGAGTCAGAGTCTTTAAACAATAGAGTCTGAGTTGAGTCCGAGTCCAAAAGGGGCCAAGTCGCACTCAAGGCTGAGTCATAACAGGCCGAGTCCGAGTCAAGTCTGTATGAATCTGTTCATGAATCTGAATTAAAATTGTAACCGTAAACCCAACATCAATATTTTAAGATTATTTTAAACTTCACCACTAAGAAAAACAGTTAGTCAATATAAATGTAACAAAAACACCTCTGTTGAATTTCATATTTATATTTTATGATTAGCAATGAAATGAAAGCATACGCTTTAGGTGGACGAAGACAAAACTGTCCTTCAACACTCTTCTTATTGCGTTCTGTTGACATTTCAATTATTTGCTGCTGTTCCCCTCCACTCAAACATAGAATAAAGAAAGTGAAAGCTGTCTTGGTCATTACAACCCAAGATAATTATGTTTCAAAATTTTATTTAGTTTTTATTTCTACTACATTTTCAATTTGTCCAATTTAGTTTTATATAAAATGATCCCTATCTAAAGAAATAATAGACTATACTGAGATTTCTACACAGTAGTAATTAGCACTCGCTGAGAAGTTACGTCTCACGATTTGACTGCAAATGCTGCATCCAAAAACACTGGAAAAGTCAACTGATAATTTTAGGGCCATGTACGTCATGGACCCCATGTGACTCTACCCTCCCTAGCAACCGGGCCTATTTGGTTGCTTAGGAGACCTGGCTGGAATCACTCAGCACGCCCTGGATTCGAACTCGCGACTCCAGGGGTGATAGTCAGCGTCAATACTCGCTGAGCTACCCAGGCCCTCCGTTTATTTATTTTTAAACTCAGAGATGTAAATTTGGATTAGAATTGAATTACAACACAATCCTTTCGTTTATCAAAAACGTAATTTGAAATTTAGTTTGTCAATGAAATGGCATACTAGCACCTGCCAATGCAGAAATCATCGCAAGTCCATTTGTTAAAGAATGGCAGCAACACACTACATAATTGTCGTATCCCAATCTTAAATACATTAATTGTGCAGCCCTAAATTACTCCATCAGCCCTAAATTACGAAAATGTTCAACTCTAATCTTAAATATCTTAAAATAAAAAAATAAAAAATAGATTATAATGTTTGAGAAATATCAGTACAGCGCTGACTTGCAAGCATTGTAAAATTGTTAGTTTGACTCATTTTAGATTTTAGTATGATTCACACTAAGTGTTTAGCATTTAATATGTTCTTACCTCCTCTTAGGTGAAAGGAAACCTGGATTACATGCGTCAGATGGACACCATCCTTGTGACAGTGAGGGTTCCAACCAGGGAAGTGGGTGGAGCCATCAGTGGCAAACTGCACATCGCTAATTTATCTCATGTAAAAACCAGGCATACCAGAGTCCGTGCCAGGTAATCAAAGTGGAGCCAAATTTTGATGCTTAATTTTGATGGAAAAAAAAATTAATCGTAATATTTGTAAAATTGGCTTTATTGTATAGTCAAAATAATATATGTATTAGGGCTGTCGATTTAACACGTTAATTCAGTGCAATTAATTATCTAAAAATGAAGAGTTAAAAAAAAAATCATGTCCCCGGACCGTGATAAGGAATATTCCTTCCATCTGAGCATTTCAAGCTCAGGTGGTAGAGCGGATCGGCCACTAATCTGCAGGGTTCGATTCCCGGCCCACACGTCTCCACATGCCGAAGTGTCCTTGGGCAAGACACTGAACCCCAAGTTGCTCCCATAGGCAGGCTAGCACCTTGCATGGCAGCTCTGCCATCATTGGTGTGTGCATGTATGTGTGAATGGGTGAATGAGTCACAGTGTAAAGCGCTTTGAATACCGCTGAGGTTAAAAAGGTGCTATATAAGTGCAGACCAAAACGTGTTTAAGCTTCAAACGATGTTATCTTGATACGTTTATGATGCGACACAAACAAGACGCTCCAAAAGAGTCTGACGCATGTGTAGATTGATGCATCTTTAGAAAAGCCCTCATAATACATCTATTGTTTCTACAGAAAGCTGTTTCATTCGTTTTTTTGCCATTTATGACCAAATATTGACCTTAAGACTTGCCAGTCTATTGCACACTGTGGTAACTCAAAAACAAACACAAAAACAGTGTTAAGCATCATTTAATGAACCAAATATCTTTCAACCGAGTTTGACATAATGGCAAGTGATTTTCTAGCACCACATTAGCAATTTAGCATGATTACTCAAGGATAAGATGTTGGAGTGAGTGCTGCTGGAAATGGGGTCTGTCTAGATTTGATCAAAAATTAATTTTTCAAATAATGATGGTGCTGTTTTTTACATCAGTAATATCCTGACTATACATGGTGATCAGTTGAATGCCACTTTGTTGAATTAAAGTACCAATTTCCTTCCGAAACAGCAAAATCTGTACATTATTCCAAACTTTTGGCCACCAGTATGTGTATATGTGTGTATGTGTGTGTGTGTGTGTGTGTATGGGTGTATGGATGTATGTATGGATGGATGGGTTTGTGTGTGTGTGTGTGTGTGTGTGTGTATGTATGGGTGTATGTATGTGTGTATGTATGTTTGTATGTATGTATGGATGGATGGATGGATGGGTTTGTGTGTGTGTGTGTGTGTGTGTGTGTGTGTGTGTGTGTGTGTGTGTGTGTGTGTGTGGATGGATGGATGGGTTTGTGTGTGTGTGTGTGTGTGTGTGTGTATGGATGGATGGATGGATGAATTTAAGGTTGAAATATGACCTTAACATGTTTTCATAAGCTAGAACCAACTGCGACCTTGGTGTTTTTGTCAGTCTGGAATTGTCTGTTAATCTTAATGGAATATTCCGGGTTCAATACAAGTTAAGCTCAATCGACAGCATTTGTGGCACACTATTGATTATCACCAAAACGCAAATCTGGGTTACAGTGAGGCACTCACAATGGAAGTGAATAAACATTAAAATACTCACTGTTTCAAAAGTATTGCCACAAAATGTAAACAATATGCATGTTAACAATATATGTTAACAATAATGATTTTATTGTGATAAAATCGCTTGCTAACCTTTTCTGTGTAAAGTTATAGCCAATTTTACAACTTTGTTGCCATGACGACGTAATGCCGTAAACACTCAAATCCTAAAATGACTGTAAAAACAATGATTTAATCAAATTTACAGCTCAAATACACAAGTTTGAACTAAATAATTAATGTAAGAGATTTAATAAAAGTATGAGCTTTACATTTCTGCCTTTTAACTCTCCAAAAACTGTAACCCAGATTTGTACATTTTGTTTTTAAAGAAAAGGAGAAACGAGTCAAAACAAATGTTTGTGGTAATTATTCCACAAATGCTGTCGACTGAGCATCACTTGTATTGAACCCGGAATATTCCTTTAAGCTATACCAATATATCAGCTCTAAATAATATCTAATATTTTTAAGGACTGCAAAATGTAATTTAAAACCTGTGATAAACTGCAACATGACAATTGTCAGTATTTTCTGTATACTCTTGCACTCTTTGTTAGGAGTGGGTTGTTGTTTAATTAAGACATGAATTACAGATCCATAGAAAACCCACTTGACATTGTGTGAGGTATTAGATAGATTTCTTTCGCTCTTGTCTGCTTTATCCATCTGTTGTTGTGGTTGTTATGGTAATGAATGAAGCGGGTGTTGAGTCTGTTTTAAACACACAGTCACTGTGATCTGCCTTGAGGAACGAAACTGTCTTCCTGTTTTGCCAAGAATACGAATACAGTCCATAAAATCTCAACACTTATCCCATCATTATTTAGCACATCATGCCTTAACACATTTTCTGATAAACCCATTTCATCCCATCCATATTAAATCATGATTTTTGCATTGTCTTACTGGCATATTAGTCGTCCAATGTATCAACTTGATTGGGCAGCAGTAAAGGCAGGTTGATCCCGGCGTGTTCTGCATCAAAAAGGTTAACAGCATCTGTAGCTGTTGCGGGTAGCTGAGGTGGGTCGGACACAAGGGAGGGGGCATCAAGGGAGGGAAGATGCGGCTCTCCAGAGTTGCGTAGAGAAAGTGAAAGTGCTGGCGATGGCCTATGTGGTGCTTGAGTAGAGCAGGGTAGAAGCCGAGCCAATGCCCTCTTGAAGTCCCTCATGAACAGGGGGTATATAATCGGGTTTATCGTGCTGTTACAGTAGCCCAACCAGGTGATGGCATCGAAGAGGGAAGATGGTACACACTCACACACCGCCTGAATGTATAGAAGAAAAGGTCTTATATCAGGACGTCAATACCTAAAAGGCGGAAAAGGTCAAAGATGTCTAGTTCATTGAAAGAGGAGGTTGGGATGCCACAAATGATGAAAGGGAGAGTAGGAGACGGAGATGGAGTGCTATTCACACACCATATTGTGTGTGAAAGTAGGCCATAGACAGGCTTGCCCAGAAGCTCGAAAGTGAGGGACACAGATGGGGGACGAAATCATTGAAAGCTTGAGAGCAGGGTGTGGAATAATTACATAATTATAGAGAGATCTTTCTCTTTGTCAATTTGTCATTTTTCCCTATGTTTAATTCACCTTTGAGTGCTTTAAGCTCAAGGTAATGTTTTAGTTTGACAAATAGATTTTCACTCAAAGTGAATGATTATGTTCTTAAAAAGGTGTTTTGGGGACTGACCTGTGCCAAGTTGGTGATGAAAAAGGGCAACCAGGCACTGAAGAAGAGACCCAGGAGTACTCCCAGAGTAAGACTGGCTTTTAGAGCCCTCTTCCTTTGCCTGTGTGCCAATCTGCGCTCGCTGTTCACCGACAACTGAGAGAAAGAAACAGAGAAAAGAGATTACATTCATAGAGATTTCACTGTGATTTGCCTGCCGAGAGATGGGTAGTGATGTTACCTTGGCCTAGAGTAATTATTTATGTCTTCCCTCAGATGAAAGCTTTTGAAAGTGACAATGCCTCACAAGGTCTTTTCTATTCTTTTGAATAGTTTTACCCTCCCATTTCCCTCCTCCTCAGCTTCAAATCCATCACACAGACACACTTGTTTGTCATTACTTTCTGCTCCAGCCTATAAAATGGTTCTTCCCATCCCTTTTCAGCTACTTTTCTTTCACCTTTATTTTTGTAATTGTTAAAGGGGGGTGGGGGGGGGTCTTCACTTGAACATTGGACCAGAAGGTTTGATAATGCAAGCACTCTTAAACTCGATAGCCTGAGTTTGTTGAGAGCTCAAAACCAGTTTAAGAAGAATTCATACATACACATACCCACATAAATCAATCAATGCATGCACCAAAATTTGTCATATTATTCTCAATAAAACTTTTCTAGTGGTCAACCCTTGACACATTGAATTCCCATCCCATTGCTTTCTCCGACTCATTACTTCTGCATCTCACCGGGGCATGCCGCAACATGGGTGGCTCCGGATGGCTGTAGTCATCTCCATTCTGGACAGCATGACCTGGAGAAGGAGGACGGGATGGTTCACCGTGTGAGTGATTGGGGTACAGAGGATGAGTAAGAGCCTCCACCTGTTGAGCTTGTCTTCTGGCGGCCAACAAGATTTGGCAGTAGGTGAAGCAGATGGCCGTGGAGGGCAAGAAGAAGGTGAGAAAGGTCGCCACAAGGGCGAAGGGGAGAGTCACTCGAAGGTGGCATTGCATGGACTGTGTTCCCTGCGTGGAAAGTTGGAAGTACGAAGAGGGGTAGAAGGAACTCAACCTCAGGACTGTGGTGTTTGCGGAACCGTGCTCGGAAAGGTCTTGCATACGTCCCAAGCTGTGCCAGTCCATCTTGATTGGCAAGAAGGAAGTGAGGGCTGCCAACCCCCAAGCCCCACCCACAAGAAGCAAGGCACGTGGTGGGGTCATGTGCTGTTTGTATCGCAATGGAGAGATGATGAGGAGGTAGCGGTCCAGACTGATGACGCACAAGTTGAGGATGGAAGCACTACAGCACATAACGTCGAAACAAAGCCAGACGGGACAGAAGCCAGGTGCCAGAACCCAAGTCCCGCACAGCACATTCAGCATAGAAGGGGGCATCACAACTAGAGCCACCATCAAGTCCGACAGGAACAGGGACACCAGGAAGCAATTGGAGGTGCATCGCAGCGTCCGATGTGCAAACACTAAGGCAATCAACAAAATGTTCCCACAAGCTGTCACCAAAATTATAAAGGACAGCATGACTGCGAGAAGCCATGGACCGCTGCCACTGACGCTCCAAGCATCACTGAAAGTGCTGCTGTCATTGAAGCTTCTGTGAACATTCAGATTTGCACCTGATGCCACATCCACTCGAGGGATAGGTGAGCCACTCATCATGGGATGAACAGGACTGTATGCGCTTCTTCTGGTCTTAATGAAGCCAGCACACATCCAGTGTTTTTCAAGTGCATTGAGAGAGTGATGCCAATTGATGATCTTGGGGTCTCACTATAATCTAAAGGAGACCACCTTGGGTGATGAAAAAGATCAAGATATCCCGTTAATAGTAATCCTTTCCATCCTGGCAAGGTTGCTTACTTCATCACCTCGGAGTGCCTCAGTCACATCAGTTCAAAGATATTCAGCTGCCATCAGTCCGTTTGTTAATGTGAGATGAGCAAAGCAATAAAATTTCAAATTTCCATTGTCAATAGTCTGGCTTCTTCAATGCTTTGTGCCAGTATGAGCAATTCTGTGCCTGTCAGAGTATTTCAAAGCTTCATGTCATTATGACACCCTTTGGGGGAGGGCAACCAAGAGGTGGGCTTTGGTACGAGAGTGTGCGAGAGCAAGAGAGGGAGCGTTGCAAGAGCAACACTGCTGTAGAGATATTTTTAGATTAATGAATTAAAAACCAAACTAACAAAAATGATTTGGTTCTTCATGTTAAGGTGGATTTCTGTTTTCCTTCTATGGATTTTTATGAGCTCTGCATTCTTTGTTCAGTAATTGTGTGGCTGTAATTGAGTGAAAGTGAGCGGAAGAGTGCACTAGAGGAACCGTGTTGGCGTCTTCGCTGTTCCCTGCGCCCTTAATCCCTGTATCGTCCACTTCAGCGTGCTTGCGGGATCTACACATGGCTGTTGGGCATAAAGTGTGTGTGAGCATTGCGCTCTTAATGCGACTATGCACATTCACAGCCAATCATTATTTAGGGTTAATTGAGGGAAGCATTTAGCATCTAACAATGGGTTTATGCAAATATGTATTACTTGGCTAAATTACAATCATGTGATTATCACATTTTTGTTAACATTATTTTTTCCCCTTCCTGTATGTTTACAACATCTTATGTCAGTTGGTTAGTACTGTTTCCATCACCGGAGTGGTGGTGGTGTAGTGGTCTAAGCACATAACTGGTAATCTGGTAATCAGAAGGATGCTGGTTTGATCCCCACAGCATTGTGTCCTTGAGCAAGGCACTTAACTCCAGGTTGCTCCGGGGAAATTGTCCCTGTAATAAGGGCTTTGTAAGTTGCTTTGGATAAAAGCATCTGCCAAATGCATAAATGTAATATATATATTTTTTTTCCTCTTAAACAAACCACAAGAACCATAAACATTTCAAGAGTGGTTGCGACAGACTTCCATTGGTCACATTTCTTTTAACAAACACATAAATTAGTCAAAACCATTTCACTTTTGCACCATACATTGCAAGTCTGTAATTGTCAGTGCATTTTCATGTTTTTATGAGCTGAGAAATTAGTCAAAATTAATGTTGTAAATTACAGTTGCCCCATAAACTTTCACTATTAGTGCATAATCGTCAATGTGTTTTTATATATGCAACAGGTGATGCAGATAGAGCACAACTTGTGTTTTAATTGGAATATCCCTTGATGGATAGAATGGATAATGATATTATCTTTGCCCCTTTTTTAACTTTATTCCAGGAAAAGAAAATGGTGATACTGACTTAAGAAAAAAAGCAAAAAATTTAATATTTGTTTAGTTTTTTTGTTTTACACCCACCATATCTGTAACAATTCTTTGAAGCCTTATTTCTAAAATAAATTAACTTCCATTTATATTCACACATCACATCATGCGTGGAACTTTTGATATACTGGCCAGAATTCTCACTTTTACCTTTGTCTAAAAAGCAACAATACAAAAAGAGTGCAATTTTAAGAACAGAAAAAAACTAAACAAAAAAAACACACTTCACTGGAGGACAATTGTCATCATGCCAACATTGCTCTGAACACATTGCAAGTTTGTCCAGCTTTTATTTTAAAACAATAAGTGCACTGGTTTGGCTGGTGTGGAAAATCATCAAGGCCCGAATAAAAAGCCGAATGACAGCAGCTGCTGCGCCCACACCATTATTGAGATTATAATGAAAGCATACAGGCAACATGATATGCATGAATAAGAGGCATAAATTAATATACTTTATTAAAATGCTAGGTAAACAATATAAAGCAATCTTTAGCAAACTTCGAAATGTAACCTTTTATTATCATAAAGGCTTTTCTCATCCAGGCTGTCCTGTTGAAGAACATACATATTATGGAGTAGAGGGAGCCAACCACTCTGATTGTGTCAGGCTTCATGTAAATGAAAGAAGAGCAAGGCAGAAGATAGAGTCCATAACTGATGCAATTCTACTGTTCCTGAAAGAGAAATGAGAAAACAGTGGTCAGGAATTGAATAACTTCTACATTGAAAAAAATGATTCATTGGCTCAACAACCATAACGTAAGAAAATAAATAGCTTCTACTCAGAAACGTACATACACCGATCAGACACAACATTAAAACCACCTGCCTATTATTGTGTAGGTCCCCTTGTGCCACCAAAACAGCACCAACCCGCATCTCGGAATAGCATTATGAGATTATATTCTTCTCACCTCAATTGTACAGAGTGGTTATCTGAGTTACTGTAGACTTTGTCAGTTCAGACCATTCTGGACATTCTCTGTTGACCTCTCTCATCAACAAGGCGTTTCCATCTGCTGAACTGCCCTTCACTGGATGTTTTTTGTTTTTGGCACCATTCAGAGTAAATTCTAGAGACTGTTGTGTGTGAAAATCCCAGGAGATTAGCAATTACAGAAATACTCAAACCAGCCCGTCTGGCACCAACAACCATCCATGCAATTATCTAATCAGCCAATCATGTGGCAGCGGTGCATAAAATGATGCCGATACGGGTCAGGAGCTTTAGTTAATGTTCACATCAGCCATCAGAATGGGGAAAATTTTTAATCTCAGTGATTTGGAGCGTGGCATGTTTGTTGGTGCCAGACGGGCTGGTTTGAGTATTTCTGTATCTGCTGATCTCCTGTGATTTTCACAAACAACAGTCTCTAGAATTTACTCAGAATTGTGCCAAAAACAGAAAACATCCAGTGAGCAACAGTTCTGTGGATAGAAACACCTTGTTGATGAGAGAGATCAACAGAGAATGTCCAGAATGGTCTGAACTGACAAAGTCTACAGTAACTCAGATAACCACTCTGTACAATTGTGGTGAGAAGAATATCGTCTCAAAATGCTATTCTGAGATGTGGGTTGCTGCTGTTTTGGTGGCACGAGGGGGACCTACACAATATTAGGCAGGTGGTTTTAATGTTGTGGCTTCATCAAATCCATAAAATCAAGATTTAAGTACTACCAACTCAAATGATTAAATACAGAGCTGAGGTTGTTGGGAATACCCATGTGCTTGCCCTTGAATATTTTTTAATGCAAGCAATTTTTTTTGTTCAAAATGAAATTATTGGGGCATTTAAATAGTTATTAAGAATTCATAGATTTTAGCACTTTTTAATATTAATGATGTTGTTGTTTTTTCTGTGTGTGTCTGAATGTTTGAGTCAAAAAAATGGGCCGCTTAGAAACAGGGGACTTGTTTATAAAATTCCCTGGATTTGTTCCTATGTTATGAGCAGGGTCAGAAATTAATCAAGGCCCAAAAGTGCCCAATATATTTCAAATGTGTATTCTTTCAAGAGAATTCTTGTTTTTAATCTGTTATTTACATGCAATATATTTCATAATTATTGAGGCCCAAACCTGCAAAAATAATAAATAAAAAAATGCAATAATAAGAATATAAAGGAATAAATGTCTTGATAAAACAAATATAATTAGTTTAATTAAATCTATTCCTGAATTTATTATTGTATGACTTTTTTCCTTTATTATTTTCTGTATTTATTTTTTACTTTATTTTTATTCTTTTTAACTTTTATTTATTATTTTTTTTTATTTTGCATTTTTATTTATGTGGTCATTTATTTTTTATATTTATTTATTCCCACATATATTTATTTCCATATTTATATATTCCCATATATATTTATTTATACATGTATTTATTTGTACTTTTCTGTGTGCAACATGGAAATGAGGGAGGCGGTCCTTGCATAGCTCCAGTGCATCATTGGTTGAGAGCTCAATAGTACTTATCCGAAGCAGATGGACGTCCCACCTTAGCACCCTCTGGTTATCGACTTCATTCACTAAGTAGCGCAACTCTCTAGATATATGTGAAGCGTCAGCTATAGTTTACACGAGGTATGGCTGTGACCTGACGTCACATCAAAACAAGTCAACAAGTCAAGAGTAATCGAGGACCAGCCCACATAATTATCATGCAAGAGACAGAAATGTAAGAATTAATACAAAAATAAATAAATGTGGGAATATTTAAATATGGAAATAAATGAATATAAAATTAAATGAATGCATTAATGAATTAAAACAAATAAATGAAAGAATAAAAGTTTAAAAGAATAAAAATAAAAAGAGAAAATAATAAAAGGAACAAAAGTCATACAAAAATAAATTCAGGAATAAATTAAATTAAAAACTAATTATATTTGTTTCATCAAGACATTTATGCCTTTATTTTCTTCTTAATACATTTATTTATTATTTTTGCAGGTTTCGTCCTCCATACATAATATGCTATGCCCATCTAGTTATGAGTTTAAACATTGTTGTGTGACCTTTTTAATTAATTACTTTAATTGAAGTATTTGACATAATTGGGCGACAAATTGGGTTTCTGTAAAAAAACAAAACATGTTCGATAATCAATTCAAGGTGACAAACGTCACTTAATAATAATAATAATAATACAAATTCTGATGTTGGTTAGTAGTGACGAAAAAGGTCTATATGCATATTTTCCAGTTGCAAACGTACATAGTAAAGTAGTAAAATGTAAAGCACACATTTTTGGAACAAGGAGTCGGATTACTTTTTTTTTTAACTTATAAACAAATTATGATAAATTAATAATATACAGATTAGTGAAAGCACCGCAACAGTTTCATATTTAAATGGGAACATGCATGTTACTGAACATTTTTCCATACGTGCATTTTATAAATAATTTGTAGGAACATTTAGGATGTTACTGTACACGCTCATTTAGGATAATTTTATGCACGCCAACCTCCAGTGCAAAAACACTTTTTGCCTTACAGGCTCCACAAGAATACATTTTCGTTTGAAAAAAAAAACATTCATTTTGTTACATTAACGCCCCTCGTCCACACTAATACAGCATTTTCCTCAACCGAAAACTGCGCATTTTGAAAAGGCTCTCTGCAAAGTAAGGACACAATCTGATCAAAACAAAACATACAAACCTTAGTAACATTACTGTGCAGCACATAATGTGATCTAAAGTCATTCTGGCAGTTGGAATATGCCATGCCAAGACCTAGTCCTGTGCCAAACGCAATGGGCAACGTCCGGCCTGCAAGAACATTTCAAAGCAGGATAAAATATGTATAGATAAATCATACGTGTGCATATAGACGTAAACTAGATTGTCAGATTTAAACATAGTGGAGTACTTACGCTTGAAGAACACAACTGAGAACACGATTCCTATGCCCAGACCAGTGCCTACGGGACAAAATGAAACCATTTTATTACATTACAGTTTATATTACTTTTATTTTATTTAGGTGATCAAAAAGTAATACCATGGTACTGACTGATTAATGTGCGGTGGTATTTACATGGTGCATCAAAGAATACCATCACGGTATTACTACGGTACAGTACAAAAATCATGGTAGTACCAGATTAAATAAGTATTTATGCTACAATTGTGTCTAAAATATATTAAGCCACCTACCTAGACAGTATGTTTGAGTATAATCGGCGCGCTAGGGACGCTGGATTCAAACGCACATATGATGCCCAGAATGCTATCTAGGTAGGTGGCTTACTAGTTGTTGTGATACAGCCAGTGTGTGGCGTCTTATATGTGACCTGAGTGCCCTACACAGAAACGACCAACCTGGTATTTATTTGAAACAATTATGATATAAAATGAAATCTTACCAACTTTAACGGCACAGTCCGCGAGGCAGCGGTCCCACTTCTGGCCGAGCTCTTTCTCAGACATGATTTAAACACGACGACTGCAGCGGTAGTGCTGACAGACTGGCTTGAAGACTGCTGTGACGTTTTCTTCTTCGCTAATGGTGGATATACACACTGCCGATGGCGCCACCTACTGGACAGGCGAATAAAACAATGCCAATCCTTGGTTTGGTCTGTTTAATATACAATCAAAGCCAAACAAATGCATACAATAAAATGAACGTTACCTTTTCAAATGTAAACATCAACAGATATGTATGGACTTTAATTTATAAAAATAAACAAATACATGCAATAATAATAATAATAATAATAATAATACAATTTATTTAATTAAATGCTTGATATCAGTGGATTTGATTGAAAATTAGTACGTTTTTGGAAAAAATCTGAAATTTCAGTTACAAGTTTTATCCCATATGTTAACATTAACTAACAATGAAAATACTTTTAAAAGCATTTATTAATCTTGGTTAATGTTAATTTAAACATATAGTAATACTTTTTTTTTTAATCAAAAGTTGTATGTCTGCACTATGAACTAACATGAACTATAATTTAAAATAATTTATTAACTAACATTAACAAAGATTAATTAATGCTGTAAAAAAACATATTGTTCAGTTAGTTCATGACACCTAATGCATTAAAATAAGGTTCCATTCATTGACATTAAAGTCAAATTTATATAGAATATATATATATACACAATTTATAAGTTTCTAGTTTAAGACATTAACCAAAAAAACACTACAATTAGGATGTAAAAATATCAATATCATAAAATCAATAATATACTTTGAGTATGTGAAATACAACTATGTAATGTGCTCACTAATGTAGATTTCCCCAGAAAATGATGCACATTTTTAATATTATACTAAATGTCAACCACTTATAAACATAAAACTCATCACCTCTGAACTTGAATGTTTCTGTTTTATTTCACAGTACATATTTACTGTTACAAAATAACAACTGTGGTGCGTGTGATTGCTTTCCTGAGATGAAAGTACAACAATTTACAATAAAAAAAGACTGGCAAACATTGAGGCAATCTAAAGAGAAGTCTGATTATAAATCCATGATACATGATTACATCAAATATTTGAACGATGCAACACTAGTAAAACAATACTACAATACTATTTTATACTGAGGTTAGTTGGATCTGTTGATAATCTGTTTTCACATGTACAGAATTGACTTAACACATTAGACAGCTGTCAGTTTAATTGTGCAACCTCACAAAACTACAAACCTGCTCAAGACAAGGCTACAAATGAAATTGTCAATAGAAATGGAGGCAGAATTGATCTATGATGCACTTTTGCCTAATCGTTCCTGAATGTCTATTTTTTATTATTTTTAAAAACTGGAGAGGAGGTGATGCGTCTTTCCTGAACAAAAACTTTTTGATATCTATATAATAAACATTCAAAAGTGCATTTTTTTGGGCAGAAGGAAGCTAAACAACAGCCAGGACAGGTTCAAAAGAGAACTAGAGAATCCCAATACAGACTTTACTGTCAGCTGACACCAGCTCTCCTGACACACAAATATATCATCTGCGCTTAAAAAAAAAGGAGCATTTCCTCTATTGGGTCTCTATTTCTCCAGGGTCTTGGGTGTCATCTCTAGTGGGGTTGTCTCGTCTCTCTGTGGTCTCACAAAGCTACTACTGATTGAAAGAAGATCCCTGAGCTCCTTGTTTTCAATCTGCATCAACAAAAAAAGAGTTATGTTTGAATATAAATTACAGCAAAAATGAAATATTTGTTAAGTATTCATTGATACTTGTACAGAAAACTGTATGCTAAAATATTTTTATTGTTTTTGCTCATTTACTTTTATGACAATAAATGAATAAATCATAAAAATACACAATAAATTAAGTACACAAACACATAAATTTAAAAAAGACAAATATCCATATAAACAAATGTTGAACAAATATATAATTTGAAATAAACAAATAACTCTAAATGAATAAATTTAAAAAAAAATCCATATACATAAATATATATATATATATAAATATATATATATGTGTGAATATAATTTATATGAATATAATATAAATATATAAATAAAAATGCCATTTGATATCCGAATAAATACCATTTGAAATAAACAAATAGATCAACTAAATTAAATATATAATTAAAAATTAAATAAAAAATATGCATATAATTAAAAATAAATAAATGTAAAAGAAAATATATAGTTTGAAATTTTTTTTTAAATAAATGATTACAAATATAAATATCCACATAAATAAATACAAATATACCGTATAAATGAATGTAGAATAAACTATATATATATATATATATATATATATATATATATATTTATGATAGTATAATAGTAATACATAATACTTTATCAAATAAATGAACAAAAGGTATATACATAATTAAAAAATTTTAATAAAAATATCCATATAAATAAATACAAATATACTGTATAAATAAATGTAGAATACGTTTAAACTATAAGATAATAATTGTAAAGTAAATAAATATCATTTAAAATAAACAAATGACTATTACGTAAATAAATTATTAAAAATAAAAATATCCACAAAATAAATACAAATATACTGTATAAATAAATGTAGAATAAACTATGTATAATTTATTGTAAAATAAACAGTCATAACCTCTAGTTGTGCTAGTCTCTCTTTGACAGAGCAGTAATGTTGGTCATCCATCTGTACTGCTCGACGCATAACTTGACCCATTTCACAGATCCGTTCCAACTGGCTTTGGACCTCCTAGAAAAAAAGATTGCTTATTTTAGGTCTCGTATTCAAGTAGTTTGGACACCAAAAATGTTATCACAATTATTTTACAGAAAACATAACTTGGATGTTGAAACAGCATTTTACTTCCATAATGCAACATATTTCCCAGTGAAACAAGATATTCAATGAGGAAAAAACTATTTTGGGACTTTGGAGACAGGAATTGATTAAGATCATGAAAAATGGTTGGAGAGAAGATAAGTTTCAGTGTCAAAGCAAGTTATTATTTTATTTTTAAATATTATTATTTAACTAACAGATAACAAAAGGTTTGGCACCTTAGCATGATCCTGGTGAAGGCTGAGTACAGGTTTAGTATCCAGCTCCTTCTTTTCCATCATCAGCTGAAGCATCTGCTTCCTGTATCTGCCCATGATCAACTCTAAAGCATACTGATGCTCCTCCAGAGAGAGCCAAAGCTCTGTGAAAAGGAAAGAGTTGACATGGGCATTACCAGCCTCACTACATTTGAAAAATGAGAGATACTTTGAAGAACATCTGAAGTCTTGCCTCTGTTCTCTTGCTGGAGTTCTTTGATTTGGGTGTTCTCCTGGTTCAGCAGGACGTGAGGTTTGTATCTGGACAGCTCCTGATACTCTGTGTTTTCCTCCATATACTAAAGACAGAAAAAAATTCAACTTTATTTTGAGATGTTTTGTTAGGTATTGGTTATGCTTCATTTTGCAAAACTTTTAATAGGAACGCACGCACAATACATCAGTGACTGGATCGCTATTGGTCAATATTATTGGCCTTAAAGTATAAAATGCGCGCGCGCACACACACACACACACACACACACACACACACACACACAGTTGTGTTTCCATGTTTTATGGGGACTTTCCATAGACATAATGGTTTTTATACTGTACAAACTTTATATTCTATCCCCTAAACCTAACCCTACCCCTAAACCTAACCCTCACAGAAAACTTTCTGCATTTTTACATTTTCAAAAAACATCATTTAGTATGATTTATAAGCTGTTTTCCTCATGGGGACCGACAAAATGTCCCCACAAGGTCAAACATTTCGGGTTTTACTATCCTTATGGGGACATTTGGTCCCCACAAAGTGATAAATACACGCTCACACACACACACACACACACACACACACACACACACACACACACACACACACACACACACACACACACACACACACACACACACACACACACACACACACACACACACACACACACACACACACACACACACACACACCTCATGAATTCAATCTTGGTCACCAGCTCAGATCTTTAACCACTAAGCATATCCAATGCATGGCTTATTTACTGTAACTTGCACATGCAAGTAAACAGTAATCCCTGAGGGTGTTTTTAAAGTTACATCATATGTGTTCTGTATAGTGTGAGAGTTTATGTCATGCCTTGTCAGGGAGAGTGTTGGCGACCTCCTTCATGCTGTGGATCTTGTGACTGAGAGAGCTCGACTGCTCGATGAGACTCTCTGCGGCCGTGTCGTGATCCTTTAGCCGATCCAGCAGCGTTCGCGCGTCGCCCAGAACCTTCTCCAGCGTGCACGACATCTCCGGGACTTGAGTTGATAAAGAGGACGAGTGGATCACCTCCACAAATCCAGCTGCACTTCAAATGACAACACCACCAATGACCTTAAAAAGCTTAATGCATTACAATGCAGTTCACTCGATGTTGAGAAATATTACAAATGGATACATTACTAAACTTTAATCGGTTAAGACATATGCAAGTCTATTAAGAGAATGGATTTTTAAAAAATAAAATAAAAAAACAAAGTCGATTAACTGACAACTACCTGAGAACTTCCTGTTCTGGTCATCGTAAATACGTCATCCTGTTCGAACTTCGAACGTTTCCTATTACGTACAGAAAAAACATTTCAAAATAAAAGTCATCTACGAAGCTCGTTATGCTGTAAAATAAAATACTACTAATACCGTTTTGGACTATTAATGACTTTTTACGTGTCATGTGTGTGTCATATGTACACATTAAATGTACATATTTAAAATTATACTTATATACTATAAATATAAAAAATATATAAATATTAAACACTTCCTATATTACTAATGACCGAATACTGTTCTGGTACTATTAAAATAAAATAAATAAAAACTGTTGGTGTTTTAAGTGTCTGTGTGTGCATCATACCCAAGGCCATAGCAATGATTTCTGGGCCCCCAAACTGTATATTGCTCTGGGCCATTTACCTATTAAAAAATACAGTTTTTAATTTGTTGTGGGCCCACCTAGACCTTTGGGCCCCTAGAATCATTCCCAGCTTTCACCCCACTAGCTACGGCCCTGATCATACCTACAAAATATATGTTGATAAAAGAAAAAAAAATCTATAATAAATTAATGAAATACTGCTTTTTAATAAATGGAATGGACAAAGATAAGTTTTGTATCAAGATAGCTACAGATATTCTGTACTTTCCTCCATGTACTGAGCACAACATTGTATAAAATGTTTCAGTTATAACAATATAGTGATTGATTGAGACTGAGTAAAATGAATGTGATCCGACTTGCAAATCTGTTTGTGAGCAACATATTGCATTGGAAATTAAACTACAGAACAACAGATTGCATTGCTGTATCAGAACAGATGTACAATAAAATGTGACCTTGTGGAGTTTTGTCTTAAATATGTATTTGCACGATCAAATTAATAATTTAATAAACAATTATTTAAGTGTCTATGCAAGTAATCGGGAATAAAACAAACAAAAATGACATTACATGCAGACATGTAATTAATTTAATGGTTTGCATGGATCAAAGCAGATTTAATGGTAAATATATTTTTTTTAATTTAAATAAAATGAGCCATGCGAAATATTCAAGGAAGTCCATTTATGCCTTTTTTGAGAGATTATAGGCCATATCTTTTTATTTTGACGTATCAAAACAATAGTTACACGTAATACTCAGCGAGTAATGGGCCCTATCTTCCTGTACATACTGTATGCATGTGCCATTGTAATCTTTTACTGTTCCTTTAAGCAACTATATGGTCAAAGATACAAAATTATAAAAAGCAGTACGGTGGAATATTTGGTCCAATTTGAAAATACTCCATAACACAGAATTAAAATCATAGTCAACTGGCACTTTTTATGACATTGCATTTGTAAAGTTGAGGTTAATTCTTGGAAATATTGTCACATAGACACCATGATATCATTAAGATCCTTGCGTTTGAGGTCAGGCACTTTGGCATCAGACGCAGGATATCCAACAGGAAGTAACATTAGAAGCTTCTCATTGGCTGGACGTTGGAGGAGGGACCTGAGCTGTGGGCCGCAGTTCAGTGGAGTGGTCGTCACGGTAACCAGACCAACATTCTAAGGTTAAATACAATCAAATAAAAGTAAACAATGTAGAGAACAATGGTGCTATATGGTGTAACAATAATGTGTTTTTTGAATGGTTTGCAAGTCTTACCTGCAGTGCAGCGAGTAAAATGCCACAGGAAATGGACACGCTGATTTCATTGTAATAGTGAGTCTTTTTCTTGCCGTTGGGCAGAACTCCATATGTCTGCTTAAATATTAAAATCAGATATGGAGCAATATCCAAATACTCCTTCACCCAATTAGTCCTGTAAAACAGAAATCTTCTTTATGAAGTGTGATGCTTATTTCACTTCAGATAATGTTTAAGTCTTAACCATTTGAAATAGAGTTAACCATAATAGAAATAAAATGTTAGAATAACCACAAGAGGGCACCAGTGCCATAGCTAAAGAAGTTTATCAAAACATTAATATGTATCTGTAATAGCATGTAAAATAAAAATAATAATAATAACAATAAAACCATATATCACAAATATATAAATTATTATTATTATGTAGCCTCTTGACTATTTGAAATAAAAATAAGATAACAGTTTATCAAAGTTGTTTATCAAATGGTAGTTATAAAGCAGTTTATCAAAGCATTATTATTATGTATCATTCATAAAATGTATATTTATACAATTAATAATTAATTTAAAAATATAAAATATTTTATCTACAATAATAATAATAACTGTAATTAGCTAAATATTTAGAATATAAATGTTTATTATCATCATTATCATAATTATTGTGTAGTCGGTGGCTTTTTGACTAATTAAATAAAATGTTAAAAACAAACAATATGGAGCATTAATATTATGTAATAATCAAATTAATATTTATAAATTAACAATTAATAAAATATTTTATGTATTATGTTACAATAATAATAGCACATAATATGGAATAATAATTATAATATAATAATAATAGACATTATTATTATTATTATTATTATTATTATTATTAGGTGGCCTTTTGATTATATACAATAAAAACAATGGTAGTTATAAAAGAGATTTTCAAAGCATTATCATGCATCTGTAATAATTCATAAAATTTATATTTATACATTCATAATTAATAAACAATATATACAATATTTTATCTTGTTTTATTTAATAATAGCAGTAAATAGCCTAATATTTAAAATAAATAATACTGATGATGATGATGATGATGAAGATTATTATTATTGTATGGTAGGTGGCTTCTTGACTATTTGAAATAAAGATAGCCATGGTAGAAATACAATTTTAGAAATGAACCATAAGGAATTAATCAAAGCACTGTATGTATCTGTAATAGTCAATACAATTAGTATTTATAAATTAATAATAGTATAACATATTTTATGTAGCATGACATAATAATAGCAAATAATATGGAATAATAATAGCAATACATATCTTATTATTATTATTATTATTATTATTATTATTATTATTATTATTATTTGGTGGCCTCTTGATAATTACAAATGTTAGAAATTAACCACAAGAGGGAACTAGTATCATAACAGACATGACATACACAGACAAACACACACACACACATACAAACACACACACACACACACACGCACAGACAAACACACACACACAGACAAACACATACACACACACGCACACACACAAACACACACGCGCACGCGCACGCACACACATACACAGACAAACACACACACACACACACATACAAACACACACACACATGCACAGACAAACACACACACGCACACACACACACATACACAGACAAACACACACACACACACGACAAACACATACACACACACGCACACACACAAACACACACGCGCACACACACATGCACAGACAAACACACACACACACGCACACATACACAGACAAACACACACACACAGACAAACACACACACACACATGCGCACACACATACAAAGACAAACACACACATACACAGACAAACACACATACACACACACACACAGACAAACACACACACATACACAGACACACACACACACACACACAGACAAACAGTCAAAGACACACACACACACACACACACATACAAAGACAAACAAACACACATACACAGACAAACACACATGCACACATACACACAGACAAACACACACACACATACATACACAGACACACACACACAGACAAACACACACACACATACAAAGACAAACACACACACAGACAAACACACACACATACACAGACACACACACACACACACACACACACACAGACAAACACACACACACAGACAAACACACACACAAACACACACACATATACACACACACACACACATACACACACAGACACACACACATATATAGCTAACCGAAGTCTCTTCAGGTCATGGACCCAGTTGTCTCCCATTCTTTGTTTGTAGTTGATCTCCTCCTCTTCCTCAACAATCTCTCTGATCTTGTGTTTGAGATCCACATCAGACACAACCACAAACGTCCAGGGCTCAGTGTGAGCACCACTCGGTGCAGTGCCTTACACACACACACACACACTGAATGAGTGATGGAGACGAAAGAAGAGTTTTTTCTTCTTTTGGGCTGCAAGAGCAGGTTCTGGAGAAATCACTTTTTAACAATAACATACAAAACTATCAAGACAGATCTACCATTGCAAATGTAATGATTCAAGTCGGTCTCCCTACACTCAAACTACTTGTATGTTTGAATACGTCTGAATATTTTGCAATAACCTTAAAATCTTTAATACTTACAATCCATGACTTTAAATCAATTGTTTTTATTTACTGTTATTTTTTTATTTGAATCAGTTATTTATGATGAGTAATACATTTCCTTATAAAAGAATAAAAAAGAAATGTGTTCCCTATGGAGAATATTACTAAGAGAAATACTTCTGGAACCAAGACTGCTGAATAAAATGCACGTACACTGTTGTACTCTATAGGAATGGGCAACCTTTGCCAAATCAGACCATGTCTTCCAATAAAACACACACAAAAACTGGTAAAGTAAGCAACAGGTGCATTGTGGCGATTGCATTACCTGCAGTGCGTATGACATTGTCTATCACTTCTTTTGGTACTGGTTCTGGACTGATAAACCGGACGGACCGCCTGAGATTCATGAGCGAGTAGAACTTTTCTGAGCGCTTCAGCATCTCAGCAGCAGCGTATCGCAGTGGGCTGTACGACACATGATGTAACTCCTCTTCCCCTCTGGTGTCAAGCCAATCGCCTTCATCCTCTGTGAATAGACAATAGACTCAACTGTGTCATTAAATAGAAGCACAAATCCACTTTCGGACATCTTTGAAATGATTTGGGGTGAACATTACAATCTTATAATTCTCCGGTTTCTCTATTTTATTTTATTTTTTCTTAATCTCACGTTTGAATGTCATATAATAAAGGTAAAATCATATCATCTATGCAAATCCAATTATGAAACAAAAATGTACGCAAACAATAAACATGACATGAGCAGTGTACAGTAACCCAGCGTGTTGCTACACCAGAAGCAAGAGTTAAAACCTGTTCATTTCAAAACCCTCTTGTCACAGGATTATCCTCGGCCAAAAAAACGTTCGCTTTTACTTTTTGAATATCTCTTCAAAAGGTCTGCATCACTACGCTTGGCTTGGCTCTTGAATGTCAAAGGCATCTCCACATTATAATGGAATAGACAAGTGTTGTGTTGGCCTTTATGCATGGGTTCCTATGCAAAACAAACCCTCTTGTACTGAGGTTTTTTTTTAAATAAACTCCATAACATGAAAATGAACATATATAACGTGTGTGCAGGGGCGAAAATTTCATCAAAATGTTGGGGGGGACAATAAACATAACAATTCTCAAGAGCAATTTTTGAAGGGGACACCAAGGGGTTTTTTGTTGTTGCCCCGTTTGCATTTGTATCATTTTATTTCTTAAACAATTATTTTAAGAATATATCATTATATTATTTACAATACACATATTTTAATGATATTTTAGGGGGGGGGACAACCCTCAGATAGGGGGGGTCCTGCCCCCCCGAACCCCCTATTACAGTGTGTGTTTTGCTGTAATACCTAATGTTTGGGGCCAATATGATTTCTAAATACAATATTACTAAATTATATATACATATATATATATATATATACATATACACGCACACACACACACACACACACACACAGTATAAATAAAAGTTACAGTGAGGCACTTACAATGGAAGTGAATGGGGCCATTTGAGGGTTTAAAGGCAGAAATGTGAAGCTTTTGTTTTTATTAAATCACATACATTAATTCTGTTACACTCATGTAATATTTGAGCTGTAAAGTTGTTTAAATCGTCGTTTTACAGTCATTTAAGGGTTTTAGGGTTTGATGGCATTACATCATGTCAACGAAGTTGTAAAATTGGCTATAACTTTACACAGAAAATGATAGTAAGCTATTTTATCACGTTTATTTTAACGTTTAGGGATTGGCCCCATTGACTTCCATTGTAAGGGTCTCACTGTAACCCATATGTTTTAAAAGGAGGGATGTTGAATATTCCTTTAAGAAATAAAATGCGTAATCACAGGGATGGTGGTCTTAGTCACTTTAATGTAAATGTTTCTTTCAGTACTGATGTGAGTATATTTTGGGAGCGTATATTACCGTTGTCTTTACTGTTGATTTCTGTGTCATCCTGCAGATCTTCGTCCACCCATGGTCTGACTCTCCCCACAGCAGAAGTCTTCTCCTTTGATCTGATCTTTCGACTAGAGGAGTTTCTGAAGAGAAACACAATAATCACACACAAAATCGCCACGAACACCGGAGTGAGAGACGAAAACAACGCCATGACAGACGAGAAAGTAGTCTGATTCAAGTCAAAGTTCAGTTAAAGAGGCTGGACTCACTTTCTCCTGTTAATATTCAAACACACATACACACACACACACGCGCACGCGCACGCGCGCGCGACATTATTCAGAGTAGCACTACATTACATTTTTGACTGAAATTAATGAATAATCAAGCAAGGCCGTGAGGCATACAAGTATAGTCTATTAAATGAGTTGTTATCTTGTTTTTGATCGTTCATCTGACTAGGGTTGCCACTCGTCCAGTAAAATACGGGACCGTCCCGTATTTAATCATTGCATCAATACGGGACGCGATTTGTAACAGTGCCGTCACAATGAAATTGTCCAGATCGCCAATATAATGAAGCTGGAAAATTTGCCTACGGTGGGTAAGGGACCGTCTGAAAAGTCCACACATTCTGCTAAAACGTGCTAATAATGTGGATGGTGTGGTAAGGGACCGTCTGAAAAGTCCACACATTCTGTTAAAACGTGCTAATACTGTGGATGGTGTGGTAAGGGACCGTCTGAAAAGTCCACACATTGTGTTAAAACGTGCTAATACTGTGGATGGTGTGGTAAGGGACCGTCTGAAAAGTCCACACATTGTGCTAAAACGTGCTAATACTGTGGATGGTGTGGTAAGGGACCGTCTGAAAAGTCCACACATTGTGTTAAAACGTGCTAATACTGTGGATGGTGTGGTAAGGGACCGTCTGAAAAGTCCACACATTCTGCTAAAACGTGCTAATACTGTGGATGGTGTGGTAAGGGACCGTCTGAAAAGTCCACACATTGTGTTAAAACGTGCTAATACTGTGGATGGTGTGGTAAGGGACCGTCTGAAAAGTCCACACATTCTGCTAAAGCGTGCTAATACTGTGGATGGTGTGGTAAGGGACCGTCTGAAAAGTCCACACATTGTGTTAAAGCGTGCTAATACTGTGGATGGTGTGGTAAGGGACCGTCTGAAAAGTCCACACATTGTGTTAAAACGTGCTAATACTGTGGATGGTGTGGTAAGGGACCGTCTGAAAAGTCCACACATTGTGTTAAAGCGTGCTAATACTGTGGATGGTGTGGTAAGGGACCGTCTGAAAAGTCCACACATTGTGTTAAAGCGTGCTAATACTGTGGATGGTGTGGTAAGGGACCGTCTGAAAAGTCCACACATTGTGTTAAAACGTGCTAATACTGTGGATGGTGTGGTAAGGGACCGTCTGAAAAGTCCACACATTCTGCTAAAACGTGCTAATACTGTGGATGGTGTGGTAAAGGACCGTCTGAAAAGTCCACACATTCTGCTAAAACGTGCTAATACTGTGGATGGTGTGGTAAGGGACCGTCTGAAAAGTCCACACATTGTGTTAAAACGTGCTAATACTGTGGATGGTGTGGTAAGGGACCGTCTGAAAAGTCCACACATTGTGTTAAAACGTGCTAATACTGTGGATGGTGTGGTAAGGGACCGTCTGAAAAGTCCACACATTCTGCTAAAACGTGCTAATACTGTGGATGGTGTGGTAAGGGACCGTCTGAAAAGTCCACACATTCTGCTAAAACGTACTAATACTGTGGATGGTGTGGTAAGGGACCGTCTGAAAAGTCCACACATTCTGCTAAAACGTGCTAATACTGTGGATGGTGTGGTAAGGGACCGTCTGAAAAGTCCACACATTGTGTTAAAACGTGCTAATACTGTGGATGGTGTGGTAAGGGACCGTCTGAAAAGTCCACACATTCTGCTAAAACGTGCTAATACTGTGGATGGTGTGGTAAGGGACCGTCTGAAAAGTCCACACATTGTGTTAAAACGTGCTAATACTGTGGATGGTGTGGTAAGGGACCGTCTGAAAAGTCCACACACTTTGTTAAAACGTGCTAATACTGTGGATGGTGTGGTAAGGGACCGTCTGAAAAGTCCACACATTGTGTTAAAACGTGCTAATACTGTGGATGGTGTGGTAAGGGACCGTCTGAAAAGTCCACACATTCTGCTAAAACGTGCTAATACTGTGGATGGTGTGGTAAGGGACCGTCTGAAAAGTCCACACATTCTGCTAAAACGTGCTAATACTGTGGATGGTGTGGTAAGGGACCGTCTGAAAAGTCCACACATTGTGTTAAAACGTGCTAATACTGTGGATGGTGTGGTAAGGGACCGTCTGAAAAGTCCACACATTGTGTTAAAACGTGCTAATACTGTGGATGGTGTGGTAAGGGACCGTCTGAAAAGTCCAAACATTGTGTTAAAACGTGCTAATACTGTGGATGGTGTGGTAAGGGACCGTCTGAAAAGTCCACACACTTTGTTAAAACGTGCTAATACTGTGGATGGTGTGGTAAGGGACCGTCTGAAAAGTCCACACATTGGGTTAAAACGTGCTAATACTGTGGATGGTGTGGTAAGGGACCGTCTGAAAAGTCCACACATTCTGCTAAAACGTGCTAATACTGTGGATGGTGTGGTAAAGGACCGTCTGAAAAGTCCACACATTCTGCTTAAAAGCGTGCTAATACTGTGGATGGTGTGGTAAGGGACCGTCTGAAAAGTCCACACATTGTGTAAAAACGTGCTAATACTGTGGATGGTGTGGTAAGGGACCGTCTGAAAAGTCCACACATTGTGTTAAAACGTGCTAATACTGTGGATGGTGTGGTAAGGGACCGTCTGAAAAGTCCAAACATTGTGTTAAAACGGGCTAATACTGTGGATGGTGTGGTAAGGGACCGTCTGAAAAGTCCCCACATTGTGTTAAAACGTGCTAATACTGTGGATCGTGTGGTAAGGGGCCGTCTGAAAAGTCTGAAAATGGTGGTAAAACGGAAGTTAGACAAAGTACAGAAGGAAAATGAAAAACAGAAATGTCAAAAAATACATGTATAAACCATCAAAAATGTATACATTAATCAAAACAATATAAATAAATATATTTTTTACATAATTGATGTATTTTTTTCATAAGTCATGAGTCAGAAAGTTCTAATTTTAGCATATAAGAAAGGATATACAATTTGTATTAATAACGCAGATTAACTCAATGCATTTATTGCTAAAACTGGAGGATGTGTTTAGGGGCCATGATCAGCAAAGCGGACAATCAAATTATACTTTGGCTTTAAATGCCCTAGCAAAGATCGGTTTTCAAAGATCCAGCTTAGATCACGCCATTACGAACGCGTCTGACGCATGCGCACTAAGACTGCTTTGTGTTACTCTTTTAGTACGGTCACCGGCACGCGCATGCCTGGAGGATGCGGACGGATGAGACTGTACACGTGTCGAGAATATCTGTGCCGCACGCGGACTTTCCGCGCAGACTGTGCTGATGATGAAATTAGCGTTACATTGCTCTCTAGTCTATCCCTTACATCAGATTTGGAGATTTTGCCCAGCTGAAAAAGTCACAAGATTCCAATGGGCATAAACAACATACTTTAAAGTAAATTACACGAGATGGAATTATTAGATGTTCTTATCTCAAATAGGACATACTTCATTGTTAATGGGTGAGTTTAGAAGCACTGTACATCACACAGATGCTATTCAGCAGAAACAAACTAGTTAAGAGCCACTGTGCTACCACCATAATAATCTTTCTCACGCTCTCTGCAGAATATTATTATATATTCACATTTAACTCATTGTAATATTTAACATAAACTCAGTTCCATCATTGCAACAATAGCATATAAAAATAGCAAAAGTAATTTTGTGGTTACTCTGTAGATTTTGTTGTTGTTGTTGCTGTTGTTTTGTTATTGAAATTCCCGTTTGCATCACTGCATAGTGTTTTTATCACAGACTTAAAATGATAATGTAAACAGATGGCGTTATGCCCTGTCTTGACACTGTCTGGAATTATACCCTCTCTCTAATGCACATTCAGAGGCACACATTGTTTACGTTAAATAGTCTGTTTTTCAGAGCTGTTAATCTGCTTTACAGTAGCATCTGTGAGTACACTTACCCTGGACAGCATATACGACCCATATGAACCAATCGGATCAGTGTGTGCCATTAAACACACATTAAACCACTTACTTAACAATAAGATATGACATTTTATGATTCATTCTCAGGAAACGGTGCCATTTATGTGCTGTCTGTGTCCCCATGACTTATAGTACTACTGATATTATATATTATAATATGAGACTACATTTTTACACATTATATATATATATATTTAAACTACCTAATTTCTAACTAAATGTAGCTTTGATTTAAATTGAACTTGGCCGTGAACACAGTCACTTGTGATGTTTAGCTGACCTCAGAAATTCATTTGAAATAATTACATTTCAGTCTGGTTAATTAGCATGTCTAACATTCAGTCCTGTTTGAAAAGTGAGATGAATTTTTGACCAGACTGATTTCAGCGTCACACTTCCATATCACAACCATTTCATGCCTTCCGATCTCAGCATCACTCTAGCAGGGAAATATTCAACCAAACTGAACCCAAGGAGAAACACACTGCCGCTCCTCCCCGGGCAGATCGGAGTCAACCTCCAAACCCCAGCGGACAGAATGCCCCTCCGCTTTTCTGGCGGCACGCTGGGACACTCCTCCGACCCAACTGCGACTCCATCGCTCCAGGCATGTCGGAGAGTCCCAACCCCTCACCCTCGCGGACAACGGCCGTTCACCGCGTGCGGGCGGTCGGGCTACTCCGTCCCCCGGTGGATGGTGGCGGCGCTCCCCTGGGTGGACGGCAGTGTCGAGGACTCTACGACGGGCATCCCTCCTCCTTCCCAGGTTTCGGCACCAGTGTAGGGGGGTTTAGATGGGCAAGGAGGAGGCGAGAACCGGCTTAACAATATAAATAATATTAAATTAGATAAAAAGACACACACAGGACAGCTGCCAGTAATTTTCTCTCTCTCGAACTGTCATCCTCGGCAGCCTTTATCCCTCATGCGCCCCCATCAGGCTGATTGGGGACCGGGCGTTCGCTGTTCCAGCCCGGCCCCGCCCTCCTCCGCTTTACAGTCATGAGTACATTTTTATTTTTGGGTGAACTACTCCTTTAACAACCACCCAGAACACCCTAGCAACTGCATAGCAACATGTTGAAAACCTCTTAGAACACCCTAGCAACTGCATAGCATCATGTTGAAAACCTCTTAGAACACCCTAGCAACTGCATAGCAACATGTTGAAAACCTCTTAGAACACCCTAGCAACTGCATAGCAACATGTTGAAAACCTCTTAGAACACCCTAGCAACTGCATAGCAACATGTTGAAAACCTCTTAGAACACCCTAGCAACTGCATAGCAACATGTTGAAAACCTCTTAGAACACCCTAGCAACTGCATAGCAACATGTTGAAAACCTCTTAGAACACCCTAGCAACTGCATAGCATCATGTTGAAAACCTCTTAGAACACCCTAGCAACTGCATAGCATCATGTTGAAAACCTCTTAGAACACCCTAGCAACTGCATAGCAACATGTTGAAAACCTCTTAGAACACCCTAGCAACTGCATAGCAACTTGTTAAAAAAGCATAGCAACACCCTGGCAACCATCAACAACACCCTAGCATTTTAATAGAAAGAAAAAAACATTCACATTTTAATCAGAAATTGTAAATATAAAATTTGTACAACATTTTGTAATATTTCTACTAGTAATAGTAGTGGAAGTGTAGATGAATAGTCATACCAGTAGTGATAGTCTATTATTAATATAGTGTAGCTGTGTCTATAAGTAGTGCTGGTGGAATAGAAAGCTGCTGTAAATGGCTATAAAGTGTATATAGAGACTGCAGCAGTCACAGTAGCTCTGATAACACTAGAGTACTTACACGTCTCTAGAGACAACACACAGACTGTGTTTACTGGAGTGAGATAAATCAATTACAGTACACTCACAACATACACACGCAGACAGCCACGCTCACGTGATGCTTGTGTGATTGCATGTGTATTCCTGAAGAGCTTTTAGACCTGGGATTTCTCCACAGATCTGGGTCAATGCTAGGAAGTTAAATATTAACCAATTAAAACACATATCTGGCTCCAAGCTTAAATCTATCGGCCACTGAAAGTAAAAGCCACTCCAAATATAAAACTTGATTAGAGAGTGAGTTTATGCTTAAGATTAGTTGCTCAATTCAAGTGTTTACAAGTCATGTTCAGATCCTCAAAACATTTTTGTTCTCTTCTTGCTTCCTCTTTCAGGATTTATTTGTGTCTCTTTAGATAAGACGGTGTAATTATAGGTGGGTGGAAGTTTACGGGGCTACTTTAAGGTTTCATGGTCATGTTTGTGATGCACTGTATAGTATACAACCCTCTTCATCATACACTTTTGAATCTGTATAGATGTAATACAGGGCGATTAGGACAAGCTTAGAGTGAGACAGGTTTCAGTTTTATTTACAGTATATCCCTCCGTCCAATTACATAAGCAATTCCATTTTCCATAATGTTTTGCAGCGTAATGCGAACAAATGCGACAATTTGCAGAAAATAATTATAAAAATTCATGTGATGAATGAATGAATACATTTTTCCATTGTGATGGTTTTGGTAAATGCAGAAAAGAATGATAAGAATGAATGTGATGAATGAATGAAATGTTCCATTGTGATTGTATTGGGAAATTAATGAATTCGTTTTTTCTTTGTGATAGTTTTGGAAAAGTTGAAAATAATTTCATTGAATGGAAGGGGTGGGGTTGCTGCTTTTTGCAGATGATGTGGTCTTCATATCATCATCGGTCCGTGACCTTCAGCTCTCACTGGATCACTTGGCAGTCGAGTGTGAAGCGGCTGGGATGAGGATTAGCACCTCTAAATCTGAGGCCATGGTTCTCAGCTGGAAACCGATGGAGTGCGTACTCTGGGTAGGGAAGGAGGTATTGCCCCATGTGAAGGAGTTCAAGTACCTCGGGGTTTTGTTCATGAGTGAGGGGACAATGGAGCAGGAGATTGGCTGAAGAATCTCTGCAGCGGTGGCGGTATTGCACTCGCTCTATCGCACCATTGTCACTGAAAGTGAGCTCAGCCGGAAGGCAAAGCTCTCGATCTACCGGTCAATTTTCGTTCTTACCCTCACCTATGGTCACGAAGGCTAGGTCATGACCGAAAATACTAGGTTGTGAGTACAAGTGATCAAAATGGGTTTCCTCAGAAGGGTGGCGGGCTTCTCCCTTAGAGATAGGGTGAGGAGCTCAGTCATCCGTGAGGAGCTCGGAGTAGAGCCGCTGCTCCTTTGTGTCGAAAGGAGCCAGTTGAGGTGGTTTGGGCATCTGGTAAGGATGCCCCCTGGGCGCCTCCCTAGGGAGGTGTTTCAGGCACGTCCAGCTGGGAGGAGGCCTCGGGGAAGACCCAGGATTAGGTGGAGAGATTACATCTCCACACTGGCCTGGGAACGCCTCGGGGTCCCCCATTCAGAGCTGGCTAATGTGGCTCGGGATAGAAACGTTTGGGGCCCCATACTGGAGCTGCTGCCCCTGTGACCCGACTTCGGATAAGCGGTTGAAGATGGATGGATCGGTGGATGGATGGAATGAATGAAAGGACAGACAAATTAATGTTTTTTCCCCATTGTGATGGTTTTGAGGGATGCAGAAAAGAATGGATATTTTAAATGACGCTGCATGTGGCTTTCTAATCTTCCTCGCATGAGGAATCACTGATTACACTGCTGGGTGGCAGATGCTACAGTACCAGCTTTCTCCATCGTCTGCCACATGCACACTAATATTGGCATGATAGATATGAGATAATTAGAGAAAGAAATGAATCAGAGGGGGTGATAGGTGTATGAAAAACAGATCAGCAAATGAAGAAAACTAGGTAGGAAAAGGGATGCTAGAGATCTGTAAAGAAAAACAGAAGGGGAAAAATGAGTGTGCTGCCCAGTGCTTTTAGAGAACACATTATGCCCATTGATGCGTTTAAGAGAGGTAAAACGGGACAACTTCATTCATCCCATATCACAATCTTAATATGATGCTATAATGGTCGACAACAGCAGTGATGACTATTGAATTAGACCTAATGGTTTGTTTACTTCCAAAGAAACATTGATACCCTTTCAGTCTAGATTGGTGATTGAGCTAAATGGCATTTGAATGGATTGTCTTGCACATCTGGAGTGCAGGCACAGAGCCAGATCTGGCACTTGGGGCCGGGCGTGCGCCTGTCATTTTCCACTCTCCTCACATGCACCTCACAGTCACATTTATGCCTGGCGTGAACGCGCTAGAAAGTGGGTCAGGAAATTTAAAGGGCAAGCGTCACTATAGAGTGAGATAATAGTTGCATATGTTGGTAATGTGAAACTGCAGCTGTATATAAACATATTTACTTTGCCATTTACATTTGATCATCATTATACTTTTATGCTTTGAGTTGAATCAAAGAATTAAATACCACATTTTAGTTTTACAAAATAAAATAAGATAATGCATTATTTTATCTACAATATATGCAATTATTAAGCAAAAAAAAAAAATATGGAATATAAAAATTGTTTCTTAACTAAATAATAAAGGAAGACTTTAATATTTTCTTTAATATGGCCCCTGGTCTCCCTGAATCATGTGTTTCCTAGTTATTTGTGTGATAATCTAATGTCATATTTGCATGAAGCATACAGTATTTTGCTTTACTCAAACAGTATTTAATTTAGGAACAGCACAGCTTGAGGTCATTTATGAGGAAAAGGAGTTTGAATTTATATATTAAAATGATCTTAAATATTAATTTAAGTACATCAAAAATGACAGTCCTGTCTACATGATATGCAAATGTTTCTTAATCCTAATATGAACCACAGGACCGTAATCTGTACTTTAGCAAGGAAGTGGATTAATCATTTTTTAGGATGAATATGTTCAGTAGTTGAAAGTAGGTGAAACACCTTTTATACCTTGTAGTGCAACAAAAGTACGAGATATTAGACATTTGTGTTTACAAGTACAATATTTAGACACTCATTCAATTATATCTCGTTATTATCTGCAACAGTTTCGACATTTTAACACTTGTGTTAATAAATGTGTTAAAAAATGTGATAAAATGAAATAACAATGAACAATATATTTTTACAGATTTTACAAATGTTGGCTAATGTTCATTTATAAAGACACAATTGTTTATTGTTAGTTCATAATGCATTAACTAATGTTAACATAACTTTTAATAAAACAAATGTACTGGAATATGTTGAAATTTACATTAAAGGAATATTCCGGGTTTAATACAAGTTAAGGTCATTTGACAGGCATGTTGATTACCACAAAAAATTATTTCAAGTGGACCCTCCTTTAACAAAAAAAAGAGCAAAAATCGAGTTCCAGTGAGGCACTTACAATGGAAGTGAATGGGGCCAATATTTGGAAGGTTTAAAGGCAGAAATGTGAAGCTTATAATTTTATAAAAGCACTTACATTAATTATACTGTTAAAACTCGTGCATTATTTCAGCTGTGAAGTTGTTTAAATCATCATTTTTGCAGTGAACAAATGCACTAGGAGGATTACAGGGTTTACGAAGCTATGTCGCCAAGGCAAAGAAGTTTTAAAATTAGACATAACTCTACAAAGAAAAGGAAAGTAATTGATTTGTTATTGTTTACACTCATATTGTTCACATCTTGCGGGTTTACTTTTGAAACAGTGAGTATTTTAACGTTTACATATAGGCCCCATTCACTTCTATTGTAAGTGCCTCACTGGAACCTCAATTTTTGCTTTTATTGTTGAAAAGGAGGGCAGATCATTTTTTGTGGTACTCAACATTATGCCACAAATGCTGTGGATTGAGCTTAACTTGTGTTGAACCAAAAATATTCCTTTAAGATTGATAAAAAAGTATTGTTTATTGTTAATGTTAACTAATACAAATTTGTTGTAAAATGTTTCCATTATTTTGATTAATAGCAGTCATTAAAACTATAAAAGAATCACAAACGATAGGGAACGTTTATTATAACTGTTCAGACATTTGCTTTTATTGTAAGTAGAACAGCACAAAAGATCACACTTTACATATATTTAAACAAACAAAACGCAGATATGCAGTCAATAAAAATGAAGAAAAGTAGTGAATTTAATATCAATAAGAGTAATACTTGTCATAAGGTATAAAAACAGACAAATCATCGCTTAAGTACGCGATGGATCGAAAAAACATTTCTACCATGCCAATAAAACATGCATAAATAAAGCTTTCATACACCTCAAATACATCTCGAACATTTTAAAAACAAAAATAACTAAAAATACTGTAAAAGATCAGCCTAAATCCTGAATGTTCTTCACCGAGAGAAGGGTCAAAGCACACCTGAAAACACACAATCTCCTTAAAGGAATAGTTAACCCAAACATTTGAATTCTGTTCATTTCTATTTATCTTCAGGTTTTGAAAGACATTAGGGGTTAAGGGTTAGTAAATGATGGCAGAATCTTAATTTGGGGGAAACTATCCCTTTAAAATCCACATCAACACTTAGTAGCAGCCCTAGACAGAAGCTCTGAGTAGAGCAGATGGCAATGGATGCATCTGCACAGCGTTTAATTTATAGGAGATCTGTGAAACAACTGAATCAAAAAGAAGATTCCTGCTGGATCCAGAACAAATGTTGCTTTTTTCCCTTTCTCTCTGGCCAGCAAAACACATCGTCCATCCACACTGTAGAGGATTAGAAGTTTAAACAGCACCATAGTTTTTCCTGGATTCCTTGTTATTCGACTTACACCATCAAACACAAATCTAACCCATGAGTATGACACCAATGACATAAAGTTTATAATGTGCTTTATAGTGTAACATAATATACACACACAGATAGCACTTGATAATATGTTTGTATTAAACCGTTCTGTATTCTTTGGCAGCCTCTGTGGGAAACCGTAGAATGAGTACAAGCAGTTAAAAGCCTAGATTCGAATGATTTGAGCGATTTCATTAATGGTCATAAAACTAGATATCCAGCGATCATTAAACTCTCATTAGCGCTAACAATCATCACAGTACATCTGTTCATAAGAGATCTATAAATAGTCATGCAGCCCTTGTTGTCATCTAGAATCATTCAAACCGGATTATTTTTTTCTTACCTTCGGGCAGCACATCCCACACAAATTCTTTAAACTCTAGTTATACCACAATCCAAGATCAAAGTACAGTTACTGAATTATGTTATCAAATCACAAATATGATGGTTACATGATTGACTGATATGTACTCTGGGCAATTAATTGACTTATAAATGACTGTTACGCAAAGGCCGTGTGCCATTTATGCGTTCCTGGCCCTGAAAGACTACACATCCCATCATGCTTTGCTCAAGTTGTGAATGGGATAAGGAAGAATGACATGCAATAAAATCAACAGCTGTGTTTGGAAAGGAATACTTCTACTTATTGAATACTGAGCAGTATAATGTGTTTCCTTGATCCCACCGTTGAATAAAGAAACGAAAAATTTATTCTGACTTTATTTCTCGCAGTTGCGACTTTAGACCTCATTATTATGAGATATAAACTCTGAGTATATATCTTGCAGCTGTGGATAATTGCAACATATCTTACTAACTGTGAGTTTTTGTCTTGCAATTGTGACTTTTTATCTTGCAGATGCAACATCATTTTAATAATTATGTGAACACAATTGTGTGTTTATTTCTTGCAATTGCAACTTTAGATCTCGCAGTTGTGACTTGCAATTGACCATATCTCGCAATTGCGACTTTATTTCGCATTTATATCTTGTAATTGCAACTTTAGATCTCACAGTTGCGACTTAATTTTTTACATTTATGAGATTTAAACTCACACTTGTGAGTTAATATCTTGCAATTGCGACTATATTTCTTGCAGTTGTGACTTTAGATCTCGCATTTGCAACTTCTTAGTTTCGCCTTTAGATCTCGCAGTTGCAACATTAGATCTCGCATTCGCATCTTCTTAGTTTCGCATTTGCATCTTCTTAGTTTCGCATTTGCATCTTCTTAGTTTCGCATTTGCATCTTCTTAGTTTCGCATTTGCAACTTCTTAGTTTCGCCTTTAGATCTCGCAGTTGCAACATTAGATCTCGCATTTGCATCTTCTTAGTTTCGCATTTGCAACTTCTTAGTTTCGCATTTGCATCTTCTTAGTTTCGCATTTGCAACTTCTTAGTTTCGCCTTTAGATTTCACAGTTGCAACATTAGATCTCGCATTTGCAACTTGCATTTGTGACCATATCTCACAATTGCGACTTTATTTCTTGCAGTTGTGACTTTAGATCTCGCATTTGCAACTTTATATCTTATAATTGCAACTTTAGATCTCACAGTTGCGACTTCATTTTTTACAGTTATGAGATTTAAACTCACACTTGTGAGTTAATATCTTGCAATTGCGTCTATATCTTGCAATTGCGACTTTAGATCTCGCATTTGCAACCTTATTTCTTGTAATTGCAACTTTATATCTTGTGATTGCAACTTCTTGCAATTGTGACTTTAGATCTTGCAATTGTGACTTTAGATCTCGCAACCTTATTTCTTGCAATTGCAGCTTTATATCTGAATTGCACATTTAGATTTTGTTATTGTGACTTTAGATCTCACAATTCATACTTTATTTCTCATGATTATGTGAAATCAAAATAAAATCATTTAGACAATATATGTGTGTACTGTGGAAACAGGATCCTGCTACTGAATAAAAAATAAGAGGTAATTCTGACTTTATATTTCACAATTGCAAGTTTATTTCTCACAATTGCAACTTTAGATCCCACCATTGCAAATTGTAAAGTTGCGATTGTGACATATAAAGTCAGAATTACATCTTATTTTTTTTCTTCCCTAGTGGGATCCGTATTATACACTCTATGTTTCCTAATTTATTTTGAAAATTGTAAGTCAAACAATATGCTACTATGCAAACATTAGTATGACACATTGTTGTCACGTGACCTCATTACATTGTGTGTGAATGTTGTCTAGTTATAATTTTGGAAATTAATATGGATATTTTGCATCATTAATGCAATATTTTCTAAAACTTTTAAGTAAAGTCAAATCATGATTAATATTACTTTGTCTCACTGGAAATGGAAGGTCAAGTCAAGCATATTCCACTAAGTTTGCTCTGTTGTATACTGCGCATTTTGGAAAATGTGCACACTACATACTGCCAAAATAGTAAGATTAGTATGTTTGCATGCTATTCGGAACATAGCCAAAGTAAGGTTTGACATTTATTGGTGAATATAGGCCATTCATTCCTGTTCTAGGATCAGATATTCAGAAAAAAGACAACAGGACACTACATGGACATAAGTTGTTCTGAGATTGGTGGCAAAGGCCATTGGCTATTAAAACCAGTTTAAAAATACTAAACAAAATTGTGACTTTGTTTAAAAGAAAAAAAAATAATTATAAATAATAATAACATAAAATAGCTTTGGAGTCAGTCGTAGTTGCATACAAATAGCTGTAATACTGCACCAAACGATGTGATAATGTTGTGAGCCTATAAGACCAAATGAGAATTTGAGGTTAGGAAAACCAGACTAAAACAAGCGGGTGTTGAAACTGTTTACTAGTCTCTGTGCAAGTTTTCGATGGTATCCTGGATGAACTCTGGGACTCTTGGGGCATTGGGAAATGAAGACATGGCTTGTAATGTGTACTGAGCAATATTGTTTGTATGTTGTACTGTGGGATATAGGTCCTTGCCAAATTAACTCTGGTATATTGATTCCTGGTGAGAAATGAATCCTGGGATCTGGAGTCCTTGCGTGTTGTATGCTGTGATGTGACTCAATGCTGATTGATCGATTGTGGGACCTGCAGTCCAGGTAGCTGGATTGTCGTTTGCATTTTCAAGCACTTAAAAGCTTTTCTTCTGTGGAGCGCTGAGTTTTCTCATTCCCCTTATCCTACCGAGCAGCTCGCGCACAAATTCCTGGTGTAGAGAGACAAAGAGACAGACAGTCAAACAGACTGTTTGGGCTTTTTATTTACATCATAATGATGGATTTGGAAAGTGTGTTTATGTGTGGTTGTGAATAGATCAACATCATAGGACAGTTAGTGATCACTGTATGTGTGTGTTTTGGCTGTGTGTGTGTGTGTGTGTGTGTGTGTGTGTGTTATTCTGTTAGTGTCTCTATTGTAGGTCTTGTCCACTTTGATTTTCATAGTGTCGGATGGATCCTTTAAACACATGTTTTCAGGTCAGTGGGCTCATATGAAATCCACTCCCACGTCCTGGAGCGGTGTCTGTACATTATGGGACTGTGCTAGCACTGGACTGACTGATACAGTATGAATATAAAGACAAATACAGATTGTTTCTAGTCTGTATGTAATCAGGATCCGTTTGTGTGTAATCTATGGCTCTGTTTCAAAACTTAGTGAACTGCCTTGGTGTCTACATATTAGTATATATTAGGCCTGCACAATTAATCGAAATAAAATTGAAATCATCATATGACCGCGTGCGATTATTAAATCACAAAGGGCTGCGATTTATTGAAATAAATACATAGTCTGCTTGCTTCCACATTTATTTGCGCTGCTCTGTCCAATCTATTTTAAGTTAGAGCATTATTTGATTTTCGGTTCTTTTTGCTTAAGTGTGCTAAGCGCTTTATATATGCTGCCTATACGTGCAATCGGAATTATCATAAATACCATTTTCCCAGTTTGAAGTTGCACACGAATGTCATAAGTCATAATTACGACTGGGAAACTCTGAGAGTTTCCATGCTGGGAGGTGTTCTAAACATTCAACATGGCGGAGGAGAGCATAGTTTCTGTTTTGCATGACAGGTCTTGTTGCCTGACAATGGGGCGGCTGTGGCTCAGTTGGTAGAGCGGGTTGTCCATTAATCGCAGGGTTGATGGTTCGATTCGTGGCCCACAAAACTCCACATGCCGAAGTGTCCTTGGGCAAGACACTGAACCCCAAGTTGCTCCCAAGTTCGCCCAGGGCAGCATACAAGCTAGAACCGCCACCTCCTGGCGTCTGCCATGTTTTGTGTTTTTCCGACAACAAAGCACTTGAACATGATGTACTCGTAATTACCACTTTAGAAGTGGGAAGTAGGATAGTTTCCATAGCACATGAAGGCAGAATTACACTACACTGGCAAGCGCATCCTGCATGAAGCGGTCACCATTTACTTTTATTCACTTACTCATTGTATGGAAAAAAGATGCAATGAAAGTTAATGGTGACTCAGGCTAACATTCTTCCTAACATTTTTCTAAAATGTATTTTTTGGATTTGGTCAAATGTTTGGATTTGGTATGATTTTTGACTACTTTGTTGTTTTTATTATATTTTCGTTTCATTTAAAGTCTAATTTGAATTTAGAAGTATTTTTGTTTACATTTTTTTGTGTTTCATAATTTTTCAAAATCAAAGTCCATATTTCTATTCTTTTAAATCATTGCATACAGTCCACTTACACTACCAGCTTCTTATGAATGTGTCTTTGTTTATATCACTGGTGCTTGACAGGGAATGGACTATGTATTAGGACACAGACGGTGCCGAAAAAGAATTTGCTCTTGACCCGGTCCTAGACTTAATTGAACGAAAATAACAAAACTTAATGGCCATGCCCATTTACTTTGGGCATACGACTTGAAGCACAGAGCGTAGCACTAGCGCTTTTAAAATAGGCCCCACAAGGTCTCACAATTCTGTCTAGCTAGGCAGCACAAGGTTTTGGATGAGAGCTGTTGGTTGCTTATTTTGTGCAAAATGACTTACATCAGTGGGTTTGAAGCAGTCTGACAGTGATTCCTGACAAGAGGGATAAAAACAGAGAGATATCACAGACTGAGACACATAAACAACTTCAAAGGCTAAAACAAACAGAATTTTTCCCTCTTTTATTTGAAACTAAACTCTCTAACTCACAAACACACACACACACACACACACACATATATATGGTTTACCTGTACTTTTATGGTTCTCTCGTCTTCACTGTTCACTTCCAGCAGATCATCAATGTCGATCTCCACCTCTGGCATTTCCTCCTCCTAACACAGATCAAACACATGTCTTTAATATCTCAATTGCTTCTCTTAGACAGAAAGAATATCAAATGTAGACTTAGTCTCCTGCTTCTCAGATTTGTCTTCCATGAATGCCCTTTAGTAATCTCACATGTGTCTCCTCTAGAGTTTCAGAAGAGATCCCAACAACATCTCCAAATGTGCTCAGATTTACCAAGACACCAAAGTCTGCAATCGAAAATATGAATATGAACTCAAACATTTCTCATCACATTCTTCCAAGACCAAATTATCTGAGCTATGCTATTCATATCAATTGTTATCGCTCGATACTCTTACTGTATGTCAACAATGGTATCATTTGGTAGCCATTTTATTTCTCCAAGTGAATTTTAGGAGAAACATCTGCAACAAAATTGATATTTTATTGAGCAGTACATTAAGTCCACTAAGAGAAACCACAGAGCATTTTTTCTGATGCTGATTCGGAAAAAACTTAGATAAGGAATAATGCTTTATCAGAAACATGTAAGCAGTGAAACATGAAGCAATCTAGAAAGCATCAGTAAACTCTCTGGTCACAAGTTAAGGTTAATCTGTGAAGTCATTAATCAGAATGCTGTGCCAATGTGATGACACAAACACACATATACTACACACAGGATGAGATGAAGTCTAAAAATACACTCCCCCCTTTAAAGGTGAAAGAGAGAGGGAGGTATTTTCCATGTAGCAATTGGTTTGGAATGGCCTGTCTGACAGTGTGAGCGAGAGATGGAATAATACGTCGTCACACATTATACAATAAATCGTCAGACACTTCGTACACAATCATTATGAAACAGCATTTGTCATTGCCAATGTATCGTGTTTGTGTGAGTGTCACAGCAAATCCAGGAAGAATAAATCCAGGATTGACTCTTCAAAATCACCCCAACTTCATCAAGTAAACATGAAGGTTGATAAGTTTCAAAGTTTGTTTATTACATACATTTCAGTGTAATATGCCCATTACTGTGCAATTCAACAACAACAACAAAATTATAATCTATAAATGGTGCCAGTCAAATGTTTGGACACACTTGACTGAATGTGCTTCTCATAATCCTACAAACATTTGGATCTAAAGTCGATGCTTGAAATTGATTTCTTGAATTTCTTTACAAAAAAAAAGCATAAAAAGTGGATAGTGAAGAAAAAGGAGCCAGTAAGTATCCAGTATGCATGGGAACTCTTTCAGTGCTGTATAAAAAGCATATAAATCCACTAATACTGATTATTTTTATGTCTGATAACCGATATGCAGACCTATTTTTAATAATTGTTTTATTTGCTTTTTTACACAATGGTAAAAAATAAAAATATTTTTTTTCGTAGACTACAACAATAAAACCATAATAGCATTAGCCTATTAATATTTGTATAATAATAATAATAATATCTGGACAATCTGGAAAGTAGTAATAATAATGAGTAGGTGTATCCAAACGTATGACGATGTGTGTGTTTCAGTACAGTACACAAACTCTAAGCAATAGACTACTAGATCATTAGATCATATCAGGCCACACACACAGTGTTGGGGGTAACGTAATAAATGTAATCAGAATACTTTTTTAGAGTATGAGTATTTAACGAATCATGCATATTCATGTTATTGATTCTTTATTGTAAATATGATGTGAAGACCTACTTTCTAATGAGTGTTGTACAGTAGCTAGCATGACCTGTAATGTCTCTTGTATGCAATGCATGGCTTATTTGAATGGAAAGCATAGCAGAAGAGAAAGTGGCTGTTAGAAGAAGTAACGCAAAAGTAACTTAACGCTTTGCTTTCCATACAATATATTTTTTAATTAATTGAGTAACTTTTTTAAGGAGTAACGCAATATTTTAATGAGTTACTTTTAAAAGTAACGTTACCCAACACTGTCCGCACATATACGTTAGCAAAGTAGTAAAGACATCAGACAGCCAATGGCGATCACCCCTGGCCAAATATGCAAAGTTTATCGTGTTTTACACACTCACAGATCTCTACAAATCCAGTAACAGAACACAGGTCTGTCTTTAGCCAAGTTTTGATATTTTTAAGCATGTATGTGGTGTGTGTTCAATTCAACGTGTGTATGTTTGTTATATTTTTTCATAGGCAAACACAGCTTTGACCTTCTTTGACCTTCCTTTTTTAGAGCAGCAACATTTCTAATTCAGCATTACAGATATACCAGTGAACCATCTCTCTCTCGAAAGCTGCTTTGACTAAGATTCATGCCTCATATCCGATAGAAGAGAAAGAGAGAGAGACTTGGCAAGACGCAGGTCAAAATGATTAGTACTGGTCTGATAAGGTTGAGTGTGTGTTTATCTTTGCGGTTCTTGTTATTACATCATATATACAGGTCACAGGTCAATACCCATGTACCCTGATGAAGTATGTTCTGAATCTATAAAGACTACATGCATGCTTTCCTGCGATGAAAGGCATTTATGTTGTATTCAACTCAAGAGTTTTCCGATCTGAATAAAGAGGAATCTGACCCGGAATTGTTAAATTCCTTTCGACTCCCATCCCTAGTTAGTATGTGTATGTGTGTGATGGTCTGCAGTCTTTTAAAGATATCATCTCACTGTGCAAGACATTGTATACACATCAACACCCACACATTTATGAACTGTATGCACCACAAAATCAGCCTTTTAGAACACTCCCTTGCCTGTTTTAAACTAATTAGACATGCTTGTTAAATAATGATCCAATCAGTAGGCTGGCTATTGTCAAGATTAGCTCATATAGCATGCTCTTAAACATTCACGATTACCAGGACTAATATTCTTAGACCTCTTTGTGGGTGAGGGTGTGCACTCCCTACTGTCCTAAAGAGAGAAAATAGGGAAAATGACAATACCAGCCGCCATTAATTAACCTGATAAAGCCACACAATCAGCAGATCAGTCAAGCTAACTGACAAGACTTGGCCAATCAATCACAGAGCTGATATCCATTAAGACAACACGACACTGCAGCCACTGGCCATCTCAAACGATCGTTTAATTTGCTATTTTCACACTGAGGTCATTGATGACCACTATAATAAATCATATGTTCCAACTGTGCAAATGTGCTTCCTGAGGTAAATAATGTCCCTCTATTGTGCACGAAAAGCCCTGCAGGTGGATTCTGGGTACTGAATATGTGTGCTATGTGTGCTAGCCCAGAGTGTTGAATGAGCTCTGCCAGACTGCAGAACCAACCAGACACCTTCACTTGAAATATTTGTGCACCATACCTCATTGTACAGTCGATTGGTGTTTCACTGGCAAACACAAAGCAGAGAAATCTCTCTCTCTCACACACACACACACACACACACACACACACACACACACACACACACTCTCTCTCTCTCTCTCTCTCTCTCTCACTCTCTCACTCAGAACAGACAGGTCGAGGACACTGAGGATTTGAGAATAGCAAACAAAGAACGTTGTCTTGTAGCAAAGTGTGCTGTATATGCTTGAAAGCCGGCGGCAATGCTCAAAAATCACAAACTCTCCCACACGTGATCAACAATTTTAGAGTTGCCAGGTCTTTGTGTTAAGGCAGCCCATTGTTCAATCAAAACGAACCTAGTTCCATTCTAAAACTGCTACTTGGCAACCGTGCACAATTTGCACCTCACATACACACATAAACAGATTGTGCCGTATTGTGGACATATGTGGTCATAAAACCCCATGTGCTCAAAAATTCTTTATAAAAGGGAAGATTTATGACCTGGGTCCTTCGGTCTGTAGAATGAGGCTTATAATGTTTGATTCAACAATGTCAGGTGAAGGTGAAAATATGAGATCCACAAACAAGAACAAAATGAATGGGGGCATTTATAGTTTCCGATACAAAACACACGCACACACACTCAATACAATCATTTGAAATAAAATGTACTGTATTCCCCAAGATATCAGAGAGACAGACCCCGGAAGCATTGAACCTCAAAGAGAAATCCCTTCCCCCCTCATTAGAAAGGAAGACAGGGGAGGGGGTTGTGGGTATCTTTTGCCGACAGCGGCATTTTAGCTGAAACCAAATGGGGGAATGTGGAAAATTATTTTTCCATGTTGTGTGTGTGTGAATTTGAATGTGTATATGTCCATACATCTGTCCATTCACTTTGCTTTTATAAAATTAAAAGGTCATGCCTTCACTATGTAGTTTTTCCCCTAAAATAATTTAACCCTGTGACATTCAACCCCAAAAGCTTTTGAATGAAACAATGTAACAGGGTTGACACATTTTTGGGAAATGTCTGGAAAGAAAAGTAAAGGGTTATTATCTTTATTCACCCCCAAAACATTTCGAATGTAATAGTAGTCAGGCTTCCTAAGCAACCAGTTGACCCGGTTGCTAGGGTGGGTTGGGACACATTGGGTTAACCTCGTCATGGTCGCTATAATGTGGTTCTTACTCTCGGTGGGGTGCGTGGGGAGTTGTGCGTGGATGCCGCGGAGAATAGCGTGAAGCTTCCACACGCGCTAGGTCTCCGCGGTAATGTGCACAACAAGCCACATGATAAGATGCGCATATTGACGGTCTCAGACGTGGAGGCAACTGAGATTCGTCCTCCGCCACCTGGATTGAGTCACTACACCAACAGGAGGACCTAGAACGCATTGGGAATTGGGCATGCCAAATTGGGGAGGAAAGTGGTGAAAATAAATTACAAAAAGTAATGGGTTGTTAGTTTTGTTTCATTCAACCCCAAAACCTTTTGAATGTAACAAGGTTGACGAAATATTTTTTTTTGAAAGAACTAATTGTTTTTAGATTCATTCAATCCCAAAACCTTTCGAATGTAGCATAAATGGCACTTTCCTGAAATTTGTAAGCTAAACAACATAAAACAACACTATTGCTTGATTCTACACTGCAAACCAGCCTCTAAAACGCCATGGCATGCCAAGTGATTCAACAGTGATTCTGATAATTAGCTTTTACATCCAGTCACGGCAGTATCCAGCTTTTATTACACACAAACATACAATGTTAATCTTCATGCTTGCAAACTGCAGCACTGAGCCCAAAATAAACAGAATCCTCTGTACAGAAAAGAGCTTATGCAGCATTTTATGACCTCCATTGATTTAAGGAGTAAGTTAGACTGAGGACTCCATCATTATCACATTCAATACCCTAATGACCTTCTGTCGGACCAGTTTTACAAAGGTAAATCCCATCAGTGCTCTGACACACACACACACATGCACACACACAGTGTTACAGAGGAACAACAAAAATGTCATACAGTTACAGCCTGTAAGGACTAAATCGCTGTTCTGTGTTGAAATTAGCACAAACATCTCTTACAGGTAAACACTTTCCGTAAACACAATAAGCAGTTAAAACATACACTGAAAAATTATTTTGCGTTGAAGTAAATATAGCAGAAAAGATTAAGTACTTTCAACATTGGACAAGGTAAGTTTAAGCGTGAACTTGAAGATATTAAGTCATGCTTATTAAGAATGCTCTAGCTTAAAAGTAATTATTATTTATGATTGTTTTTCATCTTAACAATGCATCATCATATTTCAATCCTAAAGAAACCCTTATATTTATTTAGTAATTTGCATAAATTACACTGGCAAATAAGTACATTTTACATAACTTTTTCAAAGCTGGTTTTCCCAGCACGCACCTGGCTCGAATAATTAATGAGCTTGCATGGTAACACTGTTTGCAAGTTAATTTTACATCATTGCTTTTGTTGTTACATTTGGTAACTTCTTGTTGAATGGACGCCCAGCTTCTGATGTCAAACAACAAAATATATGGAGAAACAAAATCCTCTCCTCCTCAAAAATATTGCAGTCCTAACGTGCCTGAATATAGTTGCATTTTATTATTTGCATTTAGCATTGTTTTACATTGCTGTCCACAAAACAGACTTGCGACCCACCAGTTGAGAACTACTGGAGTTTGTTTTGAGCCTTAATGTTTAGTTGGCAATAATTCTCTCACTTCTCCAGAGAAAACATTCACTGGCAGCAAGTAATCCCATTCTGACCTACAGTACTCTTCCTTCCTTAAATTGGTTTGTTTGAGATATCAAAGCTAAACAGCACCTTCCATTAATCCTAACAGCCATATTGCAGAATGGTGATGTTGTAACTGAGTGAGACGCAAATCCGCTCAGAAACTGTCTGTTTCCATGCTAAAGCAGATAAAACTTTCCATAAACAAAATGAACAGTCTTGAAACATACAGTATACAGTATATACAGTATTTAGCCTGCATTAAATAACAGATAAGAACACTTTGAGAAACATGTAAATGCATTTGGAAAACTGTCTACTATCCAACATGATCACACATGAATTTCATATGTTGCTTCTAACAGTTCATGTACCCTGAAATAAACCCCATTGAACCGAATTACTGATAAGCACCATCCCCACCAGATATTTTTGCATGAATTAAAACTAGGCTCGGTGCTTTGCACAATGTTGCACATTGCACAATGCAATGTTTATTGGAAGATTTTCCAGATGAATATCGATATATATATATGAAGATTTATTTTTATCATATATAAATTGGGCTGCTGGTTGCACAATAGTCTTTTTTCATTTCAAAAGTTTTGCTCAACACAACTTTAGTAAAGTGTGAGAGGCAGGGTAAATTAAGAGGGTTCAAATTCAGACTCACAGTCAAAAACCTGCAGTGCCACGGATTTTAGTTTTCCATTAAATTGGACCCAAATCATTCTCAAAGGACAAAGGTAATTTATTCTAGCCATCGCTGGATAATTATATATTGTGTATATGTATCTTTAATATAGCATACACAATGTATTTTTAGTTACAAGTATGTTGTTTTGTGGTTTGACGGCTTGAATTTAAGACCTATTCAAGGTTACATACAGAGACGGTGTATAATATATATCGCCATTTCGAATCGTTCAATTTGCGCAGTTACACCAATTTCATACACTAACCTGCAAACTCATCAACGTCACTTTGTTCATTACTGAAGTACAATAAAAACCTTTGTAACTTTGGACTGCCGTTTGCTGCACCACTTTAGCTCGTCTTGTGTGTGTGTGTGTGCGTGTGTGTGTGATACTTTTCCTGACTGTGAGTGTGCGTGTGTGTGTGATACTTTTCCTGACTGTGACTGGATTCAGTAAATATTATATCACCCTCTAGTTGTCTCCCAATGCTATTACACCAGACTGTTAAACAGAAGGCCAACTAAGGGGGCTTTCACACTGGCAGTTTATTCCGAAACAGAGCACAGTTCGCATGAAAAGTTGGTAATGTGAAAGCTGTTTTGCGGACATGGGAGCAGACCGCAGTACCAAACCCGAGACTACCTGTAGGAGGTGGTCTGAGTTCGGTTGCACTGGAACTGTGGCGCGGTTCGTAAGAGTGAGAAAGCAACCTGTACACAGGTCCGCACTTGCTCAGGAAGTAAAATGACTTGTGAATGCCTTTTTGCTGATTTAAGCATGATGCACAAAAAAAAATACACACTCATGCATCATAAGTGCAGGGAAACGTTGCGGGACACAGAAAAGGTGAGGTGCCTTTTGTGAGTGAGCGTGCAACCAGCAGAATCCTCAAAAAAGAGCATTTGTGAACATCAGATATAGTCTCTTCCCCTGGATATACAACTGCTGAATTAAAGCATGCGTAGTACAGAGGTGCTAGTGTCATGGTGTGCATTAATTAATAATAAACACATAAATATAGCGACCCTCATTGTGCTTTCCATCATGCACGTTTGTGATGATGCAAGTAGATGACGGAAAAGCACTTGGGTTCGACATTATCATACATGCGTCTGAAACAAGACCAAAGCAGCAGGGGGCTCCGGGTACAATCGAGCTCAGATTCGGACCCCAGCAAACATACCCAGTGTGAAAACCACCTAAGTGAATTGGAAAGCATGCAAATTAGGTTTCTAATTTAAATGTCGGCTTATTTGAATATATCAACACCTTAAAAATATAGCGATAATAAATCAATAATTGATCAAAGATCAATAATCGATATATCGATATTTTTATGATATTTTTCCCTTATTAAAATGTTAATACATTTCCTACTGATAGCGCTTTTCATGAGTTAGACACACATGTTTTAGTCCCGTGGGAACCAGGAAGTAATCGTGTTTAAATAAAGAATGGTCAGCGCAATTCTGAGGTTGCACTTTCGCTCTAAAGTTACATTTTTATTCTACTGACGGTTAGGTCAAGGGTTGGGGTTTGGGATAGGAGTGGCATTATTAAAATATGCATTCCTGTTACTTACTGTATTACATAATTTACAACTAAAAATACAACTCTCTTTTAGCTCCACTCTGTGGACATTTCACCCAAAACCTGGAGCTCACAGATTTATACATTCAACAACACTTCCAGCTTCAGCCACTAATGTTAGTGAGCATGTAAACCTTCTGCCTACTATTGACGAATTCAGTGTGTGATCAGTCTGTAATATCCAGAGCTAATGAGAACCAAATTAGTGTTATTCTCCAATTGAATTCTACATGGCCAAATTAGACATAAATACTGCAATCTCAGCATTATAACTAGATTTTTACATTTCTTAGAAATTGTGAGCGGTGCTTTCCCATGCAAAACGTATTGCTATGACACTAGGGTGTTGTGGGTTGTTACCAGGGCATGTGGTCAAAAATGCCCACCCCCAAGTCCCAAGTGATATAAAGCTGAAGTTGACTAATTTAGGGTTAGGGGTTTGTTCAAAAAAGTATGAGCAATAGCAATAGTGATGCTTACTTTATTAAGTACCACTTATAATCTTTTACCTTGTACAACCCTGTGTCCACATGCATGGACATTGTATTTTGGCTGCGCTATAAGCAATGCATAATTTACATTAATTTAAACTGACTGAATACTGTTCAAAACACTCTAGACTGTCATTTAAGGGTTAAACTACTGCCGCACCAAGTCACATAAAACAACAACATGACCTTGATTTCCATGAAGCACTTTTACGGGCGCAGAGCCAACATTTATCTGGTAAGATATCTCTAGGTTTTTTCATTGAAACCTGTTTTGGGTGTAAAGTGACGTTACTCTAATTTCAATTGATATGCCACTTAAAAAAATGCATACATTAATTTTTCACACATCAGTGTGCTTATAAACATGATGTCCACATATGTGGATTTTGGGACATTGTTCCCTCAAAAGTTTAAAAAAACATGTTAGTTATTTTGAATATATTTCAACATTAACGCATCCTTTCACTTAATTTTAAAATATATTTTTTTTATATTTTATTTTGTTATCACTGTTCTATTCATTAACATTAGTAAATGCACTCCTATATTCACTGTGCATTTTCACATTTTAGAATCAATAGGTTCATCCAAAAGATGAAAATGGTGTTTATATGGAGTTAGGATGTAAATAAGTTAGGATGAGAATAAGACCAGTGCAGACAGACAGCACACTGGAGGTTAAGTCATTCACTAAATAGGGAGCAAGGGAGCATCCTATAGCTTTCCTATGCAGCTAAGTGCATACATACCTAAAATCTGATCAAAAGTTCAGTTTCAGGCTGCAGATGAGGTTTGGACCTCTCAACATGTTTGGCAGATGGGACAATGATAATCAGTACAAAGATTCAGAATTGTATAATGTATTATTTTATTTTAACATGGTTGGCAGTGATTGGATGATGCTGGCCGGTACTTTGAATCCGAATTAATTATGCTAATTTCTGATGTAATGTCTGTAATATCTCAAAAACATGAACAAACAACACTCCTGGAAACATAATAAACAATCTGATGAAAACAATCTGACTTTCTATAGCTTAGCTGTCCACATATTTGGACATCAGTTTTTAGTAAAACGATTTGCTCGACATATTTCATTAGGTGCTACTACTTAGAAATCAAAAAGGGAAATGGAAAATGCACACACTAGTCACGCTCGGGTCTCAGGAGGTAAACTAAAGCTTAATTGCATTGCACTGAAATATATTTCTTGTGTTTATTGTTGCAGCTGGCATACAGTACTCAGGACCTTGATATTTCTGTACAGAATATAGCATGTTATTGTAAACTGCTATTCAATGAGCATTGAGCTGTTAATGCTTATTGGGAACAGTATGTGTGACTTCCTCTTGTATCGGGTGTAAACATGACGGGTCATTAAAACACACCTGAGTAAACAACTCTTTTACTAGCTCTAATCTGATTAGCCTAGATTGTGGAGCTTGTAAACAATATCCTAAGCTTTTGGTGTTTATGTTAACAACCAATGGTTGATTTAGGCATGGGTGACATGGGGAGCCAACACAGACAAGTGGGTGCCCTGAACTCCCCCGAATAAATACTATGTATTACAATAAATTGAGGGTCTAAATGTTTGGATTACCAGTAGTGTCAGTCACTTTTTATAATAAATTGAATTAATAACAAA